>NC_133393.1:24719065-25319065 GCF_047511655.1 Castor canadensis
TGGAGGGGACAGGGCTCCTGGGTGAGTGAACTTAAAGAAATAAAAAAAGGATTTAGGAAATTACACAAAAAACCCAGATCAGTACATCCAGGCATTCAGAGAAGTCAGCCAAAACTTTAATCTGAGCTGGAAAGATGTGATGCTATTGCTATCTCAGACCCTTACTGCTCTGGAGAAACAGCGGGTACTAGGTCAGGCAGTCAAAGCTGGAGACAATTATCACTTAGATAAACGTGGCCCTACAGGCCTGCCTCAGACTGGGCTCTCACAGGAGGAGAAGGGGGAGGGAAAAGAAAGACAAAGGCACTGGATACCTAAAAAGGAACCTAAAAGATAAATTTCTAACACAGCCCCAGATATCTGAAAAAGCTTCAAAAACTGCTGGCTGAAAGGAGCAGAGATCTAGACCAATTGGTCCATATAGACACATCTGTATAGTATAATAGGGATTAAAAAAAAAAGACCTGGAGAGGGAAAAGAAAAGGGATAAATGGCAGGAGGCTCTGATTGCAGCACTCAGAAAGGCTTCCCTGGGGCAAAGTCCAAACTCAAGGACATGCTTTCAATGTGGACAGGCAGGCCATTTTAGGAGGGAGTGCCCCTGAAGGAAGCCACCCCTAGGACCCTGCCTCATTTGTTGGGGGAAAACACTGGAAGGCACACTGTCCTCAGTTCCCCTGGGAACCAAGGCCAGAGCCTCCCACCCAATGACGGGTCCCTGGGCCTCTCATACAGGCTCCTGTAACCACTAAAAGCAGAGGAGCACTGGGTTATACTCACTATCGAAAAGCACAAGGTCAGTCTCCTTATCTCAGCTATTCCTTTCTCTCCTAGACCCAGGTTCTCCAAAAAATTACTGTTTGGGGCATTTCAGTCCAGTCATGAGTATTATTTCACTCAGCCTCTAGCCTCCTGCTGGGGAGATTTCCACTTCTGTCACTTCTTTTTAATTGTCTCAGAAACCGCCACTCCTCTGCTGGAGTGAGACCTTCTATCTGAACTGGGGGTACAGCTCCTTTTACTCCAAGGAGAGTACTTTTGCTTGCCCTTGATAGAGGAACATTCACAATGTGGATGGATGGACACACCGTGGGACGGGCACAAACAGCTGTCCCAGTCCTAATTCATCTCAAGGACCCCTCCTGGTTTCCCCATCAAAAACAATATCCTTTAAAGCCAGAAGTTAAGGAAGGGCTAATTCCCATAATCAAAGACTTAAAGAGACAGGGACTGCTAATAGAATGCTCCAGCCCATATAATACTCCTATTCTTGGTGTCAGGAAGGGACCTAACAAATGGAGGCTAGTCCAAGATCTCTTCCTGATCAATGAAGCAGTAGTGCCTCTCCACCCTGTAGTTCTAAATCCCTATATGCTTTTAGCCCAAATACCTCCAGGTACTGCTTACTATTCTGTCCTGGACTTAAAAGATGCCTTCTTTTGCATTCTCTTGCACCCTAAAAGTGAACTTATCTTTGCCTTTGAGGACCCGACAAGAAAGTCTGGACAGGTCACTTGGATTGTCCTCCCCCAGAGATTCAGAGACAGCCCCCACCTCTTTGGGTTAGCTCTAACCCAAGACTTGGCAGAGTGGCAATATCCACAAGCTACTCTGCTACAATATGTAGATGACCTCCTGCTCTGTGGACTGAGTCTGTCATTTCAGGAGGCGCTGAATCCTTACTAAACTTCCTAGCCAACAGAGGATATAAAATCTCTAAAGAAAAAGCCCAATTGTGTCAGTCTAAGGTTACATATTTAGGTCTTGTCGTGGAGACAGAAATGAGGGCTTTAGGAGAAGACAGAATCTGTCCAATCCTGATGTTTCCTCTACCTAAAACTCTAAAACAATTGAGGGCCTTTTTTGGGGATGACAGGATACTATAGAATTTGGATCCTGGAATATGCAGACCTAGCCAGGCCTTTATATCAAATCCTTAAGGAAGCACAGAAGGATCCCCAGCCCTTTATTGAATGAGATGACAAGTCAGAAAATGCATTCCACCAGTTTAGAAAAGGCCCTTATGACAGCTCCAGCACTGGGTCTCCCAGTACAGGACAAGTTTCAATTATATATCTATAAAAAGGGAGGCTTGGCCTTGGGAGTGGTGACTCAGCTCTGTGGCATCACTCCCCAGCCAGTAGAATACTTAAGTAAAGAATTAGATCTGGTAGCCAAGGGATGGCCAGGATGTCTTAGAACAGTGGCTGGAGTGAGCCTTCTAGTTTTCTGAAGCTCAAAAAATTATCCTAAACCACCCCTAATGATTTATACCCCACACAACCTAGGGGTAATTTTAAACTCAAAAGAACTTTGGCTATCTGACAGCTGTCTACTTAAATACCAGGCCCAGCTTCTAGAAGGGACAGAGAACTTTAAGGACCTGTCAGAGCCTAAATCCTGGATCCCTTCTACCAGAGGCAGAGGGAAATCCTGAACACTCATGTGAGGAGGTACTTATGGAAAATTATGCTGCCCAACCTGACTTAACTGATTGGCCCTTAAAAAACCCTGATCTAGAATTATACACTGACAGCAGTTCCTTTGTCAAGAATGGTGTCGGACATGCAGGGTTTACAGTTGTAACAGAATTTGGCACCCTCGAACAAGGTCTTCTTCCTTCTAAATCAAGTGCTCAACTGGCAAAATTAGTGGCCCTGACAGAAGCCCTAAAACTGTCAAAAGAACAGAGAGTCAATGTCTATACAAATTCTAAGTATGCCTTCCTGATCCTGCATGCTCATGCAGCCATCTGGAAGGAAAGGGGAATGCTAATTACAACAGGAACAACTTCCCATAGAGATAAAAGAGAAGTTACTCTAATAGTTTTAAGGATAACAGCATTAATTGCAGCCCTAGCTGGAATCAGCTATGGGGTGATTGCCAATCATGTAACTACAAAAATCCTAACCAAAGTGGTAGAGGGCACCTCAGACCAGGTAGGCCTTGCCATTAAGGACATGCAAAGGTCTTTGTCATCCCTTGTCTGTATGGTCATGGACCACCACCTGGCCCTAGATTTTCTTTTGTCTAAACAAGGAGGGGTATGTGACATGGCCAATACTTCCTGTTGCACATATGTAAACACTTCAGGCATTGTGGAGGAATGTGCAGACTACATTCTCCAACAGGCTAAGTGGCTCCAGGAACAATCTCTTGAAACTCAGGTTTCTACTCAGGTATGGGACCAAACAAAATACTGGCTCCCCTCCAGGACTAGGTTCCTACCTTCTCTGGGGCCTATAGTTGCTATTATTCTCTAGCTTGTGTTTGGGTCTTGCATTTTAAACTTACTTGTCAAGTTTGTTTCTTCTCGCCTAGAATCCATCAAACTACAAATGCTTCTGATGGAGATGAAAACGACCTATTATTGCAGTCCACTTGATAACTCCTCTTGTGGTCAGCTCTGATGCTGTCAGCAGGAAGCAGTTACTGAACAGACTTTATCATCCCTATCACTAACAGCAGTTAGGGCTACCATTGAGAGTGGGGATTGAAGGATGGACTGCAGGAGGTCCCAAAAGGTGATAAGTGGTCAAGGAGACACTTCTCCTTCCCAGGAAACCTCTGTCTGCACCTGAGAGACATCTCCGCCCTCAGGCAATGCACAAAAAATGCTATAAAATCCAATCCCCACCCTGACCCATGGGACCACCAGTTTCTGGGTCCCCCTTCATTCCCCACCATGCAGTCTTTCTCTTCTCTTTCACTCTCTTTTCATTCTCTTTCATTCTCAGAGCGGGCTCAAGAATCCTGAGCACCTGAAATTCTTGTGCATGTCATCTGGGCATCAAGAATACAGAATAGTATAGTATATGCTATACTGTAGTATAATATATAGTATAGTAGATTACATAGTATACTATGTATGTATATATAGGATAGTATGCTATACTATAGTATAAAATATAGTACAGTATATAATACATAATAGTATTATGTATAAAGAAAAATATAATAAGCTTGGAAATGAAAATTACTGAATTAATTTAAAAAGCAAGTTCAGTTTTTAAAAATAAAATTATAACAATATGAATTAAAATTCATCCCATTGACTTTTACTTGTGGTGCTAGATATGGAATCCAGGGTCTTAGGAATCCCATGCAAGCACTTCACTACTGAGCTACATCCCCAGCCCAAAGCATCTCACAGACTTCTGCTTTGAGCCATGACAGAATAACAAGGACAAGATTTATTCTCATACCTTAAACCTTTCAAAATTCAGAAGATTATATGAAAAAATACACAGGTATTCAGATATTGGACAAACTCTCAGAGAAGAGAATGAAAGGTAAGGCCCACAGTTGTCCATCTTTCTGGATGGAGTTTCCAGGACATGGTACAGGGAGGAGGAGGCCTACACAGCTGAGTGGAGGGGACAGAGCTGTGAATTTTAGAGGTCAGGACAGCCAGAACATGTAAGATGAAGCATATATAGTATGTCACCAAAAGTAAAAGTCACAAGAAGTCTGCAGAGGCACCCTCCATACTCCAGCTCATCCAGGATGCATGTGAAGAAACTCCCTGAGAACAATCCAAAAGGACCTGAAGGAGCAATGGTACCTAGGGAGCACAGAGCCAGAAATGGTGTCAGTTCCCAGTAGCCATGCTGGAAAGCCTCAGAATCTGCTGGACATTGGATAGACGATTCAGAAGGGCCCAGTGTCTGTAGTGGTAAATAACATCATTAAACACATCCTGTGTGGACTAAACAGATTTTGGTTTTGTTTAACAAACATTAAAAGTAAAACCAAAAAGACACATAACTTAGTTTGTCCCAGGAATATCTCAAGAATATTTATATAACTCAAAATATCTAGCACCTATCCTGAAACATACAATAAAAGAAAGAAAATGCAATTCAGGAATGGGAGTGTGAGTGAAATGATTCACCCAGAATGCTTACCCAGCACATGCATAGACTCTGAGTTCAAACTCCACTATTGCCAAAAAAAAGAAAAAAAAAAGACAGAAAGAAAAAGAATGAAGAAAAGATACAAGAAAGACAGTAAAAAGAAAGAATAAAAATTAAAATGCAATTCAAATTCAGAAAATGCAATTCAGAAGGTAGAGAAAAGCAACCTATCTAAAATCATCCAGAATGAGCCAAGTGCCTGTGGTCATGCCTTGATCCTAGCTACTTGGGAGGCAGTGATCAGGAGGCTCATGGTTCAAAGCCAGCCTGGGTAAATAGTTTATGAAATTCTATCTTGAAAATATCCAACAGAAAACAGGGCTGGTGGAGTGGTTCAAGTGGTGGAGCCCCACCTAGCAAGCGTGAATCCCTGAATTCAAACCCCAGTACCACCAAAAAACTGAAATGACATAAAATAAAATAAAATAACCCAGAACTGACATAAATGATAAAATTTGCAGTCAAGGATTTAAAAATAGCTATGGTATAGGTGTTATGTATTTTCAATAAGTCATGTAAGAGACAGTAAAAATACATAAAAGCACAAAATCAAATTTCAAGTATAAAAATGTCTGAGATATAAAAATACACTGAATATTTGAGGGATTGTTGTTAGGCTCCACATTGTGGGAAAACAGATCAGGGTCTTTGAAGGAAAATAAATAAAAACTTTCTGGGAGGGGGTGGGGGAAGCAGGGAGAAATGACCCAAACATTGTATGCACATATGAATAAAAGAAAAAAAAAACCTTTCCATAATTATACAGTTATAATTCTTACATTGTAAACTGATATTAATAAATATTCAGATACACTATGCTTAATAATAACAAAGCAAAGACAAGTAGAAGAAATAGAGGGCTAGAGAACAACATTTGTATATTTTAATTATGAAATAAAGTTTATATATATCTGAAGTAGTTTCTAGTAAGCCAGATGTCTATGGTAAGTCATTGGAGCAACCTCTAAGAAAACTGAAGTTAGAAAGTATTAATGTAGTTATCACATTATTGTAAAAGTATCCACATAAAACCTACAGAATCAGTAAAGACAGAATAGGGGAACAAAAAACAACACATAGAAAACAAAAGTAAAATGACAAATTGAACTTTATCAATAGTAAGATTAAATGGAAATGGAATAACCAATCTAATCAAAAAGCAGAGACTGTTGCACTGGGTAAAAGAATGACACTAAACTGTGTGCTATGGTAGACACACTTGAGATTCAAAGGTACAAATATATTAAAATCTAAAAGGTGAGAAATGATCCTGTAACAGCAACCAGGAGCTAAAAAGGTACAGTGTGAAATGGCAGGTTGTCAGGTCAGCTCTACCTGTTAAAGTTTCTAACACCTCCCCTTAGCTCCACTAGCTGAGAACCAGCCTTTAGCACCTGGGTATGTGGGGGACTCTTACCCGCAGCATGGCAAATGGTAAGTGTCAATAAATCACAAAGAAATAACAATTTTAAACATACTTGCTCCTAATAACCAAGCCACCAAAATATAGCCAGGCATGTCATGATAGTGATTTTTTTCAAAGAGGGTTCCAGAAAATGGTATTACCTCATGACATCTTAGCTCTCTTTGTTTGTATAACTATATTCTATGATGTAACAAAACAAGTAAATTGAAAACAATACAGAGATTCAGCATTCAATGAGCACTAATTGATTCAACACCTGAGCAAAATATTTAAAATATTGAACAGTGCTTGAACAGCACTGAAAGCCGTGTAGACCTAAGGGTCACCTGTAAACACTGCTCTCAACCAGAGCAGAACACATGGTTCTTAAGTGCACATGGGATATCCTGCAGGACACACCTATGCCAGCCTATGACACACAGACCAGTGCATTTAAAAGGACAGGAATGATAAAAGCATGTTCCAAAATCCAGCACAAGGAAGGAATTAGTGAAGTTTAGAGTGGAAAATAATGAAGTAGAGAAAAGAAACGTAGTACAGAAAATTAGTGGAACAAAATGTGATTTTTTTGAAAGGATGAAAAAAGTTGACAAATTGTCAGCTGGACTCACTAAAAAGAGACTCAAATATCTATATCAAAAAAGAAAGAGGGAGCATGATTACACACTTTGCAATGATGAAACATATTTAAAGTACATTATGAATAATTCTATGATAACATTTGGATAATATAGTAAAAGGGACAAATTCCTGGGTAGACTATAGTTGACTCAAGAAGAAATAGACATTCTGAATATGCTTCTAACAAGTGAAGAGAGTGAATCAGTAATAATTTAAAAACCACCCACAAGGAATAGTCTATCTCCCTGTGGCTTTACTGCTGAGTTCTCCTAACTACTTACAGAGAAATCTGGGTGGCAGTCCAGGCTGCTGATTTAACTGTGACTGCTTGAGGTGCAATTTTGGCTGCATCACTTATGGGTCGTGAAAGCTTAAGAAAGTTATGGAACCTTCTGGGTTTCTGTGACATCATATGTAAAATGAGGATAATAATACTATTTACCTCCCGGGATTGTTTGAATATTAGAAGAGTGACTATTATCAAGGTGTTTAGCAAAATGCCAGGCATACAACATACCACAGAGGCATTTGGTAAGTGAATAAATAAATGATTTTTACAACCTCAGAATTAAAGAATTAATTCCAAATCTTTACAAATTCTTCCAAAAAGTAGACAAGGGCATAGCATCATCCAACTGATCTATGAGGACAGTTAACTCTGATAGCACAATCCCAGGAATCACATGGAAAAACTCATAGACCAATATCTGTTATGAACATAGGTTAAAAAATTCTGAACAATTCCCGACTAACACAAACCAGTAACATACAGAAAGAACTGTGTGCCACGACCAAGTGGGATTTATCCCATATATGCTAGATTGGGCTTTTAAATTTTGTTTTGGTTTTTGAAATAAGTTCTGTGTAGCCCAGGCTGGCCTCAAACTTGGGATCCTCCTGCCTCAGCCTCCTGAGTGATAGGATTACAGGCCTGTGCCACCATGTCTGGTATGCAAGGTTATTTTAATATCCAAAATTTAATTAATTCAATTCACCAAAACACCAGACTAAAAATCAAAAGTCACATGATCTTTATAAACACACACCTACACAAAACCCCATTTCATTCAAGTGAAACTCATATAGATTATAAAAATATAACTATCTCTACTTGTAGATCTGTATAAAGAAAATCTTAAGGAATCCAATAAAAAGTTATTTGTAATAAGAATTTCACCAAGATGTGGGTCACAAGGTCAACATACAAAGCCCATTGTATTTTGATACACTTGCAACAGTCTTAAAATGAAATGTAAAGAAAGCCTTGCCATTATGAGTCAATGCGAGGACCTGGTTGTGAGCTGGAATGCACTGGGAAACATCAGAAAGCCTTTCCACAACTGAGATATTCAGTGGGATCCACCCTGGACCTGGAAATTCTGGATTTAGGCAAACTGAAGGCAGAGCATGGCAGCAGAGCTTCATTCAAAAGGGGTGAAATTCCTCAGTCTGTGACTTATTTTTCAAAACAATTGGATAGTGTCACATCCAAGTACATGCTCCTTGGGTTCACATTTGAAGAACAAAATCTATTTCTTTAGAGTCCTTACATCAGGAAAAAGAATGGCCAGATTCATCAAAGAATGAAGAATCTCATTCCTCTGAGCCACTGGGGGGTTTAAAGTTACCTTTCTAATGAAAAGACCTCTTCCAGTTACCTGTTTATATGTGACTTTCCAATTAACTATGTATTGACCATTATAATCCTTTTCCTTTTGATTGTTTTGCTCAGTGATTCGTTTTTATCATCAGTCATTTGCTCCATTTCTACCATTTTTTTCTAGGAGGCACTCAGTATTCAACAGAAGCACTGTCTATAGCCAACAGCTGTGACTGGACCTTTACCACCTGGAGTAGAAAATGTTTAACGTAGTGAAAGGACTAGGATAGAGTACTTATTTTGGGGAAGGAGACTAAGGAATAACCACCCCCCGGCTATGGAAACATAGTTAAGCCTTGAAGTGTGCGAATCAGACAGCTGTCTTCTAAAACTCCTGTAAGGAGTCTTGAAGTGGTTTCTCTCACTCAGAAACCAGCACACTCAGGTGTTCCTACTGCACACTGGGGTGGAATATGTAAAGTCATCAGTAAAGGACGCTGCATCACTGGACAATCTTTTTTTTTTTGGGGGCACTGGGGTTTGAACTCAGACTCTTAGTGGTTCCTAGTCAGGCACTCATGGCTTGAGCCACTCACTCTGCCAGTTCTTTTTTGTGATGGGTTTTTTTTGAGATAGGGTCTCACAAACTATTTGCCCCATGTGGGCTTCAAACCTTGATCCTCCTGATCTCTGCTTCCCAAGTAGCTAGGATTACAGGTGTAAGCCACTGATGCCTGGCTTGGCTGGACAATCTTTAAAAAACATATAACTGAAATCATCCACTAAATAAAGGTCAGTGAGGAAATGAAGACAGCTCTCCCTTGTTTGGCAGCCAAGGCTCTGGGGGAGCATGGGCTCTGTTGCCTAAAGCTGCTCATTCTGGATGCCTTATTTGTAAAAATAACCAGTAAACTACAAGGTTTTTGGCAACATCAAGTGTTTTCAATGTATAGAAATCCATAGAGCTTATGTTCCTTCAATACTTTCATGATTTTTCTTTAAAAAAATCTCATTAGCTTTAGTAGTATTTAGAGGACAGTTGGTATGATGTTCCTCTTGGAAGATTAATTTTACTGATTTTTTTTTCTTTGGTAGATCATCCTGAAGATTCTCCTGAAGTCTTCTTGCCCCAGTCCTGGCAGCTGTCAACTGAATTTCCAGACACTCAATTTCCATGTCATTTCTTGAGCATCTAAGATAGGGAACATCTTTTGATCTCCCACACTAGGCAGGGCAGCATCTATTCTCAGCAGGAAGCAGCCATAGAATACAGAATTGTGCTTTTCTGTAACATCTTAGGCTAAGGAACTAAAGTCATTTTGGGGTGGAGGAAATAGGAAAGGATAGGACAAAATGACAGGGAGATCAGAAAACATCTGTAAATAAGCCACAGTCAGGAACTAAGACTAAAATAAATCACTAATATATTTACATATTTTATGCATGAATAAAATGCCACACTATAATAGTCACCACTCCCTTGGAAGTAATCCTTGGCAGAGTGACTTTTGCTTTCCTTTGTCCAACATTCTACATTCTGAAGAGAAGTCATGCTAAGTGATTAAATACTGACTGCTAAATTATTTTTTATAGCAAGAAAAGTTAAATTAATCCTTTAAAGAAAGTACATGCATCCATCCTACCAGTTAATTTTAGAATGTTGAGTTACAATTTCCTCAGAGGAGTCCAGAATCAACAATTCTTTGACCAGAATGTTATGCTCAGGTAAAAATAAGCAGACAACCATGTCATAAGGTCCTTTGATTGTAAAGATACCCCAAACCCTGATTATTCTGTGGTCTCCTTTCCCAAAGTATCAGTGATAACATTAAAGAGGAATGTAGCAAAATGAGTAAAGGTCACCAGGTGGCCACAGATCTAGGAATCCCTTAAGGTAGAGGGTATAAATA
Source organism: Castor canadensis (assembly GCF_047511655.1). Classification (NCBI taxonomy): domain Eukaryota; kingdom Metazoa; phylum Chordata; class Mammalia; order Rodentia; family Castoridae; genus Castor; species Castor canadensis. The sequence continues at coordinate 24,729,539 of NC_133393.1, forward strand.
CTCCTGGGTAGAGGGCTGACATTTTGAGTCTCAGATCCTACCTTTCTGCACTTGTCAGGGGGCATTCATTTTTCCCTTTTTCTTTCTCTCTGCTTTACCTTGCTGTACCAAACAAATCTTTGCTAGCCCTTGTTGGATGTGGGGAAGAAATAAAATACCATATCATGTATGATAACATTAAAAAAAGATAAAATACTGACTGACATCAGCAAGACAGCAGAATAGGAGTCACAGACATCTTCCCTCTTCATTTAAAAAAAAAAAGAAAAAAAAAGAAAAAGAAAAGAAACAAAGTCAAACAAAGCACAACACAACCAATAGAGTGCTAGCCATGAACAAATTACTTTTGAGAATGTTCAAGTGTCCAGGTTAGAAGCTGCAGGTAAAGTAGAATTGAAATTCCAGAAAACCAGAAGAGAACAACACAGAAAGGCCCACCGTGGAGATCAGCATCCCTGAGATAACTGCAGATGGCTAGGAACAAAGAAGAAGTGTGGAGCTTATCAGTATCAGTGACATCGCAGGTGCCACCATAGTGTCCCCAAAGATCTGCTCTGCAGAAGAATGAACAGTCATCACTGCTGCAAAACCTCAGTGAGGAGACAGTTGTGCCTCTCCATCCACCACCCCTGCCAACAACCAGAGGCTCCCAGGGACCTGGGAACAAGGGCTGCTTCATGCTGGTCACATACTCTGCTCACAGCAAACTAGCCTGCATCTAGAGCCAAATTAACAGAATGAAAACTGAGAGGTAGAGGAACCCTGTGTCCACTGGCATTGCTGGGTGATAGAAGTGACAGACAAGAGGGAAAGGACAGAGGTTAGATCCACTGAGGTAGTGATATGGAAACAGGTTGGAGCCAATCCTTATTCCAGGAAGCAAAGGATGAAATTCCCAGCAAGGGGTCAATGTCCTGCTCTTAGGGTTGATGGAAGAGGATGGACAGAGTGTTAGAGTGTTGTTTCCATGGGAGGGAGGTTTACAGAAGGACGCCACCAAGGGACCCTTACAAAGGTAATGAAGGAGGGGAAATGACTCATGGTGGCTCCTTCCCCAAGTCTTTGGCTTCACACTAATCGGTGCCCAGCAGCTTGGCTGGCCAAGCCACAACCACACAGCTCAGCTGTCTCTACTTGCTGGGATACTTTGGGGGCCCTGGTCATATTTTAAATTGGCCACTACCCCACTGAAGGGGTGGGCCTGCCATAATCTAACCAAAGGACAGCTGCCTTCTCTGACCAGTGCTGAGAAAATGACACTGAATCAGGAGGTGAAGCTATAGAGAGTCATGTCTGCCAGGAACTGTTAAGACATCCAGCTGGTAACAAGGGTAAAATTCATCCTAAGTTTCATAATAAGAGTAAATGAAACGTTAAAGCAAGAAATTCAGAAAGTGGATAAACATGGACTCTTGACTCTGCCCAGTGTGATTCCATTATGGCCTGAGGAAGGAAGGATGACAGCTGGAGACTCAGGAGAAGGGCTGATTCTCTCTTTTCATTTAGTTATTTTTCAGGCAGGGTCATGCATAAATATTCTGAGTTAAATCATGAGAGATCCTCAATAGTATGTGCTGGAGGCCAACTGTGGTGTAAACAGCACAGTCAGAAAATTTGAGTCAATAATTATTCAGACATAAGACTTTCAGTTCTTTCTGGGGGCAGGCACATGACCACGAGAGAGGCCAAGGACACCTGGGCCTTTCGTGAGCTGCAGGTGGAGGATCCACAGCAGTCAACCAGGGCCTTTGCATCAGCAGCCACAGAAACTGGAGAGAGATGGGTCATAGTCCTTGTCCAGGAAACCCGGGGCACAGGACAGTAAAGTCAACTCCAGCTGTCACATCAGAGCTGCTCTTGCATCTGAGATGGACAATGATCTGACACAAACACCCCTCCTTTTCTGAGGCTGTAGAAGCAACACTTTTCCACCGTGATTTTCACAGTTGCCTGGAGTTTTTCAGAGTGCTCTTTGTATGCAGTTGGATGCTTGTGAATTGAAGTTTTCTAATAGTGTTCATTAATGACAACAAAGAAGCAACCTGCCATGTGAGAGCAAAGGGAGGGACAGATAGCTGAAGTGATTTTCCCTCAGGTGTAGGAGCTTGGTGTTTTCTTATGTCCAGTCTGTGGAACTCTAATTCTCAGTCTCTTTGCCTCTGTCTTTCTGTCTCTTTGTCAGTCTCTCTGTCTCTCCTCTGCCTCTGTCTCTGTCTCTCTTTCTCTGTCTCTCTCTCTCTCTCTCAACTCTCTCCCCCAGCTCCCACCCCACCTGCCCCCATACAGAGGTCCTGGGATAAGCAAGCCCTCTACCATTTGCTAGGCAGATGCTTTATCACTTGAGACACACGCCCCAGCCCTTTCTGCTTTAGTTATTTTTGAGATAGGGTCTTGCTTTATCCCTGGCAGGCCTGAGCTATTTACACTTCCCACTTAGCTGAGATGACAGGTGTGTACCCAGCTTTTATTGGCTGAGATGGGATATTGCTAACTTTTTGCCCAGGCCAGCCTGGAACCACAATCCTCCTGATCTTAGCCTCGAGTACTTAGGATTACAGACTTGGGCCACTATGCCAGGTCCTTTTGTTTTTGATACAGGGTTTTGCTGCTACCTTGTTCCAGGCTGGCTCAAACTCAAAATCCTCCTGCTTCTGCCTCCCAAGTAGCTGGAATTTTAAATGTGAGCCAACAGGCCTGACTGTAGACAGTGTTTTGAACCATGACACAATACTAGACAAATTTGGAAATGTTGTAATCATACAGCGTATATTTTTGGACCATAATAGAATTAAATTAGAGTTAGTCACAATGTAAATCTCAAATGTCTGGTAATTAAACAACATTCTATAGCCAGGAGATCAAAGAAGAAATTGGGAAGAATGCAGAAAATTTGCAACTGAATGATAAATGAAATACAGCATATTGCAATGTGTGTGATAGTCTCAATTTAATTACTTAGCCCCAGCCCAAAGAGACTGCAAATCCAAGGCAAGCAGAAGGAAGGCAAGAAAAACAAATACCATTACAGTGGAAGATAATTTTTAAAAATTGATGGACCCCCAAACTGAATTTCTTTTGTGTATATTTTTTCTTAGTGGTACTGGGTTTTGAACTCAGGGCCTCATGCTTGCGAGGCAGGTGCTCTACCACTTGTAAGCCATTCTACCGGTTTGCAAAACTTGCTGGGGGTGGACAGCAGCCTCTGGCCTTGCTCCTTTGCAAATGTTTCTTCCTTTTATTTATTTATTTATTTATTGTGGTGCTGGGGTTCGAACTTCAGGGTCTCACACTTGTTAGGGAGCCATTCTTCCAGCTTCAATTTCATTTTCTATGAAACACAGCATACTGTCCTGTTTAGGACCATACTTGTAGGAGCAATTTTGATGATAGTGCCAAGATAATTCAATAGAGAAAAGAAAGAATTTTCAAAACATGGCACTGGTTACCTGGATATCCACAGGAGCAAAAGTAACATAGCTCAATACTTCTCTCCCATCATTAGCAAGGGTTAAATCACAATAAACCTAAATGTCATTAAACTAGTCAGCATTTTTCATAAATATAGCAGCAATGTTTTTGAAATTGGGATATCAAAATTCTTTGACTATATAATAACAGGAAAAAGCATAAAATGTGAAATAAATTTGATGGAATAGTTTTCCTCAAGATTTAACCATACTTTATACAGACATGGTAAAGGAAATTAAAATTAAAGTCATAGAAATGGAAATACTTCTACAGGACAAGTATTTGACTTTGGAATAATATCCAGAAAATATAAAAAATATTTACAACTCAACAATGACACAAACAACCCTTTCCTCCATGCACAGCATTTGAAAAACAGTTCAGAGCAGAAGCTGTGCAGGTCACTAACAAGTACTTGTCATCAAAAAATGCAAATGAAGACTACAGCGATAAACCACATCACATCAACTAGCATGGAAACCTTGAAGCACTTGCAGCATCACCACACAGGAAAAATTAGAGAATTTTATTTCTCATAGATACCTTAATAAACAAAAAAGGGAAAAGAAGATTAAGTCACTTTCAGGTAAAAAGAACCTGACAGACTCCTTGCGAGCTGTCCTTCACCACAAGAAATTTGAAAAAAAAAAAAAAAGAAATTTGAAATAAATCTTTCAGCCCAAAATGAAAGATCAAACGGTAACTCACTTATGTAGAAGAGAATCACTAACAGCAGAAATATTATGTATTTGATTATTGATTAAATATTTTATGTTTTTTTCTTTTATTCATATGTGCATACAATGTTTAAAATTTTATGTTGTAAATCTTTTACCGATCCTTTCTGGATTTTATTTCTTTGAATATCTAAAGTTAGAAAGTCCTTAATTTTATATCCTGTCAGGTGACCACTATTCTCCAGAACCAGCGACTCCCTTTGCTCACACCTCAAGCTATACGTGCAAGAAAGAGCACAGAGAAAGCTGTGGGGACCCCCCTTGACCTGCTTCCTCCTCTCCCAACTTTTCTCCACACACAGGAGACTTCATGTTCCCCAGATTCCAGCACATCAGGAAGCCTTCATGAGGCATGTATGGGAAGAAGACATGAGACCCCCAAGCTCTTGGGCCCAGAATCACAGACAGGAAGTACTTCCTGGAGTCTGCCCACTCGCGTTCCTGCTGCAGTCTCAGTGGGTCCCAGGCAAAGCTCAGGTTGTGTAGTGGTCCTGGGACACTCTTCCTCCCAATAACCTCAGGCTCCCTGACCTCCTCCAGGACAGAGCTCAAATGTCCCCTCCCAGTACAGTCTACACCGAGGACAATCATGAAAAATCACAACTCCCTCCCTCCTTTCCCCGCCTTGTTCATTTGCTCTGAATCACTCTGGTCTCTGACATCCTGTCTTCACATCAGTCACTTTGCTATTTATCATTTGTGTCTTTGTCTGAAGTTGAGCTCCATGAGGGCAGTGATTTTTTTAAATACATTAATTTTTTTAAAGGATATATTTGTTGTACAGGGGGATTCATTGTGACAATTCCAAATAGGCTTGAGGGCAGTGATTTTTGATGGGTTTGGTTGGCTGTGTCCCAGGTGCCTGGAATAGAGCCAGGCATATGACAGATACACACAGTTGCTGAGGAGTGAATAAATCCAAGGACCAGACTCCCTAAAAGTGCAGTCTTGGATAGGAAAGGTAGTTTGTTTCCTGGATATGGGGAGGTGCCTACTACCTATCCCAGACCAGAAGCCCCTCCTTGGTAAGCCCACAGCGCCCTCTACACTCTGCACAGGGCACCCGCTCTATGGCCTAGAGATGAAATCTGACCCCCAGTTGCCTCCTCAGCATCCTGGAGTCAGAGAGGGAATCCTGGCCAGGTGAGGGATGCTGAAGTAGTGAAGTCCTGGGCAAGTGAGGGGTGCTGAAGTGGTGAAGACCTCTCCATCCCTGCTGCTTCCCATCTCACAGTCTTGCCCTAGGTGCACCCTTTGGAACCCTCTGGAGCCTCTGTAGATCACAAACCCCAAACTCCAGGGCCACAATCAGGGACTAAGGTAAGATGACAACCATGGGTCTGAAGAAACTGATGTGGTAAGGAGTGAGGCCTGAGTAAAGTAGATCTGAAAGGACCCAAAGCAGAAAAGAGGTAGGCTACTTGTGTCCTGGATTCTCAATGCTACAGAAGGTGCTCCCTGCCTCCAGGTTCCATGAAGGAGGATGAACTGATGCCCTGGAGAAGGGTCCAATCTTGGCTTTCAGGTGATGGTGGTTGGACACTTGGGTATTGGAGGTTTGGAGGTGGAGAGGGATTATACTTGGGTTCCCAGGGAGATGCTTGGTAGATTCCTAGGTTCCCCATCATCACAGAAAGGGTTTTTTCATCACAGAAAGTCTTGTCTTCAGTTCCTGCCATTTGTACTTTGGATCCTCTGGGGACATGTCTCTGTGGCTTTCTGGAATACAGCCAACTACAGTACAAGCCCCATAATCCTGCAGAAGCTCCCTCTGACCTAAGACACACAGGTGGGCAAGGCCTGTTGCAGCCATCCCGGTACTGGGCTTGGAAAGGGCCGTGACCTGGTAACACAATTATGGGGACTCTGGAACTAAGGACCAGGTGTATGTGACCACTTCATCCTGAGACTAAGCCTTGCTCTCTCCCCCCTTCCTTGACTTTGCCTGCCACACCAGCATAAGGGTATATGGCACTATATCATTTTATTTTGGAAAATATCTCACTTTAATTTTTTTGGGGGGGGGGCGGTACTGGGTTTGAACTGAAGGTCTTGCTCTTGTAGGCAGGCACTCTGCCACTTGAGTCACTCTGCCAGCCCTTTTTTGTGTTAGGTATTTTCGAGGTAGGGTCTCACAAACTATTTGCCTGGGTCGGAGTCAAACTTCAATTCTCTTGACCTCTGCCTGCCGAGTAGCTAGGATTACAGGCGTGAGCCACCAGTACCCAGTAGAAAATATTTCACTTTAAAACTATTATTTATTTTAACCTACAATTGGTTAAATTCATTAGTATTGTAAATTAATCAAATATCTTACTAACGGTTTAATTTCTAATATGGTAAATATTGATAGACATAAAATCCACACAAACATAATTAATTGCTTGCCGTCCACACTAATTTCTAAGAGTGTGTAGAAATCTTGAAACCGAAACATTTGAGAACCGCTGACTTAGTCCTGAAGGGCAGCGCTCATGGCAACAGCCAATCGCGGGAAACCAAAGGAGAGGCAGCTGTGGAGCGCCAGCCGCCCTGCGGGTGCGGAACCACGCTGGACACTTTCCTGGCAGGCGGCCGCCATGAACGTCCGTGCTTCCGGGAGACAGACACAGGTGTCACTCCTCCTGGACCTCTTCGGTGCTCATGGCCACACGTGAAATCAAGCAACAGGAGAACGCCCCATCCGTGCCCTAAAGGTGGGTGGGGGGGAACCAATCCAGAGACTACAGGCCCCACATGGAAACGAAGAAGGGGAGAGACTGGAGGGGGATAAAAAGAAAGCCCCACTGGCACTTGAGGGGGGACTATCGGTTTCCGGTATGTGTGCTTTGGTAGCGTTGATACTCCCAACCGCGGTGGATGTGGCTGCTCAGATCACATGGGGCGAGTGGGAGGAGATGGATAACGCGGGACACTGGAGAGGGCCTACCTGCAGGACACATGCGCGGAGTGGGTTCACAGATACCTGGAAGGAGACTCTGCAGCGCACAGGTACTAGGGGCCAGGGACATCTCCCTGATCTTCTGTAGATCTCCCTGTCTGCCTCCCACAAAGAGGAGAGGAAAATGGAACCCATCCTAGGGACATCACCCTCCCTCTGCTTCAGAGGGGGTGAGCCCTCCTGGCTTTCCAGATGCTCCACCACAGAGTGACTCAGGCTGGCCCTTCTCTCAGGAAAATTAAGGGAGCAGTCTTTCTCCAAATGTGGAGGGGATGACAGTCCCTGAAATAACGGCCCAGTAGGTCCCTTTCATTCTGGCAGTAGCCTTGGGTATCACAGGGCCACTCTCTTCCTTGTCTCATCCCAGTGTCTTTGGAGGTCCAATTCTAATTTTGGCAAGTCTCTTACTCCACCCAGGTCAGAACTGGAAGTCCCTCTCAGAGATCTGAAGCCTCTTACTTCAAACTGTCTCAGCCTGAAACTAGAACGGTCCATAAATAAGATTATCTGAGAAGCCTGAGTCCAGTTTGATGTCTCAGTTTTGTAATCCCTTCCCTACCTCACTTGTCTTATCCATTCTCAGGACATTCAAGAGTGGTGCTTCAGTGGCCATGGGAGGGAATGGAAAATGTCTGATTTTCCTGTTGCAACCCTCAGACTCACCAAAGACACACATCACCCACCACCCCATCTCTGACCAGAATGTCACCCTGAGGTGCTGGGCCCTGGGCTTCTACCCTGCGGAGATCACCCTGACCTGGCAGCAGGATGGGGAGGACCTGAGCCAGGACATGGAGCTTGTGGGGACCAGGCCTGCAGGGGATGGAACCTTCCAGAAGTGGGCAGCTGTGGTGGTGCCTTCGGGGGAGGAGCAGAGATACACGTGCCATGTGCAGCATGAGGGGCTGCGTGAGCCCCTCACCCTGAGATGGGGTAAGGAGGGGATGTGGGCCTGTTGTCAGGGAAATCAGGAGCCATTGTGAAGACCCTTGTGAAGGTCGGGACTGAGAGATGGGGGTCGGGGCCACTCACCTTCCCTTGTCTCCCATTCCCAGAACCACCGATTCAGCCCATCATCCTCATCCTTGGAATCATTGGATCTGTGGTCATTGTAGCTGTGGTCCCTGTTGTAAAATGGAGGAGGAGAAGGAATGAAGGTAGGGAAGGGGCAGGGTCTTAGTTCTTGTCCCACAAGATTTCAAGACCCAGGTAGAAATGTGCCCTGCCTTGTAAATGGGAAGTTGTATCACGCAAGGTGCTTATGCAACCCAGGGCCCTGTTTCCTCATACCTGCTGTTTTGAAAATCGAAAGAGAAGGACAGCTATTTTACACTGGTGATGATGGTGATGGGGACCCAATAGTGAGAGGTGAAAGGAGAAGTTCCCTCTAGCAGTGCAATTTGTTCAGAACCTTTGTATTGTATTCCCTTTCATCATGCCATGAGATCCTACCCTGGGTGTGTAATCACAGTTCTAGAAACTTCCCTGAGGTCTCAGACTAGTACTACACCTAGGACTTCATGACCTTGTCTTCTCTGTCCTCTCACAGGTGGTTTTCTACCAATACATGGAAAAAAAGGCAGCTATGTTCAAACTGCAAGTAAGTATGATGGGAGACCCTTATGGCAATGTAGATAGGAGCCCATGGGGGCACTCACCCACCCCATAATTCCTCCTTTTTCCATGTCTCCTGTGGGGTCTGAGTAGGTCCTACTGCAGGTAGGGACAGTGCTTACAGCTCTGATTCGTCTCTCACAGCTTAAAAAGGTGGCACTCTGAAGACCTGAAGTGGGACTGGGGGTGGGGCAGAGGGCAGACTCCTGGCTTATGAGGATTCTGTGGGTAGGCATATTTTGATCTTGTATTAGGCTGTTCACAGTGTCACCACTGATCTGAATTGGTTCACATTCATTTTCTCCTACAGTGTGTGTCAGCTGCTATTTGAGGGACTGAGCCATATAGATTTGTTCAGGTCTCTAGCCCCTTCCTCCTGTGACCTCAAGAGCTCCTGACTTCACTGTCTGCAACTGGCCAGTGACTGTGTCCAAGTGTCTGTGTTCCTGTCAGCATAATGTGAGGAAATGAGGAGCCCAGTGCAGTCCTGAGTATCAAGATTGCTCCCCCCACACACCTGGTTCCTCTTTCCTGATCAACCTGGTGCTCCAGCAGAGGAAGGACTGGGATGACTCCATCCCTCTGCTAACATTAGGTTGCACTGAAGTGCAAGTTCTCACTGTCCTGTTGACAATAAGAATGTGGATATGGATTTGTTTTTCAAATTCTTGTCACAATATGTGGTTGATGAGTTAATAAAATCAAAGGAAGAATAATAAACTTGAGACAGAAAAATAGAACTTGGTAAGGTTCCAGAATCCTTGTGTTTGCTGTGCTGAGTGTGTTGCAGGTGGGGTCAGGAGAAGGCTGTAAGAAGCCACATATGGACAGAGCCATGCCTCATTGGTGCTCGTTCCCCCTTGGGCTTTGATATGCTCACTCCTCAGCAGGATCATCTTCCCTCCTTCTTAGTCCTTGTCCCTTTAGTAGAGCCTTGCCCCACCAGGACCTTTGCAATCATTGGGATATGTGTTGCAGGACCTTGACCTATTTCCAAGACCGTGGGCATCCAGGGCCTCATGTGACAGATCAGCCTAAGCTGAGGCCTGAGTCTGATATCCAGCCACTATCACCTTTTGTTTATGTTTTCATAGAGAATTATGCTTGTTCTTTTTATCATGTGTGAGTTCTGGTGTCATTCTCCTTTGTGAATCCTCCCATCTCTGAGAGCAGCAGGAAGTACTTTTCCTGATATTTTTCCACATGGCCCATCTCGATGCTTTTAGGAATCTCTGTGTTATCAAGAAATGAATTTTCGGTCTTGTCCAGTACTTGTCCTTCCTCTCTCACTGCTTCCTGGGTTTCCCAATATTTTTAAAGGAAGCAGGTTTTGGGAATAGCAAAGAATCTCATGATTTCTCATCTTAGAAAAGTTCTGTTAGGTTTCCATCTTCTTTGTTCATCTAAAGCTCTCCCTGAATTAGCTCTACTAATCTCAGCATGGGCTACAAACCGAGTTCACGGATTTAAAAGCAAACTCTGATTTAGATTTTCATTTGATAGTAAGATGATTCATAAATCAAGTATCTTTTCTGAAGACAAATCTGTTCTCATGTGCTATAGAGAGAAGGAGGGATGAAATAAGAGGGAAGAAGGATGGAGGGAGGACAGTAGATGTGAGAAAAGCACAGGTGACCATGACCTCAGTGGGAGAGGACCTGGTGCTATAGCTGCCACAGAGTAGCCTTTGGCCTCAGGCTCCATTAATAATGATTTTTTTCTCCTGAAGAGGAAGGTGCTTTGCAATGATCATTCATTCAGCTGATATTTGGTGGGTACTATCTACATGACACACATTTTTTTGCATTTAGGATATATCATGGAACTAAAAACAGGCCAAAATTGCCAGCCTTTGAGCATGTGTTCTACTGAGAAGAGGCACATGATACACTCTAAGGAGAATTAATAAGGACCATGTCCATGCAGAAGGAGGTGAAAATTACGATCCAGGATGAGGGTGCATGGAGTCAGACAAGAAGACTGCCTTACTAGGGTGTACATTGTGAGCCTCATAGGGAAGGTGAACTTTGAGGAAAGATATGACAAAATGAAGGAATTTGTCATGAAGATGTCTGGAAGAAGCTTTTTCTAAGCAGTGCACAAGCCCTGGCACAGAATTCTGTCTGTTTGTTCTGGGGAGAGCTGCCCAGAATTATTGACAGTAGGTCAGCAGTGATAAGAACTGCCCCTTGCTACCATTCTGCAGCCTGAGCTGCAGCTGGTCTCATCCCTTGCAGAACAAAGCCCCACTGTCCCTTATCTCCTGCCACCTCCCTTTGTCCCTAACTGTTGCTTTCTCCCAAATGCTACTTAAGGCCAGACCTTCTGAGAGAAGCTGCTGTGCCATTTTTTCTCGGCCAGCCAGCCTGCTTATTAAACTTTTGGACATGAGATACCTCTCATGAGCCTCCTTTGTGTGCAATGTGTGGCGTTTTCCTAACATTTTGGTAATAAAACCTGGGACCAGGTGAGCTTCCAGCATCGATCTTGCTCTCCCAGTCAATAAATTCAGGCCCTCCTGATATACGCTGCACTTCCAAGCCTACTTTGGCCACAAGGCTGACATACCCTATATAGGGGTGCCTGCTCGGGGGATTATACCAGCCAACCAAAGCCATGTATGTGGGAGCTGCCTTCCTTAAGCCTGGATAAACTTACTGGGATTTGAGCTGCTTTGCCGGGACCCCTGACCCTAGACTAGTGCCTCCATCGCCATTCTCGCTCACAGGGAACCTCCTCAAGGCCAGTGCACTCCCATTACTCGCCCACCACCGGTTGATTTCCTCGGTCTTCCCTTGGTGAGTTCCCTCATGCCGTGAGTTGTGGTTCTCTCTCTCTCTCTCTCAGTTGGTCAAAATCCTAATGCTAGGTCCCAGCTCACTCCCTCCAGGAACTGGGTTCCTGGGGTGTGGACAATCCTCTTGGCGAAGACGTTCCCTTGATGTCCTCCACTCCTCTGTTTTGTCTAGGAAAGCAATATCTTGGGGACACCCACCATATTCTTCCTCAGACCAGGTCTCATCATGGGGACTGGACCTTCCAAAATTCCCTCAGACACTCCTCTGGGCTGCCTACTGGCCAACCTCAAGCCCTTACGGCTCTCACCTTATCTCAAAGTCCAAAAACTAATTTTTCTTTCCAATCAGGCTTGGCCACAATACCAATTGGACAATGACTCAAAATGGCTGCTTAATGGCATGCTCAACCCTAACATTCTCAGGGATCTCTATAACTTCTGCGAATGCACTGGAAAGTGAAAGGTGATTCCCTATGTCCTACCTCTGCTCTAAACCTTCTCTCTGTACCCCTTGCTCCCCTGCCCAGGTCCTTCTGGCTATAAAAACCCCAACTACCGTCCCTGACTCCAATGCTTTCCCTTCTTTCGATCCTGCTGATGAGTCTCTGCCCTATCAGACATAGGCTGCCATTGTTCAACCATTGGCCCCTGCCCCTCTTTCCGCCACTCCTTCTGCTGCTCCTTCTGCTGCTTCCCCCACCCCTCCTCCCACCCCTTCCTCCGCTCCTCCCTCTGCTTCCCCTTCCCCCTGCCCTCCTACCAACTCAGAACCAGCGGATCCCCTGAGTCCCCCACACACTTGCTTTCACAGACTCCCAATCAACTGGTTTCCCTCTACCCCCTCCAAGAGGTGGCTGGTGCTGAGGGTATCATGCGAGTTCATGTTCCCTTTTCTCTCACAGACCTGTCTCAAATTAAAAAAAAAAAATGCCTCGGTTCCTTCACCACTAACCCTGACTCTTATATTAAAAAATTTCAATATTTGGCCCAATCTTACAGCCTCACCTGGCATGACATTTATACCATCCTCTCCTCAATCCTCCTCCTGAAGGAGAGACGAAGGGTCTCGGACATGGCTAAGACACACGCATATGAGATTCACTGCACCACCTCTGCCCACCTGTGGGAACATTGGTGGTTCCAGAGACAAAACCCCATTGGGACTATCAAACTAATGGCATAACTTCCAGAGACCAGATGGTCACCTGCCTAATGGCAGGGTTAAAGAGGGCTGCCCAACATGTTGTTAATTTGGATAAACTTAGAAAAATTCAACAAGAGGAAAAAGAAAATCCAGCTAGTTTCTTGTCCTGACTCATAGAGGCACTACAATGCCATACCAAAGTTGATCCTAAAACACAAGATGGGACAATTATTCTTATGACCCATTTTATCTCTCAGTCAGTCCCAAATATAAAAAAAAAAAGTTAAAATGACTAAAAAATTGTCCTCAGACTCCACAGGCTAAAATTCTAAATGTGGCTTTTAAGGTTTATAATTACCATGAGAAACAGCAAAGGGCTGATAAGGAGAGGAGAGATAAGACTGAATTCCAGATGTTGGCCCACACCCTTTGACAAAACCCCTCAGTTTCCAACTCACAAGGCCAGGGAAAATCTCAAACACCTCCCAGCCCATGTTTTTGGTGTGGCCTTGAGGGACACTGGGTCTGTGCCTGTCCTAAGATATGCTGCCCACCAGGACCATGTCCTAAGTGCAAATAGGAGGGCCACTGGGTGAGGGACTGCCCCTCCACTTCTCAAGGAGGGGGGTCTAGACCCCCTCAACGTCCCTCCTCCCTAACTGATTTTCTAGGACAAGCAAGCATGGCAGAAGACTGACAGAGCCCAGGACTCCCAGGTCTGATGACCATAACTTCACAGGAGCCCAGGGTAATGGCCATCATTGACGGTAAGCCTATCTCTCTCCTCATAGACACCAGCACCACTTTTTCTGCCTTGCCAGAGTTCTGGGGACCTACCAAGCCTTCTTCAACCTCCATAGTCGGGGTGGAGGGAACTCCTACCCAGCCCTTAGTGACCTTTCCCTAAACTTGCATATTGGGAGATACCCTCTTTACCCATTCCTTTTTAGTGCTACCTAATTGTCCCACTCCACTCTTAGGTAGAGACATTTTAACAAAGTTTCAGGCCACCCTAAAGGCCACAACCCATCAACCCCTTGTCTCCATCCTCACAGTCCCTCATTGCCATCATAGGTGCCTTGCTTCCACAAGATTGTCCCAACTCCTTGCCCTTACCAGTAACATTGCTGAACCCCATTGTATGGGATCTCAAAAACCCCTCTGTTGCCTCACATCATGAATCAGTTGTCATTACTCTCAAAGATCCTTCTACTTTCCCAAACCATTAACATTTATACCAACTCTAAATATACATTTCACACTTTATTGTCCCACTCTGCAATCTGGAAGGAAAGGGGATTCCTAACTACAAGAGGAACTACCATTATCAATGCTGCCTTAAAAGCCCAGGTCTTAGAGGCTTCATGCCTTCCTTCCCAGGTAGGCATTACTCATTGCAAAGTCCACCAAACTGACTCTTCTATAATTATCAGAGAAAATAACTGAGTGGATACAGAGGCCAAGCGAGCAGCCCTTCAACTGCACCCCAATTGGTCATGTACCCTCTTACTCCAGCTTCCTCCCTCCTCACTAAACTCTCTCTCCCCACCTTATGAAGTTAAAACTCTTCTCTCCTATTTACATACGCTTTTTCATCCTAACCTTCATGCTCTTTACACCTTTCTCTGCCAATCCCTTTCCCTATCTCCAGGAGACATACAATACCTCAAACAGATTACCCAATCCTGCTCGATCTGCTAGAACACAAACCCTAGCTCCACTGTTAGACCTCCTTCCTTTCCTACCCACCAAGCCAGAGGATACCTCCCTGCCATGAACTGGCAGGTGGACTTTACCCATATGCCCCCAGTAAAGAAAATTAAATATCTCTTGGTACTGGTAGACACCTTCACAGGATGGGTTGAAGCCTTCTCTATAATTAACAAAAGGACCTCCACAGTAACAACAATTCTGGTCACAGATATTATCCCACGGTTTGGCCTCCTGGCCTCCCTGCAATCAGACAATGGGCCTGAGTTTGTTTCCTCTATTTCCCAAAAATTGGCACAAGTCTTAAACATCCACTGGAAATTCCACATCCCCTACCACCCCCAATCTTCAAGTAAAGTTGAGCGTGCCAATTGCACATTAAAAAATACACTCACCAAACTCTCTCTCAAATTCCATCTAGATTGGACAAAATTCTTGCCCCTAGCCCTTCTCTGCCTCTAGGCCCTTCCAAAAGGACCACTCATGCTCAGCCCCTTTGAGCTCCTCTATGGCCGCCGGCTCCTCCCTATCACAGTTCAGCCAAATCCCCCCCAATATTTCCCCCACTCTCCTCAATCCTCTCCTTACCTTTCTTCGCTCTCTCCTTTGGTCTCATGCTCATGATCAGTTGCCACAGCCCTCTGACACCACCAAAATAACTCCCTTCCTCCAAATGGGAGATCTGGTTTATTTAAAAAGTACAACCACACCTGGCCACCTACAGGAAAAGTGGAAAGGCCTATTTAAGGTCATCCTCACCACACCCACAGCTGCTAAGTTAGCAGGATTCCCTTCCTGGGTACACATTCAAAATCTAAAATTGGCAGCCCCACAAAAGATCTACAAATCTCTCCTTACAGGACCAAAGAAAGTGAAGATCTCCTGCCTCCCTAAGGTCTCAGAAGATGGAGACACACCCACTGAGACTCCGGAAAATAAAATAAAACCCTATGCCCAAGGATCTAACATACCGCCTACTTACTCTCTATATTTCTCCTCTCCCATTCTTTCCTGTCAGTGCCTGCCCACGCTTTTACTTCTTCCTATATACCCTCTACTCTGAGACTTTAGATTTCCCACCTCCTAATATGATTAGTCTTCCTCCCTTCTCATACCTTCTCTACCCTTATTTTATAAATTGGATATCTGATCTCCATCTCCAGGGTACACTCTCAGATTTTACTCCTGAAGAAATCTACTCATTTTCCAACATACTCTTCACCTTACTGTAAATCACTCCACCTATGCTTTCACTCCATCCCTTCCTGTGGTAATTCTTGTCCTCATCCCCATTCTCCTGAGTGTCAGCCTGTGGGCAACTTCTCTCCCTGAATGGAGATGGCCCCATTGCACAGCTCTCTGCCTCGGGTACCTTGCCCTATACACCTTACTCCCTATACACTCCTCATTCTTATGACCTGGATCTTTACTATGCTTCTGGTTGGTTCCCCATCTCCGTTATATCTCTGGAGATTCAAGGTCCAAGAAACCTACACACACAACCAGGCCTCAGTCTCTCATGTTGCAGGAACCACTGATTGCCCTATACAGGGATGTTCCTTTACAACCACTATTTTTGTTGACCTGCAGTCTATATCCCCCACTTACAACCCCTTTGTCTGCTTTCAATATGACCAAAGTAGAGACTATTGTGAAAATGGTGACCCCCACCTGAGAACATGCACTGCCGCCTGCCAGTCAGAAGCAGCCAGAGGATCAAACTGTGCCCCAATACCCAACCCTTTTCTTCTCCCTCTCTCTTTAAGAAACAAAAAATGGGGGAATGATAAGAACTGCCCCTTGCCACACCATTCTGCAGCCTGAGCTGCAGCTGGTCTCATCCCTTGCAGAACAAAGCCCCACTGTCCCTTATCTCCTGCCACCTCCCTTTGCCTGTCGCTAACCCTTGCTTTCTCCCAATGCTACAGACCTGCCAAGAGAAGCTGCTGTGCCATTTTTTTCTCGGCCAGGCAGCCTACTTATTAAACTTTTGGACATGAAATACCTCTTGTAAGCCTCCTTTGTGTGTGATGTGCACCGTTTTCCTAACAAGAAGTATGGTCAGACTCTGTAGGCCTTGAGGATCCTGGAAGAATTCTTACATTGAAGAAGGTTTCAGTAAAGACACATAGGGTACAACTTCACCTTTCAAAGATCTCTCTGGCTGATGAACTGAGAACAGTATGGAGAGGCCAGTGACAGGTAGGTGGCAAGGAAAATTGTAAGGAACTGGTCAGTGCTCCAAGCTAGACATATAGTTCACTTCAGCTTGGATGTGAGCAGTGCAAACAGGGGAAGTGATTGGATTCTACACATATTTTGAAGAAGGGCTTCATAGCATTTATTAATAACCTATTTCTAGTGTATGAAAAAACAGTAAAAGAGGACACCAAAAATTTGCAATAGTTTACTGGACAGATGGAGATGCCGTCAGCAGAAAAGGACAAGACAGGCAGGGGCATTTGTGAGGAGGAGCCAGGTCCTCAGTGTAGGAAATATTTGATCTTCATGTTCACTAGACATGGAGATAAGGAATTGGGCATGATGGTGCCTGTTGAACCTTCCTTGCATTCCTAGAATGAAGCCAATTTGATCATGATGTATGATCTTTTTGATATGTTGTTGAGGACTTTGCATCCAAGTTCATCAGGGAAGTTATCCTATTCCTTCCTTCCTTCCTTCCTTCTTCTTGCTCTCTCTTCTCTCTCTCTGCTCTCCGCTTTCTCTCTCTCTCTCTGTTGGATCCTTGTCTGTATTAGAGTAAAACAGCCTTCACAGAATGAGTTTGGAGAGTTCCCTGTATGCTGTGGAACAGTTGAGGAGCATCAGTGTGAATTCTTTCTTAGAATCATCAGTGAATCCATGTGGTCTTGGGCTTTTCTTTGTTGGGATTTTTTTTTTTTAAATCAGTCTTTGAATCTTATGGCTCATTTTCAATCTGTTTAGCTTATTTATATCTTCTGGGTTCAATTATGTTAGGTCATATGTGTCTAGAAATTTATCTATTTCTTCTAGATTTTTAAATTTTTTGGAGTATAAGTTTTCAAAATATTCCCTAATGATCCTCTGTGTTTTAGTGGTATCTGTTGTAGTGTTATATTCTCCATCTCTAATTTTATTAATATGTGTCTTTTTCTTTCTTTTGAATATTTTGGTGAACAGTTTGTCAACCTTTGTGTATGCTTTCAAAGAACCAACTCTTGTTTGGTCTTGCTTTATGGCTTAAAAGATGATCTGTTTTGGAGAACATTCCATGGGTTGCTGAGAAGAATGTGTTTTCCATGACTGTTGGGTAGAATATTCTATAGATGTGTGTTAAGTCCATTTGATCTATAGTGTCATTTAATTCTGAAGGTTCTTTGTTGATATTTTTTTTCTGTATTACTTATCTATTGGTGAGAGTGGGTATTAAAATCACCCACTATTATGGTGTTGGGGGTCTATCTGTGCCTTTATGTAAGGTAGTGATTTTTTTCTCCTTTTTTGGTACTGGGGCTTGAACTCAAGGCCTCACACTTGCTATGCAGGCACTCTACCACTTGAGCCACTCTGCCAGCCCTTTTCTGTGATGGGTTTTTTTTTTAAGGCAAGTTTTTATGAACTGTTTGCCAGGCTGGCTTCGAACCATGATCTTCCTGATCTCTGCCTCCTGAGTAGCTTGGTTACAGGCATGAGCCACCAGTGCCCGGCTTATAGTGATGGTTTTATGAAACTTCAGTGCATATATGATTATAATTGTTATACCTTTGATATATTGTTCTTTTTATCAATATGAAGTGAACTTTGTCTCATCTGAATAATTTTGGTTTGAAGTCTACTTTGTCAGATATGAGTATAGTTACTCCTGCTTGCTTTCATTTTTCTTTTGTTTGGAATGCCTTTTCTATCCTTTCACTTTAAGGCTGTGCTTGTCTTTGCCAGTGAGGTGCATTTCTTTTAGGCAACAAACAGTTGGTTATTGCTGTTTAATCCAACCTTCCGGTTTGGGTCTTGTTATTGGAGAACAAAGAGACACTGAGTCATTATTGAAAGGTATGTACTAATTATTGTCATTTCATTCCTTGTGTAATGTTTGAGTCTTTCCTAATCATCATGTGCTTATTTATTTTATATTGACATTTATTCAAGATAGTACAAATCAAGAAATAGTCTTTTAGGCCAAAATACAAATGTGAGCAGGAATTCAGAGAAATGATGCTCTTAATAGGAGGGCATTTGCCAAATCTGGAAAAATAATGTTTGAATTTTCTCAGGCTCCCAAGTATAGTATTATGTTATTTAGCTTTCTGTCACCATAACAAAATACTTGGGGTGATTAATTTATCAAGAGAGAAGATTTATTTTCACCCACAGTTTTTGTGGAGGTGGTCCATGATTGATTAACCTGTTGCTTTCCATCTGTGGGGAATCAGCACACCATTGTGGAAGCACTTGGTGGCACAAAACCACTGGCTTCATTTACCAGGAGGTAAAAGAGAGCACAGAGAATTAAGAAACAGGGCTGAGGATGGGACTCAAGTGATAGAGCACTTGCCTAGCAAGTGCAAGGTCCTGAGTTCAAACCCTAATACTACTACCAGAAGAAATAATTAAGAAACAGAAAATAACATATCATAGCCAGAATTATGGATGAAGAAAAATATAAGCTTGGAAATGCCTGGAGGACACAGGAAATTAAAAATGTCAAACCTATTAAAAACCAAATTCAGGTTTTAGAATTAAAATTGTAACTATTTGATTTAAAAATTCAGCTTGTTAACTTTTCATTTGAGCCATCATGGATTAATGAAGACTAGATTTATTCTTATGCCTTAAACATTAGAAATTCAGGAAATTTTATGAAAAACAGATTGGTTTTCAGATCCTCAGCAGACAATACTATTTCAGAGACTGCAATCTCTGAGAAAAGGAAATGAAAGAGGTGGAGCCTACAGTTGTCCATCCTCATTCCAGGATAGAGTTTCCAGAAGCCAATGCAGGAAGAAGAAGACCTGAATAGCCTAGTTGTGTCATTGAGTGAAGGGGACAGAGTTCCGAATTTGGAGAGAACAGGGCAGTTAAAACGTGAGAGATGAAGCACATAATGAAGGTTGCTGAAAACAGAACTGTTTGAAGTTTGTAAAGGAAACCTTCAGGTAACTCAGCTCATCAGCATATGCATATAATAGATCTACCCAAGGATGGGGAAAACATAATCCAAATGAACTAGGGGGAGCATTAGTACCTAGGGCTTCACAGGGCCAGAAACAGTGTCTGTTCCCACTAGCCATACCAGAAAACCTCAGAGTTTGCTGGGCATTGAATAAAGTATTCAGAGGGTCAGTGTCTGTAGTGGTGAAGAATTAGCCCTGGAATAGGTACATTCTAGTTTTGCCTAACAAATGTTAAAAGTAGGATGCAACATGATCAAGTAGCTCAAAAATAATTTATCCCCAGTAATAGAATCTCCAGAATATTTATTTATACAGTGAAAAAGTATCTAGCACTTAACCTAATAAAGTCTTAATGTCTGGCATCAAATAAAAAGTCATTGAGTATAAAATGAAAGCGAGAAAATGCAATTCTTTTCTTTTTGTTTGTTTTGGGTTTTGTCAGCACTGGAGTTTGAACTGAAGACCCTGTATTTGCTAGGCAAGCATTCTACCACATGAACCATGTCCCCAGCCTCAAGAAAAAGGAATTCTTAAGGACCAAAATAATTAGCATACAATGATTTTTATAACATGTATTTTAAATGTATTACATATTTTCAATCAGTCATATTAAGAAATAGGAAAGTTACATAAAAGATGAAAATCAAAGTCCAAATATGAAAATGTCTGAGATATAAAATACACTGGATATGAGACAAGAGTAATGATAGACTCTATTTTTTAAAAATTTTTATTTTTTTATTATTCATATGTGCATACAATGCTTGGGTCATTTCTTCTCCCTGCCCCCACCCCCTCCCTTACTACCCACACTGCCCCCTCCCTCTCCCCCCACCCCCTCAATACCAGGCAGAAACTATTTTGCCCTTATTTCTAATTTTGTTGAAGAGAGAGTATAAGCAATAATAGGAAGGAACAAGGGTTTTTGCTAGTTGAGATAAGGATAGCTATAGAGAGTTGACTCACATTAATTTCCTGTGCATGTGTGTTACCTTCTAGGTTCTTTTTGATCTAACCTTTTCTCTAGTTCCTGGTCCCTTCTCCTATTGGCCTCAGTTGCTTTTAAGGTATCTGCTTTAGTTTCTCTGCGTTAAGGACAACAAATGCTAGCTAATTTTTTAGGTGTCTTATCTATCCTCACCCCTCCCTTGTATGCTCTCGCTTTTATCATGTGCTCAAAGTCCAATCCCCTTGTGTTTGCCCTTGATCTAATGTCTGCATATGAAGGAGAATATATGATTTTTGGTTTTTGGGCCAGGCTAACCTCACTCTGAATGATGTTCTCCAATTCCATCCATTTATCAGCAAATGATAACATTTCGTTCTTCTTCATGGCTGCATAAAATTCCATTGTGTATAGATACGACATTTTCTTGATCCATTCGTCAGTAGTGGGGCATCTTGGGTGTTTCCATAACTTGGCTATTGTGAATAGTGCTGCAATAAACATGGGTGTGCAGGTGCCTCTGGAGTAACCTGTGTCACAGTCTTTTGGGTATATCCCCAAGAGTGGTATTGCTGGATCATATGGTAGATCTGGTAGATCAATGTTTAGCTTTTTAAGTAGCCTCCAAATTTTTTTCCAGAGTGGTTGTACTAGTTTACATTCCCACCAACAGTGTAAGAGGGTTCCTTTTTCCCTGCATCCTCGCCATCACCTGTTGTTGGTGGTGTTGCTAATGATGGCTATTCTAACAGGGGTGAGGTGGAATCTCAGTGTGGTTTTAATTTGCATTTCCTTTATTGCTAGAGATGGTGAGCATTTTTTCATGTGTTTTTTGGCCATTTGAATTTCTTCTTTTGAGAAAGTTCTGTTTAGTTCACTTGCCCATTTCTTTATTGGTTCATTAGTTTTGGAGAATTTAGCTTTTAAAGTTCCCTATATATTCTGGTTATCAGTCCTTTGTCTGATGTGTAGCTGGCAAATATTTTCTCCCACTCTGTGGGTGTTCTCTTCAGTTTAGAGACCATTTCTCTTGATGAACAGAAGCTTTTTAGTTTTATGAGGTCCCATTTATCTATGCTATCTCTTAGTTGCTGTGCTGCTGGGGTTTCGTTGAGAAAGTTCTTACCTATACCTACTAACTCCAGAGTATTTCCTACTCTTTCCTGTATCAACTTCAGAGTTTGTGGTCTGATATTAAGGTCCTTGATCCATTTTGAGTTAATATTGGTATAGGGTGATGTACATGGATCTAGTTTCAGTTTTTTGCAGACTGCTAACTATTTTCCCAGCAGTTTTTGTTGAAGAGGCTGCTTTTTCTCCATTGTATATTTTTAGCACCTTTGTCAAAGACAAGTTGGTTATAGTTGTGTGGCTTCATATCTGGGTCCTCTCTTCTGTTCCACTGGTCTTCATATCTGTTTTTGTGCCAGTGCCATGCTGTTTTTTATTGTTATTGCTTTGTAATATAGTTTGAAGTTGGGTATCGTGATACCTACAGCATTGTTCTTTTGACTGAGTATTGCCTTGTCTATTCATGGTCTCTTGTGTTTCCATATAAATTTAACGGAAGATTTTTCAATATCTTTAATGAATGTCACTGGAATTTTGAAGGGAATTGCATTAAACATGTAGATTACTTTTGGGAGTATAGACATTTTTACTATACTATCCATGAGCATGGGAAATCTCTCCACTTTCTATAGTCTTCCTCAATCTCTTTCTTCAGAAGTTTATAGTTTTCCTTGTAGAGGTCGTTCACACCTTTTGTTAGGTTTACACCTAGGTATTTGATTTTTTTTTGAGGTACTGTAAATGGAATTGTTTTCATATATTCTTTTTCAGTTTGTTCATTATTAGTGTATAGAAATGCTAATGATTTTTCTATGTTGATTTTATATCCTGCTACCTTGCTATAGCTATTGATGGTGTCTAGAATCTTCTGAGTAGAGTTTTTTGGGTCTTTAAGATATAGGATCATGTCGTCTGCAAATAGGGATATTTTGACAGTTTCTATACCTATTTGTATTCCTTTTATTCCTTCTTCTTGCCTAATTGCTCTGGCTAGGAATTCCAGTACTATGTTGAATAGGAGTGGAGATAGTGGGCATCCTTGTCTAGTTCTTGATTTTAGAGGAAATGGTTTCATTTTTTTCACCATTAAGTATAATGCTGGCTGTAGGTTTGTCATATATAGCTTTTATAATGTTGAGGTACTTTCCTTCTATTCCTAGTTTTCTTAGAGCTTTTATCATGAAATGGTGTTGGATCTTATCAAAGGGTTTTTCTGCATCTATTGAGATGATCAAGTGGTTTTTGTCTTTGCTTCTGTTAATGTGGTTTATTACATTTA
This sequence comes from Castor canadensis, assembly GCF_047511655.1. Taxonomy (NCBI): domain Eukaryota; kingdom Metazoa; phylum Chordata; class Mammalia; order Rodentia; family Castoridae; genus Castor; species Castor canadensis. Next base: position 24,752,399 of record NC_133393.1, read on the forward strand.
CTGGTTTTCATATTTCTATTTTGATCTGGTCTGTTTGGTGTCCTGGAGACCTCTTGCATCTGTATGGGTATATCTCTCTCTAGATTTGGGAAATTTTCTGTTATTATTTTGTTGAATATATTACGCATTCCCTTCGCTTGCACCTCTTCTCCTTCTTCGATGCCCATGATTCTCAAGTTTGGTCTTTTGATGGAGTTGGTGAGTTCTTGCATTTTCTTTTCACAGGTCTTGAGTTATTTAATTAATAGTTCTTCGGTTTTTCCTTTAATTACCATTTCATCTTCAAGTTCTGAGATTCTGTCTTCTGTTTGTTCTATTCTGCTGGATTGGCCTTCCGTTTTGTTTTGCAGTTCTGTTTCGTTCTTTCTTCTGAGGTTTTCCATATCCTGGGTGGTTTCCTCTTTAATGTTGTCAACTTTTGTCCTGAGTTCATTTATCTGTTTATTCATCGTGTTCTCTGTTTCACTTTGGTGTTTATACAGTGCTTCTATGGTTTCCTTTATTTCTTCTTTTGCTTTTTCAAATTCTCTATTTTTGTTGTCTTGGAATTTCTTGAGTGTCTCCTGTACATTTGGTTGACCCTATCCAGTATCATCTCTATAAAATTCTCATTGAGTACCTGTAGTATGTCTTCTTTTAAATTATTCTTGTGGGCTTCATTGGGTCCTTTGGCATAGTTTATCTTCATTTTGTTGGAGTCTGGATCTGAGTGTCTGTTTTCTTCATTCCCCTCCAGTTCCTGTACTAATTTTTTGCTATGGGGAAACTGGTTTCCCTGTTTTTTCTGTCTTCCTGTCATTGTCTTTGGTGTTGTTACTGTCCCTGTACTGTGCACAATTAAGTATTTTCTAGCTTGTAATAATAACAATGGTAATATTTAGAATGGAAGTGTGAGCTGAGATGGAAAGCAAGAAGTTAAAGAAAGGGGGAAAACAAATACACAGACAAGAAGGAAAAAACAGAACAAGGTATCAGACAAGAAAGTTTCAAAGGTATAAACAGGGAGTATTAGTGTACTAATGGACAGTAAGCTGAACAGACATTAGAGAGACAGAGAGAGGATTGAAAATCAAAAATAAAAAAAGAGATAAGAATAAAAATAAAAATAAGTAAATGAAAGAAATATCTATATATAAAAATGAATTAAAATAAGATGAAAAGTAGAAAAATTAAAAAAAAAAACCAAAAAACCAAAAAACCTCCAAGTTCAAATGCAATGAAGTTTCAGTCTTAATAATTTGGGTGTCAGTCTCAGTCTCCAATCCTGGAGATGGTGCCTTAGATGTTGTTCTGTAGTTGTCTCATCAAAGGGGACGCATAAAGTAGAACAAAACTACACACACACACACACACACACACACACACACACACACACACCCCAACCCCTCCAAGTGTCCCAAGTTCAAATGCAATACAGTTTCAGTAAGTTTTTCAGCATGCAGGTGTAATTCAGTTGTTCTCTCATCAAGGGTAGGGATAAAAAGAAAAAAAAGCGTCTGGAGACAGTTCTGAGAATGGCATCTGCAGCTGTGGCTTGCCTGCCCACTGCTGTCAGCCTGCTGAAGCTGGTGGCATTATTTATGCAGATCTCTGGGGTAAGCTTAGCACTCACCTGGCCCCACAGGCTTTGTTTGCTCAGAGTTCTCCTGTGTGGGAGCCTCTGCTACAAGCTTTCCCCTTTCCAAGCACACTGGGAAAGGTGACACTGCACCTGCGTTGTCAGGCCTGCGTGTTTATTTACAGTTCATGTGGGAGGTGGGTCTTCCCCCCTCTCCTGTGCAGTTTTCCTCCCACCACCACTTTCACAAGCTTTCCTGCTCCTGATTACTAGGCAGTGCTGCTGCTCCTGCCAGCCACCATGTTTGTTTACAGTTCACGTGGGAAGTGGGTCTTCCTTCCTCTCCTGTGGAGTTTTCCTCCCTCCACCACTCTCACAAGCTTTCCCGCTCCTGGTTGCTGGTCGCGCGCCCCTGCTCCCGCCGGAGCCTCTCTGGCCTACTGGGCTTGTTTATTTACAGTCCTGGGAAGGATTCCCTTCCCCCAATCTTCGGCGCTCAGGGCACCCCACCCTCTTTCTCGTGTGTCTTTATTGTTCTTATTGCTTGTTACTCAGTTTCTCTTTTTTCCCCGGGTGGAGGTCAGTCTGTCCAGGGGGCTATGCTGCTTGGTCCCAGGCTTGTCTGTGGGAGTACTGCAGATATCGCGAAGCTCACCTGGTCCAGGTCTTCCCAAGCCATCTGGGTGCTGGCGACTGGCAGCACAGGGGCCCTCCTGGTTTCTCCATTTAATGTGAAGTGGAGATTCTCTGTGCCGGCTGGTGGTGTGGAGGGGTCAAAATTATGCCTCTTCTCAGTGATTATGCCTGCAAAGTGTGTCTCCAGTGTCTCTCCAAGATTTCACTATAGGAGGCTCGCTTTCTGCTTCCTCCCTCTAGCCGCCATCTTGGAATCTCTGGCTAATTCTTAATATAGATTTTTTCACCATAAAGGAAAAAAAGGAGTGGCAAGATAGTGGGTCAGAGACATCTACCATTTTAACTCTGTGAATGAGAAGAGTCAGGTAACCAAGGAAAGACTTCTTAAGAAAGAAAGAGGAAGAGCATTGGGAATCACAATAGGTAACAGGACAGAAGAAAAGCATAGAGAAATTGAGGCAACAGAGTGAAACTGCAAACAGTTGCTAACCATCTCTGGCTTCTTGGGAGGGGAAGAGGAAAATGAAGATGCCATCACAAGGTAAGTCATATTGTCTTGGTGACAGACAGTCAATTCTAGCTGCAAGATAATCCTGCACCTCCTGCAAGCCTTGAACACAGTGTGGGGATTTGTGAGATGGTAACTGCTCCAGTGTGGAAGGTTAACCTCGATGAAGAACGATATTGCTACTCCCCTTATCTTGGAGGGCTATAGCAAGACACCATCATCTGTGGGGGCTTATTGTTTGAAACTGAGATACTCTGGGGCTCTGAAAACAATGAACACTCCTAGCTCAGGGAGTCTTGTGGCATGCTACGAGAGTCTGGGTAAGAGACAGCTAGAGGAGGTGATCAAGAAGCGGGAACAGGTCTAACATGGTCCCACAGAGAAACTGAAGTTCAAGCTGTGGAGGAACTCTGTTGGCAGTGCAGGGTGCCAGGGTGGTCTGAAGCTCCACCCTCCCTCAGGAGTTCCTCAGCTGAGGCTTGGGCAGAAATGAAGCACCAAGGGTTAGTATTTGGCCTTTAGGGCTTGCCTCCTGCCTGCATTTGTTGGCCACAGCACCTCAGGGTAAGTCAATCTTTCCCCCAGAGGCTCCAAATCATGTGATAACTACAGCCTCCACCCCACCACAGCCTCTACCTCCGCCACAGGGACGGTAACTGTTGGGCAGGGAATGAAAGCACTGAGATGTGCCCCTGGAAGCTGCATCCTGGTTTGTGTTTGCTGACAGTCAGGACTCAGTGGTGAGAGTCCAGATCCAAACTTCCACAACCTCCCTCTCCCCACAGGGAGGCAAACTGCTGGGCTGCATCTGTAAGAATTGAGATCAGCAGGCACAGTGACTAGGTTCCTCAGTTCTCTCCTATCCAGTTAAGAACTCAACACTGTTCGCTTTCCTTACTCCCTGCTGCATTCAGGGGTCATCCCGAGGCTTGGACACAAAGAGTGAGCATGTGGAAAAAGTGAGAACGTGCCTAAACCACAGGCTATAAAGTTCCCTGGAGCCAACAGTGGCTCCCAGTACACAAAGAAGGGAAGATCTGTAGTGAAAGTGTCCAGATGTGGCAACCAACTTCATGATTTCTACAAGAGACTTCAGCTAGTTTACCTTGATCTAAGCAGTGCTGGAGATCAAGTGCAGTGCCCAGTTGGCAAATAATTGGCTATTGAACCATAGCTTCCAGTCCAGTGGTGAGAAATAGAACCTTGACTTGGCCACTATCCTGTCCTGCCTGAACACAGGATTATTTCAACTTAAAAACTGTAAGGTGATTAAAACTTCCAACCAATGACTTGGTCTGATGCATAAATACCAACTAGAAACACATGTAATATGAAAAAACAGGCAACACTTCTCCTCCAAAAGTCAATAATTCCATAGAAAGGACTTGGACAATAGTTAAATGGATGAGATTTCAAACAAGGTACCCAAAAGAACAATTAGAATGATCAATGAAATTAAAGAGGATATGTATAAGCACCTGAATGAATTCAAAGATGATACAAATAAACAGCCACATTTAATCTCAGTGACATCTTAATGGCCCTTTTTCCAAATACAATTACATCGGGGATTAGGAATTTGGGAGGACACAACTCAGTCCATAATAAGGGTCTTCTGTGATGTGCCTGGCGCCCAATAATTCATCTCAGTTTCCTGAGCCCTTCTACCAGCACAATGACCAGTGTGACCCCAAACTCATGGTCTATTCATACTAGCACCACAGATGGACTCCATAGCTACCATCTCCCACTGAGGTCTCGTAGGTCCAGAAGTGAATCTCCAGGTGCAGGGTGGTAGGTGTTGGTTTCCAGAAAACAGCTGTGGCGTGGTGTTTCCTGGCTTGTGGACCTCCAAAATCCTGGGTCTGTCATTGTAGCAGAAATAGGACTTTGGTTCAGCACAGCACAGCTCCTGGTTTCAGGGCATAGGAATGCAGAGAGGGGCTTGAGGGGTCCAGCCTAAGGAGTCAGGTCCTTGGGTCTCCTGAGGGAAAGGGAAGAATCTCCCTATCCACTTAATGTGAGCTGACTGGTGGCAGGACAGCTCCAAACACAGAAATGGGGAGTTGTTGACTTGGTCCCTCCCTGAGGTCCCTGTAGCTCAGGATGATGTCCAGCCTTCACACTCTGTCCAGAGTATTTTCCTCCAGGGCTCTTTAGCTTGGTGCAGAAGCTTTGGTTGTCATAAGGGAAGAAGGGACAGCTGAAGGCTGTGACAGGGACTGCCCAGGGTTGGACTTCTACATTGCTGTAATATCCTGTTCTAGGAAGTGGGACCCTAGAAACCAAGGAATTCAGAACCAGGTCTGGTCCCTACAGCACTGGTATAGATACCTGGCCTTCTCTTGCTATGGTCCAGGACCTGGACAACCCTTTCCAAACAGCCCCACAGAAGTTCCCTAGGCCGGCCCTTCCCATGCCACCCTCCTCCCTGGAAACTTCCTCTCCCCTTTTCAGACTCTCTAATCTCCCAACTCCTTGTTTGCTCCCTCTTTTCACTTCCTCAGGAGCCTCCCTCCCTGCTGACCTAACATCCCAGGGATTCTTCCCTGAGACCCAAGGGTGGGAGACTCACTGTGATGAGCCTCAGGTGGATGCCCAGGTCCCAGAAGGAGAACAAGCTGAAACAAGTGGCAAGAATGTGGGGTCAAAGGTCCCATCCAGGCGAGTAAGGGAACCAGTAATTTTATGGGTCCACCCTGGAACTAGCTGCTATGGGCTGGAAGCCTTGCTCTGATCTGTGGTCACACAGTGGACAGGAAGCTTCTAGGTCAGTGCAGATTTTAAGAAAAAATCCTTTGGACCTTAATTCTGATATGGAATGGGAGAACCCCTTCTGTGCAGAACCTTGTCCTGGTGCTGGGAGCCTAGGGAGATGGTATCCTGGATGAGGAGGTTGCCCGGGAGCTGGGTCTCCGGGGCTCAACCCTGTGGCCACATGGGGGCTCCACCTGCTACTCTCCTAACATGCCTGAGCAGCTGGGAGGGGTCTGGGCTGGGTCAGGCTGGGATGTCATTCTAGGCTAAGCATCAATGGAGGATGAAGCTGAGCAGCCCAGGGATCCACAGGAGTCCAGGGCAGGGATGTGGCAGAAACTAGAGGTGAGGAGAGTTGAGAAGATCTTGTGCCCTCCATTTCATTTATCTGCTAACAGCCACCCTACTTTGAGCTCCTACTGACAACGCTCCAGACAACTGAAAAGACACTTTTCTTTTAATCTCTATTTCCCCATTTTTTGAAACTCACCTTTTGGAAACTCCCTGCTCACTGAGATTTTTAAATAAAATCACGTCCTATTTGGGAACAACTACTCTGTGTCAACCTAATATCCTGTAGTGTGGAAATGTATACTGGGATTTTCAGGAGGAAGACTTTGTCCCCTCCTGGGCCTCTGTCTACTCATCAGGGCAGAAGAGTGCCCTGTGCCTGGGTTGCATGTTGCATTTCCAGCATAGGTGTCAGAATGCCTGGGCCCTGGGGTAAGTGCCTTCCCCTTCCACAGTTTGGAGAGAATCTTTAACAACCTCCAGACCTTCCACACATAGACACTATCCTGTCAGGTTCACTTTTGGTGTACCATGGCCCTGGATGACTCGTACATACCTTCTCCCTTTGTTCAAACATCCAACCCTCTTTTCTCACTTTTTTTTTTTTGGTGTCATTGGGATTTGAACTCAGGAACTCACACTTGCTAAGCATGTGCTCTTACTGCTTGAACCACTTTGCCAACCCTCCTTCCTCATTTTTTTCACCTGATGACCTTACTTCTTACTTCACTGAAAATTCCCTGGGAGTTCTCTTAATTCATGTTACCTTTATTTGAGGTCTGTGAACTGAAGGACAATGCCAATTGCTGTCTTTACAGATTGGTTTGGGAGGTAAAGACCTTTCTCCCGCTGGATCCCAGTGATTGCCTTTGGGATCTCAGTCCTCCAGGGTGTGAGCAGGTCCACTTCTATGTCCACAGCGGAGTCTGTAGTTGGCAATCCCACCTGCTCAGGCAGGTGTGGATCCTGTCTGGTCCCTGGTAGACTGGTCTTCAGTTAGGACCTTGGTCATTAGGGCTGATCCTGGGACAAGGTTCTGCAGATGGGTTCCCAGATGGTGAACCTTCTAGCAGTTGTGTAGACGGTTGTATTTTCCAGTGGGTCACTGGGCAGGTAGGTGGGTACACTGCACGGGTCCCAGATTATGGTTGGGCAGGGCTGGAACCCCTTCCTGCCAGCCTGCTTCATTGGACATGGAAGGGTGTGCCTCTTGACTGGTTCCTGGGCAGGCCAGACTGCTCTAGACCACAGTTGAGCTGGGCTGGAAACAGATCGGGGGGCTAATTTTGATCTGCATCTGGATCAAGGTCAGCAGGTTGCCTCCAAGGGCACAGATGAGCCTATCACTCAGCTGGTCCCTGGGCAGGCAGGGTATGCTGGGATTTTAGCTGAGAGGGACTGGAACTGATTCTGGGCTGCATCAGGATCTGCCATGGGACCAACATTGATGGACAGTCTCCCAGCCTGACCAGACATGTCTTCCTCCAGGTCCAAAGGTGGGTAGGATTCTCATGATTTGTAGCTGGGGGTCTGGTTCCAGTTGCAGGGTCACTTGGGGATGTGCAGTTGGAATGAAGTAGATAGACTTGCCTGTAGCATATCATTCAGCAGGTCCCTAGGCAGGTTGGACTTTTCCAGGACTGAGACTGAGAGAAGCCTGAGCAGAGTCACAGGGTCATTTCAGCATCCCAAATTGGGATGAGGTTTGGAGCCTGCCTCTTGCGTATGGCCCTGCATGTCTCCTGCCAGGTTCCTGAGCATGCAGGATTGCTCCCTAACCGTGGCTGAGGAATGCTGGATCTGACTTACAAAGCTGCTTCAGCATCTGTGGTAAGACTGAAATCAGTAAGGGGGGCCCTCCAAGGATCAGGGGCATGCTTGTCTCCTGGCAAATCTTTGGGGGCAGAGCATCTCCCAGGTTACAGCTGGAAGTAGCTGAAAGGAGAAGGTTTGCTACCCAGTGCAGGGGCAGGTACAACTCCTCACAGGTTCATTGGTCGATGTTGCTGGTGGCAATACCAAGGCCAGTCCAGGGGGCTGGGGCTCTTTCTGGGTCTGTAGCTGGGACCATGGTCAGTGAGCCTCACCAGGGCATGAGCCTGCCTTTTCAAATGACCTTCCTTGGTCCTGGGCTCCACCACAGAATCAAAAACTCCTATATGGATCCTACAGTTCTGGCCAAGGCACTTGTCTGTGGTGGCTGACATGTTATTGCTTCTGTGCTGGGATAGAAGGAGAGATATCCTATTCTGCCATCTTGCGTACATCACTTGTATTGCAGTTCAATTTGTATTTGCTCTCAATTAGCTATGAGATATTATGCACATTGTCATTTGGTTTTAAGATTTAAGGGGAAATTCTATTGCTAAGTAGTTTTGTTTTGTTCTAGAGTCGTAAAATCAGTCCATTAAGGAGAAATTTATACATTTCAAGAATTTCTTAAATTCTGAAATCTATATTTAAACAATGAACATATGACTTTTAAACACAATTAAAGCTATTTATTATAATTTGGTATAATTCCAACATTAAAGAGCAGTTACTTTGGGGTAATACGTGAAAAGTTTTAAATAAGTGTGTAACATACCTAAAACCTTCCCATATTGTAAATGCAAATTATTTTCCCACATAAAGTCCTCTTTACTGTAATTTCTAAGTAACCCAGCTGTGGTAGTCACTACTGAAAGGCTTATCCTGGTCCAAAGAGAAGCAAAAAAAAATATATATATATATATAATCAGGACTGGTCAACTATAAATATCTATATCTATCTATCTATCTATCGATCTCTATCTATCTATCTATCTATCTATCTATCTATACATAAACATCGCCATCTTCCAAACTGAGTCAGGTTCTTCTGCCTGGACACTCATGAAACGACCTCACAGTATCACCACGTTTCTAGGTTCCAAAGCCTTACCCTTAGATTCCACCACCTAGATGCAGATTCTTGCCAGACCCCCAAGACAGGGGTCATGGCGCCACGAACCATCTTTTACTGCACAGGTATGGAGTCACAGTGGACTTCCCCGATTTATCCTCCCCTGGGGCCAGCGTCCATGCCCCTCCCATGGGGGCAGGGAAAGGGAATGACATCTCAGGTCAGAATGACTTCCCTTTCTGTAAGGAAAATTGGATATCCAGTCTGTCTCAGGGTGGAAGGAGAGAGGAGCCCTGAAATAGCTGATCATCAGTTCCCTTTGACTGGCAGCAGATTTCAAGTCAGAAACTCTCAGGTTTGTTGCTCGCCCTAGACTCAAGGTCTTTGGAGGTCTGACTCCAGTTTTTCTGAGTTTCTCTATCCAGAGAGATCCAGAAGTCTCTGTTTTCCCATCAGAGACATTGAGCTTCCAACCCTGAGCTTTCTCATCAAGATTCTAGAAGTTTCCAAAGAATAGATTTTTCAGGATATCAGTGTCCAGGCTAGTGTTGGAATTTGCACTTTCCTTTTTCACCCCAATTGTCCTATCCATTCTCAGGAGAGTCACAGGAGCAAGGCTAGAGCACCACAGGACGACTACAAAGTGCCCGAATTTCCTGATTCTTTCCCTTAGATCCCCCAGAGACACATGTGACCCACCACCCCATTGCTAACCATGAGGTCACCCTGAGGTGCTGGGCCCTGGGCTTCTACCCTGCGGAGATCACCCTGACCTGGCAGTGGGATGGTGAGGACCAGACCCAGGACATGGAGCTTGTGGAGACCAGGCCTGCAGGGGATGGAAACTTCCAGAAGTGGGCAGCTGTGGTGGTGCCTTCTGGGGAGAAGGAGAGGTACACAAGTCATGTGCAGCATGAGGGGCTGCGTGAGCCCCTCACCCTGAGATGGAGTTAAGAAGGAACAAGGACACAGAGCCTCTAATCAGAAAAAGCAGGAGCCATTCTGGAGACTAAGCAGGGGCAGGGCTGAGACCTGAGCATCGGGGTTACTCACCTTTCCTTCCCTTTTCTTTCCATCCTGTTCTACCGATCCAGTCCATCCCATTCCAGAGCCACTTCCTCAGCCCCGCATCCCCATCATGGAAATTGTGCTGGTCTGGTTCTTGGAGCTGTGGTCACTGGAGCTGTTGTGGTTTTTGTGATGTAGAGGAAGAAAAACTCAGGTAAGGAAAGGACATAAAGTTATATGTTGTTTTGTCTCACGTTGGGGGCTGGGGTGGAGGGAGGTGGGAGGGCTAAGCAGGGTAGGAGGGCTAAGCAGGGTGGGAGGGTGGGTTTCAGTGCCCAGGTAGAAGTGTGCTCTGCACACACAGGTGCTCACCAGTCTGCAACACTCTTTGCTAACACTTAACCTTCTGTGGAAAAAGAAGGACAAATAGTTCACATCAATGATTATAGTGGTGCAGACCTGATTCTCAGCAGCTAGAAGTCAGACCTACACATACCCTTTCCTGTTTTCCCCTGGATTGAAGTTCTGGAATCTTCCCTGGATCTAAGAGTAGAAGGTTTCTCTAGGCCCTCTTGAAACTGCCTATCCTCTGGGTCCTTATGGGTTACCTTCTCACAAGTAGAAAACGAGGGCGTTACGCTCAAGCTGCCTGTAAGTATAAAGGAAGTTGGTCTCTGAGACTCTTGGGGTAGTGTGGATGGGAGCCTATAAGGGGAACTCAACTACCCCATAATTCCTCCTTTAGCCATGTCTCCTGTGGATTATGACAGGTATATTTTTGTTTGTTTGTTCTATCCTAGGCAGTGACAATACCCAGGGCTTTAATATGTCTCATAGCTCATAAAGATGAGACCCTGAAGGACCTGAAATGAGAGAAGGGGAGAGCAGAGGGGTCATAACTGGGTTACAGGGACACTATGAATTTGTATCTTTTGAGTGAACAATAAGTTGTTCAGAATGTTGACACTTATGATTGCCCTGCATTTGTTTTTGTTCTGCAGCATGAGACAGCTGCCTTGTGTGACACCGAGTGACACAAGATTTGTTCAAGCCTCCCTTTTGTAACATCAAGAATTCCTGAATTTTCTTTCTGTGAATGGTTTCTGAATGCGTCTGCATTCCTATTGACATAATGTGAGGAGGTGGGGAGAGCAGCCTCACCATGTCCACCAGGGCCCTGTCCCCATCCTGTTCCTTTCCAAGGTCAACCTTCCTGTTCCAGCAAAGACAGGGCTGGAACATCTTCATCCCTCTCCCAAATTTATGATGCACTGAGCTGCAACTTCTTATTTCTGTACTGAAAATAAGAATATGAATATACATGTTTTTCAAATCATTGACACAAGTGATTGATGCATTCATTAAAGGAGAAGAGTCTTAAATTTCCAGAGAGGAAATGAAAAGAATCCCTGAGAACTCTCAGAACCAGCTGCTTAGTCTGTGGCAGGTGGGGGCAGGAGAAGGCTGTGAAGAGCAGAGTGTGGACAAGGTTGTGCCAAGTCCGTTCTCGGTCCATCGTAGGCTTTGACATGGTCAATTTCAGTGGATATTCATGTCCCTTATCCTTGTCCCTTGGTAGAACCTTGACCCATTACAACCTGTGATCACAGGGATGCAGACATTGCCTGGGCCTAATCCTGTGTCCAGGACTGTGGGCTGCCAAGGCTTCATGTGTCTTGGTTAGTGTAGATTCATGCACGAGTCTGACCCTTTTGTGTTTATTTTTTGTTTCTTAATTTTTAAGGAGAGTTAGGCTGCTTTTGTTCTTGTCTATGAATTCTGTTCCCTTTCTCCTCTGAGTGTCCCAGCCTCTAACAGCAGCAGAGGTGTTTCATCTTTCATTATTTCCACAAGGCCCCTGCATACAGGAGTGTCTGTAGTGTCAAGAGAGAAATTTTCAGACCTGTCCAGTTCTTGCCCTTCTTCCAGGACCGTATCCTGAATTGTTATTTTAGTGTTCCTGAAACCTTTTATCAAAGGAATCAGAGTCTAAAACTAGTAAGGAGGACAGATGCCATAGTTTTTCATGGGAGATAACTTTCCTTTGATGTTCCTCTATACTCCTTACATTCCCCTGCCATTAGCTGTAGCAATTCCAGTGCTGGCTCTAATCCCACATCATGGATTGATAAGGGAGAGTCCAAATTAGATTTTTATTTGTTTGCAAAGTTGGGTCCGTAAGTGAAGGACTGCACTTTTCTGAAGAAAGAACGATACTCCTGCACCGTGGAGTAGGAAGACGGAGGGCAGCCTTGTGAGAAAAGCCCAGGTGGCCCTGAGCTCAGTGAGAGGACTTTGTGCTGCGGCTGTCACACAGCAGTACTTGGGCTGAGGCTTATCAGTAAAGACAGTGTCTCTAGAAGGGGGAGGGGCTCCACAGATCATTTATTCGTCTTGTATTTTTTGAGTGCCAGTTATGTACCAGATTACCTTTTGCCTCTGGGACACACAGAAAATTTGCTTGCCTTGTAGACCATCTGTTTTAGTGGAAAAGACAGACAGATATTCTAAGAGCAGTGTAAATAAAACACAGTATGGGAGATAATTGTTCCTTCTCTCATGGGGTACAGCCAGGTAGAAGATTCAGAAAGCTGTTCATACTTCAGCTAAACAACATCTCTAGGCCGAGGCTGTGGCTCAGGTGTAGAGCATGTCCTTAGCACTTTTGAGGCTCTGGGTTCTATCCCCAGCACCAAAACAAACAAAACCAAACAATAAAAAAAATCTGCATGCTTCTCCCTGAAACTACTTCCAATGCCAATTTGTCACAATAGAATCCATACTATTTTAATTTACACAGAATAGTATGTATGATACTGGGGCTAGTTTCATCTTGGGAAGGCCAGAAACAGAATCCATGGTCCCACCTTAAGTTGGGTCCCACAAAGGACCCACCACCCTGCTGCAGGGCACAGATGTCACTGCTCACACCACTAATAGCCTCATGAAGGACTGGACCCTGCTGCTGGGACTGCTGTCATGGATGCTGCTGGGACTGCTGTCATGGATGCTGCTGGAACAGGTCATAATGACTGGCACTTATGCCACCATGCCAAATGCATCTGCACAGCACAGCATCTCTGTGTCATCCTGGTCAGAGTCCAGCATGGGTTCATCTGGTGGTGATGAAATCTCGTGAGGTACCCACTTGAATGAAAGTTTGGGAAAGTGAATTTTTTTCTCCCTTATGTAAGGAGGTGATTTATGTCTTTTAGCAAGAGATTTCCCTAATTTAGGAAGAGAGTCAGGTACTGGAACTGAGATATGGAAAGAAATTGACACATTTTAGTTCTTGGATGAATAATCAGAGAGTAGAATATTGTTTGTTGGCACTTGGTTTGGCTGATGGACAAGTGACTAATACATGACTTCTTTTCATTCATTCCCTAGAGAGCATCTTATTAGATCCAGCTTTTGTCTGCACCAGTTTATTCTCCATATTATTGGAATGACTTTTGTGGGATGGTGAAATAGTCACTGAAAATGACTCCTTGCCTTTGTCTCTTACTAGTATGCATATTAGATCCAGAGATAAATAAGTGGGACTGAAAGTTTCAACTCCTACTCACAGCTTGGTTGTTCTGGCAACCAGACCCATTGAAGCTATGGAGGAGCTCCTGAGTTCCTCTAGGGCATGCTAAAGACAGTCTGATCACCCAGAGATTCCAAGGGATTTAGGAGCTCTCTATCATGAAGCAGGACCAAACCAGACTCCTTTATTATACCACAGACTGCAAAAGAGTTCATAGATCTTCACTAGTAGATATGTTAGCCTTTGATTTACACAATCCTGAAAAAATATTTGATTTTAATTTTGGTTGTAATATGTATGCAAATTCTTTGATGCTCCTCCCTTGCACTCCTCTAGATTGTGGTCTAGACCTGCTGACTGGATTCTCCCTGATGGAGAGAGTCTGGCAGAATTGGCTGGGTAGGATGTAAAGTATGTTGTAGTTTCCATCTTGCTTCTCTCTCTGATTGCTGTCTCTAGGGAAGCCAGCTGCAGTGGCATGAGCAGTCCAGGGAAAGGTCCAGGTAACTAGCAATGGATGCCTCCTGGAACCAGCCAGCAAGGACTGGATTCTCTTCCCACCAACATATGAGGGAGTCATGTTCCAAGTGACTCTCTTTCCACACTGCCACTTAGATCCTCAGACAATGCAGCCCTAGCTAACAACTTGACTGCAGCCCTGGGAGGTGCCTTGAGCTGATGCACTGAGGGATACCTCTCCTGGATTCCTGACTCTCATGTTAGGAGGTAGAATGAGGCACGACCACCCAAAAAGACTTTAAGGGAGAGTATTAGCCAGCTGGCAACTGCCCTGACCAACAAGTTGTTGGGTCTCAGAGCAGACCCTCTCTAACTTTTAGCAGGGCTTTATAAAGGCAAACACCACATCCTGTCTGGCAATCTTTGCAGAGCAAGCTAGCTCAGGTAAAGAAGCGAGACAATGGCTGTTAGCTATAAGCATGAGTGAACACGATCAACACAATCGTTTGTACCCTGGTATGGTTCCTTCTGTTTTCCTCATTTTTATGGGAACCAGGTCATGAGCCTCCTTCAGTTTGAAAGCTAAAATGGCACCTGATTAATGGCTCCCCTCTGGCTAAGTTATTAACCATTTCATTCCCCACTGCTTTTAGTTACAGAGTCAAATCATAGACTCTTCTGACTGGATAGAATCATATTTGGTTCTCAAGACCATCAGTTTTGGAGATTCCAAGATGGCAGCTAGAGGGAGGAAGCAGAAAGCGTGCTTCCTAAAGTAAAATCTTGGACAGACGCTGGAGATACACGTTACAGGAAAAACCTCCAAGAAGAGGCAAAATTTTGACTCCTCCACATCCCGAGCCCATGCATAGCATTCCCACTCCATGTTAAATGGAGAAACCAGGAGGGATCCTGCGCCACCACCAGACGCTAGTGCCCAGACCACTTGGGAAGACGCAAACCACAAGGTGAGCTAAGCGGCAAGCGGTACTCCCACAGACAACCCTGGGCCAGATCAGCATAGCCCCCTGGACAGACCGACCCCCACCCAGGGAAAAAAGAAAAAAAAACTGAATAATAAGCAATAACAACAAAAAAGACATGTAGCAAAGAGAGTGGGGTGCCCTGAGTGCTGAAGGGGGGAGGGGCAATCCCTCATGGCCAGAGAAAGCAGGAGCAGCAGCACCCACCCAGCAACCAGGAGTGGGAAAGCTTGTAAAAGTGGAGGTGGGAGGAAAACTCCACAGGAGATGGGGGAAGGCCAACTTCCTATGTGAACTGTAAATAAACACGCCGGCCTGAGAAAGCTGGTGCAGTGTCACCTCCCCCAGTGTGCTTGGAAAGGGGAAAGCTTGTAGCAGTGGCAGTGGCACCCAGGAGAACTCTAAATAAACAAAGCCTGCAGGGCCAGGTGAATGCTAAGCTCACTCCTGAGATCTGCATAAATAAAGCCTCCAGCAACAGCAGGCTGACAGCAGTGGGCAGGTGAGCCACAGCCTCAGATAGCCATTCACAGAACTGTCTCCAGACCCTTTTTTTTTTCTCCCTACCCTTGATGAGACAACAACCTAACTACACCTGCATGCTGAAAAACTTACTGAAACTGTATTGCATTTGAACTTGGGACACTTTATGGTGTTTTTTTTTGTTTGTTTTGTTCTGTTTGGGTTTTTTTTCCCTTTGATGACAATGACAGAAATACTTCTGAGACACCATCTCCAGGATTGGAGGCTGAGGGACTAACACCAAAATTATTAGGACTGAAACTTTATTGCATTTGAACTTGGAGATTTTTAAATTTATATATATATATATTTATATTTCTCAAACCTCTCCCTGTCTCTCTAATACCTGTCCTGCTTACTGTTGATTAGTACACTATCTCTCCCTGTTTATATCTTTGAAACTTTTGTTTGTTTGTTTGTTTTACTTGTTTGTTTATTTCTTTAACTTCTTTTCTTTCCCTTTCCTCTCACCCTTCCATTCTAAATATCACCATTGTTATTATTACAAGCTAGAAAATACTTCATTGCACACAGTACAGGGACAATAACAACACCAAGGGCAATGACAGGAAGACAGAAAAAACAGGGAAACCAGTTTCCCCACAGCAAAAAATTAGCACAGGAACCAGAGAGAAATGAAGAAAATAGATACTCAGATCCAGGATCCAACAAAATGAAGATAAACTATGCCAAAGAGCCCAATGAAGCCCACAAGAACAATCTAAAAGAAGAAATACTACAGGTAATCAATGAGAATTTTTATAGAGATGATACTGGATATGGTCAACCAAAATGTACAAGAGACACTCAAGAAATTTTATTTGTCTGTAAAAATTGTATATATTTTTACAGAGTTTATTTCTTTGAACAACATAAAGGGAGGGAAATCTCGAATTTAGTTTTTTCATACCCTTTTGAAATTTTCAACTTCTGTAGTTAGAAATCTATTTCTTACAGCTTTTCTAAACTTTGTCTTGGTCTGTTCTAGAACATATACAGAAACAATTGATGTAAGTGAATGCAACCTGGTTATAGTGGAACAAATATGATTCATAACTATGTGAGCTTAATTTTCCCAATCTGATTTTGGTAAGTATTTTTTAGATAGGTTTTTCTTTGAAGACTTATGATTGAAAGGTTGATGAATGAAAATTAGTCCTTTCACTTTGTTACGTGTAGATTTTCAAAAATTGAGTGAAAATGGAGTTTAAGGTTTGGTTGGGGTTGGAATGGGCTGGTGACTTTAAAATAATGGGCTCTGATTAGGCAACCACTCACTGGAGTTTCTTCCATTTCACCTTATTCAGTGAAACTTTAACTGAATATATGTGCTCATCTTTAAAGCTTTTATTGAAAGATTTTCAGCTGTTCCAAGTGGGACTTAACTAGCATTATGTGTATAAAAAGATCACATCAAGTGGATGAGAGACATTTGATCCCTTGTTTACTTAATAAATGGTAAAATGATGGCTTGGAAAAGCAGGCTAGAGTCTAACCATGGTGCTATTATAGGGCTTGCTTGTTAAACACAGGTTTAAGCCTGGTATTGTCAATACAACCTTCTTACTGTTTCTTTTCTATTAATTATTCCCAAGCTTTGTTTTGAGTTTTTGCATTGGCATCTCTTTGGCTTGTCAGCCCTGATGTGCTGTTGAACTTAACTTTTGTCCCTGGCCTTCCTTGAGATAGTTGTTGCTTACTCTGCTCCTCTACAGATACTTATGGTTTTCCATATCTTTACTCCCTGCCATCCCTGAACTCCCAAGCCCTTGTAGTTTTCCCACACTATGAGCCCCCCCCCCACCCCCTACTTGGAACCCACCCATTTTAACTTCCAGGAGTCAACAGACCTTCATCTTTCATGAAGTCATAATTACCTTGTTGGGAGTGTAATAGCTCCTTCATGAGGGCTCTGACAGTAACAGTTATGGGGGTGGGACAAGTCCCTTTTATTTGGTGTCTTTTCAGTTGCTTTACCCTATCTTTGGTGGGGAAGTTTCAGAAGCCCTCTTAGGAATTTTCAGAAGTGGAAACAACGTCTTACCTGACTTGCTTTGACATTTCCCTTGTGTTTGAATATGCTCACTTACAAGGAGGTGGGCTCTGCTAAACCTCAAAGAGTAATATAAAAGCTGGTGAACTGAAAACAAAGCTTCTATGGCAGAACTAGGGTCATTTGAAAGCTTCAGCCTCAGAATGTGACCTTTAGTCTGTGGACTCCAGATAAAAATAGGCATGAATAAAATGACCAAGAATGTAATGGGGAAGAATTGCCCTGCCTGCCAGTCTTGGAGCCATAAGGTCATCTTGTAAGAACTATTTTTACCTATGTATTTATTGTTCTTGATCATAAACCACTTATTTATATCATGTCTTTCTAAGGATTGAAAAGCACTTTATATAGTTTTTAATTAATCTTGGGAAGATCTTGTTACAGTGACTAAAAGGCCTGTCTCCCCATACCCAGTTGTGGAAATAAAAAGTGCAGAGATGTGAATTGGTGTTTAGGAGCCCTGCTGAAATACAGACAGGATCTTAGTTAATGGTGTAGGTTCAGGGTAGTGAGGGCTTAGGGTGCCCAAGTGGTTTGGGGGGGGCAGTTGATGTATAGGGAGAAGAGGCACGTGTTCTAAATGCTGACTAGGCTGCATAGTTGAGGCACATCCTCCAGAGTGGAAAGGGAGGGGCTGCTTGGAAAGATGGCTCTCTCAGTGACTTCTGTTTGTCTTAGACTTCTCTCAGGGAAAACCATGGGGTCTCCTAGTATTGTCCATGTACATTCTGTTGGGGGTGGGGGGAAACACCTTGGTTCTGGTTAAACAGCTGGTGTTTTTGACAGCTGTGCCAGGAAGGGTTAGGACAACTACAAACTAATGTGGGTTATAAAATGTAGTAATATTTCCCTAACTTCCTGTTCTTCCTGAGGAAAAAAAATAAATCTTTTTTTTCAAAAAAAAAAAAAAAAGAAATTCCAAGACAACAAAAATAGAGAATTTGAAAAAGCACAAGAAGAAATAAAAGAAACCATAGAAGCATTGTATAAACACCAGAGTGAAACAAAGAACACAATTAATAAAGAGATAAATGAGCTCAGGATGAAAACAGACAATATTAAAGAGGAAGAGACTCAAGATATGGAAAACCTCAGAAAAAAGAATGAAACAGAATGGCAAAACAAAAAGGAAGGCCAATCCAGCAGAATAGAACAAACAGAAGACAGAATCTCAGAACTCAAAGATGAAATGGTAATTAAAGGAAAAACTGAAACTATTAGTTAAACAACTCAAGACCTATGAAAAGAAAATGCAAGAACTCAATGACTCCATCAAAAGACCAAACCTGAGAATCATGGGGATTGAAGAAGGAGAAGAGGTGCAAGCAAAGGGAATGCGTAATATATTCAACAAAATAATAACAAAAAATTTCTCAAATCTAGAGAAAGATATTTCCATACAGATGCAAGAGGCCTGCAGAACACCAAACAGACCAGACCAAAATAGATCTACCCCACGGCATATCATCATTAAAACAACAAATACAGAGACCTGAGAAAGAATATTTAAGGCTATAAGAGAGAAAAAACAAATAACATACAAAGGTAAACCCATCAAAATCACAGCAGACTTCTCAACAGAAACATTAAAAGCAAGAAGAGCTTGGGGTGAGATCTTCTGGGCACTGAATGAAAATAACTTCAACCCTAGGATACTCTACCCAGCAAAACTATCATTCAAAATAGATGGAGCAATAAAAATCTTCCATGATAAGCAGAAACTAAAACAATATGTGACCACAAAGCCACCACTACAAAAGATTCTTCACGGGATTCTGCACACAGAAAGTGAAACCCAACATAACCATGAAAGAGCAGGCAGCACCAAACTATAGGAAAAGAAAAAGCAAGAAAGTAGAGAGTAACATCAACTAAATGACAGGAATCACCACATACCTATCAGTATTAACATTTAATGTTAATGGACTTAATTCCCCCATTAAAAGGCACTGTTGATGAAATGGATTAAAAAGGAAAATCCAACAATTTGTTGCTTCCAGGAGACCCATCTCACCAACAGTAATAAGCATAGGCTTAGGATGAAAGGCTGGAAGAAGAGTTACCAAGCCAATGGCCCCCGAAAACAGGCAGGAGTAGCAATAATTATCTCTGACAAAGTAGACTTCAAACCTACATTGATCAAATGAGATAAAGAAGGACATTCCATACTAATAAAAGGGGAAATAGACCAAAAGGAAATAACAATTATCAACCTATATGCACCCAATGTCAACACACCCAATTTCATCAAACATACCCTGAAGGACCTAAAAGCATATATTAACTCCAACACAGTGGTCGTGGGAGACTTTAACACCCCATTATTATCAGTAGTTAGGTCATCTAAACAAAAAATCAATAAAGAAATCCTAGATCTAAAATATACCATAGATCAAATGGACCTAGTTGATGTATACAGAACATTTCATCCAACTTCTACACAATATACATTCTTCTCAGCAGCCCATGGAAACTTCTCCAAAATAGATCATATCCTAGG
This sequence comes from Castor canadensis, assembly GCF_047511655.1. Lineage (NCBI taxonomy): Eukaryota > Metazoa > Chordata > Mammalia > Rodentia > Castoridae > Castor > Castor canadensis. The sequence goes on from NC_133393.1 coordinate 24,772,090, forward strand.
GCACAAAGCAAGCCTCAGAAAATATAAGAAAACAGAAATTATACCATGCATTCTATATGATCACAATGCAATAAAACTAGAACTCAACAACAAAAGTAAAGACAAAAAACATGCAAACAGCTGAAAACAGAACAACTCATTACTTAATGAACAATGGGTCACTGATGAAATAAAAGAGGAAGTTAAAAAGTTCCTGGAAGTCAATGAAAATGAAAACACAACCTACCAGAACCTATGGGACAGAGCAAAGGCAGTCCTGAGAGGAAAGTTTATAGCCATGAGTGCATATATTAAAAAGACTTTAAGATCCCAAATCAATGACTTAATGATACATCTCAAACTCCTAGAAAAACAAAAACAAGCAAATCCCAGAACAAAGAGGAGAGAAATAATAAAAATAAGAGCTAAAATCAATGAAATAGAAACCAAAAAAACCATACAAAGAATTAATGAAACAAAAATTTGGTTCTTTGAAAAAATAAGCAAGATTGACAGACCCCTGGCAAACCTGACTAAAACGAGGAGAAAAAAAAACCCAAATTAGTAGAATCAGGAATGCAAAGAGGGGATAACAACAAACACCATGGAAGTCAGGAAATCATCAGAGACTACTTCGAGAAACTATATTCAAATAAATTTGAAAATCTTAAAGAAATGGACAGATTTGTAGATACATATGATCATCCAAAACTGAACCAAGAGGATATCAATCACTGAATAGATCTATAACACAAAATGAAATTGAAGCAGCAATCAAGAGTCTCCCCAAAAAGAAAAGTCCAGGACCTGATGGATTCTGTGCTGAATTCTATCAGACCTTTAAAGAAGAACTGATACCAACCATCCTTAAACTGTTCCACAAAATAGAAAGGGAAGGAAAACTGCCTAACACTTTTTGTGAAGCCAGTATTACACTTATCCCAAAACCAGGCAAAGACACCTCCAAAAAGGAGAACTATAGGCCAATCTCCTTAATGAACATTGATGCAAAAATCCTCAATAAAATAATGGCAAACCAAATTCAACAACACATCCAAAAGGTTATTCACCATGACCAAGTAGGCTTCATCCCAGGAATGCAGGGGTGGTTCAACATATGAAAATCAATAAACATAATAAACCACATTAACAGAAGCAAAGACAAAAACCACTTGATCATCTTAATAGATGCAGAAAAAGCCTTTGATAAGATCCAACACCATTTCATGATAAAAGCTCTAAGAAAACTAGGAATAGAAGGAAAGTACCTCAACATTATAAAAGCTATACATGACAAACCTACAGCCAGCATTATACTTAATGGAGAAAAACTGAAACCATTCCCTCTAAAATCAGGAACCAGACAAGGACGCCCACTATCTCCACTCCTATTCAACATAGTACTGGAATTCTTAGCCAGAGAAATGAGGCAAGAAGAAGGAATAAAAGGAATACAAATAGGTAAAGAAACTGTCAAAATATCCCTATTTGCAGACAATATGATCCAACACCTTAAAGACACAAAAAACTCTACTCAAAAGCTCCTAGACACCATCAATAGCTATAGCAAGGTAGCAGGATATAAAATCAACATAGAAAAATTATTTGTACTTCTATACACTAACAATGAACAAACTGAGAAAGAATATATGAAAACAATTCCATTTACAATAGCCTCAAAAAAAAAATCAAATACCTAGGTGTAAACCTAACAAAAGATGTGAGCAACCTCTACAAGTAAAACTATACACTTCTGAAGAAAGAGATTGAGGAAGACTATAGAAAGTGGAGAGATCTCCTATGCTCATGGATTGGTAGAATCAACATAGCAAAAATGTCGATACTCCCCAAAGTAATCTACATGTTTAATGCAATTCCCATCAAAATTCCAATGACATTCATTAAAGAGATTGAAAAATCTACCCTTAAATTTATATGGAAATACAAGAGGCCATGAATAGCCAAGGCAATACTCAGTCAAAAGAACAATGCAGGAGGTATCACAATACCCGACTTCAAACTATTTACAAAGCAATAACAATAAAAACAGCATGGTACTGGCACAAAAACAGACATGAAGACCAGTGGAATAGAATAGAGGACCTAGATATGAAGCCACACAACTATAACCAACTTGTCTTTGAAAAAGGTGCTAAAAATATATGATGGAGAAAAGACAGCCTCTTCAACAAAAACTTCTGGGAAAACTGGTTAGCGTCCGCAAAAAACTGAAACTAGATCCATGTATATCACCCTATACCAATATTAACTCACAATGGATCAAGGATCTTAATATCAGACCACAAACTCTAAAGTTGGTACAGGAAAGAGTAGTAAATACTCTGGAGATAATAGGTATAGGCAAGAACTTTCTCAATGGAATCCCAGCAGCACAGCAACTAAGAGAATGCATATATAAATGGGACTTCATAAAACTAAAAGCTTCTGCTCAACAAAAGAAATGGTCTCTAAACTGAAGAGACCACCCACAGAGTGGGAGAAAATATTTTCCAGCTACACATCAGACAAAGGAGTGATAACCAGAATATATAGGGAACTTAAAAAACTAAATTCTCCCAAAATTAATGAACCATTAAAGAAATGGGGAAGCGAACTAAACAGAACTTTCTCAAAAGAAGAAATTCAAATGGCCAAAAAACACATGAAAAAATGCTCACCATCTCTAGCAATAAAGGAAATGCAAATTAAAACCACACTAAGATTCCGCCTCACCCCATTAGAATAGCCATCTTTAGCAACACCACTAACAACAGGTGTTGGCAAGGATTTGGGGAAAAAGGAACCCTCTTACACTGTTGGTGGGAATGTAAACTAGTACAACCACTCTGGAAAAAAATTTGGAGGCTACTTAAAAATCTAAACATTGATCTACCATATGATCCAAGGATACCACTCTTGGGGATATACCCAAAAGATTGTGACACAGGTTACTCCAGAGGCACCTGCACACCCATGTTTATTGCAGCATTATTCACAATAGCCAAGTTATGGAAACAGCCAAGATGCTCCAGTACTGACGAATGGGTTATGAAAATGTAGTATTTATACACAATGGAATTTTATGCAGTCATGAAGAAGAACGAAATGTTATCCTTTGCTGGTAAATGGATGGAATTGGAGAACATCATTCTGAGTGAGGTTAGCCTGGCCCAAAAGACCAAAAATCATATGTTCTCCCTCATATGCGGACATTAGATCAAGGGCAAACATAACAAGGTGATTGGACTTTGAGCACATGATAAAAGCAAGAACACATAAGGGAGATATGAGGATAGGTAAGCCACCTAAAAAATTAGCTAGCATTTGTTGCCCTTAATGCAGAGAAACTAAAGCAGATACCTTAAAAGCAACTGAGGCCAATAGGAGAAGGGGACCAGGAACTAGAGAAAAGGTTAGATCAAGAAGAATTAACCTAGAAGGTAACACACACGCACAGGAAATTAATGTGAGTCAACTCCCTGTATAGCTGTCCTTATCTCAACTAGCAAAAACCCTTGTTCCTTCCTATTATTGCTTATACTCTCTCTACAACAAAATTAGAGACAAGGGCAAAATAGTTTCTGCAGGGTATCGAGGGGGTGGGAGGGTGAGGGAGGGGGCAGAGTGGGTGGTAAGGGAGGGGGTGGGGGCAGGGGGGAGAAATGATTCAAGCATTGTATGCACATATGAATAATAAAAAAAAATTAAAAGAAAAGAAAAGAAAAGAAACACCAACATAAAAACCTATACCCAGTGAAATTATTCTTTCAAATTGAAGGAGAAACAAAGACTCTCTTAAGTAAAAAAAAAAACCCAAAAAAAACCAAAATTAGAGATAAGGGCAAAATAGTTTCTGCCGGGTATCAAGGGGGTGGGGGGTGAGGCAGGGGGCCGGGGGTGTAAGGGAGGAAGTGCAGGGAAGGGGGAGAAATGACCCAAACATTGTATGCACATATGAATAAAAAAAAAACTGGGCCATTGTTGGACCCCAGTATTAAGGGGAGGCCAAATCGGGGAATTATATCCTGTAGGAGTTTCTTTACAGTAATCTGAGCTGTTTCGTTTTTTATAGGGAAAGCTTCAGTCCATCCAGAGAATGTGTCAACCATACCAGCAAATACTTTTTTTTTCTTTTATTATTCATATGTGGATACAAGGCTTGGGTCATTTCTCCCCCCTGCCCCCACTCCCTCCCTTACCACCCACTCCGCCCCCACCAGCAAATACTTACACCCATACAATCCAGGCTTGACTTTGGTGAAATCGATCTTCCATTGTTTCTGGGGAAGGAACCTAGCATTCTCATTCCTGGCTGAACCAAGGGTGGTCCCTTTTGATTAATCTGTTGGCATACACTGCACCTTGCAGTGAAATCTCAAGCCAGGAGCTCTAAGTTCTGGATAAAGTACTGTTTTCTTAAAAGCTCAGTTAATTTTGTGGATCATAAGTGAGTAGTGTCATGAAGGTCTTTTATGAGCCTGTGTCCCAGAGACCGGGGGAGAAATATTCTTCCATCTGGCAACGTTTTCTATACAGAGGGGCTTGTTTTTAGCTGGAGGATCCCTCCTAATTGTACGTCCTGTTCTGTGTAGTTTGGTCATGACAGCAGCGCTGGGGGATGCACCAATAAGATCTCTAGAGGCCCCACTGCTTTTGTGGCAACTGTTCTTGTAGCTTGATAGGCTGCTCGGTTTCCCCTTGCCTCAGGGTGGTCCCCCTTTTGATAACCCCGGCAATGAATGATGGCTACCTTTTTAGGAAGCCAGAGGGTCTCTAAGAGGGCTAGAATTTCCTGGGCATTTTTAATATTTTTACCCTCAGAAGTAAGGAAGCCTCTCTTCCTGTATAGGGCTCCGTGTACATGGGCCGTTGCAAATGCATACCGGCTGTCTGTATACACATTAATAACTTTATCTTTTCCATATCTTAGACCTTGGGTCAGGGGGATTAGTTCAGCCTTTTGGGCTGAGGTTCCACGTCCAAGTGCCTGGGCCCAGATGGTCTGGTCCAGGGTGACAACTGCTGCCCCTGCATATCTTATTTCGTTGGTCAGAAAACTGGAGCCATCGATGAACAGTCCCTCGTCTGGCTCATCCCAGGGAACATCAGTTAGGTCCCGTCAAAGGCTCTGGATGTTTTCAAGAGTTTCCAGGCAGTCATGGATGGGTTTCTCCGAGTTGTCGTCCGGAAGAAGAGTAGCGGGGTTAAGAGCAGCAGTCTTTAAAAACTTTACTCCAGTCTGATATATCAATAGAGCTTGGTACTGAATTATACGAGCATTTGTCATCCATCTGTCTGGTGAGGCTTTTAAAAGGGCTTCCACTGCATGGGGAGCCCCTAGGTGGAGCTCTTATCCCAGAGTTAGTTTATTGGCCTCTTACAGTATAGCCATGGTTTTATAAAGGGTTTATAAAGGCAAAAACCACATCCTGTTTGGCCATCTTTGTGACGCAAGCTAGCCCAGGTACAGAAGCAAGACAATGGCTGTTAGCTATAAGCATGAATGAACACGATCAACACAATCGTTGACCTATCCTGGTTTAGTTCCTTCTGTTTTCCACATTTTTATGGGAATCAGACCCCCTCATGAGCTAAGTTATTAACCATTTCAGTCACACCCTATGGGAGATAATGAATGGTTGGTGTTTGAAGCAGCCAAGTTTTGGATAGTTTGTTATGAGACAAACTAATACAGCTTCCAGAGAAAGAATGAATTATTGCACCTTCTAATTAGCTCTAAGCTAATTATAAGATATTAATGTGTCATTTAGTTTTAAGACTTGAGAAATTTCATAGCTAAATAGCACATATTCTATTACTATCTTCAACAATCGACTTGACCTTCATAATCCAACTGTGACGCAATTTACGCAAAAGGAAAAACCTATCTATATGGCATGAATTCTATGCAGTCCTCCCCAATAACCATACCCCAGGTTATCCACCTTCCTGAACAATTATTCAATCAAATGTTAAGGTAGGTACTGCTATGAGGGGATTTTACCGATATAATTAGGGCTCCAAATCACTTGTCCTTAACACAGGAGATTGTCATGGTTTGGAGTGTTATCCTAATCAGGGGATCACTTTTTTTTTTTAATTCATATGTGCATACAAGACTTGGGTCATTTCTCCCCCCTGCCCCCACCCCCTCCCTTACCACCCACTCCGCCCCCTCCCTCTCCCCCCTACCCCCTCAATACCCAGCAGAAACTATTTTGCCCTTATTTCTAATTTTGTTGTAGAGAGAGTATAAGCAATAATAGGAAGGAACAAGGGTTTTTGCTGGTTGAGATAAGGATAGCTATACAGGGCATTGACTCACATTGATTTCCTGTGCGTGTGTGTTACCTTCTAGGTTAATTCTTTTTGATCTCACCTTTTCTCTAGTTCCTGGTCCCCTTTTCCTATTGGCCTCAGTTGCTTTTAAGGTATCTGCTTTAGTTTCTCTGCATTAAGGGCAACAAATGCTAGCTAGTTTTTTAGGTGTCTTACCTATCCTCACCCCTCCCTTGTGTGCTCTTGCTTTTATCATGTGCTCAAAGTCCAATGCCATTGTTGTGTTTGCCCTTGATCTAATGTCCACATATGAGGGAGAACATACGATTTTTGGTCTTTTGGGCCAGGCTAATCAGGGGATCCCTTAAAAGTTCTGGATTCTTCCTGAGCAAAGGGATGCATAGTGTGAGAGGGACTCAGTATGGGAGACTTTTTCCACCATGGGCTTTGAAAGCAGAGGGGCCATGTGCAAATAATGTTGGGGCTGCTACAAGTTGGCAACTATCTTCCCTGTCTCCACCTTGACAGCCAGCAAGGAAAGTGGACCTTAGCCCTAAACCTTCAGGAAATGAAATTCTGCCCACAAACTCTGTTAAGTTTGGAAGAGAACCCAAGCTCAAGATAGGAATGCAGCTTTCACACCATGCCTGGATTTCTGATCAAGGAACTGTAAGCAAATAAATGAATGTTGTTCTAAGTAACCCAGTTGTGGTACCTTGTTAATGTCTTTGTGCAGAGTATCCCCTCTGTATATTGTACACACACCTAAGTTACTTAGCCAACTTGGTTTTCAGATTCACTGTCCTGCAATATCTACACCATTCAACTCAGTCTCCTCATTAGTAGGTGTTATGTCATCACAGTCACAATAAGAAGGATGAGTACAGTACAATAATATATTTTGAGAGAAAGATATAGGTAACAATTCACATAGCTTTTATTATAGTATATTGTTATAATTGTTCTAGTTTATAGTTATTATTGCTAACCTCTTACTGTGCCTGATTTATCAATTAAACTTTATCATGGATACATGTGTACATAGGAAGGCAGGTAGGGTAGATAGCATCCAGTACTATGTTGGATTCAGACACCACTGAGGGTCTTGCAGCCTATTTCCTATGGAGAAGGTGGGATGAAAAGGACTGTATTCTACTGTATTAAGGTATCACCCAAGAATCTCACAAACTCAGGACTGAGGAATGAAGATAATTTAAAAACACAACAGCCCATAGTTACAAATGTATTAACTGGGATACAAAAATTTAGTAGTTTGGTGAGTCTAACTGCAGTGCTTTTCAGACACATTTATGTAGGAAGGGCCAAAATCAGTTCTTTTCAGATTATGTTGCTGACCATTCGGTGGTCAGCAAATTGAGCTGCTTACTGTAGTAAATAAACAGAAGAAAACAGGTCTCCATAGGAATCTCTGGTGCTTGTAGACACTACTTATCTAGGTTTCAAAAGAAACCCCTGTCTCTCCAGGCATCTGGAGGCCAGCTCACTTTCTGCTTTCTTCTAGAGAGTCCAGGGGGAGAGTTAGGGATTAGGAGGATAGTTCAGGAAGAGGAAAACCTGAAAGAGGAGAGGGCAAAGAGGGGCTGAGCCAGCGTGGAGGTCTTTACCCTGGTTTCCTCTGGTTTGCCAGGCCTAAGACAGATGTGGCAAAGAGAGCTTGGTTCTGGGGGAGAGGGATCAGGGAAAAGTCCTAGGTTCTGCACGTGGCTCTGAAGGACTTAGAACCCAGGGCGGTGTCTGAGGGTGGAGCTGAGCGAATGAGGGAAGTTCTGCTTTGGGCGTCCCTTATCGCTCAGAAGTATCACTACTCCCTGCTAAACTGGGTCAGCTCCTTCTGCCTGGATGCTGATGACATAGCCCAGTTCTCACTCCCATTGCGTGTTGAGTTTCTAGAGAATTCAATCAGCTTCTCTAGCCTCTCTGGTCCTGGCTTGTAAAATCCCCACAGACCCGCAGGGACTCATCTGCTTCTCAGATCTCCAGGATGGGGTTCATTAAGCCGGGAACCCTGCAACAGCTGCTCTCTGGGGCCCTGGCCTTGACAGAGACGCCGGCGGGTGAGCACGGGGCCCAGAAGGAAACGACCTATTCCAAGGAGCAGCAAGGGGGACGCTCAGCTGAAGCGCAGAATGGGCCATCTCTGATGGTCTGTCTTAAAAAACCGGATACGTCTCACGCCTCCTCTTCTCCCACCTGGTTGTCTGCTCCCCATCCCGCTTCTCCTTTCTGTCTCATGAGCCCCCAGTCCCCTCCTCCTCTCCTGGTCCAGCGTGGGGTCTTAGCCACTTTCTGCCCCCAGGTTCCCATTCCATGAGGTATTTCCACACCGCCATGTCCCGGCCCGGCCAAGCGGAGCCTTGGTACTTGGAAGTTTGCTACGTGGATGACACGCAGATCGTGCGCTTCGACAGCGAAGCGGAGAGTCCGCTGTTCGAGCCCGGGGCGCGGTGGATGGAGCGGGAGCGGCCGGAGTACTGGGAGCGGAACACGCGAGTCGCAGAGCAACGCGCAGGCTTTACGAAGGAACCTGCGGGCCGCGCTCAGCTACTACAATCAAAGCAAGGTCGGTGAATGTCCCCAGGCCCGGGTTGGAGATCATCCCTCCACGTTGTCCACGGTCGGGCGCGTGTTGTCCCGCGTCCCCATGTCCGAAGATCACTCCTAGGCTACGAGACCCGAGGCCACCCTCGACCCAGAAAGAGGCAGCGGTGACTTATCCGTGTCAGTTTCAGTTTAGGTTGAATTCCCCCGGGCTGGTTCGGGAGGGGGCGGGGCTCAGATGGCTGGGCTGACCGCGGGGGCGGGGCCAGGCTTTCACACTGTCCAGATGGTGTATGGCTGCGACGTGGGGCCGAACTGGCGCTTCCTCAGGGGGTACGAGCAGCAAGCCTACAACCTCCGCGATTTCATCTCCCTGAACGAGGACCTGCGCTCCTGGACCGCGGTGGACATGGCCTCGCAACTTCAAGCACACGTGGGAGGCTGCAGATTTGGCAGCGCAAAAAAGGGTGTACCTGGAGGGGGAGTGCATGGAGTGACTCCTCAGACACCCGGAGAAGGGGAAAGAGAGACTGCAGCGTGCAGGAACAAGGTACCACAGGGCAGCTCTTCCATCTGCCCCGAGGATGGGGCTCATGACTCCTGAGGAGGGGAGGAAAGGGGAATCAGACTGGAATGCTATTGCTCTGTGTCAAGGGAGGGAGAGTAACAGCTGCTGGGTTTTCAGAGTCAACATCAAGGATTGGCGCAAAGGCTCACTCTTCGCAGGAGAATTAAGTCTGGCTCAGGATGGAAGGAGAGAAAGATCCATGTATTAAACAACCACCAGCTCCCTTTGACTCTGCAGACAATTGTGAGCCATGGCCTTTCAGGCCTTGTTCTCTGTCCAGCACCCAAGGTCTTTAGAGGTCTGACTCCAATCATGTTGAGGCAGGACCAGAAGTCCCTTTTCAGAGACCTAGAGTTTCCTACTCAAGGCTGACTCACCCTCATTCTAGAATTTTCCAAGGAATAGATTATCCCAGATGCCTGTGCCTAGGCTAGTGTCTGGCTTTTGCACTCCCTTACTCACCCACCTCCCACACCACAAAACCAGTTCTTTCCCTTCTCAGGATGGTTATATGGGATCCTCTCAGATCCTCCAAAGACACATGTGGCTCATCACCCCAGACCTGAAGGGGACGTCACCCTGAGGTGCTGGGCCCTGGGCTTCTACCCTGCGGAATCACCCTGACCTGGCAGCGGGACGGGAGGACCTGACCCAGGACATGGAGCTTGTGGAGACCAGGCCTGCAGGGGATGGAACCTTCCAGAAGTGGGCAGCTGGGGTGGTGCCTTCTGGGCAGGAGCAGAGATACACGTGCCATGTGCAGCATGAAGGGGCTGCCTGAGCCCCTCACCCTGAGATGGGGTAAGGAGGGGGCGTGGGCACAGAGCCTGTTTGGGGAGAAAGTAGAAGTCATCTGGAGACCCTCAAACAGGGTCGGGATGAGAGCTGGGGGCTGGGACCTCTCACCTTCCCTTCCCTTCCCTCCTCAGAGCCACCTCCACAGCCAACCATCCTCATTATGGGAATTGTTACTGTCCTGGTTCTTGGAGCTGTAGTTATCAGAGCTGTGGTGGCCTTTATCATGAGGAGGAGGAGCAACCTAGGTACCGAAGGACAAGGACTTAGTTTTCTCCTTTAGGCCATTTTAGAAGTGGGTTCTGCCTTGTTAATGGAAGCACCATCCACACACACACACACACACACACACACACACACACACACACGCACACACACGCACACACATGCTTCCCCAGCCTGTGGGCCTGTGTGCTGATACTTACTCTATTGTAAAGCACATGGAAAATAGAGGACAGGTTTATCACCCTGATGATTGTGGTCATTAGGATCTGATTCCCAGCAGTCAGAGGTGAGAGCAGAAGGTCCCTGATGAGGACAGGCCACAGGAAGGCAGTTGGTTCAGTGCCTGCACATATCCTTTCCTCATGTCTCCTTATCCTCCTTGGGTTTATGGTCACACTTCTGGAAACTTTCCTGAGAACCAGAACTTCTCTGTTTTCTTCTCATAGGTAGAGCAGGAAGGAACTAAGCTCAAGCTGCAAGTAAGCATGGGTGTGGTGATCCCTAAACCCTTTGGGTAGCATGGATAGGAGCCCGTGTAAAAGCTTACCTGCCCATACTTCCTCAGTCACATCTTCTCTGGGCTCTGAGTATGTCTAATTACTTTTTCCACTACAGGTAGTGACAATGCCTGGGGTTCTGATGTATCTCTTCTGGCTTTTAAAGATGAGACTCAGGAGGGCCAGCATTGAGACTGGGACAGAGGGGACATAACTGGATTACAGGGACTCTCAAAATTTTAACTTTTTGAGTGAGTGATGCTTTTGTTCCGAATGTGTCACTTATACTGACTGCCCTGAATTTGTTCATGACTCTTGCTCTGTAACACGAGATGACTGCATTGTATGGAGTAAGTGGCACATGGTTTGTTCAAGTCTCTCAAGAATCCCTGGATTCATTTTCTGCAAAGGTGTCTGAATATGTCTGCTTTCTTACAGGCATAATGTGAAGACTGGAGACCAGCCCACTACTGCCTACCATGGTTCTTGCCTCTGCACTGACCTGTTTTCCCTTCCATGGTCAACCTTCATGGCCAGCAAAGAAGAGGTGAGACGTCTCCATCCCCAGCTCAACCTCATGATACACTGAGCTGCAACTTCCTACTTATACACTGAAAATAAGAATCTGAATATGAACTTGGTTTTACAAATCCTTGACATGAGAGGTTAATGGGTTAGGGAGAAGATTCCTAAAGCTTTGTGGAGAAAATGCATGGAAGCATTGAGAACCTTCCCAAATGTGTTTGCTGTGCTGAGTCTGTTGCAGGTGGTAATGAGAGAAGGCTTGAGGAGCCAGGTGTGGACAAGGCAGTGCCCAGTTGGTGCTCAGTCCTTTGTAGGCTATAATGTGGTCACTCCTCAGCTATGTCACCCTTCTGTGCAACTTTGTTCTTGTTCCTTCAAGTAGAACCCTGTCTCAACAAGACCTGTGATCACAAGGACTCAGATGCAGCCAGAGCCTTGTTCTGTCTTTGGGACTGTCACCAGCAAAGGCTCCAGTGGCCAGGTCAGCCTACAATCAAGGCCTTTTGCTGACATCTTTTGTACCTATTTCTTGTCTCTTAGTTTCTGTAGAGGATTTCTATTCTTGTGAATGAAGTTGGTCTCTGGCTAGATAGACCTGTCATGGTACATTGCAAACCAAGGAACACAGGTTCTGGACTTGTGCATGTCGTATATGTTCTGTTCTAAAAGAGGAAAGGGTCTTCCTTGGAGGTAGTGCAAGTGTAACTTTTGTGTCTCAGCCATCTTCAAATTCTTGCTGAGCAATCTTTCTCTCTCTCTCTCTCTCTCTCTCTCTCTCTCTCTCAAAAAAAAAAAAAGCAGCCATGCAATTCAGGATGAGTTGATATTACATTACTTCCCCTTGGCTGAACTCATCTCTGATAATCTACAGACCAACTGTGCTCAAATGCCTGACAAATGAATGGCACAAATACATCTCAGCTCTCATATCTAACACGGCTAGAGTTATCAGAATTGGAAGTAAGCCCATTCATTCAACATCATCTACAAAATGCCACAGATTCTGGGTGTCTTTCATGTTGAATGAATATCATAAATTAGGGGACTTAAAATTCAGTTTTCTCAAATAAATTAGAGCAAATATGAGGGGTTTATGACATTGTTACATTAAAGATTGAGGCATGGTGCCAAATACTGGATTAAATATACTTAGTACTTCAAATAGGGCACATGAAGAATCACAAGAATTAGAGGGTTTTTTATTTTTTGTAATGTTATTGACTAATTCATTGGAAAATAATCTTTAACAATACGCCAGGATAACAATAAATTAGTTAATAGTCAAAAAAGAATTATAGCCCTGATTTCCATAATTGGTTACATGATTATAGCTGGTTTACAACTATGTTCTTCCACTCCTCACTCCAGAGTTCTCTTTGCCTTCAGCAAGGACCTCTGCTGGTTGTAATTCTTTACCTGGTAGGGTAATCCCAGACTTCACACTGATGAAGACTAAGACTGAGATAATATTTAATACTCAGGATTTATGTAACCCAGTATTGGGAAACTAATCATAAGAATCCTAGCCTGAAAACTCCATCTTGGAGCAAGCTGCCGCTTAAGTCTTCTATATGCCAGGCTGCAGCAAAACAAAGTCATCCCCTGCATAGTCTTGACAATCTTTGCCAAAACCAGCAGAATCCCTGTTAAGGTCAAGGACAGAATACACACAAACATAAAACTTTCCAGAGTGTTTTGTTTTGTTTTTCCTGTGCCTTATGATATCTAGTCTGTAGTCACTTCTGCTTGTTTAACACTAGATGGCATCAGGTGGCAGAGGTCCAGGTTTGCATCAGTTCTACTGTAAGACTTTGAGCCATATAAAACAGAAGTTGGGTAGTTGGGAGGCTTTGGGAATGCAGCCTTCCTTAACTGTCGGCCCATTTCTCCCTAAGTGACCCTTAATAAACTCATTTATTCATCAAGCTGGACTTGTTGAAGTCTTCTTTGGGCTGTCAGCAGTGTCTTAACTCAGAGGCAGACATTTCTTTTACATCTCCCTGGAAATTCACACAACACCCAACTTTCATTATGGAGCAGCAGTCCAATTCCCCCTCCATAGTCAGAATCATCACCCCAGTCAGCATAGTAACTCTGTTGTTTACTGTGAATTCCATGAGCATGGATCTATTTCCTCAGTTCTTTATCTGTGAAGTGAATTCCTTGGTCAGAAGCAATGCTGTGTGCATGGTGGTGATAAGGCGTTCTGAAAGCCCACAGGTGGTAATTTTCAGAAAAACAGTCATGGGATGACAAGTACCCATGGGAACTGGGTTCTATGTAACCTTCTAGGTCATCTGATGGTCAGACCCTGCCCAGTCCATCATAAGTTGAAAATAGTATAGCTGGGGTTGAGACCCTCCCAAAAACACCCACCATTGAAGTGGCTCTGACAGAAAATCTGAAAGGTGCCAACTATCACACTCTGGGTCTGGAAATGCCTCCCAAATGCTCATGTGTTAAAGGCTTGACCTCCAGTCAGTGCTGCTATTGAGGTGGTGGAACCATTAAGAATTGGGGGCAGTAGAGCATGATGCTTTGCACCTGTAATCCTAGCAATCCCACCACTCAGGTGGCTGAGGTGGATCAAATGTTCAAGACAAACCTGGGCTAATAGCGAGACCCTGTTTCAAAAAATAATTGTTGGTACCTAGTGGAAGGAAGTTATGTTCTTAGATGTGTGCCTTGAAGGGGCTATGGAGATGCAGGCCCTTTTTCCTTCCTGGATGCAGACCCTTTTTCCTTCCTGGTTGCCATTAAGTCTGCATTTTTCTCTGTTGCATACTCCCATCATGATGTTCTACCTAACTACAGGATCCAATAAAACAGGGTCTACCAACCATGGGCTAAAATCTGTGAAATGGTGAATGAAAACAAACCTTCCCTCTTTGTAAGTTGGTTATCTCTGGTATTTTATTACAGCAACAGAAAGTGAACATACAAACTTATATCACTGGTCACCCAGGTCTGACATGATGGGTGCATCAATGTAGCAGCCAAAATGGCGGAGATGAGACTGTAGGTGGGTCCAAAAGCACTGATCCTATTTACCAGGGTTAACCCAGCTGTTGTAACTTCTGAACATCCAACATGTCATTGTCAGAGGCTGACCCCTGAGATTTCATGCTTTCTTTAGGAGACCACCTAACCAGTAATTGATATCTTACTACATGGAGTCCCCTTTACCCTGGAAGGGCCAGATGTTCATCATCACAGAGATGGTCACTTATTGCGTGTGTTGGTTTTTCTTTCCTGCCCTCAGAGCCTCCGCACCACCACTATCAATGGCTGTGGACATGCCTGATCCTCAGGATTGATATTGCCCTTAGTGAAGTGTCAGAATGGGCCATGGGCCATGACCTTGGATCCACTGGCCACATCACAGTCTGCACCATGCAGGGGCTATTGACCACACAGAATTCTGGATGGGCTGTTTAAAAGCACAGCTGAAGTTCCAGGATTTTTTTGGGTGGTACTGGGGTTTGAACTCAGAACCTCATGCTTGCTAGGCAGGCACTCTACCACTTGAGCAACTCCACCAGCCCCGTCTTATGTCGGGTATTTTTGAGACAGGGCCTCATGAACTGTTTCCCCAGACTGGCTTCAAACTATGATCATCCTGATCTCTGCCTCCTGAGTAACTAGGATTACAGGCATGAGCCCTCAGTGCCCTACTGAAGTGCCAGCTTTGAGGAAATCTCTGAAGGGACCAGGTCCTATCTTTCAGGATATCTATTAGATCAGTGACCTCTTTAGGGTGCTGTGTTCTCAGTAGAAGAGAGTGGGTCTGGAAACCAAGGGGTGGAAGTGGATGTGACTTCATTTGCCATCACTTAAATTCCCCCATTGGGGATCTTGCCCTTCTCTTCCACAGCTCTAGGTGCTGCAGAGTAGGAGTCCTAGTTTCCTGAAGGGAGCATCTTACATAGGAACCCAAGAGAGTGAGTGTGGTGAAGCACACCTGAAATCCCAGCAACTCAGGAAGCTGAGGCAGGAGGTTTGCTGGTTCCAGGTCAGCCTGAGTTACATAGCAAGATTGTGTTTCCAAAAAGAAAACGGGTGAAAAAAGTACAGAAAGTTCCCATTGAATTACACATTATTGTTATTATTGTTGCCACCAGGGAAGGTTGGACAGTGTGTACTCAGAGACCAGCAGGTGAGAAGAGACCTGCCAGGGTTGATAGACCTTGACTTCCAGCAGTGCTATCACACAGTGGGAGCAGAAGGAATGTGTGGACTGGGATCTCCTGGTTCTCTTTGTCTCATTATCACTGTGAACTGAGCCCTGCCACAACTCTGTCTGCCAAGGCTTGGTTTCCAAAGTCCCAGAACCTTGAAAGGTTTAGGTCACACTCTCAGGAAATCAATAGCCTTGTTCCTTGGCTGAATCCCAGGGTGACATTGATACAGATGCCCTGTGTAGCATGGGTTATTTCCACCCAATGACTGCTCTGAATTTGAATCTGGAATATCTTTCAAGGCCCATATGATAAAGACTTAGTCCCAGGTTGGCTCAACTGAGAGAAGGTGGAGACCTTAAAAGGTAGGCTGTAGTGGGAGATCTGCCCATCCCCTATGATGGGGGAGCATGCCATTAAAGGGAATGGTGGGAATCCAGTTCTTGCTCTTGTTCTCTTTTACCATGATGTGAATGGCTTCTGTAGCCCTGGGTACTGTGCTGCCACAGGCCCAAAGCAAGAGTTACTTATGGACTAAAATTAAAATCTAGCAGGGAAAACTTTAAATCCTGTAACTTCATGTTTGAAATCTGGGGTACACAGTGGCATGAGGTGAGCTCCAAAGTGCTTGGGTACCACGGTTCCATGGCCTTGCCATTGCAGCCCACATGGTCTCTATGTTGGGCTGATTCTGTTCTCTTCCTGTGGCTTTCCTTGGCAGATGTTCCACAGTTCATGGCATCTCCAACTTCTTTGGGTGTCCATGGTTGCTTAGGCTTCACCCTCACAGATTCATGTATTACCCTCTTAGGGGTGCCTTTGGGGACTCCAACTCTGTCACACACTGACTGGCTTTCCAACCTTTCCTTTGAAATCTGCTTGGAAGCCTCCGTGACCCCATGACTCTAAATGCCTACAAATCCAGCATCAAGTGGCAGTGCCAAAGCCTGTTACCAGATTGAGCATTAGCTGCAGTCACCTCTGAGGGTCCGAATGGCTGAATCCAGGATAACATATCTCTATGCAGCCTTGTGTGAGCAGGATGCCCCAACAGCACTCTCTTTTCAAGGGAAAGCCTTTCCAATGAGTTACACTTTTAGAACCTTGATCCTATGATTAGTGGGGTCCTTCCTTGATTCCTGAGGTGTTCTGGTACAAAGTACATGGTGCTTGTTTAATGGTGCTAATGTCTAATATCCACACTTTTCTTGGTCCCGTCTTTAAAGTGGTGTTTTTCTGCAACTGCAGAGCAGTTTTACTGTTCTGCTTTCTGTTACTAATTCTCTGATAAAAACCCATGCCACAGCCTGAATACTGAGATGTCTTGAAATCTCCTTCAGTTTAAATAGTCTGTCACTGTTAGGAAAACGCTGCTCACAAAAGAAAGCTCACAAGAGACTCTCACATCCAGCAGACAAAGTTTAATGACAGGCTCAAGCTGCCAGGCTGCCGGTGAGAATGGCGCAGTGCCGGACTCGGATGTGGGGTTGTTTTCATGTCTGCCTTGGGTAAGAGAACGAGGAAGTGGTCATTGTGAAAATTTACTGAGATCATTGGGGATGAAAGTACTCAGTTGGGCAAGAGGTCTCTGGGGCATGCCTTCTTGGGAACAAGCGGTTGTTTCTTTGAGGCAAGTTCTCCTGGAATGCGAGGGTGGTGTTTGGTTTTATCATTTACTGGGGGCACAAGGGAGATCAGAATGGAGACTCAGCTGGGCCCAAAATGGGGGCACTTTTGCCTGCATATTTCTATTAGTCACTTCTCTTTTTTTTTGGAAACAGGGTCCTGCTATGGAGCCCAGTATGGCTGCAAACTCACAATTCTTTGCTTCCAACATGAATTTTTGGTATTGCAGATATGCACCACCACATCTAACTAGTCCATCACCTTTAAACTCACTTAAACTCAGGCTCCCTGAGTTTAGACAAGTTCTTTTTCACCATGTAACACAAATAGCCTCTAGTCCATTTCCAGTAGAGTCCTCATGCCCATCTGAAACCTCAGGAGCACAGTCTTTTCTGTCTGTATTCCTATTGACAGTCTGGTCTTCTGAGTTCCCACCAGAACTGCCCATTAAGCTCTGCTTGTAGCAGTCTAGGGTTTCTCTAGCATACATCTCCAAACTTTTCCACATTCTTCTCACAAACCCATCCCAAAGGCTTCCAAACCACATTATCAGGAATACACTCCAATGACCCCACTCTACTGGTACCAGTATTTGGTATTAGTATGTTGTGACAAATACCTGACAGAAATAATTTAAGGAAAGAAGGATTTATTTTGGTTCATAGTTTCAGAGTTTCAGTCCATGGTCAGCTGGATCCATTGCTCCTAGGCCTGCAGTGAGGCAGAACATCATGGTAGAATGGCATGGTGGAGCAGAGCTGCTGACCTCAGGACAGCTTGAAACAGAAAGAAAGACAGACATGAAAGGGCCAGGGAAAGTTACACCCTTCAAAGACAGTGCCCCCAGTGACCTACTTCCTCCAACCAGACCCCACTTCCTAATAATAGCATATTGGTGAAGCTAATGCCCTCATCCTTTAATCACTGTCAATAGTGCCATTATCTGGGGATCAGGCCTTCAACACAGGAGCCTCTTGGGAGGACACTCATATCTAAGCCACAGAAATTCTATCAGACATTTGTTACAGTAATGGGAACCTAACACAACTGGTCACAGCAGGGACACTGAGACAGACCTGTTTCTGGGAGACATGGGGTCCTCTGATGGACACCCATAGAAAGGACTCCTCCATGGCTTGGCTCCTCTCTCTTTAGGTTAGCTGTGGTGGAGGATCCATCCTATAGACTTCTCTCCTCCTGTCCATACTTGGGGTCTGATTTGCATCTCAGCCTGAAGGCTTTCTTGGGGATTTCTTGCTCCTTGCTCATATTCTGCCACAGGTGTTTCCCATAGTAAAATGCTTGTAAATTTAACCCCATCTTGGTACAGCTTTTGGAGGACTCAGACTAACAAATCATTTCCATCTATTCTGGTGTGTAAAATCCTTCCCTTATCCACTTTCTCCCACTTGCATTGACTCTATTTTGCTGATCTACACATTACCTCTGTGAATTAAGATATATATATCTATATCTATATATATATAGATATATATATTTGTTTGTTTGTTTTAGGGGTACTTTGTACATAGCAATAGGTAACTAGTTCCTGTTATTTTCAGGTATCGCTTATATTATTTCCTTGATAATGTCATCTATACCTTCTGTTTCTAATTCCTCTCTTCCTGTTCTCTTTTTTATTTTGTCTTTTCTTCTTCCTTCCTTCCCTTCATTCACTTTCTCTCCCTCCTCTTGTCCATGCCTCTTTTCTTCCCTGATTTCCTTGTTATTTTGGAAATTTCCAAACATATGAAAGTGTATCACGTGGTTGTGTTAAAGGATGCAGGATCTGGACCTACTGCTGATAGTATGATGTGAGAGCATGTGGGATGAAGGAAAGGATGCTACTGATGGGGTGTGGAGATGAAAGGCATTGGGTGGTTATGCAGCCTAGGCAGTAGCTCCAACTCTTACTTCCTCCCCTTTAGCTCAGGTTTTCTTTTCATAGCTACAGCAACATGAACTCTCTTGCATTCCTGGTAAGTTCAAATTGGGGATAATATTTTGAAAATTAACATTATCCAGTTTGGTTGAAGGAAATATGCCACAGAACAGAACAACCTTACGCTTGATCATATGCTTGGAGACTTTCTTGTCTGTGTGTCTGAGGAGACGTTAGCCCTGGTATTTATGATTATGAGTAGAATCAATCACACATACCTCAATAGGAAAGTAGCAAATCAGGGTGACAGTCTCGGATGGCAGGGATGACTGTCCTACATATTAGGTACAAAACATGAGACACATCCGTTCAAGGTCACTGTAAAGGAAGGTTACAAACAGGCAGAAGGAAATACCATTTGGCTTGGGGAAAATCTGAGATTCCAGATTTCCTGGAATCTCAGGGAAATATGGAACTTGAGACTGGGGCCATAAGTTCAGTCTGGACTATGAAATGGGCAGCAGCACAGGTGGCTTCATAAATTCTACTTCTTATGCCAGTGGTGGGAGCCCAAAGATGTACTTGATATGACTCTTTAAGCTGGCATTTTTTCACACTGCAACTCACAAACCATTCCTGATTGATTTTACTTGCAGGTTAATTGCAAGGATCTTCAGCAAGAATGACTCCCATTGGAGCAATGTTCATGAACCATGTGTGAGAGAGGACCAAGATGCCCTTAAAAAAACCTCTGGTTAGAAATAGGTCATTGGGGTTTTTTTGCTCAGTGGCATCGCTATAGATTTTGTGGTACACAGGTTCAATCTTCTGTGCAGGACAATTTCTCTTTGCAAAGGGTTTGATATGCTACCTCCATTTTACCATACTTACCAACTGAATTAAACTACAAAATTGGAAAATCATGTTGTTAGTTAAAAAATACTAAATGGGAAAACAAAGTAAGAGTACAAAGTGAGGATATAGCAAATATAAATAGAAAATACAATAATGATTTTTATAGAAAGTATCAATGCAAATAATATCTTTGCTTTTCTGAGTCATATGGGCGTTCAAATCACCTCCACCACATCTTATTAAAAAACACAGTGAAAGACATTACATTTGCTTTAGGAAGCCAACTGAATAGCTAGATTTGGAAAGGGGAAAAAACTTTGTAGACTGAATTTGATTATTTCTGCCTATTGCGTCATGCCAAAATGATTATCATGATGCTAAGGTAGGTGTTTAAACTATAGGATGAGATTCATATCTTCCTAACTGAAAATCAGTCTGAAGCTGGGCATGATGGTACAAGCCTGTAATCTCAGCAACTAGGAAGGTTCATACAAGAAGACTGTGGGTTTGAAGCCAGCATTCCATATTTGGCTGCACAGTAAGTTCAAGGGCAGCCTGGGCTGCATAAAGATCTTGTGTCAAAATAAACCACCAACAGCAACAAATATCAACCTTATTGCATTTTTTTTGAGCTAGGGACCTCACTATGTAGATCAGGCTGGGCTCGAACTCTCCATCTTCCTGCCTCACCCTCCCAAGAAGTGGAACTACAGTTATGTGCTATCACACCCAGCTCAAGTATTTTTGAAGATGATGTCTGAGTAAGAAAATTGGCATTCTTTTTTTCTCATCCAACAAGAAGCCATAACTTTATTAATTATAGAAACTGTATAAATTTCAAACCCAGCTGCAGTTACTGTCTTGAAATACTAGAGGGAAAAGGGCCTCACTTTCAGATAGTTACATTGTTAACTCCATAATAGCATTTACTGTTATTCTTCAGGACTCACACTGCCTTTGCTTTCCACATGTTTGCTTGTGACATGACCGATTCTGTGTCCTTAACTTCCACACCTGTTTCATCAATCTCTTCCTCTTCATTCTCCTCTTGTACAGTTGGACCCTGTTTTCTTGAGTGTTTGAAACAGCTCACCTTGAATTTCTCAGCAACTGCTAACTGTGGTTGCTGAGATAAATCCTCAATTTTGGCTCCTCCAAAACAATGTAGGTATTTGAAGCTGGCTCTTGTAGACATCTGATTTGATGATGATTTCTGGATAGTGACTCTAGCAACCCCTATAACCAGCTGAAGACCCAGTTTGGACATCACCTTCTGTGGCACCTTTTCACTCTGAGTCTGTTTTGCTTTACTGAATGGTGCTTCATTGATTTCAGGGGCTGCTGCAACCACCTGGGGTTATTGTGTGGTTTGCTTGTGTGGAATCTTCTTTCTTGAGCTTTGGTACTGATTCATCACTGTCACATTCTATTCCAGACCCTGTCTCAGCCTGAAGTTGTGGCAACTCTGTCTCTATAGCAGTGACAGTTTCTGTGGCTTCACCAGGCATTTTGTGCTGAGTATGAAGACCCAAGATGGAGGTAGAAAGAGAGTTAGTCAAAGTATGCCTGTTGCAGAAAGAAGCCTGGCACAGACGAAGGAATTTTGGCATTCTTAAAGAATATTTGAAAGTTCCTAGGAAAAACATAGTAATAATTAAAAAACCTATTGTGACTGCACTGAAGTGTTAGATATGTTTCATCTAATTACTGTATGTTCTGAACATAGTTGCAACTAATTGAAGAGGACTTTATTACTAAAGGTGTTTGCAAGAAAGACTCAGCCATAGTGTTGTATCTTCTTTCTGTAAAACTTTTAATCATTACTTTACAAAAATTTAAAGCAATAAGCAAAAATGATTAGATAAAACACCATTTGACTTACATGATCCTGAAACAACATGCAAACTCTTGCTGTTTCTCTCCTGTGGAGGTGGACTTAATTCCCTCTTCTAGAGTGTGGCTGGGACCTGCTGACTGGCCTCTCCCTGATGGGATGAGGCGGATGGGCTCTGACCTGGGTGGAGGCCTCATGGGACCAGCCAGCAACATGTTGAGACCTCTTCTAACCACCAGATGAGGGAGCCATGGTCCAGGAGACCCCTCAGAATCAGGCCCTCAGAAGATGTGGCCCTGGCTGACAACTGGACTGCAGACAGGAAGAGGCCCTTGAGCCAGAGCTCTCAGGGACACCTCTCCTGGATTCCTGACCATCACTTACTGTGGGAGGTAATGAACAGTTGGTGTTTTGAGCTGTCAAGTTTTGAGTAGCTTGTTATGGAATGGTAGCTAACTAACACAGTTTCCAAAGCAAGATCGAATCAGTGTGCTTTTTCATTGCTGTAAATTAATTATACGACATTAAATACATCATTTGGTTTTAAGATTTAAGAATTCTCAGAGTTAAACAGGGTGCATTTTATTACCATCCCCAACAAACTATTTATTGACCTTCATAACCAACTGTATTCCATTACACAACAAACAAGACCATGACCATGCTACACGGATTCTATGCAGTCCTTTCCAATAACCATCCCCAGATTATCCACCTTCCCTTAGTTATTCAGTCAAATGTTAAGGCAGGTACTGCTGAGAAGGGACTTTGCAGATGTATTTATGGTTCCAAATCAGTTGACCTTAACATAGGGAATTAGCCTGGTTGGACTCTTCTAGTCAGGGGGTCCCTTAAAAGGACAGGGTTCTTCCTGAACAAAAGGATCCACGGCGTGAGTGGGAGATTTCCTCCAGTGTGAGCTTTGAAAACAGAAGGACCATGTGCAAAGAATGCTGGGGCCCATGCAAACTGGCATCAGTCTTATTCCTCTTCACCTCCATAGCCAGCAAGGACAGGAGAATTCACCCTAAACCTGCAGGAAACAGAATCCAGTCCACAAGTTCTGGAATGAACTTGGAGGAGGACCCTGAGCTCAAGATGAGAGCACAGCTTCAAAAAACCCTGACAGAGAATCTCTCTATACCATGCCTGGGGTTCTGACAAAGGAACTAAACAAATAAAGGGAGGTTTCAGCCACTAGATTACATTATCTTGCGCAGTAACTGAAAACTAATATACAGGCTCAACTGTTCAACAGATAAGTACAGAAAAGCATTTTCTCCCTTGAAATGAATTTATGAACTGTGGTGCATGAAATGAAATCTTTAACTTTCTTTGTATTTTTCATTTTATGATTTTGTAATGCAGTTTGCTTTTAAAATAATCATATTTCATTCATTAAAAATTAATTTAGTGCCATCATGGACCAGGTATGACTTCATCTGCTGGGGATACAATGTTGACTAAAATAGGTCTAAGCCCTTGTGCTCATGGGTCTTACATTCTAGGGGTCTCAGGAGAGTGAGAAGAAGCCACTGGAACATTTTAAGTGAAGAGATGACACAACCTGACTCAGATTATCAGGACAGCCAACAAAGGTGAGGAGATTAGTCAAGATGGCAGGTGAGGGGCCTGAGAGAGGAGAAAGACAAAGAGAAGGGCTTTGGGACAAGCAGGAGGTGAAGAAAAGAAGCAAAGATAAAGAATTCTAATACAGTACAATTCTACAGATGTTTAATAGACATAGCCACAGACCCTAACAAGGCATAGTTTGCATTTGGTATTTAAAACTTTCTGTGGGGTTCCCTAAATCTAACTGCCTCCTTCAAACAGGCTAAAAGAAATAACACTACCAATTTTCCCAAGAAAATGTGTATACCACTTAGTGTGAATAGTTCATGAAAATGGGCAGCACATGATTCTGGTGAAGGGGCATTATGACTACATTGAACACTTACAACTTGATGTAACACAGTAACAAATTTTGCTTTCATGTGTTTCTCTGTACATTTGTCCCCACTGAGTTCTGAAAATATTAAGTCAAAAATTCCAGAAATAAATAATTTATAAGTTTTAAATTCTTCATCTACCTGAGTAACGGGAAGATATCTCTGGTCAACATGTCTGCCCCACCTGGCATGTGAATCTTGCCTTTGGGGGAGCGTGTACTATACACGTTAGTTACTTAGTAGCCAACTTGGTTATCAGATCCCTGCCCTACAGTGCTTACACCATTCACCCCAAATCATCAGTAGACATTGTGTGATCTCATCACAAGAAGCAGAGTACAGCAAATTAAGATATTTTGAGAGACAAGGAACAATTCACTTATCTTTTATTACACTATATTATGATCTTTCCAATTTATAATTAGTTGTTATTGTTAATCACTTCTGTTCCTGAATTATTAATTAGATTTCATCATAGGTACTTGTGTACATAGGAAAACATGTAGTGTAGATAGGGCTTAGGACTATACTGGATTCAAGCACTCACTAGGGGTCTTGGAACCTATTTCCTGCAGAGAAGGGGAGGGACTACTGCATTTTACCGTATTGAGGCAATGTCCTGGGTACAAAATTGGGGATACAGAATGAAGATAATTTTAAAACACAACAACCCAGAGTCACAGATGGATTCTCTGGGAAAGTAAAACTTAGGAGCTCTAATTCTGAGTGCAAAGCTGTGTAGACACGTTTATGCCGGCAGGTGAGGAAATCACTTCTTTTACACATTAGACTCCTGAATATTCTGGGGTTAGCAATTTATGCTGCCCACTTCAATTAAAAAATAAAAGGAAAAAGATCATAAACAAAAAGTTAATAAACAAAAGGAAAAGAGAGTCCTCTGGGAATGTCTTTGGTGCTTGCAAGCACAACTTTTCCAGGTTTAAAGAGAAAATCCTGTCTCTACTGCATTCCTTAGGCCAGTTTACTCTCTGGCATATTCCTGGGGGTGAGATTTTTTTCTAGAAGTGTCCAGGAGAACAGATAGGAATTAGAAGTATAGCTCAGGAAGAAAGAATCCAGAAAAAGAGGGTGAAGAGGAGACTGGAGGTCTCTCCGTGGTGTCCTCAAATGGCCTCAGCGGCAGGTCTAAGGGACAGGATGTAACAACAGCACTCTGCCAAGAAGAGAGGTCAGAGCAAAGTCCCAGTTCCTCCCTGACTCAGACTGAGGGCGATATCCGGGCTGGGGAAGCCCAGTGTTGAGGATTCCTTATCTCCCAGGAGTTTCATCTCTCTCTCTTCCAGCCTGTCAGGTACTTCTGCCTAAACACTCATGTGTGACCTCGGTTCTCACTCCCATTGTGCGGCCGAGTTTCCCGCGAGGCCAATCAGCATCGCCCGGTTCCCTGATGTAAAGTCTCCACCGATCAGCAAGGACTCAGATTCTCCATAAATCTCGCGGAGGTGGTGGCGACTAGGGCTCTCCTCTTGCTGCTCTTCGGGGCCCTGATGGATACTTGGGCCGGCGAGTATGGGGTCGGTAGAGAAATGACCCCTGCTGTGGGGGGAGCGACAGGACCTCTCCATGGTGGCTCAGCACCCAGAAGATGAGCTTCCTCTTCACCTGTCTAGATCTCCTCTCCACTTTGGTTACCGACTGTCCTGATCCTTCCACCATGTTTCCCGCACCCTCCTCTCCCACCTAATTCTCTCCCTTACCTTACCGTCCTCTTTTTCTGTTTTGTGAGCTTCCTCATCCCCTCCTCCTCTCTTGACCCATTAACCTGGGACTGGGGTCCCAATCTAGTAGAAGGGTCTCCAGTTCTCAGCCGCTCTTCGCCTCCAGGTTCCCACTTTCTGATGTATTTTGACACCGCGGTGTCGTGGACGCCACGCAGTTCGTGCGCTTCGACAGTCTCGAGGCGAACGTGATGATGGAGCCATGGGGGCCGCGGTACTGGGAGCGGGAGACGCGGAGCGCCAAGGTCAAAGCACAGACTTTCCAAGTGCACCTGCGGACCCTGCTGGACTACTACATCCAGAGCGAGGACGGTGAGTGACCCTGGGCCTGGGTAAGAGGTGACAACTCCTCTATGTCCCCCACTGATGGGTCCAACTCTAACTTCCCTCCCCAACTAGAGTTTCAAGCGGAGACTATGGGACCTTGGAGACCCTCGACCCTGGAAGAGTCCGCGGGGACTCTAGCCGGTTTCATTTTCGCTTTAAGGGGAAATACCTGCATGTTGGTCAGAGCGGGGGAGGGGCCAGAGGCGCGGAGCTAACCTTGGGGGCGTGGTCAGGCTCTCACACCTGCCAGAGGATTTGCAGCTGTGACTTGGGGTCTGATGGGCTCTTCCTTCGCCTATGATAGCTAGGATTTCATCTCCCTGAACGAGGACCTGGACCGCGGTGGACAAGGCTGCTCAGATCACCCTGAGCAAGTTTGAGGAAGCGTGCATAGTGGTCCTATCCTGTATCACAGTCTGGAATCTAACCTGGGGTCCAAAACTAGAGGTTCCTCTAGGCCCTCATGTCCCTGCCTCCTCCCTGGTACCTCATGTGTCGTTTTCTTCCCACAGGTGGAAAAGAGGCAGTTATGCTCAGGCTGCAAGCAAGTATGGGGGGATCCCTGAGTCCCCCATGATACTGTAGACAGGAACTGATGGATTTGCTCACCCACCCCATAATTCCTCCTTCAGCTACATCTCCTGTGGTCTCTGACCAGATGTTTTGTTCTTCCCCAAGAGGGGATAGTGCCCAGGGCTCTGAGGCTTCTTTCACAGCTTAAAAAGTTGACCCGCTGAGGACCTGAGTTGGGGCTGGGGCTGGTCAGAGGGCAAACTGGATTGTGCGGACTGTGGATTGGGCTATTTTGATTGTGTGGTGGTCTGTTCAGAGTGTGACCACTTACAGTGACTGTCCGAATTTGTCATGATCATTTTCTCCTACAGTGTGAGACAGTGCCTTGTGAGGACTGAGCAACAAAGTATCTGTTCAGGTCTCTCCTCCCTCCCTCCTGTGATTTCAAGAGCTCCTGACTTGTCTGTCTGCAGCTGGCCTCTGACTGTGTCCATGTGTCTGGGCTCTTGTCATCATAAAGTGAGCAAATGAGGAGCCCAACCCACCCCTGAGCATGGAGACCCCTCCCCATGCTGTCCTGGTTCTCTTTCCTGATCAACCTGCTGCTCCAGCAGAGGCAGTGCTGGGAGGTTTCCATCCCTGTGTTAACGTGAGGTTGCACCAAGCTGCAAGTTCTCACTTCCCTGTTGAAAATAGGAATGTGGATGTGGATTTGCTCAAATTGTTGCCATGAGATGAAGTTAATTAGTTAACTAAATCAAAGGAAGATTAATAAAACTTTGAGAGAATATAACTTGACAAGCTTTCAGAGTCCTTGTGTTCATGGTGTGAGTTAGTTGCAGGAGAGGACAGGAGGAAGCTATAAGAAGCCACGTGTAGACAGAGCTGTGTACAGTTGGTCCTCAGTCCATCCTGGGCTTTGATGTGGTCACTCCTCAGCTGGGTCATCTCCCAGCTCCTTAGTCCCTGTTTCTTCAGTACAGCCTCGTCCCACCAGGACTTGTGATCACAGGGACTCAGACCCTGCCAGGGTCTTTTCCTGTGTCCAAAACCACAAGCAACCAGGGCTTCTGTGGAGGGTCAGTCTAGGCTCAGGCCTCAATCCAAAGGCAGGTTCCACCATTTTTTTTTTGCCTTTAATTTTTTTTATTAGGATATATTCATTGTACAGGGGAGATTCATTGTGACAATTCTGAATAGACTTACATTATACACTGGTTAGATTGTCCCTACCATCTCCCCATCCCACTTAAAGCAACTGCAAGAGGTTTCATTGTTCTAGTTCATATACGCATATGAGGCCATCAACCACATTCCCTCCCCTTAATCTCCTTCATTCACCTTCCCTCTTCCCACAAGTACCTCTGCCAGGTACCTATTTCACAGTCCTGTCTCATTAATTCCAAAGTCAATGTTTCTCAGTGTATCCCACTGTGAGTGTACTCTACTTTGGTCAGTTCAACCCCTTCCCTTACTCCCCCTTACCCCTCCCTCCCACCCCCCATTATTCAACAGCTTTCAGTACATATTGTTGTGTCCGCTACCTACACAGATGTAATGGATTTTGATATTGTTGATGCTCCATGATTCTCTTTTCCTTTCCCTCCTCCCCTAAGTTCAATAGAGTACTTCCACTTTTACAAACATGTTTTACATATAATTTTGTTTGTTTTTGTGTATATGTTTATCTTTTGGATCTCTCTTCCACGTATGAGAGAAAACAGGTGACCTTTGTCTTTCTGCACCTGGCTTACTTCACTTAACATGATGTCCTCCAATTGCATCCATTTACCTTCAAACCACATGGTGTCATTCTTCCTTATGGCTAAATAAAACTCCATTGTGTGTATAGACACCACAATTTCTTGATCCATTTATCACTCATTTTCATAGCTTGGTTATTGTGAACAGTGCTGCAATAAGCATTGGTGTGCAAGTGTCTATATTGTATCCTGACTTGGATTCCTTTGGGTATATGCCAAGGAGGGGTATCACTGGATCACATGGCAGTTCTATCTTTAGCTTTTTAGGGAATCTCCATACTGCTTTCTATAATGATTGTACTAATTTGCATTCCCACCAACAGTGGGTTCCTGTTTTACCACATCCTCACCAGCATTTGCTGTTGTTTTTACTCATGAAGATTAGCCATTCTAGTCAGGGTGAGATGAAAAATCTTAGTGTAGTTTTTTTTGGCAATTTCTTCTTTGTTTTCTTTTTTTTTTAACTTTTATTTTATTCATAAGTGCATACAATGATTTGGTCATTTTTCCCCCCATCCCCCTGCCCCCACCTTTACCAGCCCCCCCATCCCTCCCATAACCCCTTTACCCCTCACTACCCGTCAGAAACTATTTTGCCCTTATCTCTAATTTTGTTGTAGAGAGAGTATAAGCCATAATAGGAAGGAACAAGGGTTTTTGCTGGTTGAGATAAGGATAGCTATACAGGGAGTTGACTCGCATTGATTTCCTGTGTGTGTGTGTTACCTTCTAGGTTAATTCTTCTTGATCTAACCTTTTCTCTAGTTCCTGATCCCCTTTTCCTATTGGCCTCAGTTGCTTTTAAGGTATCTGCTTTAGTTTCTCTGCATTGAGGGCAACAAATGCTAACTAATTTTTTAGGTGTCTTACCTATCCTCATATCTCCCTTGTGTGCTCTCGCTTTTATCTTGATATCAAAGTTCAATCCCCTTGTGTTTGCCCTTGATCTAATGTCCGCATATGAGGGAAAACATATGATTTTTAGCATTTTTGTCAAAGACAAGTTGGTTATAGTTGTGTGGCTTCATATCTGGGTCCTCTATTCTGTTCCACTGGTCTTCATGTCTGTTTTTGTGCCAGTACCATGCTGTTTTTATTGTTATTGCTTTGTAATATAGTTTGAAGTCAGGTATTGTGATACCTCCAGCATTGTTCTTTTGACTGAGTATTGCCTTGGCTATTCATGGCCTCTTGTGTTTCCATATAAATTTAACAGTAGATTTTTCAATCTCTTTAATGAATGTCATTGGAATTTTGATGGGAATTGCATTAAACATGTAGATTACTTTTGGGAGTATCCACATTTTTACTATGTTGATTCTACCAATCCATGAGCATGGGAGATCTCTCCACTTTCTATAGTCTTCCTCAATCTCTTTCTTCAGAAGTGTATAGTTTTCCTTGTAGAGGTCGTTCACATTCCTTGTTAGGTTTACACTTAGGTATTTGATTTTTTTTGAGGCTATTGTAAATGGAATTGTTTTCATATATTCTTTCTCAGTTTGTTCATTATTAGTGTATAGAAATGCTAATGCTTTTCTATGTTGATTTTAAATCCTGCTACCTTACTATAGCTATCGATGGTGTCTAGGATTGTCTGAGTAGAGATTTTTTGGGTCTTTAAGGTATAGGATCATGTCATCTGCAAATAGGGATATTTTGACAGCTTCTTTACCTATTTGTATTCCTTTTATTCCTTCTTCTTGCCTAATTGCTCTGGCTAGGAATTCCAGTCTATGTTGAATAGGAGTGGAGATAGTGGGCATCCTTGTCTGGTTCCTGATTTTAGAGGGAATGGTTTCAGTTTTTCTCCGTTAAGTATAATGCTGGCTGTAGGTTTGTCATATATAGCTTTTATAATGTTGAGATACTTTCCTTCTATTCCTAGTTTTCTTAGAGCTTTTATCATGAAATGGTGTTGGATCTTATCCAAGGCTTTTTCTGCATCTATTAAGATGATCAAGTGGTTTTTGTCTTTGCTTCTGTTAATGTGGTTTATTACGTTTATTGATTTTCATATGTTGAACCATCCCTGCATTCCTGGGATGAAGCCTACTTGGTCATGGTGAATGATCTTTTGGATGTGTTGTTGAATTTGGTTTGCCATTATTTTGTTGAGGATTTTTGCGTCAATGTTCATTAAGGAGATTGGCCTAGAGTTCTCCTTTTTGAAGGTGTCTTTGCCTGGTTTTGGGATAAGTGTAATACTGGCTTCATAAAATGTGTTTAGGCAGTTTTCCTTCCCTTTCTATTTTGTGGAATAGTTTAAGGAGGATTGGTGTAAGTTCTTCTTTAAAGGTCTGATAGAATTCAGCAGAGAATCCATCAGGTCCTAGACTTTTCTTTTTGGGGAGACTCTTGATTGCTGCTTCAATTTCATTTTGTGTGATAGATCTATTCAGGTGATTAATTTCCTCTTGTTTCAGTTGTGGATGATTGTATGCATCTAGAAATCTGTCCATTTCTTTAAGACATTCAGTTTTTTTTTAATATAGGTTCTCGAAGTAGTCTCTGATGATTTCCTGGACTTCCATGGTATTTGTTGTTATCTCCCCTTTTGCATTCCTGATTCTACTAATTTGGGTTTTTTCTCTCCCCATTTTATTTAGGTTTGCCAGGGGTCTGTCGATCTTGTTTATTTTTTCAAAGAACCAAATTTTTGTTCCATTAATTCTTTGTATGGTTTTGTTGGTTTCTATTTCGTTAATTTCAGCTCTTATTTTTATTATTTCTCTCCTTCTCTTTGTTTTGGGATTTGCTTGTTCTTGTTTTTCTAGGAGTTTGAGATGTATCATTAGGTCATTGATTTGGGATCTTTCAGTCTTTTTAATATATGCACTCATGGCTATAAACTTTCCTCTAAGGACTGCCTTTGCTCTGTCCCATAGGTTCCGGTAGGTTGTGT
Organism: Castor canadensis; assembly: GCF_047511655.1. Taxonomy (NCBI): domain Eukaryota; kingdom Metazoa; phylum Chordata; class Mammalia; order Rodentia; family Castoridae; genus Castor; species Castor canadensis. The sequence continues at coordinate 24,803,088 of NC_133393.1, forward strand.
TTTCATTTTCATTGACTTCCAGGAACTTTTTAATTTCCTCTTTTATTTCATCAATGACCCATTTTTTATTAAGTATGAGTTACTCAGTTTCCAGCTGTTTGCATGTTTTTTGTCTTTACTTTTGTTGCTGAGTTCTAGTTTTATTGCATTGTGATCAGATAGACTGCATGGTATAATTTCTATTTTCTTATATTTTCTGAGGCTTGCTTTGTGCCCTAGGATATGATCTATTTTGGAGAAGGTTCCATGGGCTGCTGAGAAGAATGTATATTGTGTAGAAGTTGGATGAAATGTTCTGTAGACATCAACTAGGTCCATTTAATCTATTGTATATATTAGATCTTGGATTTCATTATTGATTTTTTGTTTGGATGACCTATCTACTGATGATAATGGGGTGTTAAAGTCTCTCACAATCACTGTGTAGGAGTTAATATATGCTTTTAGGTCTTTCAGGGTATGTTTGATGAAATTGGGTGTGTTGACATTGGGTGCATATAGGTTGATAATTGTTATTTCCTTTTGATATCTTTGATCAATGTAGGTTTGAAGTCTACTTTGTCAGAGATAAGTATTGCTACTCCTGCCTGTTTCTGGGGGCCGTTGGCTTGGTAAATCTTCTTCTAGCCTTTCATCCTAAGCCTATGTTTATTTCTGTTGGTGAGATGGGTCTCCTGTAAGTAACAAATTGTTGGATCTTCCTTTTTAATCCAGTTCATCAAAGAGTGCCTTTTGATGGGGGAATTAAGTCCATTAACATTAAGTGTTAGTACTGATAGGTATGTGGTGATTCCTGTCATTTAGTTGTCTTAGTTGTTTGAAAGTTTGGTTGTGTGTACCTAAGTTGATGTTACTCTCTACTTTCTTGCTTTTTCTTATCCTGTAGTTTGGTGCTGCCTGCCCTTTCATGGTTATGTTGGGTTTCACTTTCTATGTGCAGAATCCCGTGAAGAATCTTTTGTAGTGGTGGCTTTGTGGTCACATATTGTTTTAGTTTCTGCTTATCATGGAAGATTTTTATTGCTCCATCTATTTTGAATGATAGTTTTGCTGGGTAGAGTATCCTAGGGTTGAAGTTATTTTCATTCAGTGCCCAGAAGATCTCACCCCAAGCTCTTCTTGCTTTTAATGTTTCTGTTGAGAAGTCTGCTGTGATTTTGATGGGTTTACCTTTGTATGTTATTTGTTTTTTCTCTCTTATAGCCTTAAATATTCTTTCTCAGGTCTCTGTATTTGTTGTTTTAATGATGATATGCCGTGGGGTAGATCTATTTTGGTCTGGTCTGTTTGGTGTTCTGCAGGCCTCTTGCATCTGTATGGAAATATCTTTCTCTAGATTTGAGAAATTTTTTGTTATTATTTTGTTGAATATATTACGCATTCCCTTTGCTTGCACCTCTTCTCCTTCTTCAATCCCCATGATTCTCAGGTTTGGTGGTCTGATGGAGTTGGTGAGTTCTTGTGTTTTCTTTTCACAGGTCTTGAGTTGTTTAACAATAGTTGTTTGGTTTTTCCTTTAATTAAATTTAATTAATTCATCTTTGAGTTCTGAGATTCTGTCTTCTGTTTGTTCTATTCTGCTGTATTGGCCTTCCGTTTTGTTTTACAATTCTGTTTCATTCTTTTGTCTGAGGTTTTCCATATCCTGTCACTTCCTCTTTAATGTTGTCTTTTTTCACCCTGAGTTCATTTATCTCTTTATTGATCGTGTTCTTTGTTTCGCTTTGGAGTTTATACAGTGCTTCTGTGGTTTCTTTTATTTCTTATTGTGCTTTCTCAAATTCTCTATTTTTGTTGTCTTGGATTTTCTTGAGTGTCTCCTATACATTTTGGTTTGCCATATCCAGTATCATCTCTATAAAATTCTCATTGATTACCTGTAGTATTTCTTCTTTTTAAATTATTCTTGTGGGCTTCATTGGGTTCTTTGGCATAGTTTATCTTCATTTTTTTGGAGTCTGGATCTGAATATCTGTTTTCTTCATTCCCTCTGGTTCCTGTGCTAATTTTTTGCTGTGGGAAACTGGTTTCCCTGTTTTTTCTGTCTTCCCATCATTGCTCTTGATGTTGTTATTGTCCCTGTACTGTGTGTAATTAAGTATTTTCTAGCTTGTAATATTAACAATGGAGATATTTAGGATGGAAGCGTGAGGGGAGATGGAAAGAAAAGAAGTTAAAAGGGAAAAACAAATAAAGAAACAAGTAAAAAAACCAAAACAAACAAACAGAAAAAGTTTCAAAGATACAAACAGGAAGAGATAGTGTACTAATCAACAGTAAGCTAAACAGGCATTAGAGAGACAGAGAGAGGATTGAAAAAAAAATCTCCAAGTTCAAATGCAATAAAACTTCAGTCTTAATAATTTTGGTGTTTGTCCCTCAGCTTCCAATCCTGGAGATGGCATCTCAGAAGTAGTTCTGTCATTGTCTCATCAAAGGGGAAAAAACCCAACAAAACAAAACAAAAAAAATCACCACAAAGTGTCCCAAGTTCAAATGCAATACAGTTTCAGTTAGTTTTTCATCATGCAGGTGTAGTTAGGTTGTTGTCTCATCAAAGGAAGAGAGGAAAAAAAAAAAGAGTCTGGAGACAGTTCCGTGAATGGTGTCTGTGGCTGTGGCTTGCCTGCCCACTGCTGTCAGCCTGCTGTTGCTGGCGGCGTTATTTATGCAGATCTCAGGAGTGAGCTTAACACTCACCTGGTCCCTCAGACTTTGTTTACTCAGAGTTCTCCTGTGCACGAGCCACTGCTACAAGCTTTCCCCTTTCTAAGCACACTGGGCGAGGTGACACTGCACCAGTTTTCTCAGGCCAGCGTGTTTATTTACAGTTCATGTGGGAAGTGGGCCTTCCCCCCTCTCCTGTGGAGTTTTCCTCCCACTGCTTTTACAAGCTTTCCTGCTCCTGGTTGCTGGGCCGGTGTCGCCACTCCTGCCTTCTCCAGCTGTGAGGGATTTCCCCTCCCCTCTTTGACACTCAGGGTACCCCACCCTCTTTGCTATGTGTCTTTTTTGTTGTTACTGCTTATTGTTCAGTTTCTCTTTTTCCCTGGGTTGGGGTCAGTCTGTCCTGGGGTCTATGCTGATCTGGCCCAGGGTTTTCTGTGGGAGTACCACATGCCGCTTAGCTCACCTTGTCCGCATCTTCCCAAGCTGTCTGGGTGCTGGCGTCTGGCAGCGGTGCGGGATCCCTCCTGGTTTCTCCATTTAAGGTGGAGTGGGAATGCTATGTGCAGGCTGGGGGGTGTGGAGGAGTCAAAGTTTTGCCTCTTCTCGATGGTTTTCCCTGTAATGTGTATCTCCAGTGTCTCTCCAAGATTTTACTTTAGGAAGCACGCTTTCTGCTTCCTCCCTCTAGCCACCATCTTGCGATCTCTCCATCATTTTTTGTTTCATGGTTTTATAGAGAATGATGCCTGATCCTGTGATTGTGTATGGGCTCTGGTGTTTTTGTCTTCTGGGTGTCCCCCATCTCTTAGGGCAGCAGGAGGTGATTTTCCTCTCACTGTCCCACAATGACTGGAGGCTCCTGCATGTAGCAGGCTCTGTGGTATTGGGAAATGACTGTTTCTTGGGTTGTGATTTCAATCTTTGTTCCAAGGTTTTTAAAGGAACCAGAGTGTAGAGACAGCAGAGAGTAGGATCTCATGGTTTCTCATTTTAGGGAAATTCCTGTCATGTTTCCACCTTCTCTGCTCATCTAGGGCTGTCCTTGCCTTAGCTCTAATAATCCCAGCCTGACTTCCAATCTAAATCAGTGATAATAGTTATAATAATAATAATAATAATAATAATGTTATATTACTATTATTATACTTCACTCTTGTTATCCTCCTGCCTCAGTCTCCCTAGTGCTGGGATTACAGGCCTGACCACAAGTCTCGTTTCCAATTTGTGGATTTAAATGCTGAGTCTAATATTGAGTTTTAATTGATTGCAAATATCCACAAATTAAGGATCAACTTTTCTGAAGAAAAATATGTAATGACTGATGTGGATGCAGCAGGGCTGGTGTGGGAGGGCGGGACGGAGGGCTGCAGTTGTGAGAAAAGCCCAGGGGGCCCTGACCTCAGTGTGAGAGGACCTTGTGCTGCAGCTGCCACAGAGCAGCACTTGATTTGAGGCTCCATTGATAAAGATAGAGTTACCAAGGGAGAAGGAGAGTTGCTGAACTGAGAACAATATAGAGAGGCCAAGGACAGGTGAACCAGTAGGGAAAAGTGTGGGGGACTGGTCAGTGCTCCAGGCAGGACCTGTCGTGCGCTTGAACTTGGAGGTGGGCTGTGGAAGTAGTGATTGGATTCCATGCATACTGGAAGATGGGCTTTACAGCATTTATCAGTACACTGATTCTAGGGTATGACAGAAAAAGAGAAGTAAAGGAGAACACCAAACATTGGAGATACTGTAATAGAATCATAGAGTTGCATCAGCAGAAAAGGGAAGACTGAGCTGCCTGGATTGAGCATGGGCAGAAACTTCTGGCGATATTTAGGAGAAATATGTGGGCTGGAGGAACAGGTTGGGAGGTGACATCATACGAATGGTAGTTGAGAACCTGAGAACTGCTGAAGTTACCAGAGTGATCACTACAGAGGAGAAAGGGAGCAAGGGTGGAGCCCTGGAGCTGCATTGTGGCTAATCTGATCAGACCCCAGATCTGAAGCTGATGGCAGAAGTCTAGAGCTGCGTCTACAGCACCTGCAGACCAGAGTTTCCAAGACTTTTCCAGACAATGCCGTGGGCGTTATATTGATGCACAGATGGGCTGGAGTTGACCATAAGATTGTGCATTTGTAACAGGGTGGTTGTTGATGCTGCTGTCACTGCTGCTCCTGGAAACTGGGCATGCCATCATGTCACCCTTGCCAATGTGTCTGTCTGCACAGTCCAGCCTCTGTGTCACCATGTCCTGATCAAAGGGTGACATATGGTCCTCTGTTTGTGGAGCCCACACTTTATGCAGTGTCCAACTGCAACACCATGGAGAAAGTGAAGTTTCCACTTTTATGGAAGGAAGGCGTCTCTGCCTCCTGCCCAGGCTCTTTAGGTTGGAATCTAACCTAGAGGAGAGCACAGGTGCTGGAGGTGGAGGGGCGAGGGAGGGAAGTGAATGACAGTTCAGTTCCTGGAACAATGGTGTGAGGGTAGAACTTTGTCAGGTATGTCTTGGGCTTCTGAGTGTGGTTGAATGATACATCAGTCCTCCAAATCCTGGCTGTAGTAACTCCTTCTTAAAGCAATCCGACATTTAGCTGTTCTATGTGAGGAATAACAAAAAAAACAAGCCATCCTCCCCCCAGGACGGGACAGCATTTGCAGAAACTAACAAAATCCCTATTATGGAAAAGGCTAGAGCACACATTTCCCAGAGTCTGGGTGTGTTTTAAAGCTGTGGTTTCCCTGTTTTACCACTAGGTGGCGCTCGATGACCAGGTTTCTGCAATGGATTTACAGCCCATAAAATAAATTTGGTTGGCAGAGCAGCCGATGACTTAAAGATGTTTGGTGTGATTGTTTTTACAGATTCAAGAAATTGATATAATTATCCAAATTTCTTCTGGGTGCGGTGGTGTACATCTAATCTAACCACCTGGGAACAGAGCTCTGGGTGTTTGCGGTTTGAGGTCACCCAGGGCAAGTATTAGCAAGAACCCACCTCCCCACCTCTCCCACTCTGTCACTCCCACCACCCCGGATGCAGACACCTGTAATCCAAGCTACCCAGAGCAGGTAGAAGGATGGTGGGCCAAGGCTTGCCAGGGCAAAATCCACAGACCCACTGCTCTCAAATGCCTGGCAAACGAATGGCACAAATACCTCCAGCTCCCGTACCTAACAGTACCAGAGCTACTCATCAGAATTTGTGGTAAACACTCATTCAGCATCATCTACAAAATGCCACACTCTCTGGCTCTCCTTCTTCTTTTATCTTGAATGAATATGGTAAATGGTGGAATTTATCACTTAGCTCAAATAAATTAGAACAAATTCAAGGGGTTTATGTCATCGTTGCACTAGCTAGTGAAGCATGGTGCCAAGTGCTGTATTGAATGACATATGCAGATAAATTCATAGGAATCAGAGGTTTTGTATTTTTGCAATGTTATTGGCTAATTCATTGGAAAATAATCTTTAGTAATATATTGGGGTAATAATAAATAGTCAAAAAATGACAGCCCTTGTTTCTCTAACTGGTCATACGGGTAGAGCTGATTTATAACTGCCTTCCTCTATGCCCCATTCCAGCATTACCTTTGCTTTCAGCAAGTACCTCAGATGGTCATGGTTACTTAACTGGTGGGGTGACCCTGGCCCCTACACTGATGAAGCCTAAGATTAAAGTAATATTTAACACTCAGGGATCCCTATAAGCTGGTGTAGTGAAACCAGTCCTGGGAATCCTAGCTAGAGTATTTTCATCTTGGGGCTAGCTTTCATTTTGTTGTTCTATATACCAGAATGCAGAAAATAGCTTTGTTTAGCCGTTCTTCCCACAATCTGCCAATGTTCACCAAAACCAGCAGAATTACCTTTGAGGTCAAGCACAAGAACTTAAAACTTCCCAGAGTCTGTTTTTTTCCTGTGCCCTGTGCTGTCTGTAGTCACTTCTGCTTATTTAACACTAGGTGGCACTCTAAGTCCTAATTTACATTAATTCTACTGTAGCCTTTAGCCACATAAAATACAAGTTTGGTAGGTGGGTATGGGGGAGGTAGAAAAAGGGGAGACTTCAGGAATGCAGTCTGCCTTAATTGTCTACTGCTCCCTTAGTAACCCCTAATAAACTCACCAGGCTGGGCTTGTTTGAGTCCTTTGGACTGTCTGCACTATCCCAATCCCTGGAATTCATGCAACATCCAAACTTCATTGCAAAGCAGCAGTCTAATTTCCCCCCATAGTCAGGATCATCACTCCAGTCAGCACAGTAACTCTGTTGTTTGCTTATGAATTTCATGAGCATAAACTTATTTCCTCACTTCTTTAGCTGTGAAAAGTGAGTTCTTTGATCAGAAGCCATACTGTGTATAATACATGATGGTGCATAAGGCATTCTGTAAGCCCACAGTGGTAATTTTCACGAAAGCATTTGTGTAGGGAAGGCAAATCCATATCCAAAGTATCTATAATCTATTGCAGTGAGAAGAAAGCCCTGCTCCTCCGTGATGATAGTTGCCACTAGATAGCTGGCTGACCATCCTGGGAAGTGGTGACAACAGAGTTGGTCCCTGTTACTGGGGGATTGGCCACAACCAGGTTGGCTTTATTGAATGGAGGTCCACATTGATGAGCTCATGCATCATCATCCATGCCACCATGGATACATGTTTGCATGAACCTATTGGGCAATGATAGGAATGGCTGGGGAAAAGGGCTGACTGGTACCTTCTTTTTTTTTTTTTTTGGTGGTGGTACTGGGGCTTGAACTCAGGGACTCACAATGCTGGGCTTGCTAGGCATGTGCTCTACCTCTTGAGCCACTCTGCCAGCCCTGACTGGTACCTTCAAAATCATTCATCCTAACCACTCAATTATTAAATTTAACCATTGCTGAATTTGCTCTTTTCCCCAAATTTTCTTGTCAGTGAGTTAGTATAATGTTTCTTCTAAACCTTTGACCATCCAGAAAACCTATTGGTCACATCACATGAATGGATATATTATTGCATATCTGGTCATTTCTCCCTCCAAGCAAAGTTAACAACCAGGTCCACTGCTTTCACTTTTCAACAAAAGAGAGGTTTTCCCTTTAAAAGTACCCCAGTGATGCCTGCAGGGGTTGCAGTGCTAAAGCTATGCACTTTTGCACGGTTCCTGCATATCCTGCAGAACTGCCTGTACACCAGGCCCAGGTCTTCTCTTTTTCTGTCTACTAGAAGAAGGGATGAAACCATAGGTGCATGCAGGAGAGAAGGTGGACCATGACACTTGAGCTGCTTCATCAAGTACCTGAGTTTTACCTTCAAGGCCTGCCCAAATATACCACCAGCATTTGGTGATGCAGTGCTACTGTGTGTGACCAACTTTATGGCTTGATGGGTCAGATAATACCCAGTTCTTGATGGGGGCCTCTGAACATATGGCAACTTGGTAACCCGTGGTTCAACTTGAGTCTCAGTGGCAAACTGCTAAGACTCAGTGGAGCCCATGAGCTACTTCTCTGATGAAGAGTAGTTATCTGTGGAGGACGGCAGGACTTTGCTTCAATGTCCTAATAGCCTGTGCTACATTTCACCTGAATGGGCTATCAAAGATCCAAACAGCATCCTCACCTGCCATATACACACAGTAGCTTGCACCTGTCACAGGATCTTCCTTTGCTCTAGGCCCTACTCAAAACCAGGAACTTCAGGTCACTCCGTACATGGGCCAGAACAGCACTCCCAAGTGAGGAAATGTTTTGTTTCCAAAATCCAAAGAGAACTCCGCCCCCCCCAGGCATTGTGCTCCTTTGTAGGCTATAGGAGGAGTCAGATGCAACAGCTTCTGCTTCCTCATCAGGAGAAACATCTTGAAATGTCTCACACCATTGGACCCTTAGAAATTTCACTGTGGTCCAAGGCAGCAAATGTGTATCAGATGTATTTTTTCCTCTGACATGCAAATGTCTTAAAAACAAGTTCAAAGTTGTGTCTACTTTATACTCACTATGTCCAAACAACATAATGTAATCACTGTGATGGACAAACGTGCTAGCTGGGGCTGGTGGAGTGGCTCCAGTAGTAGAGAGCCTGCCTATCTGGTGGAAGGACAGGCAGTCGAAATCCCTGTGACCTAAAATGTGACATGGCACTGAAGAATTGATATCTCATGCAATAAGACAGTGAGTGTGTCCTTTTTACCAAGGTGATGCCAGAGGCAAAAAAGGAAGTCCCTATGCTGAAGTCAAGACTTTGAAGCCTGAGAAGGCATTGCTGAAGCATCCACAGCCACACAGGAGACAAAAACCCATGTGCTGTGTCACTCATGCACATTTTCTTTCTTTCTTTTTTCTATTTTTAGTGATACTGGGGCTTGAACTCAGGGCCTCACACTTGCTAGGCAGGTGCTTCATGCCAGATTTTCTGGCCTATCTTTATTCTTCCTTTAAATGGTGGCTTTAGTCATAGGTGGGGTCTCTTGGAACTGTGTCAATTTAGAACTCAAGTACAGTAGTCATTAAGTGTCTCATTATTTCCTTGTCCCCATTGCAGTTTCCCTGGCAATAGTACATAGTTCCCATTGAGATGGCAGGAAAAAGATTAATAGTATAAGTGTTCAGTTCAGTTTTTGCTAATCTACATGAAGATAGTTTTGTTTCCCTCCTAGGAATACCATGATGAACTAGCCAATGTCATAGGTCAGGTCCCCACTGTCCTGATTGCTGCTTTGCTGTCCATCACAGGACCATGACCACCTTGGCTTTGGCCACTGAGTGCCATCACTGGGCCACCTTGGAATTTAAGCATGTTCATTGCGTTTAGGATTTCCAATTCAGTGACTACACTTTGCACTGTGAACTTCTGGGCCTCATAGAAGCAAAGGAAATCACAAATACTACATGATTCCACTTACCTGAGGTTACTCATACTAAAGTAGTCAAAGTCTTAGGACCTGAAAATAGAATGAGGGCTGTGCAAGATTCGAGTGGAGGGAGTTTTTGTTCAATGGGCGTAGAGTGTCAGTTTTGTAGAATGAAAAAATACTGAAGATCTGTTATACAGCAAGGTGCTTAGAGTTAACACCATGGTATTATACAGACAAAAGTGGTTTTGATCATCTTTATTACTGTTCAACAAGTACAAACACATTAATTAATTTAAAATTAATGATTGATGTGTACAAAGAGAAATTTGCACGATATAGGAAACTGGAAATATAGCACCAGACAGAGACAAAAGAGATCTTGTTACACATGCTACAACCCACAGACCAGCAGAATCAGTCTCTCATGAAAGTAGTTACAAAGACAGGCCCCATCCTGGATGACTTGAATCACATTCATTTTAGCAGGGTTCCTAGGTTGCTCCAGTGCATGCAAGAGCACTACTGAGACAGTGGTGGAGGGATATGCAGGATGGTGGTTCTGCTTCTCTTGTGAAAGTCACCAGTCCAGATTACTCTATGAGAAGGGCCCAGGGGGGATATTTCCCAGAAGGTAAAATTAAAAGAATACCCAAAGTCTCTGAACATCTTGAGTCATCAAAATAGAAGGATCATCACAGTTAACATAATGACAGCTTCATGAGAAATAATGAAGCAAAAAATACGCAAACATTAACTCCTGGGTGAAAAAATGTACAGGAAGTGAAGGGTAGTAATGTTTTACTTGCAAGGATTACTCATGGATGAGGAGACAGAGAATGACTGAGCTAAGTTTTGACACAAATACATTCGAAAGAAAAAGAACAGCCAGAATGAGACAGAACAATTCCTGTTAACTTCAGTGTCAGCCCTGGTGCACTGCCACAGACAATGGCTGCAAACAAAACATGAAGCAGGCTTAACAGCATTGCATTGAGACTTATGAAAGTACAAGTCAAAAGAATCAACTCGAAGGCTGAAAGCAGTAGCCTCTAGAAAGTGAGAAATTTAGAAGGATCAGAGAGGATTCTTATTTTTCATGAGAAATATTGCACAAATGTTTGGCTCTTTTAAATAGGTGCAATTGTAGCTTGGAATAAAATTAAAATAAAAGCTCAATGGATATGAACGTTTTTGGGTGATGAAAACTGAATACAACAAATGACATTTGAAGATAACCATAATACATAAATGCTTTAATGCACAAGTGTGAGTGACATCAACTCAAAATACAAACATGAGAAAGACAGATCAAGAAACACATCTCAAGATAGATAAGTAAGCCAGGTGTGATCACATGCTCATGTAATCCCAGCACTCTGGAGGTAGAGGAAGATGAGCTTAAACCCAGATAACAAGGAAACATGACTCAATGTGGGTCCCTCATCCTTCTGTTTCTAGGCAGCCCTGTGACTGTCACCCACACAGGCAGAGGGCTCCTATGACTATCAAAGTCATTCAACTGGTGTCCCCTGATGCCTGCTATCCACAATGTGTTACCTGGATGTGGCTTAGCTCGCCCTGACCAAGAATATTACTGCCCTCTATGGGTTCCTAGTCTGGGAGTCAGAAAGGACAGAAATCAGGATGGGGAGTATCATCTTCTCTCCTGCCCTGCCTGCTTCAGTCTGACCAGGTGGCACAGATGCTAGTGTTTGATTCACAAACATTCTGTGTCCACTTATTCTTTACCAACTCAGTCCACATTTACCCAGCAGTCCCTTCAGCCCAGAAGTAGACTGACCCCCTACTGCTCATCACTAGGAAACCCTGAAAAACAATTCCTGTCCCCTCCCCTGATGTCACCCAAAAGTTCTGCTTCATCACATGAGGGCTCCAACTCTTCGGGTCAGATGTGCCCCACAGGCTCAGTCCTGAATGTCAGCCTCAGCTCTGCAGTGCCATTGTGATCTCTTGGCCCCTTCTGGTGTTGACCCAGGACTGTTAGACTCATGAGCTGTGGAGGACAAGGGGAAACCAGTGAGTGTTCAATTGGTTGCAGTAGTGTGCAATTTACTGCACATTTTTGCCTCATTTCCTTAGGACTTCTGTCCTCGGTCCCTCCAAAATAAGGTTCAGCCTTTCTCTGAGGGAAGAAAATTCCCTACTTTGTTCTCCCTCTAATACTACTTTTTCTTGCCCTTATATATCCTTCCTGTGGCATCACCAGTGCTTGCTTCCACCACTCACCTTGTAAGGGAGTGGTCGTTAGATGATCCTGGTTTGAAACCCATGGTCTCCCCACCTCTTGAACCTTACCATTTCTGACAGTGTGGCCTTCTCAGAGATGGTGATTCTGTGTCCTGCCAGGCCTGGGCATGGGGCTCCCACACAGTCTTTCTCCTCCATCCCAGGCACTTCTACCCAAAAGAGGCAGGTGCACCTCAGGTTGGTCTCTTCTCCATGTAGGCAGTGCCCTCTACCTGCATCTGTCTCTCCCCTGTTCTGAGCCCATTAAGCAAGAAGTCCAGGAGGATCAGCTGGATCAGCTAGCAAAACCTTGGCTACTACAACGTATGATGCTAATCTGATCCATGCCAAGGACACCCAGGTTCTTGTGCACCAAGGAGCACCTTGCACCACCCAGGCTCTCAATCTGCATTTTGCTGCCCTTATTCCTATCTGGGCCCCTCCTCTGGAAAAAGAGCTCCACCCAAAGCCACTGGTTGCCTTGAGCTGCCCAGGTCTCTCTGTTCCTGTTCTAGAATGTGTGTCATCAAGAGGCATGAGGGGACTCAATATCCTAGATAGGACCCTGTCATTTCTGGACACTGCCCACTTTTCTTACCTGAACCCTCTACAGCTGATGCTGTATTCCTCCACTTATAACAACGACACAGAAGAAGAGGAATCACCACAAAGACAGCAGCCATACCCACAGAGATGAAAATGCATTTCCGGGTGATGCTGTGCTCCAAGGTCTCACTGTGGGTCACAGTCTCTGTTGGGAACATCAAAGAAAATAGGACAGAGCCAGTGAGGCACAGAGCCAAGCTTCTTTCCTAAAGGCAGGTGGAAGAAATAGGACTGCTCTTCTCCATTTCTCACTCTGGCCAAAGCCCTCCTTGACCATTAGAGCTTCTGCAAATGTCTTCTCATCCTAGGGCCTGACTCCTAAGGCTGGCAGGAAACCTCAGCTCTTGCTTCCACATTTTGATGTTAGATAGGGGTGTTGGGGGCAGGGGGCCTTTGGGCTGTTGGGCCACGAGTGGGCTCTCCATAAAAGGAAGGCTTGCAGGAAGGCAGAACAGGACCTAGATCTGAAGGGTTCTACTCCTGTAGAACCTCCGTCTCTCTAGGTTCAGTTTACTTCTTGGTTATGATCCTAGACAGCTCATTTCCTGACCAACCTATGTGTTTTTATCTAGTAGCTTTAATAGGACCAGCAGTCACATATAACCCACTCACAGAGCTCATGTGTATCCCTTAGTACATGGGGTTTCCCTGGGCAGAGGCTCCAGGAGAAAGGAGGTTACCTGTTCTCCAGGAGTTCAGATATTTTCTAACTCTTCCACAAAGTTCTCCCTGGATGTGGGCCCAGCGATTCTTGGTGTGGATTACATTTGTTTCTAGCTTGTTCCTGAGTTTCATAGCTAAGTTCTGAGCCAAAGATAGTGGCACCATCCAGTTGTGGGTCTCCGGGTGATAGAAAAGGATGGGCTCCCCATTGTAGGAGAAATTCCAGAAGGCCCTGGTGCAGTTGTCTTCTTGGATCTCACAACCCCAAGACTCCTGGAGGGTATGAGAGCCTACCCAGACCCAGCAATGACTTCTCTATCCCATGGAAGCACCCTCCCCTATCATCTTCCCCATCCATGTGAGAAACTCCAGCTCACAGTGGAGCCCCTGGCTCTTCTCCATGTGCCCCTGTGCTAGTTGAGTAACAGGTCATTTTGTGTTGAGTTTACAGACTCCCATTCCTTACCCATCCCAGCCACATGCAGTGAAAAGAGACAGGTCCCTGCTCTCTGCCCCAAGCTTTTCTAGAAAAAGCCTCACATCCCTCTTGCCCCTGCCACACTCACCTCTTTCCTGTTCTTGCTGGTCCTTGATATCTGCCATGGTTACTTTTAGGTACTTTCCACTCTCTGTCAAGGCCTGGCTGTCATTTTTCTGGTCCTTAGCAACCAGGACAGTTTCCCAATGCTTCTGAACTTCTGCCCTGCCTTTTTTTACTGTCATAGTGCAGGATGGGCTGATCATTGAAATAACACACAGCAAAGTACCTTTGCTCTACATATCCATCTTGGGACCTCACTGTGAGGTTATAATGCAGCGTGTGGGACCCTGGGAAAGTGGAAAGCACAGATAATAGCTTCTTCTGGAAATAAGTACACATAAATGCTCAACACAAAGGTTTTGTTTCTTGACCTTCCAGAGGATATGGAAAATTTGCATGGACAAAAGAGCAAGAAGGAGAGTTCCACTAGTAGGAAAATAGGAAAGGATCCCCCTTCTCCATCTGGATCTGAGCTGCCTCCAGCTCAGGAAGATTACCAGGCATAGCAATATCAACACACATGGCTAAGAGCCTAGAACAGGTCAGTCACTGAACCACAGAGACAAAAGACAATCACTGACTGCCAACTTGCACTCCTGCCCATACTAACGAGACAAGCCTGCAAACCATTCAGGTGAGCTGGCTACTTTCAGTCACAAGGGCTGCCCCACAGGCCAGGCTCATTGGAAGCTGACCCCCTAACCCCCAAGAAAATGCCTTTGGTTAAAGGGATGGAGAGTATGTGCCCCTCCAGCCAGGAGGGAGCGCACCTACAGCCATGCCAGGCAGGGGAGGGTCACAGCCCTGATGTCAAGCCCAGCTAGCCTCTTATTCACAGGATTAGCAGGGAGTGAGCCACTCAGCTTTTGGGAATTAATAACACATTAGACCCACAGGAGACCTGAAGAACCCTCTTAGCCAAAGGAGCTGAATCTGAAGCCCCCTTCCCTCATACCTCACAAAACAGGCTTTGGTCAAAAGGACAGAGAGACCGTGACCACACCAGTACAGGGGGAACATGCCTGCAGACTTGCCTGGTGGTGATGGTGGGGGTCAAAGCCCTGCTGTCAAGACCAGCCTCACTCTTATCCATAGGAGGAACTGGGACATAGCAAGTTAGCTGCCTAGAGCTCAACATCCAAGCCCCTAACCCCAAACAAGCAGCCATTGAACTACCTGAACAGAGAAAAGTACAGGCTCCAAAAGTGACAGAGTGCTTTCTAACCCAGTAACTGTACTCAGAGAACCCACAACTGACCCACAATGGTTACTTCATGCCATCAGATGCCCTAATCCCATTCCACTTACCAGATTACACCTGGGTAATCCAGGGACATGTAAATAAATTTATCCATGGAACTGCAGAAAAAAAAACCCTGAGGACCAGAAATTGCGGGGGAGGGGAGGGGCACATCCAGTGTATTTATTGAAAACATAGGAAATGCAATCTTTGCTCATTAAGGAAGAAACTGAACTTTAATTTTTTTCTTTTTTTTGCTAAAGTTTTAATTTGCCTATTCCTCTTTTATTCCAAAATTTTTCTCCTTACTTTTTCAATTCTCCCCCATCCATTTTTTCTCTTTTCTCTCTTCTCCTTTTCTCTCACTTTCCCTATCTTTTCCTTAAAAAAACACTCAATGAGTGGTGTATTCTACCACCTTCTTATATTACTCCCATCCTTTCTATCCATCTGCAATCCCTGACAATTCCACCCTTATCCACAACTGAACGACCTCTCTACACACTAGGGTCTTATTAGCCACACCTGACACCTCTTTTCCCCCTTTCCCTACCCTCCATCTTCCTTATCTCATCTTCCACTATTTTTACTATCTAAGTTTTAATTTCTATGCAAACAATTTTCATTTTTTGAACACCAATCTGCTTATAGTTAATATTGCCAAAGACTTTACACTTCATGTAACTATCTTGCTTTGTATTGAATTTGTGAATTCATTATTGCTAAATTATACCTCCAGGTCAGTGGACAGAAATGACACAATGACCTAGACAATAACCAATCCTGCCAGAACATAGAAATTAAGTCAAGGGAAAGGCTTCATATGATTAAAATCCCCAATCAACTAATTGAAAACAGATAAGCAAATCTCAAAGTACAAGCATGGGAAATAGGAAAAGGCAGGGGAATATGACTCCTCAAAATGTCAACAATCACACAACAGGGGATCTGATGGATAGCAGAAGGGATGAAACCTCAGTTTCCAAGCTCAAAATGATGGTAAGAATGATTAAAGAGTTTCAAGAGGACAAGCAAAAACAAGTCAAAGAAATCCAAGAGAATATGAATTAATAGCTAGAGAAGGCACAGAAACAACAAACTCAAACAAGAGACAAACACCTGAATCAAGGAAGATCCAAAAAAAAAGTCTCCCAAAAAGAAAAGCCCAGGGCTCTATGGATTTACTTCTGAATTCTATCAGACCCTTAAAGAAGAACTAATACCAACATTCTTCAAACTTATCCATGAAATAGACAAGTTTGTCTATTTCCTTACTCATTCTATGAAGCCAGTGTTATACTTATCTCCACATTGGACAAGGACACACACACACACACACACACACACACACACACACACACACACACACATACACACACACACACACACACACACATACACACACACACACACACATACACATACACACACAAAGAATTACAGGCCAATCTCTTCAATGACATAGATGCAAAAATTTTCAATAAAATACTGGCAAACCAAATTCAACAATAGTACCATAAAAAATCCATTTCCAAATTCAACAACATATCAAAAAGTTCAAGCCAGGTGCCAGTGGCTCACACCTATAATCCTAGCTACTCAGGAGGCAGATATCAGGAGAATCACAGTTCGAAGCCAGCCATTCACAAGATCCTATCTTGAGAAAGCGTATCACAAAAAAGGACTGGCAGAGTGGCTCAAGGTGTAAGCCCTGAGTTCAAGCCCCACTATTGCAATAAAACAAAGCAAAACAAAAAGTTTATACACCATGATCAAGTTAGTTTCATTCCAGGGATGCAGGGATGATTCAAAATATGCAAATCAATAAATGTAATGTAAATCACAGGGTCATCTCAATAGAGACAGAACAAGACTTTGACAAAATTCAATGTCTTTTCTTGATAAAAGTTCTGATGAAACTAGAAATAGAAGGAATGTGCCTCAACATAATAAAGGTTATATATGATGAACCAATAGCCAACATCATACTAAATGGGGAAAAACTGAAACCATTTCTTCTAAAGTCAGCAATGAGACAAGGGTATGTACTTACCCACTCTTGTTTTGGAATTGCTAGTCAGAGCAATAAGACAGGAAGAAAAAAGGAATTCAAATAAGAAGGGAAGAAACTGAATTATCCCTACAACATGATCTTATACCTAAAAGACCCTAAAAACTTCACCTAAAACTTCTAAACATCACAAATACCTTCAGCAAATTAGGATTCAATATCAATATACAAAAATCACTAGCTTCTCTACATATGAATGATGAATAAACTGTGAAAGAATTTAGAAGAATAATCTCATTCACAACAGCTAAAAAAAAAAGCACTAGGAATAAATTCGACAAAAGAAGTGAAGACCTCTACAAGGAAAACTATAAATCACTGAAGAAAGAAATTGAAGAACACATCAGAAGATGGAAAGATCTCCCATGTTCATGGATACTACCAAAAGTAATCTATACAATGATTTAATCTATTTAATGCAATACCCATTAAAATTCCATTGACATTCTTCAGAGATTGAAAATCAACCCTAAAGTTCATATAGACTGAATAGCCAGGGAAATACTGAGCAAAAAGAGCAATGATGAAATTATTGCAATTCCTGACTTCAAACTATACTACAGAGCCATAGCAATAAAAATATCAAGATACCGGCACAAAAACAGACACAAAGACCAATGGAACATAATAAAAGACCCAGACATAAATCCATGCAGCTACAGTCACCTGATTTTTGATCAAGGAGCCCAAAACATATGATGGAGAAAAAGGAAATTTCTTCAACAAATGTTGGGAAAACAGGGTATCTGTATGTAGAAAACTGAAACTAGATCACTGTCTTTTACCCTGTACCAATATCAATTGAAAGTGGATCAAAGACCTTCATATAAGGCCTGAAACTTTGAAACTACCATGGGAAAGAATAGAGAACATACTGGGACACACAGGCATAGGGAATAACTTCCTAAATAGAACCCCAATATCTCATCAACTAAGAAAAGATTGACAAATGGGATGACATGAAACTAGAAAGCTTCTGCACCACAAAAGAAATGGTCACCACACTGAAGAGGCAGCCCACAAAATCGGAGAAAATCTTTGCCAGTTATACATCTGACAAGGGATTTCTAACCACAATTTACAGGGAGCTCAAAACACTAAATTCCCAAAGAATCAATGACCCAATGAAGGAATGGGCAAATGAACTGAACAGAAATTTTTCAAAGGAAGAAGTACAAATGGCCAAAAAAAATTATGTGAAAAAATTCTCAATATCCTTGGCAATAAAGGAAATGCAAATCAAAACCACATTAAGATTCTACCACACTCATCTTAGAATGGCATCATAAAGAACACAAACAACAACAAATGTTGGTGAGGATGTGGGGAAAAAGGAACCCTCATACATGGTTGGAGGGAATGTAAATTAGTACAACCACTATGGAAAGCAGTATGGAGGCTCCTCAAAAAAATTAAAAATAGACCTACCACATGATCAAGCAATACCACTCCTAGGCATAGCTGAAGGGATGTAAGTCAGGATACAATAAGATACTTGCTCACCCATGTTTATTGCAGCATTAGTCCCAACGGCCAAGCTGTGGGAACAGCCCAGATGCTCTACAACTGATGAGTGAATTAAGAAAATGTGATTATATATATGAATAATATTCAGCCACAAAGAAGAATAAAATTGTGATGTTTGCAGGTAAATGGATGGAACTGAAGAACATCATGTTTAGTAAGTAAGCCAGGTTCAGAAAAACAAAGGTCACATGTTTTCTCTCATATGTGGAAGATAAATCTAAATCTAAACACAAGCACTATCATATCCACACACACATATATATACACAGAACATGTTTTCAAAAGTATTGTTAGAGGAGACTAAAGGAGGAGGGAAAGAAGAAAATAATAGAGTGAATAATATAGAAATGCATCACATTTTTTTTGTCTTTTTTTTTTTTTTTTTTTTGGTGCTGGGATCAAACCCAGGGCCTCGCGCATGCTAGGCAAGCGCTGTGCCACCGAACTACATCCCTGCCCCAAAATGCATCACATTTGAGTCAGAAGAATACACAAAAAAAACAAGCTGAAAACAAACAATACAGGGTGGGGGGAAAGGGTAAGGAAGAGTAATAGAGGGGGTTAGGCTGATTAAAGTAAAATATATTTATTGGTAAAATACCAAGGCAAAACTCTATCAAACAATGAACAGACACTAAAACAGTGAAGGTCAGGAATGTAAAACAGGTCCTATTAAGGGGACAGTACTAACAGGAGTCGTGGAATAAATGAAGAGGGTAAAGGAGGGTGAATATAGTTGATGTACTTTCTACACATGCATGAATATAGAACACTGAAACCTTCCTAAGCCATTTTAAGAAGGAGGAGGGGGAAGAGGGAGAACAATGGAGGTTATGAACCAAACTACGGTACATTGTATGCATATACAGAAATGTCATAACGAAATTCCCTGTACAACTATTATATACTACTAAAAACATTTTTTAAAGGAAAATAGGAAAGGAGAAAGGAAGGGAGGAAGATGGAATGCAGACTGGCAATCCTGCAAGGTGAAGGCCAAGACAGGGAACAGATTCTCTAAGGGTACAGGTGGGAATTCAAGGGAGAGGCTGGCCTTCAGGAGCAGGGGAGGTGTCAAAGGCCAGGGGCAGATGTTAGGTGGGCATGTGAGGGTCTAGGGTTGGGAGGAGCCATGGCTAGAGAGAGTGGCTGTGCAGCACAGGAAGCCCAGGGAGCCAGGAAGGAGGCTGCTGCTCTGGAGCAGGATCCTTTTGGTCAGGGAGTGGGTGGCCCTGAGCCTAGAGGGTAACAGCAGTTACAGCCCCAAAGGCTTTTAGAGTGGAGTCAGTTCTCCAGAGGAAGGGAAGCTGTGGCTGGGTCCAAATTGGATATAGTGAGCCCCAAGTAGATATAAATAATAAATTGGACATAGCGTAGCTGGGTCCACATAGGCATAGTGAACCCCAAGTGTAAGGTGAATGGTCCTGCTATGGTCTGATGAGGACAGGCAAGTGTCCTTGTTCCTAAAGAGTTGGTGCATCTTTCAACACCTAATGCAGAGAAGTAAACAAGTAAAGCTGAATCCTTTTCTCACACCATATACAAAATTGAGTTTGGGTTGCGATTGTAGCTCAGTGATAGAGCATTTGGCCAACAAATACAAGACCCTGGGTTCCATCCTCAGTTACTTCAAGAAAAACAGAAACAAACAAAAACCTCAAAATGAATTTTTTAAAAAAACCCTAAACCTTAAAACTAAAAATTCAGAAAGAAAGCATTGAGGATAATCTTTGTGACATAGGATTTAGCAACACTTTCATGGATCTGATACCAAATGCACAGACAACAAAGATATTGTTGATAAATTGAACTCATCAAAATTTTTAAAACATCCGTGTACTAAAGGACACTCAGAGCCACAGTAACCACCAGAATAGGCAATAAATTTGCCAACCACATACCTAAAAAACATTAATATTCAGAATATAGAAAGAATTCCTGGAGGCCAGGCATAGTGGCACACAACTCTAATTCCAGCTCTTGTGAGGCTGTGGCTGGAGGACTGAGGGTTCCAGGCCAGCCTGGGCATAGTGAGCTGTGGGAGAGTGCTTTCCTAGTATGTGTAAGAGCCTGGGTTTGACTCCAGTACAAAAAAAAAAAAAAATCCTACAGCTCAAAAGCAACACAACATTCAACCCATTGAAAACTGGGGAAAGGATCTGAATAACCACTTCTCTGAAGAAGACATACAAGTGACCAAAAAGCACATAAACAGTTAGTAGGGTTGGTGCAGTAGCTCAAGTGGTGAATGCCTGCCTAGCTAACATGAAGCCTTGAGTTCAAACCCCAGGATCACCACCACCACCAACAAAAGAAAGCTGCTAGGGAGATGTAAATCAAAGAAGATTGAAGTACCAGTTAATGTCCATTAGAAAGGACACTATTTTTAAAAACATGCAAAAATGGACATTGTCTGTACCAGCTTCATTAAAATAAACAATATTTGCAAAAAGAAAGATAAGAATGTAAACAATGTGGTATATACATAAGATGAATACTATTTAACATAAAAAGAGTAGAAATTCAATCCTGGCATGATGGTGCACATACACAATCTCATAATCTCAGCACTGGGGAGGCTGAGGCAGGAAGATAAAAAGTTCGAGACCAGCCTAAGCTACATAGAGAGACCTTGTCTCAAAAACAAAAAACAAAATAAAATATAAAAAAAAGAAAAGAATTCTGACAGTTGCTAAGTTGCTATACTATGGGCAAATCTTGAGGATATTATGCTAAGTGGAAGAAGTCAGTCACAAAATGACAAACACTGTATGATCCACTTAAATTTCACCCAAAGTAGTTAAAGTCATGCAGACAGAAAGAACGACTGTTGGCAGGGGCCAGGAGAAATGGATAGTTCCTGATTAGTGGCTACAGCATTTCACTTTACAAAAAATACAAATGTCCTCAGTGCCAGCAAATTGTACACTTAAAATGATTACAATAGTACAACTTACTTTATGCATATTTTACCATAATTAAACTCTTAAAATAAGAATCAGTGCATATTCTAGTGATCCATTGCACAGCAAGGTGACTCCAGTTAATAATAATGGAGCATATATTCAAAATGAGTGAAAAGAGAGGACTTTAAATGTTCTGATCACAGGGAAATGATAAATATTTGAGCTGATGAATATGCTAATTGCCCTGAATTGATCATTCCAAAATGTATGTAGGTATCAAAACATCATACAGTTCTCCAAAAATATATACATCTGTTTCTCAATTAATCATTATTTGGCAGTCCTAGAGTTTGAACCCAGGGCTTTGCACTTGCTAGGTAGGCATTCTACCACTTGAGCCATGCCTCCAGCCCTTTTTGCTCAGGTTAATTTGGAAATAGTATCTCATTTTTTGCCCAGGCAGGGTTAGGATCTTCCTATTTTAAGCTGCCAGCATGGATGGAATGACAGGTGAACAGCACCACATTCAGCTTTTTTCTGTTGAGATAGGATCTCATGAATTTTTGCCCAGACTGATCTCAAACTGTGATCATCCCAATCTCAGCCTCCAAAGTGGCTAGAATGACAGGCACTTCTCAATTAACAATTTTTAAAAATTAAGAAATAAAGTCCAACTAAAACCCATTTTAAAAAAGTTAGGATAAAAAAAAGTTAGGATTTGAAAAATTGGGGGAGGGGGGTGAAACGAGGCAGCACTGGATAAAGCTCCTTGTAGGCCATAGCCTATAAGAGGAGTGGAAGGACCTGAGGAGGGAGGTGATGGGGTGAAGACACCATAAAAATGGATTGGAGATGCAGACAGGAGGAGATTGGGGGTGAGGGCTGTGAGATAGGCAGAGCAGGAGGCATGCAGGGATCTGGAGAGACACAGGTATATTAGATAATTAGAGTTCATGTAGGGGAGAGGACCCTCAGGGACCAGGAGGCCAGGGGACAGTGAGGGTGGAGAGGAAAAGTCAGGAGAAAAATCTCTTGGCCCTGAGTCTTCAGACTCTAATGTCCCTCAGTCTGATTGGAGCTCCACAGTCCCATAGAGATAGGAGAGGCTGTTGCGGGTAACACAGGAAGCAGCTCCGGGACCCCGAGGCGTCAGAAGGACAAGGATGTCCGAAAATGAAAAGGTAGGTTCAGAGGGAAAGCAAGGAGGGCAAGGTGCAGTCTGAGACCAGGATGGGGGGATGGGGAATGGAGGGGTGGACCCTGAGAAGCAGAGTTTCGGGGTAGTGGCAAACACCTCGTACCCCTTACCACCACCGAGGGGATCG
The DNA here is from genome assembly GCF_047511655.1 of Castor canadensis. Classification (NCBI taxonomy): domain Eukaryota; kingdom Metazoa; phylum Chordata; class Mammalia; order Rodentia; family Castoridae; genus Castor; species Castor canadensis. The sequence continues at coordinate 24,825,721 of NC_133393.1, forward strand.
CACCTCAGAGCCAGCTGACCTCTCAGACACTAGCGGAATTTCACAGATACACGAGCTGCTTCTTATAACTTCTCCCATTTCCACCCCTGCAAACGTCGGGCAGCTCTGCTCTGAAGGATCACAAGCAACCACTCACCGCGGGGGCCACAGAAGGGTGCAGAAAGGGCAGTGGTGCCGGCCAGGAGCAACAGGACGTGGAATGGTCCCATAGTCCGCCAGTCTGCCACCCTCCCAGCGACCACAGCAAAGAAGTCCCGGGAAAGTCAGCCTTTAAAGTAGTGTATAAGTGCCCCCCCCCCCCCCCCGCCCCCAACCGCTCACCAATGAAAACCGACCAACGTCAGCCCCTAACAGTGGCGGGGAGAGAGAGCAGAGTGCTATTTTGGAGCTGTAATTGAAATAGCTCATTCACTCCGGTCAAAGAAGTTGGGAACTATCCAGCAGCAGCTGGTACCCTTTCTCAACCTACAAAAATGCTCTACGTCTATAAAAGCCTGTGACTAAGGACTCCTGGTTAGGCTCCACTTACAGGTGACTGCAGTTGGTGAATGCAGTAGGAACAGATTGTGAACAGCCAAGTGTCATGGTCCAACCTTAAAGCAGACCCACACCACATCGGCACCAACCTTGCCCACTCCCTGCCGGTGGAGCAGCCCAGGTCTCCCCACCTGGCTGCCTCTAGCTCACTTGCTCCTTCCAGGGCACATTTCGAGAAGAGCCTGAGTTGTTATTCTCCCAACACACAGCCCTCAACCAAGCTCAGCCTTGCAGGCAGTGTCACCACTGGTCACATTTAAAGACCTCTCAGAAGCACCTTCCTCAGTTAAATCCTTAAGACTCCAACCTCTCTAAGATGTTTCAGCCATTTCAATCTCCTCCTCTTCCCATTGTCTCCCAGATCCAGCCAGGTCTCCTTTCTTGTGACCTCACAAGCCCATTGAATTGTCCCCAACCACTCCTCCTGTGGTCCACTCCAACACCAACCAGACTCCCTTTGCCAACCTGCCTTAGGACATCTGCATCTCTGTGTGCATCAGCCTCTCAAACCAGACAGGTCCACAGGGTCACACATCTTCCATTCCAGAATCAGGAACTGTGTTCATGTCCCCTCTGTCTCCCCTAGGAATGCCTTTTTAAAAACTGAACTATGCCTATCCTTACTCACCATTCCCATGGAATGCCCAGACTGCACTTTGTCTGTGGTTGTAAAATTCACACATCACAAAATTTTGACAATTTCTTTTTTTTTTCCCTTTTTTCCCCCTTTCCTTTTCAGTGGAGACAGGTTTTCACTATTGTAGCCCAAGCTGGTCTTAAAAGCTCTATATATTCCAGGCTACCCTGGAACTCTCTGTCCTCCAGCCTCAAGTCTCCAAAGTCCTGGATTACAGGCATATAACACCATGCCCTGCAGTCTTGACAACTTCTTAGCCTTACATTCATTTTTAGTAATTAGTTTCACCATGAAAATTTATCTATCACATGAGATATGGAGGTCTGGTTCCCATTCTCAGAGGAATCATTTTCATTAGTGAAGGTCACAGGGTAGTGCTGATGCAGTGGGAGATGGAACCTAGCTCTCCTCACAGCTGGTCCCAGCCCTTTCCTCCATGATGTCTGCTCTCCTTCCAGGACCTCCTAGGTGGGCCAGCTCCAGCAAACTGTCTCCTTCATCTACACCCAAAGAAGGACTTTTACTACTTTAATAGCTACATGCAAGGTTTGTTCCCTGGCATCTAGAGAGAAGAGACCTCAGAGAAGGCCCTGCCGGTCTTGGCTCCGGGTGAGGGGCTCCCCAGGATCCAGGCTGGCTGCCCTTCCCCCACCAAGCCTCCCAGTCTGGCTTTGGTACAAGTGCCTCCCTTCTCACCCGCCCCCTCCCCAGCACCTCAACACTCTCTGCTCTGCCCTGTAAACTACTTTTTCTCCCTCCACTCTCGTCTTTAGACCCCTGGACTCACAAGAACAGTGGCGCCTTTCTCTGCGCTGACTTTGGTCGCCATTGCGAGTCCGGAAAAGAAACAGAAGCCACCTTGGGCCGGGCTCTCTAGGCCACTTGTGCTCGTTTTCAAGTCTATGGGGCCCAAGTTTACTGCGAGGCCTGAAGATTATCCATCATCCCCACTCTGACCTCAAGAAAATCAAAATCGTTGATTTATATGAAATCAGAATTACGGTGCTTATGACCGCAGGGAGGAGGGCGAGACGCATTTGGGGTCACGTTGTCCATCTGCTAGGCAGTTACACCTGCCGGCTGTCAAAGTGCAGAACCTGCGGGTGTGCGGGACCCCGAGGGTCTGAGGCGGGATCTAGAATCCGACAACACTCAACCAGCATCCCAGCGAACTTCGAGGCTGGTGGGTAATGAAATATTTCTTCCACCACCACCCCGCTCCCACTCAGGACCCCGCCCAAGGGTTCTAGAATTCGACCACAACTTCCTGCTGCTCAGTGACAAACCAGGAAGGTTGTGGCCGGCTGTCGTTTTCTCTGAAACCCGCCCCTCTGGGACAAAAATCAACTAGTTGATTGAAGAAAAGCCTGCCTTGAGGATCTTTTGTTGTCGTTTGGGGGTGTTTTGTTTTGGTTTTGGCGGTACTAAAGTTTGAACTCAGAGCTGAACTCACTCTCTGCCAGCTCTTCCCTGAGGATCTTTGAGGATCAGAATGTGATCTCTCCATGGTCCACTTGAGTGACTTTCATTGAAATCAGACAGGAAAGCGTGGCCTGCCAGTCCACACCACATAGGAGATACTGTGAGCAGCTCAGGGCTGGCTTTACAAGTCCCAGGGGACGTGGTAACATGTGCAGGCCACCAGGCTCCAATTCACAAGGAATAAAATGGAAAGTGAGAGTGGAAAAAAGGGGGTGGGGGAAGATAAAGTGAAGTGTAGAGATAAGTAGGGAAGGAGAGAAAGAAAGTGATTTTTAAAAAAAAGTAAAGGGGAAAGAGAAACAAGGAAGAAAAAAAGAAGAAAGGCCAGAGTGCAGGAAAGTGAAGGAGGGGTCTATGCCTTCCCCCAGGGCCAGGCTCTTCTGTCCACACCAGAAAAAGATTCAACCCTTAGAGGCCACCCCTCCCCACTCCAAAAAGGGCTACAGCTTTCCTCCTTTTTATTATAATTAAAACAAAAAATTGCATTAAGTATAAAACAAATTTAGTGAACAAGATTCTCTTTTTTTTCACGTGTTTACAGCTCAGAAGACTTTTTTAAAAGATCCTCATTAAAATGTATTTGTTCAGGAGCTAGAGTCAACCTCAGTGGCAGAAAACACCCTAGCATGTGCCAGTACTCCACCCCCAAAACAAAAAGTATTTGTTTTCTTACTATGAAGAGCAATTATTTACAAAAACTCTTTATGTGTCTACCCTTGTTAGACAATAACAATTGAGTTTGGATTAGGATGCGATGTCATATAAATACAAAGGTAAGGAATTCTAATGCAGTAGAATTCTCAATTTGAGTATGTTATTTTAAAGATTTTTTTTATAGCACTAGGATTTGAACTCAGGTCCTTGTGCTTGTAGGCACTCTACCACTTGAGTCACCCCTCCAGACCATTTTTGCTGTGGTTATGCTGCAGATGGGGGTCCTGTGAACTATTTGCCCAGGTTGGCCTCAAACTATGATCTTCCAATCTTAGCCTCCCAAGTAGTTAGGATTACAGGCTGAGCCACTAGCTATGGGAATTTTAAGATTTTTAATAGATCTGTCTACAGAGCTTGGCAAAGCATTCTTTGCACTTGGTACTTAATACATTCTGTGGGGCTGCCTGAAATTTAATTGCCTTCCTATGTTAATAAGTCTAAAAATAATACTACAAAGTTTCCCAATAAACGTGTGCACATCACTTAATGTGAATAATTCTTAAAAATAGACAATGCATAAGAGCTGGTGAGGAGTATCATGGCTGCACTGAACACATGCATGATTAAAGTTTTTACAGCTCTGTTTAAAACACACAGTAACAAGTTTGCTTTCATGTGCTTGTCTGTACATTAGTCCCCACAGAGGCCTGAAAATACTAAGTCAAAAATTCTGGAAATAAACCATTCATAGGTTTTTAATTTCCTACCTTCCTTAGTAGTGCCATGAAACTTTTGGCCACCTGGTATGTGAATCTTACCTTTGTGAGAGTATCCACACTGTATATGCTACACACACCTAAGTTACTTAGTAGCCAATTTGGTTGGCATATCCACTGTGCCATAATGCCTGAACCAGCATCTCACTCATCTATCTCATCAGTAGGCATTCTATAACTCACATCATCACAAGAAATGTGAGTTCGGTGAAATTAAGATATTTTGTGAGAAAGAGATAGATAACAATTTATATAACTATTACAGTATATTGTTATAATTGTTCTTTTTTATAATTAGTTATTGTTAATCTCTTATTGCATCTGGTTTATTTATTAAACTTTATCATAATATGTGTGTACATAGGAAAAGATGTAGACAAGGTTCATTCAGTACTCTGCTGGATTCAGGCATCCACTGGGCTATTCCCCCTGGTGAAGGGGGCTGGGGTGGAGAAAGACTGTATTTTCCTGTATGGAGACAATGCCCTGGACCCACACAAACTCAGGGCTCTGGAATTATGTTAATTTTCAAACACAACAACCTAAGGAAAAGACAACTAAACAGTTCTGTGAGTCTAAGTGCAATGCTGTTTGACACATTTATGTATGAAAGGCCAATTTCACTTCCTTTGCAAATTAGATTCCTGACCATCCAGGGTTAGCAATCAGTGCTGCCCACTCTCCTCAATAAACAACAGGAAATGGGCCTCTGTGTGGCTCTCTGTGGTGCTTGCAGGCACAGCTTCTCCATGTTTACAGTGAAAACCTGTCTCCCACTCAGTTCCCAGGCCAGTTCACTGGCATCACAATCCCTGGGGGTGAACTTTCTTCTAGAATAGCCCAGGGGGATGTTTAGGGGTTAGGCTTATATCTCAGGAATCCCAAAAGAGAAGAGGAAAAAGAGAAACTGAGTCCAGCTTGAAAATTTCTCCCTGGTTTCCTCCGAAAGCCTCTAGGCCAGGACTAAGGGAAGACAAGGGACAAAGAGCCCTCTTCTGCAGGAGGAGAGTGTTCATGACTAAATCCCAGGTCCTCTGTGAGCCTCCCAGGGACTGAGGTCCCAGGATGGTGCCTGGGGTGGGGAAGCCCAACATTGGGGATTCCTCATTTCCCCATAGTTTCACTTCTCCCTCTCCTAAACCTTTTCAGGTCATTCTGCCTGGACACTCATGACGTGCCCCAGTTCTCACTCCCACTGCGTGATTCTAGAAAAGTCAATCAGTGTCTTCACAGTTCCAGGTAATAAAATCTCTACGGACTCACGAAGACTCAGATTCTTCCCTATTCTTGAAGATGAAGATCATGGCTTCAAGAACCCTCTTCCTGTCACTCTTGGTGGTACTGGCCCCTACTGAGACCTGGGTGGTGAGTGCCTGGGTGGGAGTGGAACAGCCTTTGCTGGAGAGGAGAAAGGGGACAGATGGATTGGGGCGCAAGACTACTGGAATCTGCATCTCCACCTTCCCACCCAGATCCCTCCCCAATCGGCTACTGTCTGTCCAATCCGCTACAGTCTCCCGCACCTTCTTCTTCCACCCACTTATGGCTCTTTCATTTCCACCACCCCTCCTCCATCCCTCTCCCACTCCTGCTCTTCATGCCCACCAATGTGGAACCTTGAGTCTCACGCCAAGAGGAGGGTCGCACGGGTGTCAGCCGCTCCCCACCTCCAGGTTCCCACTCCATGACGTATTTTCATCCCGGCTGTGTCCCTGCCTGGCCGCTGGAAGCCCAGGCACCTGGAAGTGGATGAGGCACAGTTCATGCCCTTGGACAGTCACAATGCGACCCTGAGGATGGAGCCTCGGGCCGCAGAGGCTGGAGCAGGAGTCCTGGGACCGCCAAGGTCAACGCACACATTTTCTGAGTGGACCTACACACCCTGCTCTGCTACTATAACCTGAGCGAAAACGGGGAGTGACCTTGGTCCTGGTCGGAAGTCACATGCCTCCATGTCTTCCACAGACAGCTGGAGTCGCCTGGGTCCCCAGGTCCGAGGTTCACTCCGAGGCTGCAGGACCCTCAGAGATCCTTGACTTGGAAAGAGCTTGCGGGGATAATTACCCGGATTTATTTTCAGTATAGATGGAAATCTCCGGGGTCGGTCCTGGCAAGGCCGTCCAGGTGAGTAGTTCTGACAGATTATTGAAGCCAGGACAAGCTGCTAAGTGGAAAGGACAGGCATCTCCTTCCTAGGTAGTAGCCCCAAGCCTACCTTGGCCTAGATTACATCACTCTTAAAGAGGATCTGTGTTCCTGGACCACTATGGAATCTGTCCCTGAGATAACTGGACACAACTGGGAGATGGCTGGTGATGCAGAGCACCTCAGGGCCTACCTGAAGGAGGAGTGCATGAGCTGGCCTGGACAGGTACCGTCTCCGTGGGTAGGAGCAGTATGCCCATGGAAAGAGCAGCACTCCTAAGGGTAGGACCAGCAGGCCTATGGCCAAGATTACATCTCACTGAAAGAGGACCTGACTCCTGGACCACTATGGACACCGCCTCTCAGATCACCAGGCACAGCTGGAAGGCAGCGGGTAAAGAAGAGCACCTCAAGGCCTACCTGGAGAGCGGGAAGACGTTGCAATGCTCAGGTACAAGCAGACACAAGGTAACTCCTTTATCTTCCCTAGGGAAGGGGCTGACGGCAGCTGAGGAGGGAGAGAAATGGGATCCAGCTGGGACACTGTAGTTCTCTCCTATTGGGAGGGGAAAGAGAGCTCCTGGGTTATCAAACCCAACATCAGAGAGACTTGCCCAGGGGCTCTCTGGCCCTTCTCTCAAGACAATTTTGTCTGTCTCAAGATGGGAGGAGAGTGGATCAGTGAACTAACCCACCAGCAGATTTCTTTGACTTTGCAAAGGAGTGTGAACCATGGTGTCAAGCCTTGTTCTCAGCCTGTGCCCTATCTCTGACTCCAGTTATGCTGAGTTCCTTCAAAGGCAGGGCCAGAAATCCCTTTTCTACAGGTCAGAGACCTGGAGTCTCTTACCTTGGGTTGACTCACCCTGATTCTAGAATTTCCCAAGTAATAGATTATCCCAGATGCCTGTTTTGGCTTGGTTTCCCACTGCCGCCAACTCCAGTTCTTCTGTCCCTTCTCAGGATAGTTAAAGTTTCCAATTCTTCCCCTCACAGAGACATGTGAACCATCACCCCAGACCTGAAGGGGATGTCACCCTGAGGCATTGAGCCCTGGACTTCTATCCTAAGAACATCAACCTGACCTGGCAATGAGATGGGGAGGACCAGGCCTGCAGGGTATGGAACCTTCCAGAAGTGGGCAGATGTGGTGGTGTCTTCTGGGGAGGAGGAGAGATACACGTGCCATGTGCAGCATGAGGGGCTGCGTGAGCCCCTCACCCTGAGATGGGGTAAGGAGGGCACGTGGGCACAGAGCCTCTTGTCAGGGAAAGCAGATCAGGGCTAAGAGATGGGGACCAGGGCACCTCTTCTTCTTTTCCCTAATCCCTTGCCTTCACAGAGTCACTTCCTCATCCTACTATCTTCATTATGGGAATTGTCACTGTCCTGGTTCTCCTTGGAGCTGTGGTCATCAGAGCTGTGATGGCCCTTGTCACAAGGAGGAGGAATGCGGGTCAGGAAGAGGAGGGGTCTTAGTTTTCTTCCTTTAGCCCCTTTTAGCAGTGGGCTTTATTTCGTTAATGGAAGCACCGTCCACAAATGCATGCTTCCCCAGCGTGAGGCCCTATGTGCTGACCCTTACTCTATGTAAAGTGCATGAAAAATAAAGGACAGATTTGTCACCCTGATCATTGTGCTCGGGGCCTGATTCCCAGCAGTCAGAGATGAGAAGAGAAGGTCACTGCTGAGGACAGGCCTCCAGAAGGGCACTTGATTGTCTCTGCACATGTCTCCTTATGCCTCCTGATCCTTCCCTGTCTTCAGTCACATTTCTGCAAACTTCTCTGGGGCTCAAGTCTTCTCCAATTGCTTACAGGTTGTAAGAACCTGTTCCCCATAGATTCAAAAGGAGGGAGCTATGTTCAGGTTACAGATAAGTATGTGGGGGACACGCTCAGTGTGGAGAGGTGGTAGCCCATGGGGGCAGAGGGGACTCAAACAGTCCATAATTCCTCCTTCAGCCACACCTCTGGGCTCTGAATTTTTCTTTTTCTTTTTTACTCTAGGTAATGACAGTGCCCAGGGTCTGATGTGTCTCCCCTGGGTTGTAAAAGTGACACTCTGAGGACCTGAATGGGGGTTGTAACTACTGGGTTACATGGACTCTCAGGATTTGGACTCTTTGAATGAGTGGTAGGTTGTTCAGAAAGTTGCCACATTTAGTAACTGCCCTGATTTTGTTCATAACTTATTTTTCTGCAACATGAGATGACTGAGTGACAAGAGTTGTTCATGTCCTTATCTTATGACTTCAGGAACCCCTGGATTGCTGGGCGCTGGTGACTCATGCCTGTAATTCTAGCAACTCAGAAGGCAAAGATCAGGATAGCAATTGGAAGCCAGCCTGAGGTAAATAGTTCATGAGACCCTATCTCGACAAAGCCCAATACAGAACAGGGCTGGCAGAGTGGCTCAAGTGGTGGAGTGCCTTCCTAGCAAGTGTGAGACCCCGAGTTCAATCCTCAGTGCTGAAAAAAAATACCCCTGTATTATCTTTCTGTAAAGGTGTCTGCCTCCTACAGACATAAAGTATAATATGAAGAGGTGGCTGTGGGTGGGAGACCTGGCAGCCCCTGAGGCACGGCAGCAGGTGCCTAGGAAGTTTCACAATCATGCCTCGACTCCTCTGGCTGTGGGGGCGGGGATGAGTGGGAACAGATAGTCTCCATGTTCCTTGGCTGAGGGTTAAGTGGCCATGGCCCTTGGACCTGAGCCTGGCTGCTGATCCAGCTAGTGAGCCAAGAGTCCCAGGATATGTGGACCAACATCCTGTGCGCTGTGCATCCTACAGCAAGACCCTGCTTAACAACCCAGTGCTCACCATGTACCTGCTCAAGAACCACCACCTGCAAAATGGCATAGTAAATCCAGCAGAAAGAAAAGATCTGAAACTCTACTGTAGTCCATTTGAAGGATGCTTTAGAGGCCCTGGAAGACCATTTCTTCAGTTTTTTCTGGAAACAGCACCTTATGAAAATGCATGTGGAGAAGAAGCATAAGTGCAGTAAGTGCAGCAATTCATATGGAACTGAACAGGTCTTGAAAAGACACATTGAGGACTGTGGCAAGACCTTCTGGTGCACATGTGACTGCCCCTATAAGAAAAGCATTACAATCTCACATCTATCCAACTGACCATTTGATCCCTGCAGAACACAGGTGTCTGTTTTTATTGGAACACTTAGTAAAAAATCAAAAATCGAAAACTATCTGCACAAACAGAAGTTATCCCATGAGACCATTGAATCACTGAGACACCAACCAACTCCTGGGTCCTGACATCAAGAAGTAGAAACTTCAGAAATTAAACTTACTTTCTATGTCTGTAGTAGTGACTGTTACTGTCAGAGCTGTTTTTAATAATGCTGCTTTAGATGGTTTTCTTGCCAGATGATTACTGAGGAGCTAAAAAAAATAGCTCAAGTTACCACAATAGTAACAGAGGGGAAAAAAACTGCCAAAAGCCAGAAGCTGGCTTTATTAAAGATGGCTTACCTCTTTAAAAATCATAAATCCTATGTGGGTACAGTGGTGCACGTCTATAATCCCATCAAGTTGGGAGCCTGAGATTAGAGATTTATGAACTCCATGGAGAGGCCAGCCTCAGCAGCTTAGCAAGGCCCTGTGTCAAAATAAAATTTAAAAGTTGGGGTGTGTAGCTCAGTGGTAGAGTACTTGCCTAGCATGCTGGAGCACCTGGATTCTATCATCAGGATTCAGGCAAATTTGGGTAAAAGTTCATTTAGTCCTTTACATGAACTACAGAACATGTCAAAAGAACAGGATTTCTTCAATCAATGTTCACACAGAAGTGTCCTATGCCTTACAAAATTTTATACCTTCTATACCGGGGTTTGGTCTTGACTCTTCTATGTTATCTTATTCTCAAATCATCCTTTGATTTTCAAGTGTCTTCTCATTAGTGTTCATACTCTAAGGTAACTTCATCTATGACTGCTCTGAGTGATGTGTTTATAGATACTTGTAGATCCCAGCTCAGTGGGATCTCCAGAGAAACCCAAACCAGTGGGATGCAAAGTCTCATACATGACAGAGTACAGATAGACCACACTGGAATGTGCAGATATTTTTGAGTGTCTGCTCATCACACGATGTTCTGACAGACAGTATTGTAAGCTGCACTTTAGTAGCAGGACAAAAACTCATGATTTGTTACCTGAGAGCAACTTGAAATCAAGACATCGGGCAATCTGCACCCATTTCAGACTTCAGTGCATTGAAGTGATAAGCTTCCCTCACAGAACATGATGTAACCAGATCCAAACCACACCTCTATTAAGTGATTTAGAAAACATCTGCTCATATAATCTCCTGGTAGGTATTGGATAATCATGGTTTTCTGTCTGACGCAATTCCTGGTCATGATCCCACTTCTCTTCTGGCTCAATCCGGAATCCTAGAACAGGTTTTCATGGTTTGTTTTCAGTTTCTTTGTTTTGTTTTTTGATGGTTTCCTTTTTCTTTATTTTGATTTTGGTAGGGGTTGTTGTTTAGTTTTTTGTTTGGGTTTTGGGTTTTTGAGGCAGGGTCTCACTATGTAGCCCAGCTCTCCTTGAATTCATGATCCTCCTGCCTTAACCTCCCAAGTTCTGGGACTACAGGCAATTGTCACCAAGCCTGATTTCTGGTATAGATTTTAATATTGAACAGTTCTTTTCAGCTTCAACTACCCAGACTCAAAGTGAAAAGAGTGAGCTTAGCACCGGGGACACTGAGCCAGTCTAGGAGTCAATGAACATAGAAACCCAGACTTACTTTTTACCCACAGACACTTCTGTTCAGCCCTACGAGTGCAGGGAAAGTTCTCACTTTTTAGACTTTCTGATGTTTGGCAGCAAATATAGACTTAAACTTGCTTTTAAACAGTGCTCTTCACCTGTCCCTCGTCAGCATTCTGAAACACTCCAGCTTTTCCATGAGCACTGATTCATCTGACACAGAAACCCACAGTGAAAGAATCTCCAGTTGGAATCCTACCTGCTCTGGAGAGGAAGATTCACTTGAACAGAAAACAGACAGTAAGTTCTGGCTTTGAAACTCTAGGGAGCTTGTTCTTCACCAGCAATGACACTTGAATAGCAGTGATGACTGCCTTGTTGCTGATTTGGCCTGGGACAAAATGGAATCTCAGTTCAGCCCTGCAGAAACCCAGATGTGTGCTGAGCTGCATGGTGTCTCCAAGGTCTGTATGTGGAGTCCTCTAGGGGATGGCATTTATTTACCACTTCCTTCTGGATTTAGAAACCAGGGAACAAGGACAACAAGATTAACTCTTGATGTAGTGGTGATGCAGTAGCTCATATTCTTTGCAGTTCTTTGCCTTTTGTACTTGTAGACGTGAAATGTGTGTATACATTCGAGTGTATTCTACAGTAGAAGATGTTGATCTTAAAAACAGGTTTACTTAGTCATGATTTATGCACAGTGAAATGTAACTATCTGATATGTAGAGTTCATTGAGTTTGGTCAATCACACACATGCATGTTACCACTATCACAATGAAGATACAGAACACGTCCACACTCCTCCAAAAAAGAAAGGCTCTGCAAAGAAAATTCTATGCAACCACTAAAAGGAATAAAATAGATTTTAATGTACTGTTGTGAGAGGTACCTGACATACTTTTAGGACTTTTCTTTTAACAGGTTAATAGAATATTGGATTATAATGTCACTAATACCACTTACAAAAATATATTAGTATACACATACACATTTTTTGAGATAGCCTTGTTTTGTAGCACAAGCTAGCCTTGAACTCACAATCCTCCTACATAATCTTGCAGAGTTCTGGGAATATAGGTGTGTGCCATCATACCCAATCTGCATTATATATATTATAATATAAAACAAAACCTGCAAGATTTCCTACCAAAGTTTTGACAGTGATATCTCTAGGACTGGGAAAATGTAGTGACTCTTGTTTTCTCTGAAATGTTGGAATTGTATCTTCAGTATAAACTTGGATTTCTAAGAGGGATCAAGGAGAGAATACCTGTTTTAAAATATGATAAACTAAGCCCCAAACTGAACAAAATCCTGATGTTTAAAACCAAAATGTCAATTACAGTCTGATACCAGAAATTCTCTCTTAGGGTAAGTCCTCGTATTTTCATAGCATTGAATTTTTCCTAAGCTACTTTTAAGAGAGATTTTTTATTTTAAATTTTTTTCTATTTTTATAGTGCTGGGATGGAAGCCAGGGTCTCTTGCACACCAAGCAATCATTCTACCATTGAGCTATACTCCCATCCCTGAAAAGGACACTTTTGGTGGAATGGACATTTAACAAATATTTGCAAATGGTGCAGGCTATAACAAAAAGAAATGCAAAATAGAGGCAGCTGATGATTCACAGAGAAAATAAACAACAGAGGGGGAAAATTGAGTACCTGCACTGAGGACCCTGACACATTTATACCCAAACAGTGTTTGAACCTGCCTTGCCACAAAATCTTCTGGTCCAGGCACTTCTCACTCCTCTAGCTTCAATTTGCTCTTGTGAACGCTCAAAGACTTTTGGAGCAAGTCTAAAGAATGACACTGTGATTTAAAGGAGTTTCCCACATGTTTGGGCAATAAGGTTTCTGTAAGGGAATCTAGTCAATCTGGGTGATATTCTCAGTCTCCACACAGTGGCGGTGGCTGGAAGGACAGGAAACCGCACGTCCAGGTCTGAGGTAGAAAGAGAGTCATGCCCTAGCGTCCAGTGTGCTTCCCTCTAGCGAGGACTGAGGAGGCTGCAGGAAAGCAGGAAGCTGAGGTCATGTCTGGCAGAGGAAGGATGCAGAAATGGAATGCCAATGCTTCCAGAATTCTTCCTCTATTCCAAGTTGGACTTAGAAACAAATAGTCCTGGGAGGCACAGTGAGTGCAGAGGCCCAGGGTGCTGCAAGGGGATGTCGGGGTTCTGCACACAGTACGGGACTTCCTTCTCCCAGCCATTATAGATGTTTCAAACTGGGAAGAAGGGGACTGGAGATGCAACTCAGGGGTGGAGTGCTTGCCCAGCATGGGCAAGATCTTGGATTCAGTCCCCAGCACCACAAACAAAGAAACAACAACAACAACAAAAACCCCACTGCTCTTTGGCATATTTGTGTACACACGCACACACACGCACACGCACACACACACACACACACACACACGCGCGCACGCACGCGCGCACACACACACACACACACACACACAGAGAAGCCTCTAGCTAGGGATTACATCTGGTATTGTGATAAATTAGCTTTGCTCTTTTGGATCATAATTTCCTTCCCTAAATGAATCACATTTATCAATTAATCATAAAGGAAGATAATGCAATTAAAAAAACATATTGAAGCTAAATAGTAGTAAGCCTTCTCATTTAAGGAATGATACCATTCTTAGATTATTTTGTTATCTTAATGGAAGAAAAATAATTATTTCTATCAGAGTTTTTCACTTGTTTTGTTTTCTGTTGCTGCTTTGGTTTGGTCTCTGTTTTAGAGCTGGGGATTTATCCCAGGGCCTTGTGACTGCACATGCTCTACCACTGAGACACACCAGCAATTAAAAGTCTGTGGGGTTTGTTTGTCTCCCTTTGAATTATCTTTTAATTTTTTACTTTGTTCAAAAACAGATTTCCAAGGTAAAAAGTCACTCCCTCTTGTTCCATCCCCTATAGGTAGCCACTGATACCAGCTTCTTTATTCTTCCCAAAACACATACGCAAACAAATATAAATGTCACATTTATTTCCACTTTTCACAAAAAATATGGCAAATGACATATGCTTTTCTGTTTTTTTCTTTTATTTATTCATTAGCATATTATAGTTGTATTGGGGTACATTGTGACTTTTACACAAGTGCTTACAATATGTCTTAGATATATTAGATCCATCATTCTCCTTTATCCCCTTCCCCTTAGAACCATTCCAACAGGTCTCATTGCTCCATTTTCATATGTAAATACATAGTACTTCCACCATATTTGCCTTCCTTCACCCTTTCCTATGTCTTCCCCACTCTCACTGGTACCAACGCCTGGACAGGACTTGTTTTACCTTCCTGTCCTTCATTTTTTAAAAAAAAAAGACATTTTTGTTTATGATGGTTATACAGGGAGTTTCATTGTGACATTTCCATATATATATATATATATTGTCCTGAATTGGTACATCCCCTTCATTATTCTTTTTATCATAGTCCCCTTCTGATGGTGATTTCAAGAGGTTTTAATGTTCCATATTCATACTTGTATAGAAAGTGCATCAACCATATTCATGCCCTTTACTTTCCTCATTTACTCTCCTTCCTTCAGTTCCCTCCCCTTAGTGTAACCTGTTTTACATTCTCACCCTTCATTATTTAGGTGTCTATTTGTTGTTCAGTGAGATTTTTTGCTTTGGTGTTTTACCTATAGATGTACAGTGCTTAATTAAGTCAATCTATCCTCTCCACTGTACTTCCTCACCCTTTTTGCCCATCCTGTGTTGTTCAACAGCTTTCAGTGTGTTTCATTTGAACACAGATGTGATGTATTTTACTATTGTTCACTATCTGTCTTTTCCTTCTTTCACTGCCTTTCTTCCCTTAGTCTCCTCTGCCAGTCCCACTTTTGGGTGCATGTTCTGTATATATTTCTATGTATAGATGATATTGCTTGGATTTGTATTATTGAGCCTAGACATAGTTTTCTTGCATCTTGATTTTTTTTTCTAACAGTATAACATGGAGTCCATTCCATGAGGAAATATCAAGAGCTTCCTATCTTTGTACTATTTCATTTCATTTCTGTGGTGACCCTGGAAGAGCTAGGGGTAGGGTGGGGACAATGGGGTGCTCTGGATGAAGCCAGATAAGGTCAGGGGTGGTGACTGAAGTTCCTTTCAAGAAGGATTTGTGAGAGATGGAACTTGGTGAGGGCCCAAGGCAGATAGGCTTTTTTTTTAAAAAAAAATTAAGTCAACTAAAAATCATTTTTCCAAAAAAAAAAGAAAGTTAGAACTAGGGAAAGTTGTGCAGATGGCATGAGTGAGCACGGGGTGAAGATCTTTGTAGGCAATGGACCATAACTAGAGCAGGAAGGGCTTGCGTGCCATTGAGGAGGAGGTAATGTGAAAGCAGACACTCTGCAAATGGATCAGAGAACTTCAAACAAGAGGAGATAGCAGAGAGCACACAGTTCATACAGAGTGATGGAGATGCAAGAGTGGAGAGGACCCACAGGGAGCAGGAGGCCAGAGAACACTCATGGTAGAGATGAAAAGTCAAGAGAAGAATCTCTTGGCCCTGAGTCTTCAGACTCTAACCTCCCTCAGTTTCCAGAACAGCCACAGTCCCTGCTGCTCATCACTAGGGAACCCCAAAGCACCATTCCTGCCCCCTTCCCTGGTGTCATCCTCCAGCTCTGCTTCATCACATGAGGGCTCCAACTCTTCAGGGCAGACGTGCCCCACAGGATTTGTCCTGAATGCTGCCTCCAGCTCTGCAGTGCCATTTTGATCTCTTGGTCCCTTCTACTCTTGACCCAGGACTGCTAAGCTCATGAGCTGTGGGGAAGAAGGGAAAACAGTAGGTGTTCAATGATTGTACAATATTGCCCTTCATTCTCTTGGACTTCCCCTTCTCAGTCCCTCCAACATCAGCCTTTCTCTGAGGGAAGAAAATGCTTCCACCCTTTTCTCCCTCTCACCCCACTCTCCTAGCCCTTATCAGTCTTCTCCTGTGACTCAGTCAGCAGTGCCATCTGTTCCAGTTTCCACCATCCACCATGCAAGGGAAGAAAAGGACCACAGGATTAAGTGACAAGATCCTGGTTGGAAGCCCATCACCTCCACCACCCCTCTTCTCCAACTCAATCAGTCCCTACGGTGGACCCAACCAGAGGGGCAGCTCTTGGTCCTGACAGGCCTCGGCATGGGGCTCCCACACAGTCCTTCACAGTTCCAAGCCCTTCTCCCCTACAGGTGTGAACCAGCCTGGGCTCTGCTATTTACAGGTCTTGCCCTCTACCTACAGCTCAGCATCCCCTCTTTCCTGTCCTGAGCCAGCCCAGGAAGAAGCCCATGGGGCACCAACAGGTCTAGCTGGACAACTTTGGCTGCCAATGGTGTGTTGTAACCCGACACTGAACTGCCTGTGCCATGGAGGCCTGGCTTCCCCTGACCCTTAGTCCCTGCCCAAGTTGTCATTCTGAATTTTGACATCCTCTCCCCTGCTTGGTCCTCCTGCCTCTGGGACACAGCTCTTCCCCAAGGCCCACTGCTTACCTGAGGCTGTCCCAGCCTGCCTGCCCCCATTCCTAGCAGGGACTCACTCAGACCACAGCCCTCACAGACCACAGGGCTCTTCTTCCTAATGCAGAGTAGGGCATTCCTGAGACCCTGCAGCCTCAGGCTGTCTGCCCATACTCTGCTCACCCTGGAATTGCCTCTGCCACCATCCACCATCTTCCACATGGAGCCATGCCAGAGAGGGCCCTTGCAATGTGACTTCCTGTTTCACTTAATGTTCATTACGACATAGGCACTGGAGGAATCTCTATTAAGATGGTCCAGCTGAGTCAGGCAGGGGGTTAGTGCCCCTAACCCCAGCACTCTGGAGGCAGAAGTGAACCTGGGCTACACAGTGAGTTTGAAGCCTGCTTGGGCAACATATAGTGAGACCCTGACTAAAGAAACAAAGCTGAAACAGGAAGCATATTTGTTGGGTACCAACAAAGCAGAAATTTGAAGTTAAAAGAACAAACAAACCCAAAACAGCATATGGCTTTCACACTTTCCTGGCCAATACGCCAGAGACATTTTGGGCAGCCATTTTTGCCCACTGTGAACCAAAACTAACATTCCCCACCTCACCTCTAGTAAAGAGTGGAAGGTAAATACAAAACTGAACTGTGCAGGAGTCACCTGCCCAGGCTGAGGGGTCAATTAACAATGAAATCAGATTCAAGGATGAGAAACCACCCACTGCCCCCACTGCAGACACACAGAGGTAGCAGAAGCAGCAGAAAGACCTAAGGAGTCTTTATTTTTTTCCTCTATTATCAAATATTTCTTGTTTTCTATGGAAATTATTTTTATACAATTTAATGGGTTTCATTCTGACATCTTTATATACGTATATATGTACTTTGATCGCACTCACCCCCATTACCTTCTTTGTACCCCCTTCTATTGAATCTTCAGGGTGACCTGAAGATTCTGCCCACCTTCAGCCCCTCACTGTTCACACAAGGCCTTGGTTCTCTGCTGAAAAAGGAGTTTCCTCTTTTCACCTTTTCTCTTCCCTCAAGTAACCTGATTTTGGGGGAATCATTTGAACAACCTGACTTCAAATTTATAGGTCAGTGACCATCTAGAGAAAGAAGAATGGCTCCAGGAGGGTGAGGAGAGGCCACAGAACACAGACCAAATGACCCAATACAGATGGCCCCTGAGACAGGGCTCTGGCCTCATGGGATCTTTTTCTTGGTTTCCTCAAAATGACTGGAGAGAGTAGGGGAGAGGGAGGCAGACAGGAATGGACAGGAGTCAACTCTCCTGGGATTCCTCGCCAATTTCTGAGCCCTCTCCCCAGCTCACAGGTGCTTTTACTCCTTGCTCTCCCTGAGGTCACGATAGTCAAGCCCACAGAGGTCAGCTCAGGAGTCCCAACATGGGCCCTGGTGGGGGCTGGGAAGGCTGTGAGAGATGGGAACAGAGCAGGAACCCAGGCCCCATTGCAGCTCACTCCTTACCCTGTATCCAGAAGAGGCTACAGCTTGGCCTTCAAGGGCCTTGCCAGCCCTACATATGGGCAGGACAAGGGGTATAGCTGGACAGGTAGCTTCCATACCCTCACAAAGACCCTGACTTCAGAAGGTTTATTCCAGAAAGTTTGTCACCTCCACTACTCTCTTGTCATTGGGAGGTTTGAGGAAAGCCCGCAGTCACACATGGCACCACCATCACCAACCATTGACTACTTTTCTTACCTGAACTCTCCACAGCTGACGCCATCTTCTTCTTGTACCAAAGGACACAAAGAGAATAATCACCACAGAAGCAAGAGCCACACTCAGAAGGACAGGCCATCGACTTCGAAGCACCACAGCCTTCCCTGAAAGTAGGCCTGGTTATATACAGGGCACAAGGGGCCTCAAGCCCTCTCCCCTTGCCCTAGCCCACCTCTGGTCCCACTCCAGTAGGAACCCCTGCAGCGACACCCCAGGCTCACCACAGGACACAGTGTAAGTGCTGTGCTTCCCACTGTGTTCCACATACCAGGTGAACCTCTGTTCCTCTCCTTGGGGAACCCTGATGGTCACCCAGCTCTGGTAGGTCCCATTCCCATAGAGCAAGACATCCTCGGACTGCTGTTTGTCCTGGCTCATTTGTTCCCCACTGTGATACCAGGTCAGAGAAGTATTACCAAGACAGAAGTTGAAAGCCCAACATTTCAGGTTGAAGCTACCCTTGGCCTCACTGCAGGTCACATTCACTACTGGGAATACCAGAGAAGAAAGGACAGAGCCAGTGAGGCAACATAGCCAAGGCTCTTCTCTAAGGGAGGCAGCGGGAACAGGCCTGGTCCTCTCCCCTTTTCTTACTCTTGCCAAAGCCTTCATTGACCCCAGGAACTTCTGCAAGTCTAGTCTCAATCTGAGACCTGAGTTCTCCAGACTAACAGGTGGCCTCAGCTCTTCCTTCCACATGTTGATATAGAGAAGAGGGTATTGGTTGGGGGAGCTCCTGGGTCATGGGGCCTGGAGGGAGCTCTCTGTGATAGGCAGGCTGACAGACAGGTGGAGCAAGACCCTGGCTCTGAGGACTTCAGTTCCTGATCAGCCCCATCCTAACTAGGTTTGGGTTGCTTCATGGTTACAACCTTTAACAGATCATTTCCAGACCTAATTGTGTATCTTTATCACTGTGGCTTTAGCAGGACAGGAAAATCAGATACAACCCACTCACTACACTGGCATACATCCCACAGTATAGAGGCTTTCCCTGGACAGAGGCTGCAGGGGAGGGGAGGTTACCTGTACTCTCCCTGAAGCCAATCCAGGACTCCAGATATCTAGGGAGTTTTCCACAAAGTTCTCCCTGGATGTGGGCCCAGTGATTCTTGCTGTGAATTCTATCTGTGTCCCATAACTTCTTGAGTTCCACAGCCGAGGACTGAGCCCAGGATGGGGACATCATCCAGCTGTGGGTCTCCAGATTATTGGAAAGGAAGGGCTCCCCATCATAGTAGAAATCCCAGAATCCTCTGGAGTGGTTGTCTTCCTGAATCTCACAGCCCCAGATCTGGAGGGAAAGGGAACCTGCCCCCACCCAGCATTGACTTCTCTGTCCTCTGGCAGCATTTTTCAAACTCACCACCAAGTCACCCATCTATCACAGTCCAACCACCCCCTCCCCACAATATTACCCAAACCCCATTCCCTCTTCCCCTTCCCCACCCAAGCGAGAAACTCCAGCTAAGAGATCAAGATCCCTTGATCTCCACTATGTCTCCTCTGTGCTGGTTGAGTAATGGCTTACCTTGGGCTGAGCTCCCAGATCTCCACTCCTTACCCCATCCCAACCAAATGTGGTGAGAAGACAGATCCCTGCCCTCTCCCCAACCTTCCCAGAAAAAGCCTCCCGTACTCATCTCCTTTCTGTTTCTGTAGGGCATTGATTTCTGCCAGGGTCATTCTGAGCTTCTTCCTACCCTCCCAACACACAGCCCTCAATCATGCTCAGCATTGCTGGTAATGTCACCACTAGCCAGATTTAAAGAGCTCTTTGCAGATTTTGTCCTCCTCTGCCTCTCTGAAGCTCCTTACCCCAGTTAAATCACTCCAAATCTCTCAAATGTTTCAGCTATTTCAATCTCTTCTTCCTTCCATTGACTCCCAGATTCATCCAGGTCTCTTTCTTGTTGTCATTTCCTCTAAGTGTCTAAACTCACAAGTTCATTGATTCTGTTCCTACTCCCCCCCTCCACTATAGTCCACTCCAACACCCTTTGCCAACCAGACTCCCTTTACCATCTGGAGGGGGCATTGTTTTCTCATTCCCTCCTTTGTTAGAGGGAGCTTTCTCTTGCTCCTGGTTATTACGGAACCTAACTGGGGCTAACTGGGATGACTGGAGATTCAGAAAAGACACAGGATAGACAGACAAACAGAAAGTGGGGTCAGGTGTGTTGAGTGGTTGGGTGGAGATGCCCAACCCGCATTGCTTCTTTTCTCTATCTTTATTTTTTAAGGTCTTATTCCTTGCAGCTCTTTAAAATGTTGCTTCTAAAGTCTTCTTTAAAACCTTGCTTAAAACCTCTTTCCTTAGACTCACTCTGTCCCATGTTTTCTCTTAGCTTATCTTTAGCTTAATCGCTCTTAAAGTCTTTTGCCCCTTGGCTTGCACTGTCCCATCTCTCTAGCTTTCTTAAAGCCTGGGTGCTCAGACTTGCAAACAACAGTCATGCCTAAAAACTGTATATGCATAACTCTTAATGTCTTGGTTCTCTATCTTGCACTGTCTCATGTTCTTTTCTTTAGCTTAGCTTTTCTGAGGCCTATCTATGGTAAAGTTCTTTCTTTAGCTTAGTTGTTCTAAGGCCTATGTAAAAGTTCTCAGTGCAGACACTCCATCAACCCCTCTTTAGGCATTCTTTTCCCTTCAGCAATTTCCCTTTAGCAATTCTTTTCCTTTCAGTAATTCTTTTCCCTTCCAAAAGCTGCCCACACCAAAAAGCCCAAGCCCAAGCCAAAGCCAAAGGCAAAAGCCCTCTTCCTCCTTCAGCGGTCTTTTATAAACAGCAGTAAGCAGGGTGGAGCAGCAGCTCTCAGGGAGGGGTGTGACATTGTAACAGGAGAAACCTGTGTTCCTGCTTCTTTGAAGGAAAACAACTTAGGAGAAACAGCTGTTCTGCTTCCAGGGCTGTGCCAATCTCAGAAAAGCAGGTGAGCTGCATCTCACCTTGCTTGTGTCCAGTTTTCATAGGCTTTCCATAATCCGCTCTCCACAGCCAACCTGCCTTAGGACATCTGCATCCGTGGGCCCATCAGCCTCTCAAACCAGACAGGTCCACAGGATCATAGCTCTCTCACTCCAGGATCAGGAACTGTGTTCAGTTCACCTCTGCTTCCCCTTTTTAAGGGTGAACTGTTCCTATCCTTAACTAACCACTCCCCTGGGACCCCTGGACTACCTTTTGTCTGTGGATGTAAATATCATGTATCACAGCGCTTCGAAAAATTTATATATATTGAGACAGGGCTGGTCTTGAACTCTGTGTGTAGACAGGCTGCCCTGGAGCTCTCCATACTCCTGCCTCAACTTCCACAGTTCTGGTATTACAGGCATGTACAACCACGCCCAGCAGTCTTGACAACTTAAACTTTACATTCATTTTTATTAATTATTTTGACCATGATAATTTATTTAGCACAAGAGGGATTGAGGTCCAGTCCCCCATTCTCACAGAGACCATTTCATTAGTGAAGGTCACAGGGTAGTGATGATGCAGTGGAAGAGGGAACTCAATTCTCCTCACAGCTGGTCCCAGCCCTTTCCTCCATGATGTCTGCCCTCCTTCTAGGACCTCCTAGATGGGCCAGCTCCAGCAAACTGTCTCCTTCAGCTACTCCCAAAGAAAGACTTTTACTACTTTAATAGCTACATGTTAGGATTGTTCTGGGACATTTAGAGAGAAGGAACCTCAGAGGAGGCCCTGTAGGTCTTGGCTGTGGATTATGGTGCTTATGGGCACTCCCAACCTGGGGTCAGTGTCTTCTGCCTGGACCTGGAACTGAGAAGGCCTCAGTTCTCACTCCTATTGAGTGCTGAGTTCCGAGAGAAGCCAATAAGCTTCTGCCCTGGTTTCAGGTTCCCACTCTCTGGGACTTATATTTTCTCACAATGTCCAAAGTTGGAATCATGGCGCCAAGAGCCCTCCTCCTGCTGCTCTCTGGAGCTCTGGCCTGGTTGGAAATCTGGGCAGCTGAGTGAGGGGCCAAAAGGCCCATTGCTGGGGAAGAGCGAGGGGAGCTCAGGAAGCAGAAAACGCTTCCAGGCCACCCTGAGCCAGATCCCTTCTCATCTGTGCTACTGCCTGTTGTGACCTCCATCCAGTCTCCTGCCTCCTCCTCTCCCACCTAATCCTCGCCATTTGAGTCCAGCAGCCCCCTTTCTATCTCAGAACCCCAAGCACCCTCCTCCCTTCCGACCCCATCAAACGGGGACCCGGTCCCGCGGCCGGAGGGTCTTGGGGTCTCAGTCGCCACCCCCCCCCCCCCCCCGTCCCCAGGCTCGCACTCCATGATGTATTTCTCCACCTCCGTGTCCCGGCCCGGCCGCGGGGAGCCCCGCTTCATCGCAGTGGGCTACGTGGACCACACGCAGTTCGTGCGCTTCGACAGCGACCCCGCGGACCCGAGGATGGAGCCGCGGGCGCCGTGGGTGGAGCGGGAAGGGCTGGAGTACTGGGACCTGGACACACAAGGAACCAAGGATAACGCAGAGTTACCGAAGGTATCTGCGGACCACAATGGTGTACTACAACCGGAGCGAAGATGGTGAGTGACCCCAGGCTGGAATCAGAGGTCACAACCCCTCTACGTCTCCTACAGAAGGGCCAGAGACGCCCCGGGTCCCCAGATTCAAGGTTCACCTCAACGCTGGGAAACCAGCGGAGACCTTCGACCTGGGAAGAACGCGCGGGGTGCGACTGTGCCCTTTTCAGTTTAGGTTGAAATCCATTTGGGGTCGGGGGGGCGGTGGGTGGCAGGCCATGCTCTCTCACGGTCCTGAGGATGCATGGCTGCACCGAGGGGCTGCATGGCCGCCTCCTCCGTGGCTGCAATCAGTTAGCACCCATTACATCTCCCTGAATGAGGAACTGCACTTCTGGACTGGGGCAGACACAGCTGCTCACATCACCAGGTGCAAGTGGGAGGCGGCTGGTGAGGCAGAGCACCAGAGGGTCTACCCGGAGGGGGAGTGAGTGGAGTGGGCTCCTCAGACCCCTGGAAAATGGGAAGGAGATGCTGCAGCGCGCAGGTACAAGGGCCCGAAGGGCAACTCCTCCATCTGCCCTGGGGATGGAACCCATGTCTTCCAAGGAGGAAAAGGGGAAGCAGAACACTGCTCTCTTGAATCGCCATGGAGAAGAAAGCTGTGAGATTTTCACATTGAATATCAGAGTGTGACCTGCCCAGGGGCTCACCCTCCTCTCGTGACAATTGAAGAGTCTGCCTCAGGATGGGAAGAGTAAAGGTACGTGAAGTAACCAAACTGCAGTTCTCTTTGGCTATGCAGGGGTTGTGACCATGGCCTCTCTCAGACCTTGTTCTCTGTCTACCACCCAATGGCTTTAGATGTTTGACTCCAGTTATGCCAAATCTCCACCAAGACAGCCCCAGAAATCTCTCTCTTTTCTCCCTTAGAGATCTGGAGTCTCCTGCCTTGGGATAACTCACTTGTTTCTAGAACTTCCCAAGAATTAGATTATCCCAGATGCCTGTGTTGGGGCTAGTGTCTGGGTTTTACATCAATCCAAGTCTGCTATCAGTTCTCAAGATGGTCACGTGAGTGCTACTGGAGTGGCCCAGAAAGAATGCAAAATGCCTGAATTTTTCAACTCATCTTTGTAGATTCCACAAAGACACAAGTTACCCATCATCCCTGACCTGAAATGGACCTCACGCTGAGGTGCTGGGCCCTGGCCTTCTACCCTGTGGAGATCATCCTGACCTGGCACCAGACCTAGGATATGGAGCTTGTGGAGACCAGGCCTGCAGGGGATGGAAGCTTCCAGAAGTGGGTGCCTTCTGGGGAGGAGCAGAGGTACACGTGCCATGTGCAGCATGAGGTGCTGCCTGAGCCCCTCACCCTGAGATGGGGTAAGGAGGGGACGTGGGCACAAGACCTCTTGTCAGGGAAGGCAGGAGCTCTTCTGGAGACTCTCAGCAGGGTCAGGCTGAGCTCTGGGGGTCAAGTTCTCTAACCTTCCCTTCCCTCCTTTCCCTTCCCAGAGCCACCTCCTCAGCCCACCATCCCCATCATGGGAATTGTCACTGCCCTGGTTATCCTTGGAGTTGTCATTGGAGCTGTGGTGGTTGTTGTGATACGGAGGAAGAACAACACAGGTAGGGGAGGGGAAGGGTCTTAGTTTTCTCCTTTCAGCCCCTTTTAGAAGTGCACTCTGCCTCGTTGATGGAACACAAACACTACACACGCACACACACCACACACACACAGGCTTCCCAGCCTGTGGCCCTGTGTGCTGACACTTACTCTATGTAAAGTGCATGAAAAAGAAGGGACAGATTTGTCACTCTGATCATTGTGCTAGTGGCCTGATTCCCAGCAGTCAGAGGTGAGAGGAGAAGGTCCCTGCTGAGGACAGGCTTCCAGGAGGGCAGTTGGTTCAGTCCCTGTACATCTTCTTTCCTCCTGTCTCCTGATCCTTCCCTGGGTCTGCAGTCACAGCTCTGAAAACTCCCTGGGGCCCAGGGATTCTCTGTTTCTCACAGGTTGTTTTCTTCCCATGGGTACAAAAGGAGGGAGCTACCCTCAGACTGCAAGTAAGTATGGGAGGGAGAGTCCCTGAGTACCCTGGGGTGGAATAGATGGGTATCCATGGTGAACTAGCCCAACCCACAATTGCTCCTTCAACCACGTCTTTGCTGGACTCTGAGTGTGTTTTGTTATTTTTCAATGCCAGGTAGTGACGGTACCCAGGACTCTGATAAGTCTCTCACAGCTTATAAAGGTGAGACCCTGAATTGGGGGTGAGGCAGAGGGAACATGACAGGGTCAGAAGTACTCAGAATTTGGACCTTTTGTGTGAGTGGTGGGTTGTTCAGTGTTGCCACTTATTTTGCCTGCCCTGGATTTGTTCACGATTCTTTTGCTTTGCAGCATGTGTGGGACAGGTGCCTTGTGTGGGACTGAGTGACACAAGATTTGTTCACGTCTCTCCCCTGTGACTTCAAGAACCCATGGCTTCTTGTTCTACAAAGGGATCTAAATATGTCTGCATTCCTATAGGTAATGTGAAGAAAGTGGAGCGACCAGCCTACCCCTGCCCCCCATGACCCCTGTCCCACACTGATCTATGTTCCCTGCCACAGTTATGTGGCAGAAACAGAGCTAGAACATCTCCATCTGCCTCTCAACTTCATGGTGCACTAAGCTGCATCTTACTTCCACATTTAAAATAAGTATCTAAATATAAACTTGTTTTGTCAAATCCTTGACATGAGGGACTGATGAGCTAATTTAAGGAGAAAATTTCTGAAGTTTGATGGAGGAATAGATGGAATCACTAAAAAAACCTACCAGAGCCCAGGTTTCCTGTGCTTGAGTCCATTGTAGGTAGGGGCAGGAAAAGGCTGTGAAGAGCCAGGTATGGATGGGGCTGTCCCCAGTCGGTGCTCAGTCATTTGTGGGCTTTGACGTGATCACTTGTCAGATACATCACCATCTGCATTCCTTTCTCCTTGTCCTTTTGGTAGAACCGTGTTCCAACAGGGCTTGTGATCACAGGAATTCAGATATGGCCAGAGACTTGTCCTGTCTCCAGGATCGTGAATACTAAGGCATCCTGTGCCAGGTGAGTCTAGGCTCAACCCTGGGTTTTCCTCTCTTTTGTGTTTGTTTCTTGTCTCTTGGTTTCTATAGAGAATTTTGCCTATTCTTGTTCTTCAGAATGATGCTAATCTCATTCTTCTTTGAGTGCCCCTGTTTGTGACAGCAATAACAGGTGTTTTTCCTATAAGGTGCTAGAAGGCCCCAGCACAGAGGAGACTCTGTGAAATCTAGAGATGAATTTTTAGCTTTGTGAGCTCTGCTCTCCTTCCATGGCTATTTCCTGAATTTTCTTCCCTTCATGCCCCAATCTTTTAAAATCTAATTTCTGGTTCTAGAATTAGCAAAGACAAAGGGTCCCTAATGTTTCATCTTAGATCCTGGAATTCTTTTCTGCTATGCTTATCTGCCCCATCCCTGCTTTTAGCTCTAGTAATCTTTGCACTGGCTCCATTGTCAACTCAAGGGCTTATAGGGAGAGTGAAATTTAAATTTATATTTATTTGGAAAGTAGAATTCATAGATCAAAGACTGTTATTTTCTGAAGAGATAAGTGCAGAGATAGGTACTGTGCAAGGAAGAGATAATGGTGTGGGGAAGAAGGGAAGCCCTTGTGAGGAAAACCCAGGTGACCCTGACTTCAGTGTGATAGGGCTTTGATCTGCAGTTGTCACAGAGCAACTTTTTACCTGCGCTCTATTAATAAAGATAGTGAGTCTAGAAGAGGGAGGATCTTTATACTGATCACTCATTCCATAGGTGTTTGCTCTGTGCCAGGTGTGTGACATATTATTTTTCACATCTGGGACACCCTGTGAAGTCTTTAGAAAAACTGCTGGCCTTGTGGAGCATGCATTCCAGTGGGAAGAAGCAGAGGATACACTCTAAGCAGAGTAAATAAGAACAGTGTTCATGTTAGGAGATAGCAAGAGATACAGGTAAGATGGTCCACAGTGTGGGAATGTGGAGACAGGGAAAATGTCTGTTAGGGTGCTCAGTGTGGCATTCGTTGAGAAGACAAGTTTTGAGGAATGATTCGGAGAACATAAGGAATCTTCCCTGAGAACATCTGGACCAAGCTCTTTTCAGGCAGGGGATCCTGATGTGCAAATGCACTGGGGCAGGAACTGGGCCTTGTGTTCCAGGAAGAATAACAAAGATGATGACTGGAGCAGTCACTGAAACACAATGAAACACAAAGCTAAGAAGTAATGAAAACAGAAACCCAGTTGTGGGAAACCCTGAGTCTGATGAACTGCAGAACGAGGACCAGGCTGTGTCAGTGCAATGACAAGAAAGCTGCCAGAGCTGCACCAGGGTGAGTGTGGGGTAGAAAGTTGGATGTCATCAAGATTAGTGGCTTTGGAAGATGATTCATGGTGATGACTGTGAGGTCATAAACAAATGAAGACACATGGGACTCCAACAACTTTCATCTTTCAAAGAAATAGGAAGAACTTTCTTAGGTCCAGCAAAATTGCCCACATTTATTATAGGGAGGAATGTCATGAAAGTGTGATAATCAGTTCAATAGTTAGGCTTCTTGAGTGTTGACTTAGCCAGGCCATAGGCAACTTCTCAGTGAAGCAGTTCATGAGCAAAACAACATGTATAGAACTGGACCCAGTGCTCATGTTTCTTTGTGTACAGAGCAGTGGTGTTGAAGGTCTCCATCTGGGTGTCCCCCTTTTTATAATAGTGTCAGTGATGTCAGAAGGCTTGAACACTTGCAGTGAAGAGTTACTTTCCCTTCACATTCCCATCTACAATATATTTGACCATATAAAGAACACAAAGTCATTTTCTGAACTTGAAACATGTAGGGTCAGTTTGTGCCCTTTTCTCCCAAGTCCCTTTATTTATGAAAAAGCATGGTCTCAAAGATGCTACCTCTCAACCACTGACCAATTACAATCTTTCTAGGGTACCTGTTAAAATCACCTAAATCCTTCAAGCTTCAAACTAGGTGAAAGCAGATAAAAATACATCACAAACTCTAAAAATCAGTCTGCATACAGACACCTGCAGCAGAAAGTGAATGCTAACTCAGGAGGCATTTTAATAAGGCAGATAGATAGTATCAATGGTTAAGCAGTCAGATGGATTTCTAGAACAATTCGGGGAGCTACTCCCAAACTTAAAATGACTGACTTGGTAGCGTGAGCTTGAGTGCTGGAGACCAAAGCAGCATGGTTTTAGTGGAAGCAGCAGTGCAACTGCTGGATCAGAATACATGGTTCCAACAAGACAACTGTATGCTGTCATTTATGTTTGACATTTCAAGCCTTCACTTGCTGTCTGCCAGCCCTACCTGAAATTTTTCTTGTATCTGTTCAGATATATCACTATTGTATCAAGATCTAGTACAGCTCTGATAAGGGAATTGCAGAATCAGCCAGTCTTGGTAGTACTCATTGAAAGTGACCTCATATAGAGTTACTGCCACCTGGCATTTAATAAGTCTGCAAATGCTAAAACAGTATTAGATAAAACAATTTTGGACAGCAAGCTCAGAACTATGGTTTTAATCCAATTGCATGGTACAAAGAAATATGTCTGACACCTAACTGAAAAATGCCTGCACAGTAAGTGACTGGAAGTTATCGGCTAATGGCAGTGGGATGCAGGCATTTGCAAAAGCTGCAGCCTGTGCTACACAAGTGAAGAAAGATTGTGTCAGCACTGAGTTTTCTGTGGCCTTCTGGAAAGTCTCTTGCATGTTATAGATAGGGTTAACAGAATGGCGTCTTGTTATGCAACAGAAGGAATTCGTGCGATTACAGCAGTGCTCATAGCCCAGTCACTGTGCAGAGAGAGGCAAACCAAGGAAGATGGGTCTGAACTTGGGCATATTGTTTATATTATGCCCTAAAAGAGGAACGGTCTTTTTGGAGGTGGTACAGTTAAATGCTTGTGTCTAGCCATCTTCAGATTCTTGCAGCATCTCTGGAGGATAAAAAGAGGCCATGCCTGTTCAGGATGGTTTAATGACACATTTGGCTGGCCTCATCTCTGCCAATGTATGGGCCAGCTGTGCTCAAATGCCTGGGAAATGAATGTTACAAATGCCTCTTGGCTCTCACATCTAACACTGTCATAGTCACTCATCAGAATTTAAGGCAAACATATTCCTTCAGCATCATCTACAAAATGCCATCTCTGGCTCGCTTATTATTACTGTTGTTGTACTCAGGTTTGAATCAGAGCTTCATGCTTTCTAGTCAGGTGCTACTACTTGAGCCATGCCCCAGCCCCCATCTTGTATCTTGAATGAATATAGTTAAGTAGTGAAATTTTAAATTCAGTTATTTCATGAAACTGGAGCAGAAAAGATTGAGGCATGGAGCTGAGCACTGGATTTAGTGCTCTTAGTACTTCAGACAGAACACATGCAGATAAAGTCACAGGAACCAAAGGTTTTCTTACTTTGGCTAATTCTTGGGATATAATCTTTAATAATATATCATACCAATAATAAATGTATTAATAGTTTTAAAAAAAGAACGACAGTCCTTGTTTCCGTAACTAGTCACATGGTTCTAGCTGATTTGTAACTACCTTCATCTACTCCTCACTCAGTATTCCCTTTTCCTTCAGCTGGTTCTTTACCTGGTGGAGTGACCCTGACCTTCATTCCTGAAGGATCTGGGCTATAACTAGTCCTGCCTGGGCTGGGTTGTCTTATTTTATCATTGGAGTTAATCACAGGGTATGGTAGTATAAAGAGCCTAAGATTAAGGCAATACTTAATACTGGGGGATTCCTGTATCCCTGTGTAGGGAGACCAGTCCTCCAAATCCTAGCTAGAGTGCCTCCATCTTACAGCAAGCCACCATTTAGCCATTCTACATATAATCCTGAAGTAAACCCAAGACATCATTCCCATGGTCTGGCAGTGTTTTCTGAGACCAGAAGAATCCCTGTTAAGGGCAAGGACAGAATATAAACATAAAACTTTCCCGGTCTGGTTTTTTGCATGTACTTGCCTTGTGCTGAGCCTGTAGTCACTTCTGCAGTTTTGACATTAGGTGGAAGTGTAAGACCAGGTTAGCATCAATCCTGTAGCCTTAGAGCCATATAAAATAGAAGTTTGTGGGGTGGGTTGGAGAGTTCTGGGAATGCAGCCTTCAGGATGTTTTTCACTACCCCCAAAGTAGTCCCAAATAAATTCATTTATTTGTAAACATGGACTTTTTCTAATCATTCTTTGAGTTTGACCATGCTGTTCTAATTCAGAGGCAGAACTTTCTTTTATGTCTGCCTGGGAAACTCATGTAACACTCAACCTCTGTTGTGCAGCAGCAGCCCAATTTCTCCTGCGTAGTCAGGATCTTTAATCAGCAAGGGAACTCTGTTGTTTACCTGTTAATTGTTGATTCAGACAGGTGAAACCTGAAGTAGCTGAATGAGATTCTTTTTTTCTTTTTTCTTCAGTGCTGGGGATCAAACCTAGGTCTTTTCACATGCTAAGCAAGCACTCTCCCTTTCAGCTATATTCTCAGCCCTGAATGAAAGTCTTAACTTCCAATTCAATGTGTCTCCTGGTGGCAGCATTTCTCCCTCTGGGACATAGACATCTAGACCAGAAGAGCAGAAAGCATATACTTTCCAAATGGCTAACTAGGGGTAATCTTGAGAGCTGCCACTCTCATTACCAGCTTTCAATTCCTCCCTATGGAAAAAACATACCTAGGCTCCTGGAGAACCTTACCCCAGCCCTGGAAGGGAGAACCATTTACAAGCATTGTAACAAATAGTTTCAAAAGGCCATTCCACTATTGTGTCAAGCCAACTGCTTCAGGATGCTGGAGAGCATGGCAGACCTTTGAATTCCATGAGTGTGGACCTATTTCCTCACTTTTTTTTAGCTATAAAGTGAGTTCTTTAATCAGAAGCAAGGCTGTGTGGAAAACAATGATGATAGAAAAGGCATCTGTAAGCCCACAGGTGCTAATTTTGGCAAAAGCACTGCAAGCAGAAAAGGAAAATTAATGCATAAAGTAACTGTCTATCCCAGTAGAAAGAAAACACTTCTCCATAATGGTACCACTCCCATGTAATCAACATGCTACCAGATAGCTAGTTGACCATCCTGGGAAATGGTGACATATTAGGGAAACAAAGTTGATTTCCACTGATGGTAGATTGGCCATAACCAGGTTAGCCTTAGTGAGTGGAAATCCACATTGTCGAGCTCATACATTCGTGCACCTACACTCATACATTGCATCATGGCTGCATTTCTCATGAGCCCATTGGGCAATAGCAGTAGTGGGTGAAGAAAGAGGCTGACTGACACCTACAAAATGATTCACCATACTCACTTGATTATTAAAATCTTCCTTTACTAAATTTGCCCTTCTCCCAAAATTTTCTTGTCAATGAATTACTATAATGTTCCCTCCTACCCTTTGACCATTCTGCCAATCCATTGGTCACATCAGTTGAATGGGTATATGACCTCACACCTGGCCATTTCTGCCTTCCATCAAAGTTAACAACCAGGTTTACTGCTTGAACTTCTGCCTTCTGGGAAGATTTCCTTTCATCAGTGTCATGAATGTGTTCCAATGCTGTAGTTGCCCTCCTTTTCATGGCAACTGCATATCATAGAGAACAACCTAAATACCAAGCCCAGGTCTTCCCTTCCTCTGTCAACTGGGCATAGGGACATGGCATAGATGCAGGCAAGTGAAGAAGTGGCATAGCAGGAGTAGATGCCATGGATACTTGGGCCACTTCTTCATATACCTGAATTTTACCTTTAGGGCCTGCTCAGGCCTGTACACATATATACCACTGTCATTTGGTGATGGAGTACTGCTGAGTACAACCAACTTGGTGGGTCAGAGAACAACCAGTTCATGGTGGGATGCTCTGTTCACATGGTAACTTGGTGACCCATGGTTAAATGTTGAGTCTCAGTGAAAGAGACAGCTAAGAATCAGTGGAGGCCAAGAGCTGTTTCTCAAATTGAAAGTGGCTTTCTGTTCAGGGTGACGGGGCTTTACTTCTAACATCTAAGGGCTTGTGTTACAATTCACCTATACACCTGTATGGGCTGCCAAAGGTTCTAAACAGCATCCCTACATGCTACATGCACAGCAGCCCACACCTGTCAAAACCAGGCCCCACTCAAAACCAGAGACTTTTTAGGACTCTCAGTACATGGACCAGAATAGCTGGTACCTACAAAATGATTCCTCCCAAGTGATGAGTGTGTTGGTCCTAAAATCCTAAGAGTTCCTCTAGGTATTGTCCCTGCTTACAGGTTACAGGATTAGCCAGATGTAACTTCTTTTTCACCCTAGCAAGATTATTTCACGTTTCATACCATACCATCAGACCCTGATTAATTTCACTGAGATAAAAGGCACTGATTTTGAAATTTATATTTTACCTCTTAACACGCTAATGTCTTACAAATAAATTCAAAGTAGTTGCTCCATTTCATTTACCAGGGCCAGTCAGAATAATGTTATCAATGTAATGAACAGATGTAATATCTTGTGGGAGGGAAAAGCAATCAAGACTGTTATAAGCTCAATTGTGACATAGGGTCGAAGAGATGACTTCCCATACAGTAAGACTGTGAATGCGCTCTTTTTTCCAAGGTGATACCAAAAGCAAAAAGAGAGGTCCTACCTCTCCCAAAGTTGAAGCCAGGGATTTGAAGACCAAAAAAGGAGGGCTGAAAACATCCATCCACACACACACACACATCCAATGAGTGTATCTCAGTGGCAGAGTGTCTTTAGCATGTATGAGGCCTTGAATTAAATTCCCAGATTGAAAAGAAGAAGACCTGCACATTACTCACTTTCTTTCAGTCCCAAGACACTGCAGCTCTGAAGGCACCGAAAATGTCCTTGGAATGACAGCCCTGGAGAAATAAGTTTGATCACAATGTCATCCTCAAGTTCCCCCTGACCATGGAGTCTGCCAATGTGAAGACAGAAGACAACACACTGTTCATACTGGATGTCAAGGCCAAAAAGCATCAGATCAGACAGACTTTGAAGAAGTTCTGTGACACTGATGTGGCCAAAATCAATACCCTGATCCAGTCTCATGGACAGAAGAAGGCATGTGTTCAACTGTCTCCTGATTATGTTGCTTTGTATATTGCCAACAAAACTGAGTCTAGCTGGCTAATTCAAAATATGTATTTTTTCACTATAAAGAAAATAAAGGGCTGGAGAAGTGGCTCAATTGCTAGAGCATCTGCCTAGCAAGCATGAAATCCTATGTTTAAACCCCAGTACTGCCAAAAAAAAAAAAAAAAAAAAGGAAAAGAAAGAGATATAGTGAAGGTGTGTTGCTGGCCTTGTTGGAGGCCTGATAGACACCAATGGAGAGAGGTATTTTCCAGCTAAGCTGCACATCAGGTGCAGGTATTTGATCAAGCAATGGAAACTCATCTAGTGCAGCAGCTGCAACTGGAATCCCACTTGGTGAAGTTTAAAATAATCCACTGTGATTTGCCTAGATCCATCACTCTCCTGAGGACAAATAAGTGAGTTGAGTGGGGATGTAGTAGAAATTGTCTCTGCTGCATCTTTTAGTCCTTGTTACTAGCACTAATGTCTGCAATCTGTCCAGCAATGCACTGGACTTCCACAGGCCTTCCCCACCTCAATAACCCCTGCTCTAAGACAAGGAACTGATCTGGGGACTATGTTTGTGGCTGAAGTTGTTCATTCCAGCTGTGTACTTATGAACCACAGAAATAACCACATTGGGTACCCTCTGGATCCACTGACTACTCTGACTGGAATGTCTCAGTGATATTTTGAGTTTCATGGCATCAGTGTCAATTTAAAGCTCATGTTTAGTAGCCAATAAACATCTGATTATTTCCTTTCCCCACTGCAAAGTTACCCTGTTAATAGCACATAAGTCCCTGTGAGGAAGTCCCAAGAAAGATTAACAGTATAAATGTTTAGTTCTGTGCTGGCATCCTTCCTAAAGGAAACACTCTCCTCCCCTTTGTTCCAGGGGTTCTGGGTCTGTGAACTGGCTCCAGTCTGGGAACTGATTGAGGGGCTATGACTCTATGTTTTTGTGATTCAAGATAGACCTTTCATTTTGGACCTAGAATATCTGCTTATATGCATGAAGAAATTCCTATTTTGGACTGGGGGTTTGGCTGAAGGGCTATAGCATTTGCCTAGAAAATTGGAGGCCCTCAGTTTAAGCCCTAATACCACACACACACACACACACACACACACACACACACACATAATCCTATTTCACTCCTAAGAATACCATGATGAACTAGCCAGCACCATAGGTGCAAGAGGCAGACACTTCTGGTTGTGTCCTATCAGTTGTCCGTCACAAGAGCGATGTCCACCCTGTTTAGGACCACTGAATGTTGTCACTCAGCCACCATAAAATTCAAGTACTTTTGTTGCATTTAGACTTCCCAATTCAGTGATTGCAGTTCATATTGTGAACTTCTGGCCTCATAGAAGCAAAGGAAATCATGAATACTGCATGATTCCATTTATATAATGTGTTTAAAGTATTGAAAATAGAGTAAGGATTTCCAGAAGTTTGAGTGGAAAGGAAATGGGGAGGATTTTGTTCAATGGACAAAGAGTTTTGTTTTTGCAAACTGAAAAAATACTAAAGATCTGTTATAAAACAATATTCTTGTTGTTAACACTGTGGTATTGTACATTTAAAATGGCTTTAATGGTAAATTTTGTGGGGATTTTGCTGCAATAAAAAATTAATTTTAGGAGAAAAGGAAGGGAGTGGAAACATAATGGAGAAGTGAACTTACTCAAGGTACATTGTATGCATGTATAGCATTATCACAATGAAATCCCCTTGTAATATTAATGCATACTAATTCAAAAAAATTTTATGTAAAAATTATTGTTAAATCAATCTGCATTTTAGCAGGATTCCTAGATGGCTCCACTTCATGAAAAAGCACTGCAGAGACAGTAGTGGTCAGAGATCCTAGATATCCCAGATATAGGAGCCCCAAGTGCAGGTGGGAGCTTGTCAGAAGGGCCAGGAGGGATATTCCCCAGAATGTAAAATTACCAGAATACTTAAAATATTCTGTTAACGATGAACATCTTAAAAGAGTCATATAAATAGAAGAACTGTCAAAGTTAACTTAGTGAGAACTGTATAGAAAATAATCAAGAAAAAATGGAAGTACTAACTCCAGGGACAGCAAATGCCATTCAGGAAGTAAAAAGTAGCAAAAGTTACATCTAAGGCTGGAGGTGTGGCTCAAACAGTACAGCACCTGCTTAGCAATCAGAAAGCCTTGAGTTCAGTCCCCATTACCACTAAAGAATAAAAAAAAAAGAACTAAAAAGGTTACATATGTGAGGGTTAGTAATGGAAAAGAAAACAGGAATTACTAAGCTAAACATAATTTCTACATAAGTAGATTAGGAAGACAAAAGGAATGACAGGAGTGAAAGACAACAACTACTATTCACAGACAGAACTGGGCATAGAAATCCGAAGTTAAAAATGAACTCATGATTGTGAGCAAGATGGCAGATTACAACCTTCCTCTATCTGACTCCGTGAATGTGAACAGTCTGGTTAACAAGGGATAGACAATATTCTGAGGAGAGAAAGAGCATTGGGAATCGCAAAAGAGTTGACAGGGCAACTGAAAAACATGGAGAAACAGAAAGGTGTCACATAAATATAGAAAACAGTCCTCATCTACAGTCCCAGCTCCCCCAGGGAAAGACAAAGACAAAAAGACAAGATAAACCAGGCAGCTCTGGTGCCAGACTGGTAATTCTAACCACAAGATAAGCCAACACTTCTCACAAGCCTTAAACCCAGGGTAGGGATTTGGTCTGACAGTGACTGCTCCTGTGTCGGAGACTAGCTTTGCAGACGAAATATATTTTATGGTTGGGGAGTTATAGTAAGATGCCATTTTGAGAGGGGGATCTATTGTTTGAGAGTGAGATACTCTGGGAACTTGAAAACAAGGAACAATTGTGGCTAAGGGGGTCTGGGGGCACTGTGCTACAGTGTTTGGGTGGGAGATGGCCATGAGAGGTGGGTGTGAAAAGGGACAGAGTCTAAGAGTCTAACATGGACCAACTGAGAAGTTTCAGCAGTGGGGAGCTTGGGCAGTGAAGAGCTTAGTGTTCAGTGTCTCCCATCACACACCAGCAAAGAGCAAGTCCCATCATCTGAGGATCACTGTGGAAGCAGAGCACTGAGGCCATGAGTCCCAGAATGCTATACTTTGTGGTGCTACCTCTGGGCTACATGTCTTTGCTGCCAGGTAGGACTGAAAGCCCAATACCAGATCCTGTGAAACATCTGATTTCCCAGCCTTTACCCACCCACAGGATGGTGAACTACTGGGAGGGGTCTGAAACCACTGAGAACAGCAGGTAGAGAGCCTGAATCCCTCAGTTCTCCACGACCAGAGCAAAACTCAGTGCTCTATTTGCTCCCCCAACTTGTTGATGCATTTGGGGACATTTCTAGGCTCGGGTACCTGCTGCTACAAGGGTACAACCTGGGGGACTGCAAGGCTCCTTGCAGTCAGCAGAAATTCTTGGTACACAAAGAAGGGAAGCTTTTTGCTGAAAGCAACACAGAAATGGACACATGGTCAAGGACCAGAGCTGACCTCAGCCTATATACAGTACCAACCTGAGCACTAGGTATGGCAGATACTCTACCTAGTTCTTCTCTTTCTGAGTGGTGCTGAGGATCAGACTGGTGCCTGGGGCACATGGGCAAATGTTTGGCCCCTGAGCTCCAGTCCAGTGGTAAGAAACTGTACCTAAACCTGCCATCACAGTCCTGTCTGAACATTGAAAATACGTCACCTGAAACATTACAGGTGATCAATCAAGGAATTGGCCTCAGATGCATAAATACAAAGGCATAAATGCAAAAAATATGAAAAAATGAAGCAATATGACTCCTACTCCTCCAAAAATCAACAACTGCATAATAATGGACTTTAATTATAATGAAGCAGATGAAATCTTTAACAAAAAATTCAAAAGAATGGTTATAAGGATCAATGAGATGAAGGAGGACACATATAAACACCTGAGCATACAAATAAGCAGCTGAGTGAAACACAGCTATGAGAGAGAAATGCAGGATGTGAGAGAAGAATTCAATAACAATATATCAATACTGAAAACATCAAATTGAAATTCTGGAAATGAAAAGCTCAGTAAATCAAATAAATACTCAGTTGAAAGCATCACCAACAGACTGGATTAAGTTGAAGAAAGAATATCAGGTCTCCCCTTCTAAGTGCAAGCTAAAGACATAGAAAACATATTCAATAACATAATAGCAGAAAATGTCCCAAAACTTAAGAGATGGTCATCCAGATATAGGAAGCATTTGGAACACCAAACAGACAAGACTGGAAAAGAGCCTCTTCCTGTCATATTACAGTTAAAACACAGAGTTTTAACTCATTGTTAAAACAAAATAAACAAACAAAAAAACCCCCAAAACAAGGAAAGAGCAGTGTGTCAGTGACACCTATAATCCTTGCTACTCAGGAGGCAGTGATCAGGAGTATGGAGGCTCAAAGCCAGTCTTGGCAAATAGTTCATGGGACCCTATCTTGAAAATACCCCATTTAAAAAAAATTTATTTTTAATTAATTAATTAATTATTTTGGGATTCTAAGATGGTGACTAGAGGAGGGAAGCAGAAAACATGCTTCCTAAAGTAAAATCTTGGAGAGATGCTGGAGATACACCTTGCAGGAAAAACCACCAAGAAGAGGCCAAACTCCAACACCTCCACACCCCCAGCCCATGCATGCCATCCCCACTCCATGTTAAATAGAGAAACCAGGAGGGCTCTCACGCCTCTAGATGCCAGCTCCTACCAGCTTGAGAGAAGCAGACCACCAGGTGAGCTAAGCAGCATGCTGTACTCCCACAAACAACCCTAAGCCAGATCAGCATTGCCCCTTGGACAGACTGACCCCCACCCAGGGAAAAAAGAGAAAAAAAACCCAAATTGAATAACAAACAAACGAACAAAAGACACGTAGCAAAGAGGGCAGAGCGCCCTGAGCTCCAAAGAGTGGGAGGGGGGGGCACTCCCTCACACAAACTGTAAATAAACAAGCTGGTCAGAGAAGGCGGGTGTAGCGCCACCTCCCCCAGTGTGCTTGGAGAGG
Source organism: Castor canadensis (assembly GCF_047511655.1). Lineage (NCBI taxonomy): Eukaryota > Metazoa > Chordata > Mammalia > Rodentia > Castoridae > Castor > Castor canadensis. The sequence goes on from NC_133393.1 coordinate 24,863,694, forward strand.
GGAAAGCTTGTAACAATGTGTGGAAAGCTCCACCAGAGTGGGGAGGAAAGGGTTCTCCCTTACATGAACTGTAGATAAACAGGCTGGCTGGAGAAGGCAGGAGTGGCAGCAGGCCCAGAAGCCTGTGGCACAGGCAGGTAGGGCTGTATACTGGAGAAAACAAAAGGGGCATGCACCCAGGAGAACTCTAAACAAACAAGCCTGTGGGGCTAGGTGAGTGTTAAGCTCACTCCTGAGATCTGCAATCAATAAAGCCTCCAGCAACAGCTGGCTGACAGTAGTGGGCAGGTGAGCTGCAGCCTCAGACAGACATTCATAAAGCTGTCTCCAGACTCTTTTTTTTTTTTTCTCTTCCTCTGATGAGACAACGACTGAACTAGAACTGCATGCTGAAGGACTAACTGAAACTGTATTGCATTTGAACTTGGGGTATTTTGTTTTGTTTTGTTTTTTGTTTCCCCTTTGATGAGATGACAGAACTACTTCTGAGACACCATCTCCAGGATTGGAGGCTGAAGGACTAACACCAAAATTATTAAGACTGAAACTTTACTGCATTTGAACTTGGGGATATTTTTTAATCCTCTCTCTGTCTCTCTAATGCCTGTTTAGCTTACTGTTGATAAGTACACTATGTCTCCCTGTTTATTTCTTTGGCTCTGGAGGTTTTTTGTTGTTGTTTTTTGATTTGTTTGTTTTCCCCTTTTTCTTTATCTTCTTTGCTTTCCCTCTCCTCTCACCCTTCCATTCTAGATATCACCATTGTTATTATTACAAGCTAGAAAATACTTAATTGTACACAGTACAGGGACAGAACAATAGCAAGGGCAATGATGGGAAGACAGAAAAAAGAGGGAAACCAGTTTTCCCCCAATAATAAATTAGTACAGGAAAAGAGAGAAATGAAGAAAACAGATACTCAGATACAGACTCAACAAAACGAAGATAAACTATGCCAAAGAACACAAAGAAGCCCACAAGAACACTCTGAAAGAAGAAATCCTGCAAGTAATCATGAGAATTTTATAGAGATGATACTGGATATGATCAGCCAAAATGTACAGGAAATACTCAAGAAATTCCAAGACAACAAAAATAGAGAATTTGAGAAAGCACAAGAACAAATAAAAGAAACTATAGAAGCACTGTATAAACACCAAAGTGAAACAAAGAACACGATTAACAAAGAGATAAATGAACTCAGGATGAAAACAGACAATATTAAAGAGGAAGGGACTCAGGATATGGAAAACCTCACAAAAAACAATGAAAGAGAAATGCAAAACAAAATGGAAGGCCAATTCAGCAGAATAGAACAAGCTGAAGACAGAATCTCAGAACTCGAAGATGAAATGGTAATTAAAGGAAAAACCAATGAACTATTAGTTCAACAACTCAAGACCTGTGAAAAGAAAATGCAAGAACTTACTGACTCCATCAAAAGACCAAACCTGAAAGTCATGGGCATTGAAGAAGGAGAAGAGGTGCAAGCAAAGGGAATGTGTAATATATTTCATAAAATAATTACAGAAAATTTCCCAAACCTAAGAAATCTATGCCCATACAGATGCAAGAGGCCTCCAGAACACCATATAGACCTGACCAAAATAGAACTACTCCATGGCATATTATCATTAAAACAACAAGTACAGAGACTTGAGAAAGAATATTGAAGGCTGTAAGAGAGAAAAAAACAAATAACATACAAAGGTAAACCCATCAAAATCACAGCAGACTTCTCAACAGAAACATTAAAAGCAAGAAGAGCATGGGGTGAGATCTTTTGGGCACTGAATGAAAATAACTTCAACCCTAGGATACTCTACCCAGAAAAACTATCATTCAAAATAGATGAAGCAATAAAAGTCTTCCATGATAAGCAGAAACTAAAACAATATGTGATCACAAAGCCACCACTACAAAAGATTCTTCAAGGGATTCTGTACACAGAAAGTGAAACCCAACATAACCATGAAAGGGCAGGCACTACCAAACTACAGGAAAAGAAAAAGCAAGAAAGTAGAGAGTAACATAGATTTAGCTACACACAATCAAACCTTCAAAAAACTATGACAACTAAATGACAGGAATCACCACATACCTATCAGTACAAACACTTAATGTTAATGGACTTAATTCCCCCCCCAAAAGGCACATTTGACAAACTGGATTAAAAAGGAAGATCCAACAATTTGTTGCTTACATGAGACCCATCTCACTGATAGAAATAAGCATAGGCTTAGGATGAAAGGCTGGAAGAAGATTTACCAAGCCAATGGTCCCCCAAAACAGGCAGGAGTAGCAATACTTATCTCTGACAAAGTAGACTTCAAACCTAAATTGATCAAATGAGATAAGAAGGACATTCCATACTAATAAAAGGGGAAATAGACCAAAAGGAAATAACAATTATCAACCTATATGCACCCAATGTCAATGCACCCAATTTCATCAAACATACTCTGAAGAACCTAAAAGCATATATTAACTCCAACACAGTGGTTATGGGAGACTTTAACACCCCACTATCATCAATAGATAGATCATCCAAACAAAAAAATCAATAAAGAAATCCAAGATCTAAAATATACCATAGATCAAATGGATCTAGTTGATGTCTACAGATTTTTCATCCAACTTCTACACAATATACATTCTTCTCAGCAGCCCATGGAACCTTCTCCAAAATAGATCATATCCTAGGGCACAAAGCAAGCCTCAGCAAATATAAGAAAACAGAAATTATACCATGCATTCTATCAGACCACAATGCAATAAAACTAAATATCAACAACAAAAATAAAGACAAAAAACATGCAAACAGCTGGAAACTGAATAACTCATTGCTTTATGAACAATGGGTCATTGATGAAATAAAAGAGGAAATTAAAAAGTTCCTGGAAGTCAATGAAAATGAAAACACAACCTACCAGAACATATGGGACACAGCAAAGGCAGTCATGAGAGAATGTTTATAGCCATGAGTGCATATATTAAAAAGACTGAAAGATCTCAACTCAATGACCTAATGATACATCTCAAACTCCTAGAAAAACAAGAACAAGCAAATCCCAAAACAAATAGGAGAGAAATAACAAAAAAAAGAGCTGAAATCAATGAAATAGAAACCAAACCAAAAAATACAAAGAATTAATGAAATAAAAAGTTTGTTCTTTGAAAAAATAATATCCATAGACTCCAGCAAACCTGACTAAAGGAGGAGAGAAAAAAAGCCCAAATTAGCAGAATCAGGAATGCAAAAGGGGAGATAACAACAAACACCATGGAAGTCCAGGAAATCATCAGAGACTACTTTGAGAACCCATATTCAAATTAATTTGAAAAATTTGAAGGAATGGACAGATTTCTAGATACTTATGATCATCCAAAACTGAACCAAGAGGACTTTAATCACCTGAATAGATCTATAACACAAAATGAAATTGAAGCAGCAATCAAGAGTCTCCTCAAAAAGAAAAGTCCAGGACCTGATGGATTCTCTGCTAAATTCTATCAGACCTTTAAAGAAGAACTGATACCAACCATACTTAAACTGTTCCACGAAATAGAAAGGGAAGGAAAGCTGCCTAGCACATTTTATGAAGCCAGTATTACACTTATCCCAAAACCAGGCAAAGACACCTCCAAGAAGGAGAACTATAGGCCAATCTCCTTAATGAACATGGATGCAAACATCCTCAATAAAATAATGGCAAACCAAATTCAACAACACATCAAAAAGATCATTCACCATGACCAAGTAGGTTTCATCCCAGGAATACTTGGGTGGTTCAACATATGAAAATCAATAAACATAATAAACCACATTAACAGAAGCAAAGACAAAAACCACTTGATCATCTCAATAGATGCAGAAAAAGCCTTTGATAAGATCCAACACCATTTCATGATAAAAGTTCTAAGAAAACTAGGAATAGAAGGAAAGTACCTCAACATTATAAAAGCTATATATGACAAACCTACAGCCAGCATTATACTTAATGGTGAAAAAATGAAACCATTCCCTCTAAAATCAGGAAAAAAAACAAGGATGCCCACTATCTCCACTCCTATTCAACATAGTGCTGGAATTCCTAGGCAGAGCAATTAGGAAAGAAGAAGGAATAAAAGGAATACAAATAGGTAAAGAAACTGTCAAAATATCCCAGATGATATGGTCCTATACCTTAAAGACCAAAAAAAAAAAAAACTCTACTCAAAAGCTCCTAGACACCATCAACAGCTATAGCAAGGTAGCAGGATACAAAATCAACATAGAAAAATCATTAGCATTTCTGTACACTAATAATGAACAAACTGAGAAAGAATATATGAAAACAATTCCATTTACAATAGCCTCAAAAAAAATCAAATATCCAGGTGTAAACCTAACAAAAGATGTGAATGATCTCTACAAGGAAAACTATAAACTTCTGAAGAAAGAGATTGAGAAAGACTATAGAAAGTGGAGAGTTAGAGATAAGGGCAAAATAGTTTCTGCGGGGTATTGAGGGGGGGAGCGGGAGGGGGTGGAGTGGGTGGTAAGGGAGGGGGTGGGGGCAGGGGGGAGAAATGAACCAAGCCTTGTATGCACATATGAATAATAAAAGAAAAATGAAAAAAAAAAAAAAAGAAAGTGGAGAGATCTCCCATGCTCATGGATTGGTGGAATCAATATAGTAAAAATGTCTATATTACCAGAAGTAATCTACTTGTTTAATGAAATTCTCATCAAAATCCCAATGACATTCATCACAGAGATTGAGAAATCTACCCTTAAATTTATATGGAAACACAAGAGGCCACAAATAGCCAAGGCAATACTCAGTCAAAAGAACAATGCTGGAGGTATCACAATACCTGACTTCAAACTATATTACAAAGCAATAACAATAAAAACAGCATGGTACTAGCACAAAAACAGATATGAAGACCCATGGAACAGAACAAAGGACCTGGACATGAAGCCACAAAACTATAACTAACTTTTCTTTGACAAAGGTGCTAAAAACATATGATGGAGAAAAGACAGCCTCTTCAACAAAAACTGCTGGGAAAACTGATTAGCAGTCTGCAAAAAACTGAAACTAGATCCATGTTTTTCACTGTATACCAGTATTAACCCAAAATGGATCAAGTACCTTAATATCAGACCCCAAACTCTAAAGTTGGTACAGGAAAGAGTAGGAAATACTTTGGAGCTAATAGGTATAGGCAAGAACTTTCTCAATGGAACCCAGCAGCTCAGCAACTAAGAGATAGCATAGATAAATAGAACTTCATAAAAATAAAAAGCTTCTGCTCAACAAAAGAAATGGTCTCTAAACTGAAGAGAACACCCACAGAGTGGGAGAAAATATTTGCCAGCTACACATCAGACAAAGGACTGATAACCAGAATATATAGGGAACTCAAAAAGCTAAATTCTCCAAAAATTAATGAACTAATAAAGAAATGGGCACGTGAACTAAACAAAACTTTCTCAAAAGAAGAAATTCAAGTGGCCAAAAAACACATGAAAAAATGATCACCATCTCTAGCAATAAAGGAAATGCAAATTAAAACCACACTAAGATTGTATCTCACCCCTGTTAGAATAGCCATCATTAGCAACACCACTAACAACAGGTGTTGGCAAGGATGTGGGGAAAAAGGAACCCTCTTACACTGTTGGTGGGAATGTAAACTAGTACAACCACTCTGGAAGAAAATTTGGAGGCTTCTTAAAAATCCAGATAGATCTACCATATGATCCAGCAATACAACTCTTGGGGATATACCCAAAGAATGTGAGTCAGGTTACTCCAGAGGCACCTGCACACCCATGTTTACCGCAGCACTATTCACAATAGCCTAGTTATGGAAACAGCCAAGATGCCCCACTACTGACGAATGGATCAAGAAAATGTGGTCTTTATACACAATGGAATTTTATGCAGCCATGAAGAAGAACGAAATGTTATCATTCGCTGGTAAATGGATGGAACTAGAGAACATCATTCTGAGTGAGGTTAGCCTGGCCCAAAAGACCAAAAATCGTATGTTCTCCTTCATATGCGGACACTAGATCAAGGGTAAACACAACAAGGGGATTGGACTTTGATCACATGATAAAGTGAGAGCTCACAAGGAAGGGGTGAGGATAGGTAAGACACCCAAAAAACTAGATAGCATTTGTTGCCCTCAATGCAGAGAAACTAATGCAGATACCCTAAAAGCAACTGAGGCCAATAGGAGAAGGGGACCAGGAACTAGAGAAAAGGTGAGTTTGGGAAGAATTAACTTAGAAGGTAACACACATGTACAGGAAAGCAATGCGAGTCAACTCCCTGTATAGCTATCCTTATCTCAACTAGCAAAAACCCTTGTTCCTTCCTATTATTGCTTATACTCTCTCTTCAACAAAATTAGAGATAAGGGCAAAATAGTTTCTGCCAGGTATTGAGGGGGTGGGGTGACCTGGAGGGGGTGGGGGGTGGGGTAAGAGGGGAAGAAATGACCCATTGTATGCACATATGAATAAAATAAAATAAATTAAAAAAATTTATTTGGATAAAAAAAAGAAAATACCCAACACCAAAAAGGGATGATGGAGGGGCTCAAGTGGTAGTTGCCTGCCTAGCAAGCATAAAGCCTTGTGTTTAAATCCCAGCATATCGAGAGAGAGAGAGAGAGAGAGAGAGAGAGAGAAATAACAAGTCAATGCAATTGTTACCAATATTCCAATGTCATTCTTCACAAAAATAGAAAACCAATCCTAAAATTCATACAGAATCATAAAAGACCCTGAATAGCCAAAGTAATTCTGTGCATAGAGAGCAATGCTGAGGCATCACAATATCTGACTTCAAACTATAAGCCTGGCGCTGGTGTCTCACACCTGTAATCCTAAATACTCAGGAGGCAGAGATCAGGAGGAGCACATTTAGAAGCCAGCCCTGGCAAATAGTTCACAAGCCCCTATCTAGAAAATATGCAAAATAGGGCTACCAAAGTGGCTCAAGAGCTAGAGTGCCTGTGTAGCAAGCATTAGGCCCTGAGTTCAAACCCCAGTATCACCAAAAAAAAAAAAATACTACAAAAAATAGCATGATCCTGCATAAAAACAGACAACAGAGACCAAGGGAGTAGAGGACCCAGACATAAGCCCACACAGCTACAGTCAATCTGATTTTCAACAGATGTGCCAAAAATATATGTTGGAGAAAAGAGTTCTTCAACAAATGGTTCTGGGAAAACTAGATATCCATATGTAGAAGATTGAAACTAGATCCCTGTCTCTCACTCTGTACAAAAATCAGCTCAAAATGGATCAAAAACCTTAATTTAAGACTTAAGGAAAGAGTATTAAAGGAATAGTTCAAAAACTTTTATTCTGATGAACTGGAAACAGAAATATCACAATGGAACCCCTTTGTACAATTAATAAAATTTTTGAAAAAAAGAATATGCTGGTATAGTACTTTGAAAGCTCTTTATATTTTTATCTGTTTATTTATTTATGTATTTATTTACTGGCAGTGGGGGGGCTTGAACTCAGGGCTTCACACTTGCTAGGCAGGAGCTCTACTACTTGAGCCACACCTCCAGCCCTGTATAGTGCCTTGAGAAGTACTTTTATAACATGTATGAGAAGCCTTTAAAGTGTCTGCTCCCTTTAACTTAATAATTCCTATTCAAGAAATCTATGATTTTAAAACAAAATCCAAACTCTAGAACAATCTTAAGGATATCAACCGGACATGATTTACAATGATGAACAAAACATATAAAAAAGGAACTGAGATTGTAGCTCGGGGGTAGTACTGATGCTCAGAAGACAGGAAGCACTGGGCTCTATCCCAGCACCAAAAAGAAAAAAAAACTGAAAAGGCCAGATTCACAAACTCAAGGCTATAATCCTAGCTACTCTGGAAGCAGAAATTAGTAGGATAACTGTTCAAGGACAGCCCAAGCAAAAACTTTAGGAGACCTCCGTCTCAGACATTAAAAATCTGGGCTTGGTGGCACATGTCTGTCATCCAAGCTACCTGGGAAGAGGGTCAAGGTCCAGGCCAATCAGGGCATAAATTGAGACCCTATCTCAAAAATAACCAAAGGAAGAGAGAGGTTCCAAGATGGCAGCTAGAGGGAGGAAGCAGAAAGTGAGCCTCCTATAGTGAAATCTTGGAGAGACGCTGGAGACACACTTTGCAGGCATAATCACTGAGAAGAGGCATCACTTTGACCCCTCCACACCTCCAGCTGATGCAGAGAATCTCCACTTCATGTTAAACGGAGAAACAAGGAGGGCCCCCAGGCCGCCAGTCGCCCGTGCCCAGACGGCTTGGGAAGACACAGACCAGGTGAGCTTCATGGTATGCAGTACTCCCACAGACAAGCCTGGGCCAGAGCAGCATAGCCCCCGGGACAGACTGACCTCCACCTGGGGAAAAAAGAGAAACTGAGTAATAAGCAATAAGAACAAATAAGACACGCAGAAAAGAGGGTGGGGCTCACTGAGCGCTGAAGATTGGGGGAAGGGAACCCTTCCCGGAACTGTAAATAAACAAGCCGGCCTGGCCGGAGAGGCTCTGGCGGGAGTGGGGGCAGGGCGCGTGCCCAGCAACCAGGAGCGGGAAAGCTGGTGAGAGTGGCGGAGGGAGGAAAACTCCACAGGAGAGGAGGGAAGACCCACTTCCCATGTGACCTGTAAACAAACATGGTGGCTGGCAGGAGCAGCAGCACCGCTCAGTAATCAGGAGCAGGAAAGCTTGTGAAAGTGGCGGTGGGAGGAAAACTCCACAGGAGAGGGGGGAAGACCCACCTCCCACATGAACTGTAAATAAAAACGCAGGCCTGAGAATACGGGTGTAGTGTCACCTTTCCCAGTGCTTGGAAAGGGTAAAGCTGGTAGCAGAGGCTCACAGGAAAACTCTGAACAAACAAAACCTGTGGGGCCAGGTGAGTGCTAAGATCACCCCAGAGATCTGCATAAATAATGCCTCCAGCAACAGCAGGCTAACAGCAGTGGGCAGGCAAGCCACAGCTGCAGATACCATTCTCAGAACTGTCTCCAGACTCTTTTTTTTTTCTATTTCTCCCTACCCATGATGAGAGAACAACCGAATTACACCTACATACTGAAAAACTTACTGAAACTGTATTGCATTTGAACTTGGGACACTTGGTGGGGTTTGTGTGTGTGTGTGTGTGTGTGTAGTTTTGTTCTACTTTATGCGTCCCCTTTGATGAGACAACTACAGAACAACATCTGAGGCACCATCTCCAGGATTGGAGACTGAGATGGACACCCAAATTATTAAGACTAAAACTTCACTGCATTTGAACTTGGAGGTTTTTTGGTTTTTTGGTATTTTGGTGTTTTTTTTTTTAATTTTCTATTTTCCATTTTATTTTAATTCATTTTTACATGTAGATATTTCTTTCATTTACTTATTTTTTATTTTTATTCTTATCTATTTTTTTATTTTTGATTTTCAGTCCTCTTTCTATCTCTCTAATGTCTGTTCAGCTTACTGTCAATTAGTACACTAACACTCCCTGTTTATACCTTTGAAACTTTCTTGTCTGAAACCTTGTTCTGCTTTCTTCCTCTTGTCTGTGTATTTGTTTTCTCCTTTTCTTTAACTTCTTGCTTTCCATCTCAGCTCACCCTTCCATTCTAAATATTACCATTGTTATTATTACAAGCTAGAAAATACTTAATTGCACACAGTACAGGGACAATAACAACACCAAAGACAATGATGGGAAGACAGAAAAAACAGGGAAACCAGTTTCCCCACAGCAAAAAATTAGTACAGGAACCAGAGGGGAAGGAAGAAAACAGATACTCAGATCCAGACTCCAACAAAATGAAGATAAACTATGCCAAAGGACCCAATGAAGCCCACAAGAATAATTTAAAGAAGACATATTACAAGTCCTCAATGAGAATTTTATAGAGATGATACTGGATAGAGTAAACCAAAATGTACAGGAGACACTCAAGAAATTCCAAGACAACAAAAATAGAGAATTTGAAAAAGCAAAAGAAGAAATAAAGGAAACCTTAGAAGCACTGTATAAACACCAAAGTGAAAGAGAGAACACGATGAATAAATGGATAAATGAACTCAGGACAAAAATAGACAACATTAAAGAGGAAACAACCCAGGATATGAAAAACCTCAGAAAAAAGAACGAAACAGAACTGCAAAACAAAACGGAAGGCCAATCCAGCAGAATAGAACAAACAGAAGACAGAATCTTAGAACTTGAAGATGAAATGGTGATGACAGGAAAAACCGAAGAATATTAATTAAACAACTCAAGACCTGTGAAAAGAAAATGCAAGAACTCACCGACTCCATCAAAAGACCAAACTTGAGAATCATGGGCATCAAAGAAGGAGAAGAGGTGCAAGCGAAGGGAATGCGTAATCTATTCAACAAAATAATAATGAAAAATTTCCCAAATCTAGAGAAAGATATTCCCATACAGATGCAAGAGGCCTCCAGGACACCAAACAGACCAGATCAAAATAGAACTACCCCATGACATATCATCATTAAAACAACAAGTTCAGAAACTAAGGAAAGAATATTGAAGGCTGTAAGAGAGAAAAAACAAGTAACATACAAAGGTAAACCCATCAAAATCACAGCAGACTTCTCAACAGAAACATTAAAAGCAAGAAGAGCATGGGGTGAGATCTTCTGAGCACTGAATGAAAATAACTTCAACCCCAGGATACTCTACCCAGCAAAACTATCATTCAAAATAGATGGAGCAATAAAAGTCTTCCATGATAAGCAGAAACTAAAACAATATGTGACCACAAAGCCACCACTATAGAAGATTCTGCAAGGGATTCTGCACACAGAAAGTGAAACCCAACTTAACCATGAAAAGACAGGCAGCACCAAACCACAGGAAAAGAAAAAGCAAGACAGTAGAGAGTAACCCCAACTTAGGTACACACAATCAAACCTTCAAACAACTAAGACAACTAAATGGCAGGAATCACCACATACCTATCAGTACTAACGCTTAATGTTAATGGACTTAATTCACCCATCAAAAGGCACTGCTTCACAAAATGGATTAAAAAGGAAGATCCAACAATTCGTTGCTTACAGGAGACCCATCACACTGACAGAAATAAGCATAGGCTTAAGATGAAAGGCTGGAAGAAGATTTACCAAGCCAATGGCCCCCAAAAACAGGCAGGAGGAGCAATACCTATCTCTGACAAAGTAGACTTCAAACCTACATTGATCAAACAAGATAAAGAAGGACATTCCATACTAATAAATGGGAAATAGACCAAAAGGAAATAATAATCATCAATCTATATGCACCCAATGTCAATGCACCCAATTTCATCAAACATACCCTGAAAGACCTAAAAGCATATATAAACGCCAACACAGTGGTTGTGGAAGACTTTAACACCCCATTATCATAAATAGATAGGTCATCCAGACAAAAACTCAATAAAGAAATCCAAGATCTAAAATATGCAATAGATCAAATGGACCTAGTTGATGTCTACAGAACATTTCATCCAACCTCTGCACAATATACATTCCTCTCAGCAGTCCATGGAACCTTCTCCAAAATAGATCATATCCTAGGGCACAAAGCAAGTCTCAGCAAATATAAGAAAATAGAAATTATACCATGCATACTATCTGATCACAATGCAGTAAAAGTAGAACTCAACAACAAAAGTAAAGACAAAAAACATGCAAACAGCTGGAAACTAAATAATTCATTACTTAATGAAGAATGGATCATCAATGCAATAAAAGAGGAAATTAAAAAGTTCCCGGAAGTCAATGAAAATGAAAACACAACCTACCGGAACCTATGGGACACAGCTAAGGCAGTCTTGAGAGGAAAGTTTATAGCCATGAGTGCATATATTAAAAAGACTGAAAGATCCCAAATCAATGACCTAATGATACATCTCCAATTCCTAGAAAAACAAGAACAAGAAAATCCCAAAACAAATAGAAGGAGAGAAATAATAAAAACAAGAGCTGAAATCAACGAAAAAGAAACCAAAAAAACCATACAAAGAATTAATGAAACAAAAAGTTGGTTCTTTGAAAAAATAAGCAAGATCGATAGACCCCTGGCAAACCTGACTAAAATGAGGAGAGAAAAAACCCAAATTAGTAGAATCAGGAATGCAAAAGGGGAGATAACAACAAACACCATGGAAGTCCAGGAAATCATCAGAGACTACTTTGAGAACCTATATTCAAATTAATTTGAAAATCTAAAAGAAATGGACAGATTTCTAGATACATATGATCATCCAAAACTGAACCAAGAGGAAATTAATCACCTGAATAGACCTATAACACAAAATGAAATTGAAGCAGCAATCAAGAGCCTCCCCAAAAAGAAAAGTCCAGGACCTGATGGATTCTCTGCTGAATTCTATCAGACCTTTAAAGAAGAACTGATACCAACCATACTTAAACTGTTCCATGAAATAGAAAGGGAAGGAAAACTGCCTAATATATTTTATGAAGCCAGTATTACACTTATCCCAAAACCAGGCAAAGACAGCTCCAAAAAGGAGAACTATAGGCCAATCTCCTTAATGAACATTGATGCAAAAATCCTCAACAAAATAATGGCAAACCGAATTCAACAACACATCAAAAAGATTATTCACCACGACCAAGTAGGCTTCATCCCAGGGATGCAGGGGTGGTTCAACATATGGTAATCAATAAATGTAATAAACCACATTAACAGAAGCAAAGACAAAAACCACTTGATCATCTCAATAGATGCAGAAAAAGCCTTTGATAAGATCCAACACTATTTCATGATAAAAGCTCTAAGAAAACTAGGAATAGAAGGAAAGTACCTCAACATTATAAAAGCTATATATGACAAACCTACAGCCAGCATTATACTTAAAGGAGAAAAACTGAAACCATTCCCTCTAAAATCAGGAACCAGACAAGGATGCCCACTGTCTCCACTCCTATTCAACATAGTACTGGAATTCCTAGCCAGAGCAATTAGGCAAGAAGAAGGAATAAAAAGAATACAAATAGGTAAAGAAACTGTCAAAATATCCCTATTTGCAGACAACATGATCCTATACCTTAAAGACCCAAAAAACTCTACTCAGAAGCTTCTAGACATCATCAATAGCTATAGCAAGGTAGCACGATATAAAATCAACATAGAAAAATCATTAGCATTTCTATACACTAACAATGAGCAAACTGAGAAAGAATGTATGAAAACAATTCCATTTACAGTAGCCTCAAAAAAAATCAAATACCTAGGTGTAAACCTAACAAAAGATGTGAAAGACCTCTACATGGAAACTCTACACTTCTGAAGAAAGAGATTGAGAAAGACTATAGAAAGTGGAGAGATCTCCCATGCTCATGGATTGGTAGAATCAACATAGTAAAAAAATGTCGATACTCCCTAAAGTAATCTACATGTTTAATGCAATTCCCATCAAAATTCCAATGACATTCATTAAAGAGATTGAAAAATCTACCGTGAAATTTATATGGAAACAGAAGAGGCCACAAATAGCCAAGGCAATACTCAGTCAAAAGAACAATGCTGGAGGTATCACGATACCTGACTTCAAACTATATTACAAAGCAATAACAATAAAAACAGCATGGTACTGGCACAAAAACAGACATGAAGACCAGTGGAACAGAATAGAGGACCCAGATATGAAGCCACACAACTATAACCAACTTGTCTTTGACAAAGGAGCTAAAAATATACGATGGAGAAATAGCAACCTCTTCAACAAAAACTGCTGGGAAAACTGGTTAGCAGTCTGCAAAAAAACTGAAACTAGATCCATGTATATCACCCTATACCAATATTAACTCAAAATGGATCAAAGATCTTAATATCAGACCCCAAACTCTAAAGTTGATACAAGAAAGAGTAGGAAATACTCTGGAGGTAGTAGGTATAGGTAAGAACTTTCTCAATGAAACCCCAGCAGCACAGCAGCTAAGAGATAGCATAGATAAATGGGACCTCATAAAACTAAAAAGCTTCTGTTCATCAAAAGAAATGGTCTCTAAACTGAAGAGAACACCCACAGAGTGGGAGAAAATATTTGCCAACTATACATCAGACAAAGGACTGATAACCAGAATATATAGGGAACTCAAAAAACTAAATTCTCCCAAAACTAATGAACCAATAAAGAAATGGGCAAGTGTACTAAACAGAACTTTCTCAAAAGAAGAAATTCAAATGGCCAAAAAACACATGAAAAAATGATCACCATCTCTAGCAATAAAGGAAATGCAAATTAAAACCACACTAAGATTCCACCTCACCCCTGTTAGAATAGCCATCATTAGCAACACCACCAACAACAGGTGTTGGCGAGGATGCGGGGGAAAAGGAACCCTCTTACACTGTTGGTGGGAATGTAGACTAGTACAACCACTCTGGAAAAAAATTTGGAGGCTACTTAAAAATCTAAACATTGATCTACCATATGATCCAGCAATACCACTCTTGGGGATGTACCCAAGAGACTGTGACACAGGTTACTCCAGAGGCACCTGCACATCCATGTTTATTGTGGCACTATTCACAATAGCCAAGTTATGGAAACAGCCAAGATGCCCCAGCACTGACGAATGGATTAAGAAAATGTGGTATCTATACACAATGGAATTTTATGCAGCCATGAAGAAGAATGAAATGTTATCATTCGCTGGTAAATGGATGGAATTGGAGAACATCATTCTGAGTGAGGTTAGCCTGGCCCAAAAGACCAAAAATCGTATGTTCTCTTTCATATGTGGACATTAGATCAAGGGCAAACACAACAAGGGAATTGGACTCTGAGTACATGATAAAAGCGAGAGCACACAAGGGAGGGGTGAGGATAGGTAACACATCTAAAAAATTAGCTGGCTTTTGTTGCCCTTAACACAGAGAAACTAAAATAGATACCTTAAAAGCAACTGAGGCCAATAGGAAAAGGGGACCAGGAACTAGAGAAAAGGTGAGATCAAAAAGAATTAACCTAGAAGGTAACACCCACGCACAGGAAATTAATGTGAGTCAACTCCCTGTATAGCTATCCTTATCTCAACCAGCAAAAACCCTTGTTCCTTCCTATTATTGCTTATACTCTCTCTACAACAAAATTAGAAATAAGAGCAAAATAGTTTCTGCTGGGTATTGAGTGGGGGGAGAGGGAGGGGGTGGAGTGGGTGGTAAGGGAGGGGGTGGGGGCAGGGGGGAGAAATGACCCAAGCCTTGTATGCACATATGAATAATAAAACAATAAAAAAAAAGAAAGGTAAAGACGGTCTCAAGTAGACAAAGCAGTTGGGGGTGGGTCTACAGGCAACTGGTTTAGCCAGAGATTGGGGTTCCAAAAGCCACAGGTGGAGCTGCGGAACTTCAATGGGATCTCAGGGTGGGTGACATGGGGGAGTGGCACAGGGTGGGTGGCACCGGCTGACTCACTGCACCCTGATTGTTGGAGTGCTCATCCTTGTCGTTGCTTTCCAGCATCTAGTAGGTAGGATTACATGCGTGAGCCGTCAGTGCCCAGCTTTATTCATTTATTTTTATTTGTCTTTCTTGTTGTTTTGAGACAGGGTTTTGCTGTGTAGCTCAAGCTGGCCTCAAATTCATGGTCCTCCTGCTTCAGCCTTCTGAGTGCTGGGATGCACCACCACGACTGACTGAATCATTACTAGAACAGTAAGCCTGCATGAGATTCTTCAGGGAATCAAGTTTCTCTTCCCGTTCTTCACTCCCTATCCCCCTTACCCACTCCACTGGTGGTCTAAGAAACAGTTGTACAGCCTCACTTGCTCATAGGAACCCATGCACTTGTCTCCCAAGCAAGACTCCCGTTAGAGATAGCCTTTTCCCACCATTGCTCTGGGCTACAACTTCCCTGCTTTTGCCCAGGTCAGCCCTAGGCAAGCCCCTTATGAAGTCTCAGGCCACTTGGATGGAGAACCTTTCTTACGGTGCTGCAAAGAGGGCTTGTGGAGAATCTCTGTCTGTCCTGGTCCCAGGCCAGGGAGCCAAGGGCTTGGGAGAAGCTGGTTTTTCAGACTGAAGGCCAGAACCCAGCACTTTGTCTTCATCCTAAGGAGTGTCATGACACAGAACAACCAAAGCCAAGGTGAATGGGGCTGGGAGCTCAGGAAGAGCCAGGAAGAGAGGGGGAATCAACAGGTGCAGAGATGTAGAGCTGCACTCATTATTATCCAAGTAAGATCTATGACACTCTGTGCCCGCACTTTGGATTCCACAGCCTTCACTGCCTGGTGAATTTCATCCCTGACTCAACCCTCTTACATTCCCAGTGGTGCCAGAGGGCCTGAATATTGATACTGGAAAGGGTAGGAACATAAGTGGAAGGACCCAACCACACATTTTCCTCTGCTCAAGGAATTGGTTTCTAAACTATTAGCCACTGTCTCTAAGCTCCCAAACTTTCCCTTCAGGCAAAAAAATCTTATTCAACTTTTTCAAATTCAGAAACAAGAAAATAATTGCCCTTTTCAGACATACCAAAAGTTCTACAAAGACTGGAGGACTGGTCAGCATCCTGGGAAAGTGTATTTCTAGCTTACATCATTTTTTTTTCATCTAGCAAACAATTGGGGATATCGTAAGTTCTATTCCCGGTGATACTTAGTTCACTAGTAGCTATGAGCTGTAAATTCTTGCTTGTAGGGGTTGTTGTTGTCATTGTTGTATTTTGTCTTTGCAGTGCTAGGGACTGAACCCATGGCCTTGGCATGCCTCTATCACTGAGCTATATCCCCAGTCTCTTACTGGTAAGTTTTATGTTAACATTTGCATGCACTATCTCAGTTAATCTCTGTGTGTGTGTTTTGTGTTTGTGTGTGCATGTGTGTGTGTAATGCTGGTGATGGAACCCAAGGCCTTGTTCAGGTTAGGCATGTGCTCTACCATGCAACTACATCTCCAACCCATCTGGTTTCATCTTTGCTTGTGAGGTAAGAACTAGGATCTCCAATTCCCAGAGGGGAAAGTGAAGCTTAGAGAGGCTCAGCTCCATTTGCCATGGGCTTATAGCCAGTAGGTGGCACTTAGAACTGGGATTTGCACATGAAGGCCCCATGTGGTAGAGTGTGTAACTAACAGGACAGAGTGCTTACTTATTTCATCAGAGTAAGAAACGTAAATCTGTTCCACCTTGCCCCCGAGTGTTTTGAGGAAATTTTCTTTACTCCTGCAACAAATGAAGCAAGCAACTAACTGCCTTTGAGAGTTTGTAACCAAAAGCCAGAATCCTGCAGGTTTGTTATCCAAACTGGTTTTGCAATTTTAGGGCAAGTAGTTTAACTATTATTTTGTTGAATAAATTTCCTGGATTGAAGCTCACTAAAAATTTGAAGGAAGAAATAAAATCTCTAGAGGAATTCATATTAATCCCAGGTGTCAAAGAATCTACACAACTCACTATGAAAGACAAGGCAGCAGCACAGAGCAAGACATGTAGGCGTTCAAGTGGAAAAACAGTGACAAGACTGAGAACCTGCAGAAACAGCAGAGTGAAAAGACACTCTCAAATTCCATGTTTGAACTAAGAAACAGAACATAACATACCATGATGTCTTATGTCTAAAGCAGTGTATGTGTACCAGTATATAATTTAAAGTAGTACATAGTATAGTGTGCCCTACTATAATATAGTATATAATATTTTAATATAGTATATGTAAAAAAATATAATAAGCTTGGAAGTACCTGTAGGATGCAGGAAAATGAAAATAAACTAATTTTTTACAAAAGCAATTTCCATTTTTAGACATGAAATTCTAAAAATTTTACTGAAAATCTATCTCACTGACTTTTACTTGCAGTGCTAGGTATCAAACCCAGGGTCTTAACACCTCCAATCAAGCACTCCACAGCCAAGGTATATGCCCAGCCCAAATCATCTTACAGACTTCTGCTTTGAGCCATGACAAAATAACAAGGACAACATTTATTCTCATACCTTAAACCTTTCAAAATTCAGAAGAATATATGAAAAAATACACAGGTATTCAAACATTGGACAAACTCTCAGAGAAGAGAATGAAAGGTAAGTCCTACAGTTGTCCATCTTTCTGGGTGGAGTTTCCAGGACAAGGTACAGGGAGGAGGAGGCCTACACAGCCCAGCTGTGTTGATGAGTGGAGGGGACAGAGCTGTGAATTTTAGAGGCCAGGGAGGGCAGCCAGGACATGTAAGATGAAGCACATACAGGAGATCGCTGAAAGTAAAAGTCACAATAAGTCTGCAGAGGCACTCTCCAGACTCCAGCTCATCTGGGATGCCTGTGAAGAAACTCCCCGAGAACAATCCAAAAGGACATGAAGGAGCAATGGTACCTAGAGAGCCACAGAGCCAGAAATGGTGTCAGTTCCCAGTAGCTATGCTAGAAAGCCTCAGAGTTTGCTGAACACTGGGTAGGGGATTCAGAAGGGCCCAGTGTCTGTAGTGGTGAATAAACACCACTAAACACATCCTGTGTGGACTAAACAGATTCTGGCTTTGCTTAACAAATATTAAAAGTAAAACCCAAAAGATGCATAACTTAGTTTGTCCCAGAAATAAAATCTCAAGAATATTTATATAATTCCAAATATCTAGCACCTAACCTGATAAAGTCCTAACATCTGGCATCAAATAAAGTCATGAAATGTACAATAAAAGGAAGAAAACGCAATTCAATGCTGGGAGTTGGGCTCAAGTGGCAGAGTGCCTACCTAGCAAGTGCATGGGACCTAGTTCAAACTCTGCAACTGCCAAAAAAAAAAAGGAAAAGAAAAAAATGAAAAAAGATAAAAGAAAGACAGTAAAAAAGAAAGAAGGAAAAAGAAAATGCAATTCAGAGGGTAGAGAAAAGCAACCTATCTAAAATCATCCAGAATGACCAGGAACGGTAGTCAGGTCTGTGATCATTGCTACTCAGGAGGCAGAAACCAGGAGGATCATGGCTCAAAGCCAGTCTGGGTAAATAGTTTATGAGGTCCTAACTCCAAAATACCCAACAGAAAACAGGGCTGGCGAAGTGGCTGCAGGGGTAGAGCATCTGTCTAAAGCATGAGGCACTGAATTCAAACCCCAGAACCACCAAAAAAATGAAATAACACAAAATATAATAACCCAGAACTGACACACAGGATAAAATTTGCAGTCAATGATTTCAAAGTAGTTATGGTATATGTATTATGTATTTTCAATACGTCATGTGAGAGACAGTAAAAATACATAAAAGATCAAAATCAAATTTCAAATATGAAAAGGTCTGAGAGGCAAAGGATATTTAAAGAGTAAATGGTAGACTCCATATTGTAGAAAAATAGATCAGGGTCTTTGAAGGCAAATAAATAGAACCTTTCCATAATTATATAATTATAATTCTTCATTATAAGTTGGTATTAATAAATATTCAGCTATGCTATGCTTACTAATAACAACAAAACAAAGAAAAGTAGAAGAAAGAGGAATAGAGAATAGCATTTCTATATTTTAATTATGAAATAAAGTTTATATATATCTGAAGTAGTTTCTAGTAATCCAGATGTCTATGATAAGTCATTAGAGCAAACTCTAAGAAAATAACGGTGAAAAACCATTAGAACAGTTAACATATTCTTGTAAAAAATATGCATATAAAATCTACAAAATCAGTAAAGGCAGAATAGGGGAACAAAAAACAACTCATAGAAAACAAAAGTAAAATGACAAATTGTACTTTTTCAATACTAAGATTAAATGGAAATGGAACAGCCAAGCCAAACAGCAAGCAGAGACTGTCACTCTGGGTAAACAAATGAGACTAAACTGCATGCTACGTTAGAAACACTTGAGATTCAAAGTTACAAATAGATTAAAACCTAAAAGGTGGAAAATGATCCAGTCACAGCAATCAGAAGGCTGGTGTGGTTACACAAATATCAGACAAAATGACTTTTTAATGGTGTTAGGTAGAGTTAAACAGGGACATTGAGAAATGGCAGGTTGTCAGCTCTCCAGCTCTACCTGTTAAAGTTTCTAACACCTCTCCTTACTCCACTAGCTGGGAAGCAGCCTTTAACACTGGGTATGTGGGGGGACTCTTACCCGTAGCATGACAAATGGTAACTGTCAATAAATCACAAGGAAATAATGATTTAAAATATACCTGCTCCTCATGGCTGGCGGAGTGGCTTAAGTGGAAGTGTGAGGCCCTGAGTCAAACCCCAGTGCTGCCAAAAACATGGAAGATCAAAAAAAGGTAGGGCTGGTGGAGGGGCTTAAGTGTTATGAGTGCTGGCCAAGCAAACTCAGGGCACGAGTTCAAGCCCTGGTGCCGACAACAAAAAAAAAAATCACAAAATATTCCTACTCTTAATAACCGAACACCAAAATATAGTCAGGCATGTCATGAAAATGATTTTTTCAGAGCATTCCAGAAAATTGTATTGCCTCATGACATCTTCTCTCTCTTGATTTGTATAAATATACTCTATGATGTTACAAAACAAGGAAATTGAATAACGATACATTTCTTAGGAAATCTCCCCATCATTAATGAACACATGATAGTACATGAAGACACAACTGAAAGAAATGAAGAGAGAAATGCAAAATACAAAATACTGGTTGGAGATTCAACATTCCATGAGCACTAATTGATTCAACACCTGAGGAAAACATTAAAAAAACCAAAGACTGGAACAGCACTGAAAGCCGTGTAGACCTAAGGGTCACCTGTAAACACTGCTGTCAACCAGAGCAGAACACACGGTTCTCATGTGCACATGGGATATCCTGCAGGACACACCTATGCCAGCCTATGACACACAGACCAGTGCATTTAAAAGGACAGGAATGATAAAAGCATATTCCTTGGACACATGAGAATGAAATTACAAATGAATCAATAACTGAAAAAGATTTAAATTACTCAGAAAATTAAAGAATATACTCCAGAGTAACTAATGGGCTAAAGAAACTAAAACAGAAGTTAAGAAACACTTTCCGATTAATGAAAATGAAGGAATGTGAGACCAACACTATGTCATGCTACTGAAGGAACACGTAGAGGAGATTCGACAGCTGTAAATTCATTGCTGCAAGGGTTTCATTAAAAGGAAAAAAGAGCCGGGTGCTGGTGGCTCAAGCCTGTAATCCTAGCTATTCAAGAGGCAGGGATTTGGAGGATCATGCTTCAAAGCCAGCCTGGGCAAACAGGTTACAAAACCCTATCTTGAAAACACCCATCACAAAAAAAAGGCTGGTGGAATGGCTCAAGGTGAAGGACCTGTCAGTCTTGCAAAAAAAAAAAAAAAAAAAGAAAGAAAGAAGTCAAATTAATACAGACACTTTTCACTTTCAGATATGGGAAAAAGAAGAGTAAACTAAACCCAAAAACCAAAACAACGAAGGAATTAGTAAAGGTTAGAGTGGAAAATAATGAAGTAGAGAAAAGAAAAGCAGTACAGAAAATCAAACGAAATGTGATTTCTTTTGAAAGGATGAGAAAAGTCGACAACTGTCAGCTGTACTCACTATAAAGAGACTCAAGTACCCATGCTCAGAAAAGAAAGAGGGAACATGATTGCACACTTTGCAATGATAGAACGCATTTAAAGTACACTATGAATAATTCTATGGTAACATTTGGATAACATAGGTAAAAGGGACACATTCCTGGGTAGACTTTAGTTGATGCAAGAAGGAAACAGACATTCTGAATAGGCTTCTAACAAGTGAAGGGAGTGAATCATTAATAATTTTAGAATTACCCACAGAAATAGTCTATCTCCACATGGCTTTACTGCTGAGGTCTCCTAAATACTTAGGGAGAATTCTGGGTGGCAGCCCAGGCTGCTGCTTAAATGTTTTGTTTCCAATCTTGGCTCCATCAGTGATGGGTTGTGAGAGTTTGAGAAAGTTATTGGACCTTCTGTGTCTCTGTGACATCATCTGTAAAATGAAGACAACAATATTATTTACCTCCCAGGACTGTTTGAATATTAGGACAGTGACTATTATCAAGGTGTTTAACACAATGCCAACCACAACACATCACGGAGGCATTTGGTCAGTGAATAAATAAATGATTTTCACAACGTCAGAATTAAAGAATTAATTCCAAATCTTCAAAAAATTTTCCAGTAAGTAGACAGGACATAGCACCACCCAAGTAATCTATGAGGCCAGTAAATTCTGATAGCACAACTTCAGGAATTGCATGGGAAAACTCATAGATCAATCTCTCTAAAAATTTTGAACAATTCCTGAGTAACACAAATCAGCAACATATAAAAAGAATTGTGTGCCAAGACCAAGTGGGATTTATCCCATGTATGCAAGATTGGATTTTTACATTTTTTTTTTGTTTTAGAAATAAGGTCTGTGTAACCCAGGCTGTCCTCAAACTTGGGATCTTCCTGCCTCAGCCTCCTGAATGCTGGGATTACAGGCTTGTATCACCATGTCTGCTTTGCAAGGTTATTTTACACCTAAAATTCAATTAATGCAATTCACCAAAACACCAGAATGAAGATCAAAAGTCACATGATCACCTTTGTTAACCCCCCAAAAAAACCCATTTTATTCAAGTGAAACTCATATAGATTATAAAAATAGAACTAACTTTACTTGTAGATCTATATGTAGAAAACCTTAAGGAATCCAAGCAGAAAGTTATTTGTAATAAGAAGTTCACCAGGATGTGAGTCACAAGGTCAATTTACAAAACTCATTGTATTTTGATACACTTGCAACCATCTTAAAATGAAATGCAAACAAAATCCTGCCATTATGAGACAATGTCAGGACCTTGTGAACTGGAATGCACCGGGAAACATCAGAAAGCCTTTCCACAACTGAGAGATTCAGTAGGATCTGCCTTGTACCTAGGAATTCCAGATTTAGGCAAACTGAAGGCAGAATAAGGCACAGGAGTTTTATTCAAAAGTTCAGTAAACTTCCTCAGTCTGTGACTTATTTTTCGAAACAATTGGATAGTGTCACATCCAAGGACATGCTTCTTGGGTTCACATTTGAAGAATATAACCTATTTCTCTAGAGTCCTTACATCAGGAAAAATAATGGCCAGCTTCGTCAAAGCCTGAAGAATCTCATTCCTGTGAGACATTGGGGGATTTGAAGTTGTGTTTCTAAGGGTAACTGCCCATTCCATTTGCCTATTTACATGACTTTCTCTTTATCTGTGTATGGACTATTACAATCCTTTTTCTTTTGATCATTTCTTTAGTGATTTGCTCTGTGCCTCCCGCTTTTTTCTAGGAGCCATTCAGTATTCAAAGTATTGTCCAGAGAAGAGAGCTGTGACTGTACCATTACCACCTGGAGTACACAAATTTAGCATAGTAAAAGAGGTAGGATGGAGTCCTTCTTGGGGAAAGGAGACCAAAGAACCATCATCTCCCTACTTATGGTAACATAGTTACATCAAACTTTTACAGCTGGCAAATCAGACAGTCAAGTCCTACAATACTCCTGCAAGGAGTCTCAGAACACCAAGGTTTCTCCATAGCAAACCAGCATATCCAGGACTTCCTACTTGCATGCTGAGTTAAAATATATAAAGTCACCAGGAAAGAATGATGCATTTATGTGGAAGATCTTTAAAATATATATTCCTGAGATCACTGACCAAATAAAGGCCAGTGAGGAAATGAAGACAGCTCTACCTGGTTTGGAGGCTAAGGCTCTGGGGTAGCATGAGCTCTGCTACCTAGAGCTGCTCGTTCTGGCTGCCTTATTTGTAATAATAACCAGTATACTACAAGGTTTTTGGAGATGTCAAGAGGTTTTAATGCATAGAAATATATTTGATATTATGTTATTTTTGGAAGATGATCTTTACTGATTTCTCTTTTGATTTTTTTTTTCATAAAGAATCATGAAGATACTTCTGATGTCTTCTGGTCCTGATCCTGGCCAACTGAAATTCCTGTCAACTTGATTTCCATGTCACCTCTTGACTAAGATAGGGAACAGCTTTTGATCTCCCACACTAGGCAGGGTCATTGTCTATTCTCAGCAGGAAGCAGCAATAGAAGATAGAATTTCACTGTTCTACAACCCTTTAAGATGAAGGGGACCAAAGTCATTTGGGGGTTGAGGAATGGTGCATGTCAGGACAAATTAACAGGGAAATGAGAAAACACCTGAATATAATCCAGAGTCAGGAACTAAGACTAAAAGATTGCATATTTTATATATGAATAAAATGCCACACTATAACAGTGACCACTCTATTTGAGGTTCGCCTTGGCAGAGTGACTCTTGCTTCCCTTTCCCAACATACTACATTCCGAAGAGAGGTCATACCTAAGTGATTAAGATATTAACTGCTAAATGATCCTTATAGCAGCAAAAGTTAAATTAATGCTTTAAAGAAACCACATGCATCCATCCCTTTCTTTCAGAATGTTGAGTTACAATTTTCTCAGAGGAGTCCAGAATCAGTAATTCTTTGACCAGAAAATCATGCTCATGGTGATAAGAAGCAGACACTCATGTCACAAGATTCTTTAATTGTAAAGATACCCAAAACCCTGATTATTTCTTGGTCTCCTTTCCTGAATAATAGATGATAACATCAAAAAGGGAATTGAACAAAAGGAGATCTAGGTAAATATTCAGATAGGAATACCCTAGGATAGAGGTATAAATATTGTGTAGAGGACTGCCATTTTAAGACTCAGATCCCAACCTGTTACACGTCAGGGGGGTGCTCTTTTTTCCTCTCAATTTTTCCATGTACTAAACAAATACTTGATTTCCCTGGGGAGGGAACATTCTGTCATGTACAATAGAATTAAAAAGGATAAAATACTGGCTGACATCAGCAAGACAACAAAGTATGAGACACAGACATTATCCCCTGCAAAAAAAAAATTAAAAAAACAAAGCAATAAACAACTCAACCATTAGAATGCAATCCATGAAGAAAAGTACCTTTGAGAGGGCTCAGGAATCCAGTTAAGAACATATAGTCAAAATAGAATTAAAATCCCAGAAAAACAGAAAAGAACCATACAGAAAGTCCCACTGTGGAAGTCAGCATCCCTGAGACAGCTGCAGCTGGCTAGGAACCAAGATGAAGGGTAGGGCTTATCAGTATCAGTGACATGGCAGGTGTCAGCATAGTCTCCAGAGGACTGCTCTGCAGAAGGCATGAACAGCTTAAGCCCCTGGGGTGAACAACCATCACCGCTGCAAACCTATAAGGAGACTGTTGTGCCTCTCCATTCACCATCCCTGCCAACAACCAGAGGCTCCCGGAGATCTGGAAGCAAGGGCTGCTCCATGCTGGTCACAGGTCAGATACTATGCCCACAGCAAACTAGCCTGCATTAGACCAAATGAATAGAATGAAAACCAAGAGACAGAGGGACACTTGTGTCCACTGGCATTACTGAGTGATAGAAGTGACAGACAAGAGGGAAGGACAGGGATGAGAGCAAGGTCTGAGCCTAATCCTCATGCACGAAGCAAAGGATGAAATTTCCAGCAAGGGATCAATGTCCTGCCCTCAGGGCTGATGGAAGAAGATGGACAGAGTGTTGCTTCCATGGGACAAGGCTGGAAGGAGAAATTGGGAGAGAGGTTTATAGAAGGAAGATCCCAATGTGGCCCTTATCAAGATAGTGAAGGAAGGGGAAATAAGTCACAGTGGCTTCACACTGTGGCTTCACACTGATCAGTGCCCAGCAGCTTGGCTCCCAGCCCACAATCCCACAGCTCAGCTGTCTGTGTTTGCTGGGGTACTTTGTGGGCCCTGGTCATATTTCAAATTGGCCACTGCCTCACTGAAGTCCATGTGCCTGACACACCTCACTTGAAGGACAGCTGCCCTCTCTGTCCAGTGCTGAGAAAATGACACTGAATCAGGAAGGTGAAGCTAAAAGTCATGGCCACCAGAAAGTGTTGAGATAAACATGTCATAAAAAGAGTAAAAATCACGTTTTATGAGAGTAAGTGAAATCTTATAGCAAGAAAGTCAATAAGTGGCTAAGCATAGGCACATCTATGACCCTTGACTCCTCCCAGTGTGGTTTCCTTTGAAGCTTAAGGAAGGACGAAGGCTGGAGACCTAGGAGAGATGGTGAGTTTCACCTCCTTTCCTTCTTTAATTTTCCTTTTGTTTATTTTTCAGATAAGATCTCAAGCTTCTTGCATGTGCCAGCCTTAGACCTTGATCCTTCTACATATGCCTTCTGCCAAGCTGGGATTTAAGGTGTGAACCATTACTCCCAACTTATCTGTTGAGATGGGGTCTCACTAACTTTTTGGGCTGCCTTGAAGTGTATTCCTCCTGATATCCACCTTCTGAGAAAGTGGAATTACAGGCTTGAGTCCCTGCACTGGGCCCTTCTGTTTCATTTCCTGTAAAGAACAGTGGGATTTAAATGGGACCAATCACTAAGGCCACAAGAAACAAGGTGTCTGTCTCAGATTCTTCTATTCCTTGCCCTGGGGTGAGAGTGTGTGAAGGTAACCAGGCAGAAAGCTTTAAACCATGGCTGATGATAATACTGTAACAGGTTAGAAGCAAGTATCAGGTTTCTGTTTTCCTCACAAAGTGTTCAAACCACCTGGCAGACATGTTATTGATACAGGAGGTAAACAGAGAAGCATGGTTAGGTACACATGCTGTAGGAATACTGGGTGTTGCAACTAAGAACAAGTCATTATTATTATTATTATTATTGGTGGGAGTGGGGTTTTGGACTCAGTTCTTTGCCCTTGCAAAGCAGGCACTCCCAAAGCAAGTGCCCTACTGCCTGAGCCACACCTCTTGTCCATTTTGCAACAATTATTTTGGAGATGGAGTCTCTTGAACCATTTCTACAGGCTGGCCTCAAATCACCATGTTCCCAATTTCAGCATCCCAAGTAGCTAGGATTACAGGTGTAAGCTACTATGCCTGGCAAGACATTATTCTTATAGCCATAGGGATGAATTTCAGGACAGTTTACCTCTTGAACATGAATAGATGTGCTTTTCTGGGAAAACTGGTTATTTGCCTGCAGAAAACTGAAACTAGATCCATGTTTATCACCCTGTACTAGTATCAACTCAAAATGGACCAAGTACCTGAATATCAGACCCAAAACTCTGAAGCTAGTACAGAAAAGAGCAGGGAATACTCTGGAAGCAGTAGGTACAGGCAAGGACTTCCTCAATAGAAGCCCAGCAGCCCAGCCACTAAGAGAAAGGATGGACAAATGGGACTACATGAAATTAAAAAGCTTCTGCACAACAAAAGAAATGGTCTCTAAACTGAAGAGACCACCCACAGAGTGGGAGAAAATATTTGCTGGCTATACATCTGACAAAGGACTGATAACCAGAATATACAGGGAGCTCAAAAAACTAAACTCCCCCAAAATATATGAACCAATAAAGAAACGGGCAACTTAACTAAACAGAACTTTTTCAGAAGAAGAAATCCAAATGGCCAAAAAACACCTGAAAAAATGCACACCATCTCTGGCCATAAAGGAAATGCAAATCAAAACCACATTAAGATTCCACTTCACCCCTGTTAGAATAGTTATCATCAAGAACACCACCAACAACAAATGTTGGTGAGGATGTGGGGAATAAGGAACATTCATACACTGATGGTGGGAATGCAAGCTAGTACAACCACTTTGGAAAACAATATGGGGGCTTCTTAAAAAACTAAACATAGGGGAATTCCAAGATGGTGGCTAGAGGGAGGAAGCAGAAAGCGAGCCTCCTATAGGGAAATCTTGGAGAGACGCTGGAGACACACCTTGCAGGCAAAACCACCGAGAAGAGGCAAAACTTCGACCGCTCCACACATCCAGCCTGTGCAGAGAATCTCCACTTCACGTTAGAGAAATCAGGAGGGCCCCTGGGCCACCAGTCACCCACGCCCAGACGGCTTGGGAAGATGCGGACAAGGTGAGCTAAGCAGTACACGGTACTCCCACAGACAACCCTGGGCCAGAGCAGCATAGCCCCCTTGACAGACTGACCCCCACCTGGGGGAAAAAGAGAAACTGAGTAATAAGCAATAAGAACTATAAAGACATGCGGGAAAGAGGGTGGGGCTCACTGAGCGCCGAAGAGTGGGGGAGGGGAATCCTTCCCGGAACTGTAAATAAACAAGCCGGGCCTGGCCGGAGAGGCTCCAGCAGGAGTGGGGGCAGGGCGCGTGCCCAGCAACGAAGAGCAGGAAAGCTTGTGAGAATGCCAGAGGGAGGAAAACTTCACAGGAGAGGAGGGAAGACCCACCTCCCACGTGAACTGTAAATAAACACACAGGACAGAGAAAGTGGGTGCAGTGTCACCTCACCCAGTGTGCTTGGAAAGGGGAAAGCTTGTAGCAGAGGCTGGAGCACAGGAGAACTCTGAACAAACAAAGCCTGCGGGGCCAGGTGAGTGCTAAGCTCACCCCAGAGATCTGCATAAATAACACCTCCAGCAACAGCAGGCTGACAGCAGTGGGCAGGCAAGCCACAGCCACAGATACCATTCACGGAACTGTCTCCAGACTCTTTTTTTTCTCCCAACCTTTGATGAGAAAACAACCGAACTACAACTGCATGCTGTAAAACCTACTGAAACTGTAATGCATTTGAACTTGGGACACTTTGTGGGATTTTTTTGTGTGTGTGTCCAGTTTTGTTCTACTTTATGCTTCCCCTTTGATGAGACAACTACAGAACAACATCTGAAGCACCATCTCCAGAACTGGAGGCTCAGATGGACACCAAAATTATTAAGACTGAAACTTCATTACATTTGAACTTGGAGGGTTTTTTTTACTTTCTATTTTTCATTTTGTTTTATTTTATTTTATATATATATATATATATATATATATATATATATATATATACTTTTTTCTTTCATTTACTTTTTATTTTTATTATCTTTACTCTTTTTATTTTTTATTTTCAATCCTCTCTCTGTCTCTCTAGTGCCTGTTCAGCTTACTGTCGATTAGTACACTAATGCTCCCTGTTTATACCTTTGAAACTTTTTTGTTTGAGTCTTTGTTTTGTTTTTCCTACTTGTCAGTTTATTTGTCTTTCACTTTTTCTTTAACTTCTTTGCCTTCCATCTCCTCTCACCCTTCCATTCTAAATATTACCATTGTTATTATTACAAGCTAGAAAATACTTAATTGAACACAGTACAGGGACAGTAACAACACCAAGGGCAATGACAGGAAGACAGAAAAAACAAGGAAACCAGTTTCACCACAGCAAAAAATTAGTACAGGAACCAG
Source organism: Castor canadensis (assembly GCF_047511655.1). NCBI lineage: Eukaryota > Metazoa > Chordata > Mammalia > Rodentia > Castoridae > Castor > Castor canadensis. Next base: position 24,892,993 of record NC_133393.1, read on the forward strand.
AGGGAAATGAAGAAAACAGATACTCAGATCCAGACTCCAACAAAATGAAGATAAACTATGCCAAAGATGCTGGGTATTGAGGGGGGGAGTGGGAGGGGGAGAGTGGGTGGTAAGGGAGGGGGTGGGGGCAGGGGGGAGAAATGACCCAAGCCTTGTATGCACATATGAATAATAAAAGAAAAAAAAAACTATGCCAAAGAACCCAATGAAGCCCACAAGAATAATTTAAAAGAAGACATACTACAGGTACTCAATGAGAATTTTATAGAGATGATACTGGATATGGTCAACCAAAATATGCAGAAGACACTCAAGAAATTCCAAGACAACAAAAATAGAGAATTTGAAAAAGCAAAAGAAGAAATAAAGGAAACCACAGAAGCACTGTATAAACACCAAAGTGAAACAGAGAACACGATTAATAAACAGATAAATGAACTCAGGACAAAAATAGACAACATTAAAGAGGAAATGACCCAGGATATGGAAAACTGCAGAAAAAAGAACGAAACAGAACTGCAAAACAAAACGGAAGGCCAATCCAGCAGAATAGAACAAACAGAAGACAGAATCTCAGAACTTGAAGATGAAATGGTAATTAAAGGAAAAACCGAAGAACTATTAATTAAACAACTCTACACCTGTAAAAAGAAATGCAAGAACTCACCAACTCCATCAAAACACCAAACTTGAGAATCATGGGCATCAAAGAAGGAGAAGAGGTGCAAGCAAAGGGAATGCGTAATGTATACAACAAAATAAAAACAGAAAATTTCCCAAATCTGGAGAAAGATATTTCCATACGGATGCAAGAGGCCTCCAGGACACCAAACAGACCAGATCAAAATAGAACTACCCCACGACATATCATCATTAAAAAAAAAGTTCGGAAACTAGGGAAAGAATATTGAAGGCTGTAAGAGAGAAAAAACAAATAACATACAAAGGTAAACCCATCAAAATCACAGCAGACTTCTTAACAGAAACATTAAAAGCAAGAAGAGCATGGGGTGAGATCTTCCGAGCACTGAATGAAAATAACTTCAACCCCAGGATACTCGACCCAGCAAAATTATCATTCAAAATAGATGGAGCAATAAAAGTCTTCCATGATAAGCAGAAACTAAAACAATATGTGACCACAAAGCCACCACTACAGAAGATTCTGCAAGGGATTCTGCACACAGAAAGTGAAACCCAACTTAACCATGAAAAGACAGGCAGCACCAAACCACAGGAAAAGAAAAAGCAAGAAAGTAGAGAGAAACCTCAACTTAGGTACACACAATCAACATTCAAACAACTAAGACAACTAAATGACAGAAATCACCACATACCTATCAGTACTAACACTTAATGTTAACGGACTTAATTCACCCATCAAAAGGCACTGCTTGACGAAATGGATTAAAAAGGAAGATCCAACAATTTGTTGCTTACAGGAGACCCATCTCACTGACAGAAATAAGCATAGGCTTAGGATGAAAGGCTGGAAGAAGATTTACCAAGCCATTGAACCCAAAAACAGGCAGGAGTAGCAATACTTATCTCTGACAAAGTAGACTTCAAATGTACATTGATCTAATGAGATAAAGAAGGACATTCCATACTAATAAAAGGGGAAATAGACCAAAAAGAAATAATTTTTTTTCTTTTATTATTCATATGTGCATACAAGGCTTGGTTCATTTCTCCCCCCTGCCCCCACCCCCTCCCTTACCACCCACTCCACCCCCTCCCACTCCCCCCCTCAATACCCAGCAGAAACTATTTTCCCCTTATCTCTAATTTTGTTGTAGAGACAGTATAAGCATTAATAGGAAGGAACAAGGGGTTTTGCTGGTTGAGATAAGGATAGCTATACAGGGCATTGACTCACATTGATTTCCTGTGCATGGGTGTTACCTTCTAGGTTAATTCTTTTTGATCTAACCTTTTCTCTAGTACCTGTTCCCCTTTTCCTATTGGCCTCAGTTGCTTTTAAGGTATCTGCTTTAGTTTCTCTGCATTAAGGGCAACAAATGCTAGCTAGTTTTTTAGGTGTCTTACCTATCCTCACCCCTCCCTTGTGTGCTCTCGCGTTTATCATGTGCTCATAGTCCAATCCCCTTGTTGTGTTTGCCCTTGATCTAATGTCCACATATGAGGGAGAACATACAATTTTTGGTCTTTTGGGCCAGGCTAACCTCACTCAGAATGATGTTCTCCAGTTCCATCCATTTACCAGCGAATGATAACATTTCGTTCTTCTTCATGGCTGCATAGAATTCCATTGTGTATAGATACCACATTTTCTTAATCCATTCGTCTGTGCTGGGGCATCTTGGCTGTTTCCATAACTTGGCTATTGTGAATAGTGCCGCAATAAACATGGATGTGCAGGTGCCTCTGGAGTAACAGTCTTTTGGGTATATCCCCAAGAGTGGTATTGCTGGATCAAATGGTAGATCGATGTCCAGCTTTTTAAGTAGCCTCCAAATTTTTTTCCAGAGTGGTTGTACTAGTTTACATTCCCACCAACAGCAAAAAGAAATAATAATCATCAATCTATATGCACCCATTGTCAACACACCCAATTTCATCAAACATATCCTGAAAGACCTAAAAGCATATTTTAACTCCAACACAGTGATTGTGGAAGACTTTAACACCCCATTATCATCAATAGATAGGTCATCTAAACAAAAAATCAATAAAGAAATCCAAGATCTAAAATATACAATAGATCAAATAGACCTAGTCAATGTATACAGAACATTTCATCCAACCTCTACACAATATACATTCTTTTCACCAGACCATGGAACATTCTCCAAAATAGATCATATCCTAGGGCACAAAGCAAGCCTCAGCAAATATAAGAAAATATAAATTATACCATGCATGCTATCTGATCACAATGCAGTAAGACTAGAACTCAACAACAAAAGTAAAGACAAAAAACATGCAAACAGCTGGAAACTAAATAACTCATTACTTAATGAAAAATGGATCATTGATGAAATAAAAGAGAAAATTAAAAAGTTCCAGGAAGTCAATGAAAATGAAAACACAACCTACCGGAATATATGAGACACAGCAAAGGCAGTCCTGAGAGGAAAGTTTATAGCCATGAGTGCATATATTAAAAAGACTGAAAGATCCCAAATCAATGACCTAATGATACATCTCCAACTCCTAGAAAAACAAGAACAAACAAATCCTAAAACAAATAGAAGGAGAGAAATAATAAAAACAAGAGCTGAAATCAAAGAAATAGAAACCAAAAAAACCATACAAAGAATTACTGAAACAAAAAGTTGGTTCTTTGAAAAAATAAACAAGATTGATAGAGCCCTGGCAAATCTGACTAAAATGGAAGAGACAAAACCCAAATTAGTAGAATCAGGAATGCAAAAGGGGAGATAACAACAAACACCATGGAAGTCCAGGAAATCATCAGAGACTACTTCAAGAACCTATATTCAAATAAATTTGAAAATCTAAAAGAAATGGACAGATTTCTAGATACATATGATCATTCAAAACTGAACCAAGAGGAAATTAATCACCTGAATAGATCTATAACACAAAATGAAATTGAAGTAGCAATCAAGAGTCTCCTCAGAAAGAAAAGTCCAGGACCTAATGGATTCTCTGCTGAATTCTATCAGATCTTTAAAGAAGAACTGATCCCAACCCTCCTTAAAATGTTCCACGAAATAGAAAGGGAAGGAAAACTGCCTAACACATTTTACGAAGCCAGTATTACACTTATCCAAAACCAGGCAATGACAGCTCCAAAAAGGAGAACTATAGGCCAATCTCCTTAATGAACATTGATGCAAACATCCTCAATAAAATAATGGCAAACCGAATTCAACAACACATCAAAAGATCATTCACCACGATCAAGTAGGCTTAATCCCAGGAATGCAGGGGTGGTTCAACATACGAAAATCAATAAACATAATAAAACACATTAACAGAAGCAAAGACAAAAACCACTTGATCATCTCAATAGATGCAGAAAAAGCCTTTGATACGATCCAACACCATTTCATGTTAAAAGATCTAAGAAAACTAGGAATAGAAGGAAAGTACCTGAACATTATAAAAGCTATATATGACAAACCTACAGCCAGCATTATACTTAACGGAGAAAAACTGACAAAATTCCCTCTAAAATCAGGAACTAGACAAGGTTGCCCAGTTTCTCCACTCCTATTCAACAGAGTACTGTTGAAACTGTCAAAATATCCCTATTTGCAGACTTTATGATCCTATACCTTAAAGACCCAAAAAACTCTACTCAGAAGCTTCTAGACATCATCAATAGCTACAGCAAGGTAGCAGGATATAAAATCAACATAGAAAAATCATTAGCATTTCTATACACCAATAATGAGCAAACTGACAAAGAATGTATGAAAACAATTCCATTTACAATAGCCTCAAAAAAAAAAATCAAATACCTAGGTGTAAACCTAACAAAAGATGTGAATGACCTCTACAAGGAAAACTATACACTTCTGAAGAAAGAGATTGAGGAAGACTATAGAAAGTGGAGATATCTCCCATGCTCATGGATTGGTAGAATGAACATAGTAAAAATGTCTATACTCCCAAAAGTAATGTACATGTTTAATGCAATTCCCATCAAAATTCCAATGACATTCATTAAAGAGATTGAAAAATCTACCATTAAATTATATGGAAACACAAGAGGTCACGAATAGCCAAGTCAATACTCAGTCAAAAGAACAATGCAGGAGGTATCACAATACCTGACTTCAAACTATATTACAAAGAAATAACAATAAAAACAGCATGGTACTGCCATAAAAACAGACATGAAGACCAGTGGAACAGAATAGAGGACCCAGATATGAAGCCACACAACTATAACCAACTTGTCTCTGACAAAGGAGCTAAAAATATATGATGGAGAAACAGCAGCCTCTTCAACAAAAACTGCTGGGAAAATTGGTTAGCAGTCTGGAAATAACTGAAACTAGATCCATGTATATCACCCTATACCAATATTAACTCAAAATGGATCAAGGATCTTAATATCAGACCACAAACTCTAAAGTTGATACAGGAAAGAGTAGGAAATACTCTGGAGTTAGTAGGTATAAGTAAGAACTTTCTCAACGAAACCCCAGCAGCATAGCAACTAAGACATAGCATAGATAAATGGGACTTCATAAAACTAAAAACTTCTGCTCAACAAAAGAAATGGTCTCTAAACTGAAGAGAACACCCACAGAGTGGGAGAAAATATTTACCAGGTACACATCAGACAAAGGACTGATAACCAGAATATATAGGGAGCTTAAAAAACTAAATTCTCCCAAAACTAATGAACCAATAAAGAAATGGGCAAGTGAACTAAACAGAACTTTCTCAAAAGAAATTCAAATGGCAAAAAAACACATGAAAAAGTGCTCACCATCTCTAGCAATAAAGGAAATGCAAATTAAAACCACACTAAGATTCCACCTCACCCCTGTTAGAATAGCCATCATTAGCCAACACCACTAACAACAGGTATTGGCGAGCACTTGGGGAAAAAGGAACCCTCTTACACTGTTGGTGGGAATGTAAACTAGTACAACCACTCTGGAAAAAATTTGGAGGCTACTTAAAAATCTAAACATTGATCTACCATATGATCCAGCAATACCACTCTTGGGGATATACCCAAAAGACTGTGACACAGGTTACTCCAGAGGCACCTGCACACCCATGTTTATTGCAGCACTATTCACAATAGCTAAGTTATGGAAACAGCCAAGATGCCCCACTACTGACGAATGGATTAAGAAAATGTGGTATCTATACACAATGGAATTTTATGCAGCCATGAAGAAGAACGAAATGTTATCATTCGCTGGTAAATGGATGGAACTGGAGAACATCATTCTGAGTGAGGTTAGCCTGGCCCAAAAGACCAAAAATCGTATGTTCTCCCTCATATGTGGACATTAGATCAAGGGCAAACACAACAAGGGGATTGGACTTTGAGCACATGGTAAAGCGAGAGCACACAAGGTAGGTATGAGGATAGGTAAGACACCTCTAAAACTAGATAGTATTTGTTGCTTTCAGCGCAGAGAAACTAAAGCAGATACTTTAAAGCAACTGAGGCCAATAGGAGAAGGGGACCAGGAACTAGAGAAAAGGTTAGATCAAAAAGAATTAACTTAGAAGGTAACACACATGCACAGGAAATCAATGCGAGTCAACTACCTGTATAGCTATTCTTATCTCAAGTAGCAAAAACCCTTGGTCCTTCCTATTATTGATTATACTCTCTCTTCAACAAAATTAGAGATAAGAGCAAAATAGTTTCTTCGGGGTAGCTAGGTGGTAGGGGGGAAGAGGGAGGGGGCGGGGGGATAAGGGGGGGAAGGGGGGATAAGAGGGGAGAAGGGGGCACAATGACCCAAATATTGTATGCACATATGAATAAAATAAAAATTTTTAAAAAATACAGCAGGTATGAAAGCATGCTCTGGACACTGTCATTGCCACTCGAATTATAGGCGCTCTGTCACCATGTGACACAGCAAGAACATGGAGCCCTCAACACTCAGTGACATCTTATGCAGGAATTGCCTTAGGTCATCTGCCATGGCCAACCCTTTTCTTGAAGGATCAAGCTTCTACACCTGAATTTCTGGGCTGCCAATGACTCCATGGCACCTCAGTTCCAGCCTCAAAGACAGATTCCTCTGTAAGCTGCTGTCACATGATTTGCAATGTCATCTGTAGCTTGTGGTCTACACAGACATAACAACAGTCATTATTGCATAGACTATTTTTCTGGGACTAGAAATGAGAAATTTCTCAATGTGATGGTTTCTGGGTAGATGACCTGAATAACAAGGGTTGATGAGGGGAGAGCAATATGGATGACTTATCTTTATGGGTCTGGAGAATCTTTTGAATTTCCTTTTTGTGCCTGAATAGAATTTTGAAAAATAATTCATAGTTATGCACCCTTCCCTTGTGAAACCCTTGATGGATCATGTCCAGTGTACATGCTAAGATTCAAATCGTGATCCTCTGATCCAGGACCAATGAAGTCTTATAAGTGAAATACTTTGCTGCAAAATATCCATTTTTTGGAAAATGGGAGGTAGATTGCATGGACAAATCCTCCAACTAAAAAACACCAAAAATGTCAACTCTTATTTTTATTTTTATTTACTTATTAATAAATATTTATTTTGGGGTAGGACTGGAACTTGAACGCAGGCACTCTACTGCTCGAGCCACACTTCCAGCCAACTTTGCTCTGGTTATTTTATAGGCGGGTCTCCAGAACTACGTGTCTGGACTGGCTTGGAATTTTGATCTTCCCAATCTCCACCTCCCAAGTAGCTAGTATGATAGGCATGAGCCACAGCACCTGGATGCAACTCTTCATAAAAGCATCAAATTGTTGACAAGAGAGTGATAAATGTCCTCATCCCACAAAGGAAGAAACAAAGTTCTGTTCCTCCACAGAGAATGCCAGCTGAGACATGGAGAGCGGCTCTGCAAATTCACTGCCCCAGCGCCCAAACAAGGAGGCTCTTCACTTGAAGGTCTTTCCCCTGAGTCCTGACTTTGTACCCATCTGCCTTCCTTTCAAGATTCCAACCAAAGCATTTCTTTCTGATTCTCGTGTACATGCACAATGTGAAATATGTATGGTACCCATTCCTGCACCATTTAAGGATGTTCCTGTCAATACTGTATACCATATATTAGAGCAGTGGTAGAGCACCTTCGTAGCAAGGACCTGAGATCAAAATAATAATAATGTAGTGCCAAAATAATAATAATAATATTTTGATGACGACGATGATGATGGCTGGATGTGTGACTCAAGTGGTAGAGAACTCACCTGCCAAGACCTCAGTAGCCACATGTACCTGTGGGCAACATATTGCACAGTGCAGATGCACAACACAGAATGTTCTATTGAACAGCATCACGAAATGTTTACATCCCTCCTAAATTCCTGTGTTGAAGAGCTAACACTCACTGTGATGGCATCTGGAAGGGGGGCTTTGAGAGATGATCAGATCTGCCTTCTGGATGGAATTAGCACCCTTGCACATGAGATCTCAGAAATTGCCTGGCCTTCCCCATGGAGGGTAGGTGAGAACAGGGATATTTGTCAGGAAGGGTCCCTTCCGGAAAGATATGGCCACACCTTCACATGGGCCTTCCTAGTCTCTAGAATGGTGAACACGAATTTCTCGTTTATAAATCACCCATCCATGGTGCTTCTGTTACACCAACCAACTTCATGGACTGAGATAAATGCTCCTGAGTCTCTGTGGGCCTCAAGCCAAATGCACTGAACTCATTTGAAATGAAAGGACAACGTTTTCTCATGCAGATTGAGTCAGATCCCTGTCTGCCATATGGAGACCTAAAGCCAAAACACAAAATTAATGAATTTGTATCTGATGCCTTCAGACACACACTGTTCCCAACTCAAAGGGGAACCTTGAGTCCCTTCAGCTCTGTCCCTAGACAAAGGACACTCCTTAGCATCCAATGTGACTCTTCTAGAAGACCTGAGGGCAGTGCATTAGCTGAGCTTTGGGAGGCAGGGTGTCAGCTGTCTCTGAGCCCTCCTGCAACACTATCAATGGCTTCTGTTTAGCTTGGATTACAGTGTGTACCATCACACCCAACTAGTTTGTTGAGATAATGTCTCCATAATTTTTTGCCCTGGCTGGCCTCAACCTTGACACAAGGCTTAGTAAGTAGTAGAGCAGAGGAAGGTCAGGGTAAAGCACCAGGTCTGCAAGCCTGGTCTGGAGTGAGGAAGCCCAGCCTTGGAGATCCATCTCCATAGAGTCTCACTTCTCCCAAACTGACAGGTGCTTCTGCCTCAGCACTCATGATGAGGCTGCAGTTCTCACTCCATTGCGTGTTGGGTTCCCAGGAAGCCAGTCAGCAGTTCCTCCTTTTCAGGTAATAAAGTCCGCGTGGAGCCGCCCACAGACGTTGTTCCTGGACCATGAGGATGGGGTTCATGGCGCCCAGAACCCTCTTCCTGCTGCTGTCAGTGGCCCTGGCCCTGACTGAGACCTGGGCGGGTGAGTGCGGGGTCGGGAGGGAAATGACCACTGCTGGGGAGGAGCGCGGGGCTCGGGAAGGGAGCTCAGGATCCTGGAGCCATATCATTGCCCCTGAAGCCCTCATCCTTCCAGTCCCCTGGGTGCTGCCTGTCCCCTTACCCACTCCCTTCTCTCCTATGTCCCTTTGGGGTCTCCTGTGTCCCTTCCTCCCCCAACCCAAGCCCTTCTCCCCATGTCACATTTGGGTCGCAGGTGTTCCGTGTCCTCGCCTCCCTTCCGGTCCCATCTTCCTGGGACCCGGTTCCCTGGGCAAGAGGGGCACAGGGTTTCAGCCGCCATCCGTCCCCAGGCTCGCACTCCCTGATGTATTTCTCCACCTCCGTGTCCCGGCCCGGCCGCGGGGAGCCCCGCTTCATCTCCGTGGGCTTCGTGGACGACACGCAGTTCGTGCGCTTCGACAGCGACGCCGTGGACCCGAGGATGGAGCCGCGGGCGCCGTGGATGGAGCGGGAGGGGCCGGAGTACTGGGAGCGGGAGACATGGAATGCCCAAGGCAGATCGCGGAATAACGGAGTAAACCTGAGGACTCTGCTTGGCTACTCTAACCAGAGCGAGGACAGAGTGACCCCGAGCCAGATCCGAGGTCACGACCCAACTCTGACTGGCCCGAGGCGCCCCGGAGCCCCAGATCTGAGGTTCACTCAGAGATTGCGTGACGCGTGGAGACTTTCCACCTGGGAAGCGCGCGGGATGGGGGCAAGGGCAGGAGCGGGGCGGGGGGCGGGAGGGGAGGACGGACTCTGGCCGGGTTTCACTTTTCACTCTAGGTGGAAATCCCCAGGGTCGGTGCAGGATGGGAGGGCAAGCGGCACCGGGGACATGGCTGGCAGCGGGGGTTGGGCCGGGTTCTCATACCTTACCCAGGATGCATAGCTGGATGCAGGATGGAGCGGGAGCCTCCTCCGTGGGTACTGACAGTACGCCTATGAGGGTCGTGATTACATCTCCCTGAAGGAGGACCTGCGCTCCTGGACCGCGGTGGGCATGGCCGGAGACATCAGCCTGCGCAAGGTGGTGGCTGGTGATGCTTAGCACCGGATGGCCTACCTAGAGGGTACATGCATGAAGTGGATCCACAGATACCTGGAGAACTGCACACAGGTACGAAGGGCCGCTGGACACCTCTCAGATTTCCTGTAGATCCCCCAGCCAGCCTCTCACAAGAAGGGAAGGAAACCCACCCTAAGACTCAGCCCTCCCCCTGCTCCACATGGGGTGAGCTTTCCAGATGCTGCACCACAGAACAACTCTGAGGCCAGTCTTTCCCTCAACACAATTAAGGGAAACAGTGTCTCTGTCCAGACATGGAGGGGAAGACAGTCCCTGAAAGAACTGCCAGCAGGTCCCTTTCGCTCTGGCAGCAGCCTTGGACATCACAGGGAGACTCTCTCCGTCATTGTTCTCTGTCCCAGCCTAGTGTCTTTGAAGGTCTGACTCTAGCTTGAGTCTTCGTACTCCAACCATGTCAGAACTTGAAATCCCTCTCAAGAGACCTGCAACCTCTTAATCTGGACTGACTCAACCTGATTCTAGCACACTTAAAAGAATAAGTGATTATCCCAGAAACCTGAGTCCAGGTTGAGTCCAGATGTCTGGGTTTTGCAGTCCCTTCCCCAGCCCAGTTGTCCCGGCTATTCTCAGGGTGTTTAAGAGTTATGCTTCAGGGCCTGGTGGATGTTATGCAAAATGTCTGAATTTTCTGAATCTCCTCCTTAGGTCCCCCAGAGGTACACCTGGCCCACCATCCCATCTCTGACCATGAGGCCATCCTGAGGTGCTGGGGCCTGGGTTTCTACCCTGACCTGGCAGCGGAATGGAGAGAACCAGACCCAGGACATGGAGCTTGTGGAGACCAGGCCTGCAGGGGATGGAACCTTCCAGAAGTGGGCGGCTGTGGTGGTGCCTTCTGGGGAGGAGCAGAGATACACGTGCCATGTGCAGCATGAGGGGCTGCGTGAGCCCCTCACCCTGAGATGGGGTAAGGAGGGGGCGTGGGCATGGACTGTCTTCTTAGGGAAAACAGGAGCCTTCTGGAGCCCTCAGCAGGGTCAGGGCTGAAAATAGACCTTCCTTCCTTTTCCCTCCTAGAGCCACATCCTCAGCTCACCATCTCCATTGTGGGAATTGTCACTGTTCTGGTTCTACTTGCAGCTGTGGTCATTGGAGCTGTGGTGACTGTTGTGATGAGGAGGAGGAAGAATGCAGGTAGGGAAGGGGCAGTGTCTGAGCTTTTTCCTTTTAGTCCCTTTAGCAGTATGTCTTTAACTCATTAATATGAAGCACCATGCACCACCCCCACACACACATGCACACACACACACACACACACACAAACACACACACACACACACACTCTTCCTGAGTCTGGGGCTCTGTGTGCTCACATTTACTCTACCATGAAGCACATGGAAAACAGAGGACAGGTTGATCACTGTGATCATTGTGCATGAAATTGAAGATCCCTGTTGAGGACAGACCTCCAGAAGGATAATTTCAAGTGGTTCAGTCCCTGCACAGCTCCTTTCCTCATGTGTCCTGAACCTTTCCTGTGTCTGCTGTCACAGCTCGGGAAAGTTCCCTGGGGTTCATGACTTCCATGATTTCTTATGGGTTGCTTTCTTTCCACAGGTAGAAAAGGAAGACATGATGCTCTGACTGCAAATAAGTATGGGGTTTGTGATCCTGGACCTCCTTGGGGTTGTGTAGATGGGAGTCCATGGGGAGCTCACCTGGCCCATACTTTTTCCTTCAGTCACAACTCCTCTAGGCTGTGAGAATGTCTTGTTAGGTTTTTTCTACTTCAGGTCAGTGCCCAGGTTTCTAGTGTCTCTCTTTTCTTGTAGACATGACACCCTGGAGCACCTGGATTGGGAGTGTGGTAGAAGGGACACGACTGACTTAAGGGATTCTCAGAATTTGGACCTGTTGAGTGAATGGTGGGTTTTTCAGAATGTTGCCACTTATTACGACTGCCCTGAATTTGTTCATGGTTCTTTTGTTCTGTTGTTCTACAGTGTGAGACAGCTGTCCTATGTGGGTCTGAGTGGCAAGATTTGTTCAAGTCTCTCCCTTGTGACATCAAGAACCCATGGACTCTCTGAGAAAATGTCTGAATGTGTCTGCATTGCTATAGGAGTAATGTGAAGAAGTGGTGAACCAGCCCCCCAGGACCCTTCTCCCCACACTGACCCGTGTTCCCTTCCACAGTCAGACTTACTCTTTGGCACAGCTCCATTCACATCTCAACTTCGTGGTGCATCGAGCTGAAACTTTTTACTTTCATCCTGAAAGTAAGTGTATGAATATATACTTTTGTTTTCAATCCTTGACATGAGGGGCTTGTGGGTTAAAGGAGATAATTCCTAAAGCATTATCCCTTTTGGAATATATTTATTGGGTCTGTTACACATGGTGATAGGAGAAGGCTGTGAAGAGCCAGGTGTGGACAGAGCAGTGCCCAGTCGATGCTTAGTCCTCTGTGGGCTTTGAAATTGTGACTGCTCACGTGTGTCACCTTCTTTGTCCTATTCTTCACTAGAACCATGTCTCAACAGCACCTGTTGATTACAGGGGCTCAGACATGGCCATAGCATTGTCTGGTTTCCAGGATCCTGAACAGCTTCCTGTGGCTAGGTCAGCGTAAGCTCAGGCCTGGAGGTGACCCTCCTCCCATCTTTTGTGTTTATTTTTTGACTCTTAATCTCTATAGCAGACTTTGCCTGTTCTTTTCAGTCTCCTGTCGTTGTTGCCCAGCTGTGACAGTAGTAAGAAGTCACTGCCCTTACAGTGCCCAACATGGCCTGTGTGCATAGGAGACTGTGAAGTGAAGAGATATAATTTCAGGCTGGGCATGGTGGCCCACACCTGTAATTCCAGTCACTTGGGAGGCAGGGATTGGGAGGATTATGGTTCAAGTCCAGCCTGTGTAAAATCATCAAATCAATGAACAATCTAGGCATGGTGGTACATGCCTGTCATCCCTGCTATGCAGGAGGTATAGGTGAAACATTGGCCCCAGGCACAGAACTGTGAGACCCTATTGGAAAAATAATTAAAGCAAAAAGGGCTGGGGGCATAGTACATGTGGTAGAGCTCTTGACTAGCAAGGTCAAGGTCCTGTGTTCAAACTCCTGTCCCAGAGAGGGAGAGAGAGAGAGAGAGAGAGAGAGAGAGAGAGAGAGAGAGAGAGAGAGAGAGAGATGAATTTTCAGACTTGCAAAGCTTTTTTTATATGGTTCCTATACTTTCTTCCTTTCTTTCCCCATTCTTAAAATCTATTTTTTATGTGCTTCCTGCCATAGTTGGTATGACAGCATGCCACCAGGCCCAGCTTTTTTCCATTGAGATGGGGTCTCACAAACCTTTTCTGGGCAGGCCTGGAACTACAATCCTCCCAATCTCAGCCTCCCCTGTAGCTTGGAATGACAGGGATGTAACACTATACCCATCTATTGATTGAGATAGGGTCTTGCTAACTTTTTGCACAGCTGGTTTAAAACCAAAAACCTCCCAGTCTCAGACTCCCAAGTAGCTAGGATTACAGGCATGAGCAACCAGAATCTAATTTCTAATTTCTAATTTCCAGAGAAGAGGGATCCCATAGTACGTCATCTCAGGTCACTTCCTGTTGGAATTATTTTTTGCTCTGCTCACCTGCCCTTAGTTCTAGAACTGGCTGCAATGTAAACTTGAGGGTATATATGGCAGAGCCTATTTTAGGTTTATATTTATTTAGGATACATATTTATTTAGGATTTATATTTAAATAAGATGCATAATTCAAGAATTGTTCTTTTCTGAGGCTGACAGATGGCTCAAATGGTGGAGCACCTGCATAGCAATTGTGAGTTCAAACCACAGTATCACAAAAAGAAAAAAAAGAACTGTTCTTTTCTGAAGGAACGTACTGTTATTCTATGGAGGGAAGGAGGGAGGAAGGAAGGACAGCATTTCTGAGAAAATCCCACGTGGCCGTGACCTCTGTGTGGAAGGACCTTGTCTGCAGCTGCCACAGAATAGGATTTGGCTTGAGTCTCCATTAATAAAGACAGTGTCTCTAGAAGAGGGAGGGGTCTGTATGAATCATTCATTCAACAGGTGTTCGTCATGTGCCAGATGTGTGACGTACAATTTTTTTTGCAACTGGGACACAATGTAAAAATCATACTTGGCCTTGGGGAACATGTGTTCCAGTGGGAAGAGGCAGAGTGAAGAAGGACTGTCCATGTTAGGAGGTGGCCAGTGTTACAAGGAAGGTGGTCCAGAATGTGGGAGTGTGGGGACAGGGACAGGGAAGATGCCTGTTTTATTAGGGTGCTCAGCATAGGCCTTGTAGAGAAGGTAACCTTTGAGAAATGATTTGAAAACATGAGGAACCATCAATGACAGTGTCTGGACCTAGTTAGTTCTTTCCAGGCAGAGGATCCTGCTGTACAAATGCATTGGGGTAGGAGAGGGTCCTGTGTTCCAGAAAGATTGAGGAAGCAGAGTCACTGAGATGAGGACAGCTGTGTAGCCACGTGATGCCACCTGAGGATGATGGAAGGGTTTGGATGCTTGTTGCTCTGAGTTTGACAGGGAGTTAGAAGACAGTCGAGAAGAGTCACAGTGTGACTCCTGCAATAGGTTCTGTTTGGAGAACTCTGGCTGCTGTGCAGAGAAGAGCATCTCAAGGTGAGGAGGGAGCCAGGCCGTGGGAAATTGAGGGAATGAATGTACTGTTCCTGCTGGACTTGGGCCCCTCACCTGTGTGAGCTGTGGAAATGGTGGAAGTGATGTGCTCCTGGATCCACTCTTGAGATGATCATTCAGCACTTCTTAATCGACAAAATCCTGAGTGTAAGAAAGTGGAGTCAAGGAGTATAGCCATTAATTTGTGCTATTAACATGTGTGAATAATTGTAATGATTAAAAAACAAAGTTTAAGAAACATAAAGATGGCAAGTAGTGAAAACAGAGACCAGTTTGTTGGAAACCCTGGGGCTGATGCACATTAGAACAAGAACCAGACTGCGTCAGTTACAATGCCAAGGGAAGCTGCCAGAGCTGCACCAGGGTGAGCATGTAGACAGTTGGATTTCATCAAGATTAGTGGCTTTGCAAGATGATGATTTGTCTGATGACTACAAGGTCATAAACAAAAGAAGGCACCTGGGACATCAACAACTTTCATCTTTCACAGAAACAGGAAGAACTTTCCTAGACCCAGTAAAACTGTCCACATATTCCAGGAATGTACTAGAAGTGTCATGATCAGTTCAACAGTGAGGCTTCTTGAGTGTTTGGATTTAGACAACGCAGTGAGCCAACTTCTCAGTGAAGCAGTTCATGAGCAAAATGACATTTCAGTTTCACTGGACCCAGTGCTCTTGTTTCTTGTTTGTACATGGAGCAGTGCTGTTGCAGAAGGTCTTCAGCTGGGTGTCCCCCTCTTGATAACAGTGTCAGTGATATCAGAAGGCTTGCACACCTTCAGCGAAGAGGTAGATTGCCTTCACATTCACATTCACAGAATATTTGACCACAGGGACAGCGCAAAGACAATTTCTAGACTTGGAATAGTGTCAGTTTATGTACTTTTTTTTCCATAAATCCCTTCAGGTACTAGAAGAACATGGTCTCAAAGATGTCCCTTGATCATTGACCAATTACAGTCTTTCTTGGAGACCTGTCATAATCAGCTAAGTTATTCAATCCTCACACTAAGTTTGAAGCAGATAAAAACATATCACAAACTGAAAAAAGTCTGCATACAGACACTTGCTGCAGTTGTTCAATACTAACTCACAGTAGGCATTTTAGTAGGACAGAACAATCCATAGGTAAGCAAACAAAATGGACTTCTGGAACATGGTGCGGCCATTCCAAGAACTTACAGAGGAATGATTTGGTAGCGTGGTCTTGAGTCATGGAGATCACAGCAGCGTGGAGTTAGTAGAAGCAGCAGTGTGGCTGCTGGATCACAATGTGTGGATGCAACAATGCAACTGTATGGCGCTATTTTTGTTTGACCTTTCAAGCCTCCACTTGCTGTCTACCAGGCTCATATGAAACTTTTTCTGGTATTTACCAAGATACATCATTATTGAATCAATATCCACTACTATTCTGATGAAGGATTGCAGACTTAGCCTGTGTGGGTAGTCCTTATTGAGGGTGACCTCACAGGGAGTTATTGCCACCTGGGATTTTGTAATTCTACAAATGTTAAAACAGTATTAGATAGCATGAAGCTTCTAAAAGAAGCTCAGAAGAACTGTGGACAAGTTGTGTATTATAGGTATTAATCCAGTTCAATGTAAACCTTGTCCTGGAACAAGAAAATGGATTCCCTGGACTTAGGTTCTGTGTCCTGTATCCTGAAGTTCATCCCCCACTCAAAGGCATGGCTTGCCAACTCTATCTTGGAGCATGTGGCTAGACTCATCAAAGCTCTCAGCAGCCATGAGGATGTGATTCAAGTCTACCCCTGGTTTCTTCCTAGACAAGTTGTGGCCCATCTAGGAGACAGTCCTCTGAAGTGATCTCTGAAATGTAAGTAGGTGGGAAACCTAGCAGTTAGGATGCCTATGGCTATAGATTATAGCTCCTTGAGACCAAAGAGCCCCCACCCTTCCATGAGGCCACTTACTCAGCTCTGTTTGGGACTCAGAGCCCACCTGGATACAATGTGTGACCAGCCAGCTGGTCTGACTCTGAACTTGGGTAGTTTCCCTTGTGGGATTGTAAGTGCCCCTGGTCCTTTGTACTAGAAGCTACTCTTCAATAATAACAGTGGTTGATCTTGGGTTGCTGGGAAAAACAACAATAGCAACAAAAACCATGTAACCCTATCTGAAAAATAACTGAAGTAAAAGGGCTCGGCTGTGGCTCAAGTGGTAGAGTACCTGCCTAGCAAGCATGAGATTCTGAGTTTAAACCTCAGAACCACCAGAGAGAGAGACTGAAACTTAGTAGTCATTAAGGAAATACAAATCAAGAGCACAACAAATGCCAGGTAATACCCATTAGGATGTCTTTCATTAAAAAAACAAGCTTGGCAGTATGTAGAAAAACTGAAACCCTTATGCATCGCTTTTGGAAATAATCAATAGTGGCAGTCACTCTGAAAAACAGTATGGGGTTTCCTCCAAACAGTCCAAGTATAGTTGCCATATGACCCAGCCATTCTATTTCTAAGAATCAATTCAGTAGTATTGATACCAGGACCTAAAAGAGATATTGCTATGCCTATGTTCATAGCAGCATTATCCCCAAAGCCAAAAAATCCATCAATAAATGAACAGATAATCAAAATCTGGTATATATATACAATGAGTACTGTTCAGCATTTAAACTAAAGGAAATTCTGACAATTGCTATACCATGGAAGAATTTTGAAATATTATAACTTGAAAAAGCCAGTCATGAAATGTCAAGCACTGAATGATTCTACCAAAATGAGGTACCTAAGGCAGTCAAATTCATACAGAGAAAAAGTAGAATGATAATTAGTGAGGTGTGGGGGAAGGAGGAATGGATAGCTCCTGATTAATGGAACAGAGTTTCAGTTTGCAAAATATGTACATGTACATGTCCTTACTGTCAACTGAATTCTCAATTAAGATGGTTGAAATAGTAACACTTATCTGTATTTTACCATGATTAAACATGAAATAAGAACCAGCCAATTGAGCAAGGACACCCTGTCCCATAAGACACTGTGCAAGGTGTGGGGGAAAACTGAGGATTGCAGAGTCAAGGTTGTCCCCTGCCCACTTGGCCCTTCCAGTCCAGTAAGACACATAGGCATCCCACCAAGACATGGCAGGTATGAGGAATGCTACCAAGCATTCATTTTTGCTAAGTGTTTTAACCATGATAATTTATTTAGCACAAGAGGGATTGAGGTCCAGACCCCATTCTCAGAGAGACTATTTCATTAATGAAGGTCACAGGGTAGTGATGATGCAGTGGGAGAGGGAACTCAACTCTCCTCACAGCTGGTCCTAGGCCTTTCCTCCATGATGTCTGCCCTCCTTCTAGGACCTCCCAGGTGACCCAGTGCTAGTAAACTGTGACATTCAGCTCATTCCCAAAGAAAGACTTTTACTACTTTATTAGCTAGGTGCTAGGTTTGTTCTCTGGCATTTAGAGATGGTTGCAAGGAGAGAAGAAACCTCAGAGGAGGCCCTGCAGGTCCTGGGCTCTGGATGTGAGGATCACCAGGACCCATGCCCACCATCCCTCCCTGCCAGGCCTGCCAGAGAGGCTTCAGTACCAGTGCTTCTCCTTTGCCCCACATCCCAATCCCCAGTGGCAAACATTTTCAAGTCTGCGGGGCCCAAGTATACTGCATGGCCTGAAGATTACCCCTCATGTAAAATCTGGCATAAAGAAAGTAAAAATTGTTGATCGATATAGAAGCAGAATTATGATTCATTATGGGCACTGTAATGGATTGAATAGCTTTTGGGTTTCTGGTTGTCAAACTGTTGAGCAGTCACACCTGCCGGCTGTGAAAGTGCAGACCGAGGGTGGATGCTGTGGCTCACGTCAGTAATCCCAGTTACTTGGGAGGCAGAGATCAGGGGAGTTGGGTGTCCAGGCCAGCCTGAGGAAAAAGTCAGTGAGACCCCTATTCAGTCAAGAAGCTGGGGATCCTGGCCTGTGCCTGTGGTCCCAGCTATGTGGGAAGCTGTGGGTAGGAGTGCAGTCTGAGGCTGACCAGGGGCAAAAGTTCCCACAGAACCCTTCCTGAAAAATAACTAAAGCAAAAAAAGGTTGGGGAGCATGGCTCAAGTGATAGAACACCTGCCTAGAAAGCCTAAGGCTCTGAGTCAAACCCAAGTACCAAAACCTAATGAACAACACACAAGTCAATGAGAGAGAGAGAGAGAGAGAGAGAGAGAGAGAGAGAGAGAGAGAGAGAGAGAGAGAGAAGAAGAGAGAAAGAAAGAAGGAGGGAAGGAAGGAAGGAAGGGGAAAATCACAGCCTAGTGGCTGTGTGGGAACTCTGTGGTCTGAAGCGAGATCTGGAATCTGACATCATTTAATACTTCAACCAGCATCCCAGTGGATTCCCAGGCTGGTAGGTACAGAAAGGCTTCTTCCACCCTACCCCATCCCATTCCCTGACTGGACCCCACCAGGGCATTGATTTCCATATAGCACCTGGGTCTCCTGTAGCTCCACAGAACAGCTGCTACACCCTCAATCCTTCCTGCCTTCTTGACATTGACCTTCAGGCCTTGCTCTTCTGCCCTCTGCTGTTTGGACCCCTCTATTGTTTGGGGTTATGTTAACACCTGAGGAGCTCTGAGAGTTTTTCAGCCCAAAGATGGGTGACATAGTTTGGCAAGTATGAGCAAAATTATAGGGGTAAGAGTATGGGCCTTAATGACACTGACATTTTGGCAACTGGCTTCCATCAGGTGTCCTAGAGGAAGGAGCACAGTGAGCATATTTTCTTTTCTACATATCACATGATTGAGTCCACAAGAAACTACAGAGAACTCTGAACTTGCTGAAGCCATTGAGCCACCTGGAGTCCTTTGTAGAGCAGACTTTGTCAGGATCTGGCTAAAATGATCTTCATTAAGCAAATTGCTTTTGTTAATAAATCATATCTTTATTTTACCTTTTAACATATGAAAGACAGATATGCAAACAGAGATGACACAGTGAAAAGAAAACAATACATTGAATCAAAATGGTAGTGAACATCCTTATTTAAGGAATACTATATGTCATAGACAATTTTTATGTTAACGAAGGGAAGAGATATTTCTATCAGGTTTTTGTTTGCTTTTTTCTTTCTTTTTGGTGGTTAAATTGTTCTAGGGCCTCACTTATGCATCAGCTACACCCTGGGCTTTGGTTTTGTTTGTCTTCCTTGAAATTATCTTTGGTTTTATCTTTTGACTTTGCTCAAAAACAGAAGATTAGAAGGTCTCTCTCACCCTTGTCCCACCCAGACAGGCAGTCTCTGATACTAGTTGTTTGCTTATTCTTCCAAAGACATTTCTTGTACATGCAAATAAACGTGAATGCAGACATATTTATTATTTTACCACTTTGCACACAAAATATGCCAAATTACCTGTGCTTTCCCGAAATGTACTTTTTAAAAAACATAACAGGATAATATTCCATGAAGGTGTATTAAAAGCTTCCTAGGTCTTTTTCTTTTGTTTAAACTTCTGTTGTACTCTGTTATATACATAGGCTATGCTTTTAGGCTTTCACTTACAGATAGACATTTGAATTACTTCTTTTCCATTTTTTTTTACAATGACAGAGATAGAACCTATGGCTTGCACATGCTAGGTGAGCACGCTATCACTCATCTACACCCACAACTCTTTATTTATTTTTTTTTACAAACAATGCTGCAATATATAATTTTGGATACAGTCATTCTGAATGTATGTAAGTATATTTTTGGACTCATTCTAGAAGTGGGACTGCAGTCCCTTCTGCAATATATGAAAGTACCTCTATTGGTACAGTTTTTTAAATTATAGAAATATAGCCATCTGTAAGTACATGCTATTTAAAATCCTGGAGTAGAGGAAGGTGGAGCAGTTGGGATGTCAGTGAGAGCAGAGCAAGAGCCCAGGTCAATGTCTGGAGCTCTCCAACACTTCAGCAAGAGCAGTCAGCAAGGAGACTGAGGAGCAGCAGCCTGTGCAGTAGGAAGAAAACGGAATTGCCTAATGCCATGGAAGCTTTTATGTCAAAAAGGGAAGGAAATCAGAATGTAGCTCATCCGGAGAGCACATTCCTAGCCTGTATGAGACCCTCAGTTCTACCTGCAGTGGGAGGAGGTGAGGAGGAGTATAAACTAATTCAACTACTTCAGAGAAACATATAGAACAACGTAGCATCGTGTGGTAAACCCACTCCTACATATGTATCCTAGGGTAACTCACACATGGGACCAAGGGACATAGCTGTTGTAACAATGATTATAATAGGATAGGTCAGTGAAGAGGGGAAGAGATAAACTGTAGTATATTCACAGTATGGGATACTATTCAGCAATGAAAACAAGTGAACTCTTTGTGTAAACGTGGATTCATGTAATATACAATGTTAACTGAAAAAGGAAGCCTTCAGTAACCCATTTACCAGGAAACAATGTACACAAAATCTAAAGCATTGGGGCTGGGTCCAACCTGGATCAGATCCTTCTGCCAGGGCATTCAGGAGGTGACCCCAGTTCTCACTCCTATTGGGTGTCATGTTCCTAGATAGCCAATCGAGATCCAGATTATTAAGTTCCATAGACTTGCCAGGAGGAGAGTATAAATAATATGTTAATGATAATAACAAAAAAGTAGTATTTAAGGAAACCTGAAGCCAGCAAGCAGTGAAAGCACAGACCCTTTTGTGGGAAACCCTGGGGCTGATGCACAGTAGGACAAGAACCAGACTGTGTCAGTGCAATGCCAAAAGAAGCTGCCAGAGCTACACCAGGGCAAGCATGAAGTAGACAGTTGGATTTCATCAAAATTAGTGGCTTTGTAAGATGATGATTCATAGTGATGACCGGTGGCATCATAAACAAATAAAGACACATAGACTTCAACAAAGTTCACATTCACAGAAACAGGAAGAACTTTCCTGAGCCTAGTAAAAATCACCTACATTTATTATAGGTGAGGAATGTCGTGAAAGTCTGACAATCAGCTTACTAGTGAGGCTTCTTGAGACTGTGGACTTAACCAGAGCCATGGGGTAACTTCTTAATGAAGCAGTTCATACACAAAACAGCATGTATAGAACTGGACCCAGTGCTGTTGCTTGTTGTTCATGTTGGAGCAGTGCTATTGAAGAAGGTCTTCATCTGGGTGCCTCCCTTTTTTTTTGCTAATAGTGTCAGTGAGGTCAGAAGGCTTGAATACTTGTAGTTGCTGTTCATGTTCTATCCACAGTTGATTTGACCACATGGTCCACACAAAAACCATTTCTGAGCTTGAGACAGGTAGTGTCAGTTTGTGTCCTTTTCTTCAAGTCCCTTCAGTTATGAAAAAGCATGGCCTCAAAGATGCTACCTCTCAATCATTTATCAATTACAATCTGTCTGGTAGACCTGTTAAAATCACCAAAATTCTTCAAACCTCGGGCTTAGGTTGAAGTAGATAAAAATACACTCCAAACTCTGAAACGCAGTCTTTGTACAGACACCTGCTGCAGAAAGTCAATACCAACTCACAGAAGGCATTTAAGCAGGATATAATAATCAATAGGTAAGTAGCCATATAGATTTCTAGAACAACATGATGTGGCAACTCCAGAACATATAGATGACTTGGTAGAGTAGGCTTGACTCAGGCAAACCACAGCAGTGGCTGGGTCAGTGAATGGTAGTTGGATGCAGGTGTCTTCAGAGGCTGCAGGAGCAGTACAGGTGGCCTGGGTTATACAAGGGAATAAGGATTGTGGGCAGGGAGATCTCTGTGACCTTCTGCAAAAGGCCCTGGGATGCTGTAGTTAGGCAATAAAATGGCAATCTTGTTCAAAACAGATGAAATGCGCGTGATTACAGCAGCACTCACTACCCTGTTACTACATAGATGCAAAGCAAAGAAGATAGGTCTTGGACTTGTACATATCATTTATATCTGTTATAAAAGAGGAAAGGGTCTTCCTTGGAGGTGATGCAATTGATCTTTGTTTGTGTCTTTACCAAATTCTTAGTCAAATTCTGCTAAGCAAACTCACAAAAAGGAAGTCATGCTTTCTAATGTTTCCTGTTGGCTGGCCTCATCTTTAACAAACTACAGACCAACTGTACTCAAATGCCTGGCAAATGAATGGCACAAATACCTCTCAGTTCTCATACCTAACACTGCTAGAGTTACTCGTCACAATTGTAAGTTAGCCCATTCATTCACATCACACTGAAAATGCCACAGACTCTGGCTCTCCTTCATCTTATATCTTGAATGAGTATGTTTGTAAGTGGTGGGATTTAACATTCCGTTATCTCAAGTAAATTAGAGCAAATATGGGGGCTTATGACATTGTTCTAAAAGACTGAGGCATGGTGACAAGTACTAGATTGAATACATTTAGTACTCTAAACAAGACACATGAACATAAATTCACAGGAATTGACAGCGCTCATTTCTCTAAAAGGTCAAATGGGTAGAGCTGATTTATAACTGACTTCCTCCACTCCCAATTCCAGCATTCCCTTGCCTCAGCAAGTACCTCAGATGGTCATGGTTATTTTCCTTGTGGGGTGACCCTGGCCTCCACACTGATGAAGCCTAAGATTAGGTACCATTTCACACTCAGGGATCCCTGTAACCCAGTGTAGTGAAACAAGTCCTAAGAATCTTAGCTAGAGTACCTTCATCTTAAAGCAAGCTGCCATTTCACTCTTCTGTACACTAGAATGCAGCAAAACAAACCCATTCTTTTCACAATCTGCCAGTGTTCACCAAAATCAGCAGAATTACCTTTGAGGTCAAGCACAAGAACATACAACCTTTCAGAGTCTGTTTTTTCTGTGCCTTATGTTGAGCATATAGTCACTTCTGCTTATATAACGCTAGGTGGAACTCTAGGTTCAAATTTGCATTAATTCTAGTGTAGAATTTGAGCCATATAAAATACAAGTTTGGTAGGTGGGTATAAGGGAGATTGAGGTGGGAGAGACTTCAGCAAGCAGTTTAGGTTAATTGTCTACTGCTTCCTAGGTAACCCCTAATAAACTCATCAAGCTGGACTTGTTTGAGGCCCAATTTGGACTGTCTGCACTGTCCCAATTCAGAGGCAGACATTTCCTTTACATCTTTGTGGAAAATCACGCAATACCCTGTCTTTATTGTGAAGCAGCAGTCTAATTTCCTCTCTGTAGTCAGGATCATCACTCCAGTCAGCACAGAAACTCTGTTGTTTGCCTATGAATTCCGCGAGCATGAACCTATTTGCTCACTTGCTTAGTTCTGAAAAGTGAGTTCCTTGATCAGAAGCCATGCTGTGTATAATACATGATGGTGCATAAGGCATTCTGTAAGCCCACAAATGGAAATTTTCACAAAAGCATTTGTGTAGGGAAGGCAAATCCATATCCAAATTATCTATAATCTATTGCAGTGAGAAGAAAGCCCTGCTCCTCCGTGATGATAGCTGTACAGTGTAAACAACTTGCCATGATAGCTGGCTGACCATCCTGGGAAATGGTAACAACAGAGCAACAGAGTTGGTCACTATTGCTGGGGGATTGGCCATAGCCAGGTTGGCCTTATTGAACAGAGGTCCACATTGATGAGCTCATGCATAATCATCCATGCCACCATGGACACGTTTTTTCATTAGCCTTTTGGGCAATGACAGGAATGGCCAGGGAAAGTGCTGGCTGGTACCTTTGAAATGATTCACTCTGTGCACTTGATTGTTAAAATTTCCATTGCTGAATTTACCCTTTTCCCAAAATGTTCTTTCCACTGAGTTAGTATAATGTTCCTTCTAAGCCTTTGACCATCCTGGAAACCTATTGGTCACACCACATGAATGGATATATTATTGCATATCTGTCATTTCTCCCTCCAAACAAAGTTAACAGCCAGGTCTAGTGCTTCCATTTCTCCAAAAAAAAAAAAGAGGTTTTACCTTCAGAAGTGACATTCAATGATGCCCCAGGAAAGGGCTGTGGTGCCACAGCTATACTCTTTTGCACGGTTCCTGCATATCCTGCAGAACTGCCTATACATCAGGTCCAGGTCTTCTCTTTTTCTGCCAACTGGCATAGGGGATGAAACCACAGGTGCAGGCAGGAGAGGAGTGGACCATGACACCTGAACTGCTTCATCAAGTACCTTCATGGACTCCCTAAGTACACCAACAGCATTTGGTGATGCGGTGCTGCCGTGTGTGCCCAACTTTATGGCTTCGTGGGTCAGATAACATCCAGTTCATGATGGGGGGCTCCAAACATAGGGCAACTTGGTGGACATGAGTCTCTGTGATGAACTGCTAGGAATAAGTAGAGGTCAGATAAAAAGTACTTATCTACTGAAAATGGGAGGACTTTGCTCCAATTTCCTAATGGCCTGTGCTGCATTTCACCTGTTTGGGCTATCAAACCTCCAAACAGCATCCCTACCTGCCACACACACAGCAGCCTGCACCTGTCACAGGGTCTTCTTTTGCTCTAGGCCCTACTCAAAACCAGGAACTTTAGGTCACTCCATACATGGGCCAGAACAGCGCTCCCAAGTGAGGAATGTGTTACTTCCAAAATCCAAAGAGCCCCCCTACCCCGGCATTGTGCTCTTTTGTAGGACATAGGAAGGGCCAGATACAACAAATTCTGCTTCCCCTCAGAAGAAACATCTTCATGTGTCTCACACCATTGGAGCCTAGAAATTTCATCATGGTAGAAGGCACCAAATGTGTTTCCATTGTATTTTTGCTCTCTAACATGCAAATGCCTTGTCAATAAGTTCAAAGTAGTTGTTACTTCTCTCTCACTATGTCCAAACAGCATAATGTCATCACTGTGGTGGACAAATGTGCTAGCTGGGGCTGGTGGAGTGGCTCAAGTAGTAGAGAGCCTGCCTAGTATGTGTGAAGCCCTGAATTCAAACCACAGTAATTCCAAAATCATTTTTTAAAATGTGATTAAAATATAATATCTGTAAATTTGCTCTAGTCAGGTATCTGATTGAGGGAACATTACTGTATGTTTTCATGAGTCAAGACAGATTTTTGCTCATCTGACCTGAAAACATTTTGCTTATCCACATGAAGAAACTTCTATTTCCCTTATAGGAATACCATGATGAACTAGCCAATGTCATAGCTCAGGAGCCCGGCAACTCTGGTTGCTGCTTTGCTGTCCATCACAGGACCATGACCACCTTGGCTTGGCCACTGAGTGCCACTACTGGGCCACCTTGGAATTTAAATGCACTCATTGCATTTAGATTTCCCTATTCAGTAACTGCAGTTGACACTGTGAACTTGTGGCCACATAGAAGCAAAGGAAATCACAAATGCTGCATGATTCCACCTATATAAGGTGAATAAAGTCTTAGGACCTGAAAATAGAATGAGGATTGCCCCAGGTTTCACTAGAGGGACAATGAGGAGTTTTTGTTCAAAGTGTATGGAGTGTCAGTTTTGCAGAATGAAAAAATACTGTTATACAACAATGTACTTAGAATTAACGCTATGAAATTGTATAATGAAAGTGGTTTTGATTATAACCTATACTATGGTTCAACAAGTATGAACCTTAATTTAAAATTAATGATTGATGTATAAAAAGAGAAATTTGCAAGACACAGGAAACTGGAAATACAGCACCAGATAGAGACAAAAGAGAACTTGCTACACATGCTAGAATTCATGCACCAGCAGAATTAGTCTTTCATGAAAGTAGTCACAAAGACAGGCTTATAGGTCCCACCCTAGATGTCTTGAATCACATTCATTTTAGCAGTGTTCCTAGGTTGCTCCAGGGCATGTAAGAGCACTACTGAGACAGTGGTGGAGGGATATGAAGGATGGTGGTTCTGCTCCACTTATGAAAGTCACTAGTCCAGATTAGTCTGTGAGAAGGGCCCAGGAGGGATATTTCCCAGAAGGTAAAATTCAAAGAATACCTAACTTCTCTGAACGTCCTGAGTCATCCAAACAGAAGGATCGTCACAGTTAATATAATGACAGCTTCATGGGAAATAATCAAGCAAAAAATAGGCACACATTAACTCCTGGGTGAAAAAAATATACAAGAAATTAAGTAACATTTATACTTACAAGGATTACTCATGGACAGGGAGACAGAGAATGACTAAGCTAAGTTTTGACACAAATACATTCGAAAGAAAAAGAACAGCCAGAGTGAAAGAGATCAATTACTTTTAACTTCAGTGTCAGCCCTGGTGCACTGCCAGACAATGACTGCAAATGAAAAATGAAGAAACCTTAATGGCATTACATTGCAACTTATGGAAGTAGAAGTTAAAAGAATCAGCTCAAAGGCCAAAAGCAGTAGCCTCTAAAAAGGAAGAAATTCAGAAGGGCCAGAGAGGACTCTTATTTTTCATGAGAAATCTTGCACAAATTTTTGGCTCTTTTGAATAGGAGCAATTGTAACTTGGAATAATATTAAAACAAAAGTTCAATGGATATGAACGTTTTTGAGTAATGAAAATCTAATACAACAAATGACATTTGTGATAACCAAACACATAAATGCTTTAATATATAACATACAGGCATAAGTGTGAGTCACATTAACTCAAAATGCAAACATAAAAAAATAGAGCAAGAAACAGATCTCAAGATAAATAAGTGAGCCAGGAGTGGACACATATCCATATAATCCCAGCACTCTGGAAGTGGAGGATGACTAGTTTCAGACCAGACTGAGGCATGGGGAACCCAGGCAGCAAGGGAAGATGACTCAACAAGGGTACCTCATCTTTCTGTTCCAGGCAGGCCCTGTGCCCATGCCCATACAGGCAGAGGGCTCCCATGCCTATCATGGCTGTGCAACAGGTGTCCCCTGATGCCTGCTGCCCACAATGCATTACCTAGATGTGGCTTAGCTCACCCTGACCAAGAATAGCACCACCCTCTGTGGGCTCCCAGATTGGGAATCAAAAAGGACTGACACACAGGGTGGGGAGCATCTCAATTCCCCCTTCCCTGCCTCTTTTAGTCTGACCAGGTGGCAGCAGATGCTGGTGCTTGATTTACAAACATTCACTTATTCTTCACCAACTCAGTTCACATCCACTCAGCAGTCCCTTCACTCCAGAAGTAGACTGACCCCTACTGCTCATCACTAGGAAAGCCTGAAACACAATTCCCATCCCCTCCCTTGATGTCACTCAAAAACTCTGCTTCATCATGTGAGGGTTCCAAATCTTCAGGGCAGACGCCCCTCAGGCTCAGTCCTGAATATCAGCCTCATGAACCAAGCCTTGTATGCACATTGAATAATAAAAGAAACATGAAAAAAAAATAAAATAAAGAGCAAACTGAATTCACCACAAAAAATATATATATATATCAGCCTCAGCTCTGCACCGCCATTGTGATCTCTTGGCACCTTCTGCTATTGACATAGGACTGCTAGGCTCATGAGCTCCTGGGGATGGGGGGGGAAACAGTGAGTGTTCAATGATTGAACAATATTGCTTTTTATTCCCTGGGAACCTCTCTCTCCTCCATCACTGCAAAACCAGGGTCAGCCTTTTTCAGAGGGAAGCAAACACCATTATTTGATCTCCCTCTCATCCTACTTTTTTTGCCCTTATCAGTCCCTCCTGTGACTCCATCAATGGCATCATCTACCCCTATTCCACCATTCACCTTGCAGGGGAGTAAAAGGAACACAGGACTAAGGGACAAAATCCCAGTAGGAAGCACACTGACCTCCCCTCCTCTGGAACCTGATCATCCCTGACAACAGGGCCCCTCAGAGAGGGTGACTCAAGATCCTGCCAGGCATGGGCATGGGGCTCCCACATAGTCTTTCTTCTCAGTCCCAGACACTACTGCCCAACAGAGGCAGATGTATACAAGGCTGGGCTCTGCTCCTTGCAGGTCCTGCCCTCCATTTCAAGCTCAGTATCCCTCTTTCTCCTACCAGGTCCCAGGGCTGGTAGGTCCCATTCCCATAGGGCAAGACATCCTCAGACGGCTGCTTGTCCTGGCTCAGTGTTCCTCACTGTGATACCAGGTCAGGGAGATATTACAGGGAAAGAAACTGACAGCCCAGCATGTCAGGGTGATGCTGCCCTCCAAAGTTTCATTGCAGGACACATTCCCTGTCGAGAGCACTGAAGAAGAAAGGACAGAGTTAGTGAGGGGCCCTGCCAAGCCTCCTCCACTCTAGGGGAAGCAGAGGGAACCAGCCTGTTCCTTTCCACTTTTGTCACTCTGGCAGAAACCCTCATTGATCGCCCCAGAACTTCTGGAAGTTCATTCTGACACTGGAGCCTGAATCCTGAAGAATGGGAGGAAGCCTAATTGTTGCTTCCAGATGTTCATACTGAAAATGACATATTAGGTGTGGGGTGCGATCCTGGGTCTTGAGGCTAGGAGGGAGCTCTCCATGGTACGCAGGATATCATATTGGTGGGGAAGGGCCATAGGTTCTAAGGACTTCTCCTGCCCACACACCATCTCTCAGGTTCAGGTTGCTTCTTGGTTATGATCCTGGACAGCTCGTTTCCTGACAAACCTGTGTGTCTTTATCCAGTGGCTTTAATAGGACCAGCAGTCAGATACAACCCACTCACAAAACTCATGAGCATCCCTTAGCACAGAGGGTTTCCCTGGATAGAGGCTCAGGGTGGGGAAGGTTACCTGTTCTCTCCTTTAACTCCATCCAGGAGTTCAGATAACTGCAGGGTTTTCTGCAAAGTTCTCCCTGGATGTGGGCCCAGCAGTTCTTGGTGTACATTGTATCTCTTTCCAGCTTGTTCTTGAGTTTCACAGTTGAGGTCTGAGTGGAGGATGGGACCACCATCCAGCTGTGGATCTCCGGGTGATGGGAAAGGATGGGCTCCTCATTGAAGCGGAAATCCCAGAAGCCCCTAGTGCAGTTGTCTTCTTGGATGTCACAATACCCCCCTCCCCTGTCACCTTCTCAAACTAAGTGAGACTCTCCAGCCCAGAGACCCCTACCTGTCTCTCCTCCATATCTGCCTGTGCTGACTAAGAATGCACTTGTGCTAAACTCACAGACCCTCATTCCTTACCCTACCCCAGCCACATGCAGGTCCCTACTCTCTGCCCAAGCCTTTCTAGAAAAGCCTCTCATCCCTCTTGCCCCTGTCACACTCACCTCCTTTCTGCACTTGCTAGTTCTTGATATCTGCCATGGTCAGTCTGAGGTAATTTCCACTCTGTCAAGGCCTGACTCTCTCTGTTTCAGTTCTTAGCTCCCAGGACAGTTTTTGCCACAGTCGCGAGGGTTCTGCCCTGCCTTTTTTACTGTCATCCTGCAGGATAGGCTGGTCATCAAAACAACCCTCAGCAAAGAACTGCTCGTGCACATATTCAAGTTGGGACTTCACTGTGAGGTTATAACACAGACTTTGGGACCCAGGAGAAAAGGAAAGCACAGATAACAGTTTCTCCTGGAAATAACTGCACATAAATGCTCAACACAAAGTTTCTGCCATCCCAACCTTCCAGAGGGTAGGAAAATGCATGTGGACAAAGGGATAAGAACCAGCAGTTCCACTACTAGGAAAATAGGAAAGAAGGAAGGAAGGAAAGAGGAAGTGAGGGAGGAAGGAAGGGAACATGGAGAGGCAACAAAGACACAGGCTCCCTAAGGGTACAGGTGGGAATTCCAGGTGAGAAGCTGCCCTGGAGGGTCAAGGGAGGAGCACA
Organism: Castor canadensis; assembly: GCF_047511655.1. NCBI lineage: Eukaryota > Metazoa > Chordata > Mammalia > Rodentia > Castoridae > Castor > Castor canadensis. The sequence continues at coordinate 24,923,478 of NC_133393.1, forward strand.
TGAGGGGCTTGGGTTGGGAGGAGCCATGACCAGAGGGGCTATGCAGCACAGGCAGCTCAAGGAGCCAGGGAGGCTCGCATAATCTCAACATTCAGGAGACTGAGGCAGGAGGATAACAAAGTGCAAGGCCAGTTTGGGCTGCATAGCGAGACCCTGTCTCAAAAACAAACAAACAAAACAACAGCAACGGGTCAGAGAGAGAGAGGGAGAGAGAAAGAGCAAGAGAGAGAGAGAATTCTGAATGTTGCTACACAATGAATGAACGTTGAGGATATATGCTGAGTGGAAGGATCCCATTACAAAATGAAAAACATCTTATGATCTCACTTAAATTCCACCCACAGTAGTCACAGCCATACAGACAGAAAGTACAAGGACTGTTTGCAGGGACTGGCTGCAGTGCTCCGGTTTACAAAAAAGTACAAAGTCCTTATGCCATTAAATTGTACACTTAAAATGGTTACAATAGTACAACTTATGCTCTGCATATCTTACCATAATTAAACTCAAAATAACAATCAGAGCATAATTCTGATCATCTGTTGCACAGCACGATGACTCCAGCTAATAATAGCATAGTGAACATCTTGAATAAGCAAAAAGAGAGGATTTTAAATGCTTTGACCACAGGGAAAAGATAAATATTTGAACTGATGAATATGCTAATTGTCCTGAGTTGATCATTCCAAAATGTGCATATGTTTCAAAGCATCACAATGTACTCCAAAAATATATAGAATATTCATCTATTAATAATTTTTTTTGGTGGTACTGGGCTTAAACCCAGGGCTTGATACTACTTGGCAGGCACTCTATTACTTGAGCCATGCATCCAGGCCTTTTTGCTCAGGTTTGTTTGGGGACAGGTTATCTCTTTTTTGCCCACACAGACCTGGACCAGGAATTCCTATTTTAAGCTTCCAGTGTTAATGGAATGACAGGTGAACACTACCACACTCAGTTTTGTTTTTGTTTTTGTTTTTGTTTTCTGTTGAGACATGGTCTTGTGAACTTTTTGCCCAGGCTAGTCTCCAAATGTGATCCTCCTGATCTCAGACTTCCAAGTAGCTTAGGTGACAGGCACCTCTCAATTAACAATTTTTAAAACTTAAAAAGTAAAGTCCAACTCATTTTTTTTAAAGTTAAGACTTGAAAAGTTGAGGGGTGGAATGGGACAGCACTAGGTAAAGCTCCTTGTAGGCAATGTCCATAAGAGGAGGTGGAAGGACCTGCAAGTGGTGTGGAGGGAGGTGATGGGGTGCAGACACCATAAAAGTGTATCAGAGTTGCAGGAAGGAGGAGACAGTGGGGAGGAGAGAGCCTGAGAGATGAGCAGGGCAGGAGGCATGCAGAGATCTGGAGAGAACACAGACATATAATTAGAGCTCATATAGGGTGAAGAGGATGCAAGAGGGGAGAGGACCCTCAGGGAGCAGGAGGCCAGGGGACAGTGAGGGTGGAGATGAGGTCACAGGAAAAACCTCCTGGCCAAGAGTCTTCTTCAGACTCTAACCTCCCTCAGTCTGTCTGGAATCTCACAGTCCCCACGGTTGTAGGAGAAGCTGCTGGGGGCTGGGATCTCACACCAGCTCTCAGCAGAAAGAAAGAAAAAACTCTAACTCCTGAGTGAGGAAAGGACAAGATTTCAGGGACCTAAGGACTGTCCCCAAAACTGGTGGGGAGTGGTCCCCTGAGTGACATATCTCCAAGGGAATTTGACTGTTGTCATTTGAATGATCCACAACACTTCTGTGGCAGGAAGGCAGGGAGGAGGAAGAGAGATTAATGAGTGCTACAGTAAAACAAAGGAAAACCAGAGTTGGGGAATGTTATCTGGAGACCAGAGGAGGTCACCTCACCCCAGAGGTTAAAACAGCCAATGAAATAACATGTGATTATGTATGGGACGAGCTGTACTCCCCCCCAATTCTGTAACCTGCTCTAAGTGGTATATAAGGAAAGCCCCCTTTTTCTCGGGCCTCAGTCTTTGGACTGGAGTCCGCTGAGTTGCTGCCAGCTTTCTTAATATACTTGCTTCCTGAAAGCTTTGGTGCCTTCTCAGTCTCTGTCTGAGCCCTCCTGAAACATATCCGGGGGCCAGCCCAGGATGTGGAGGTGGTGTTTTCCCCTGCTTTTCTTTGGCTCAGTGTCCACAGCCCACTGGGAGGGCCACCCCTACCAGGCACCACCAGACTGTGTTGATCTGGGGGAGGGAGCCTCTCCCAGTGAGCTGAGGAGGTGAGTGCTGGTTGCACAAAGGAACCTGGAAAGGCTCAGGAACCAATCTGTGAGCCCTGTTCATCAGACTGGTAAGAAACCAGGTTCAAATTCAGGCTTGCCTCAGGAAGCAGAAGGGGAGTCTGATCAACTCTCAGAAGGCATGCAAGTAACACCCTTATGGGTGTGAAACCGTGTCTTTCAGATTCAGGGAGCAGGGTGGAATTACTGTGCTGTGTGAGAGTGTGTTAAGGTGTGAGCCTGAGACATAGCCTGGTTACAAATTGAGTGTGGAGTCCCAATCCACGTATCCGTGGTTAAATCACATGGTCTAGGATGAGCCCTAACAAGGGCCTCTGGTCCTGGGCTTATACAGACTCACCATGGCCAAGAGATGCCTAAATCCCCACGAGGGAAGTGGCCACAGATGGACAAAAAGAGTGGTGTTATTTGTTTTCCCCTGTTTGCTGGAGAGGAGGACCCCTTACCTCCTTTCCACAGCCCTCATCCCTTCTATCTTTGTCCCAGTCTAGACATCTGACCAAAGGGAGGAATGGGAGGAGGTCAGAGTAAGAACACCCCCCTAGAACTTAAAGAGGGGATTTCATGGAGATTACAGGGTCAAACTTACTTCTGACAAGCTTAGGACCTTCTGTGAAATAGACTGGCCTAATTGGATGTAGCATGGCCATTGGAGGGGTCATTAGATAAGGTCATAGTCAATAGAGTTTTTGAAGTGGTTGTAGGGGAACCTAGAATACCGAGATAGTTTCCTTATATTGACTGCTGGCAGGATGCAGTCCTCAGTCAGTCCACATGGCTAAAGCCCCACCTAGAGAAAGCATGTAAGATTATGGTAGCCAGGGTGGCAGCAGGTTGCAAGTACAGGGAAAAACTTAAAAAGCCAGAAAAACCCATATTAGTTGGGGACCCTGAGGAATCCTCACCCCCTTATGTGCCACTCTACAGACTAGAGAATTTCTAGGAGTTGTGGGTTTCGGCCAGATCTGGATCCCCAATTACTCTCCCTTGGCAAAACCCTTTTATGAAGCCACAAAGCGGGGAGAGTGGGAACCCATGGTATGGGAAGAGAAAGAAAAAAAGGCCTTTAAAAAAAGTTAAGAGGGCACTCACAAACGCTCCTGCTCTGGGCCGGCCAGATAAGACAAAGCCCTTCTTCTTACATGTACATGAGAGACTGGGAGCTGTAGGAGTCTTGACCCAACTGCTAGGTTCCTGGCTCTGCCCAGTGGCCTATTTATCAAAGCAACTTGATGCAGTTTCCCCAGGCTGGCTGCCCTGCCTGGCACCATGGCTGCTACTGCCATCTGGTAGCTGAAGCAGACAAACTTGCTTTGAGACAAAAACTCACAGTACAAGTTTCCCACTCAGTTTTGACTCTCATGGAATATAAAGAAAATGATTGGTTAACAAACTCCCAAATGGTCAAATAGCAAAGCATGTTATATAAAAACCTGCATGTCTGGCTAAAGGCTGTTCAGACTCTAAACCCAGCTCCCTTATTATGGGTTAATTCAGGCCCACTGGAGCTTGACTGTTTAGAGATTATGGATGAGGTATTCTCCAGCTGGCCAGGCTTGACCAAACCAGCCCATTAGTCATCCAGATGTTGATTATTTCACAGATGACAACAGTTTTGTCTGAAAAGACACAACTTTTGCCAGATATGCAGTAGTGACTCTGGACACTGTCATTAAAAACAGGACCGTTGCCAGTGGGAACTCCTAACTTGGGAGAAAAACTGTTAAATATGGACAAAAAAATTCTAAATTACTAGAAACTGTATGGGCCCCTAAGTGAGTAGCAGTTGTGCACTGCTGAAGGCACCAGAAGAGGGGGAGAAAACAGCTGTTTGGGGAAACCAAAAGGCTGATAGGGAAGCCAAGCGAGCAGCACTCATGGGGGACAAACCTCAGCCTCACTGGCAGCTGTCTTGTTCCTGTGTCCCTTATCTGAATTGGATTCACAGTATACTTCACAAGATCAGGCTTGGTTTGAGACTGAAGAAAGAAATTTTCTACCAGACAGATGGTGGAAGTTTACTAATGGCTGCATTGCCATACCTGAGACACTGGCTCCCACATTTGTCAAACAGTTCCATGAAGGAATTCACTCAGGACAAACAGCTCTTGAGACCACCTTGGCCCAGCATTTTTATGCCCCCATGCTCTCCAGCATAAGTAAGACAGTATGTGAAAGCTACAGTCTGTGTGCCAGAAGCAATCCCTGATATTTCCTGGTGTTTGTACCTTCTCAGGATGGATAAAAGCCTTCCTCACTTGGACTGAGAAAGTCCAGGAAGTGGCCAGGTGCCTGTTACAGAAAATCATTCCTCAGTACAGAATACCTGTGACTATTGGGTCAGACAATGGGCCGGACTTTGTGACTGAGGTGGTACAGTCGATGGCTAAGAGATTAAAAACCTAAAAGCTACACACAGCCTACTGCCCCCAGAGTTCAGAGAAAATACTACAATTGGAAAACTATGCCAGGAGACCCACCTACTATGGGATCCGTTACCGCCTATAGCCTTGCTCAGGATTAAGTCTAGCCCCACTAAATGGAGCGTTCTCTCCCCTTTTACAATTCTTTTTGGGCATCCACCCACTTTAGTAGGGCCTGCGAGGGGACCTTAAAGAAATGGGTGACCTCACTCTGAGATAACAGAGTTGACTCTCTCAAAAAATCAATGACTGGGTAAGTGAGAGACTCCCCCCTATACTGACAACTCCCACACACCCTTATAAACCAGGGGATGCTGTTTGAGTCATTGTTCCCTAGATCCACCACAGCCGAGTGAAGCCAGCTTCCCTCAGATGGGAATGCATCCCTGACCCAGCCTCACCATTCCCGGACAGGACCCTACTTCCCAGGAGACAACAGACCATGGATGATGAGACATCAGCCCTGCTCTAGTCACTCTAGAGGCTGACTAGTCTATGCACAGTGGAAGGCTGAAGAGTCGCCCATCTCACCTTTGAGGTTGAATCGTTCTGTGTTTTCTTCTTGCTAATCCTGGTCAGCTCTCTACCTGGGGATCCCAGGCCTTGGACTGTGACTCATGCATGCACACTACCCAAGTGGGGAATGCTGTTACCAGAACTCTGGTTTTCCATACTTATTATTCCTGTGCAGGCACCGTTGTTGGGTCATGCACCCACAACCATACCACCTACTCAGTGTGCTTTCATGATGATCAATATATCTGTTTTAACTTCATCCATCACCCTCAAGAACATCAGCTAGAGGTCCAAAGCATCACCAGCACTAAAAAGCTCATTAAACACACCTGGGTTAATGACCCCAAAATCTGTGTCCATATACTTTGATGTGTGTGACATAATAGCTAAAAACACCAGACCTCAGGGCAACTGTGGGGAACTAGCCTGGGATAGGACCTACAGGTTAAATAACAAGTATATATGCCCAAAAGTAACAGTGGGACATCCAGTTGTGCATACTATGAACAACTCTACTGCCCTAATTGGAGTTATAAAAGGTGGGCAACTTGGCTAAAAGGGGAACTGCCACTCTTTTACAAAACAGGGAAGCAACCCCCAACTGCACTCTTTGGTGCCTGTAACCCTATAAATGTCACTATTTTCAACCTCAATGAAACAGGCTGGAAAGTTGAGAAAAAGTCTGACATTTTAATCTATAAAAAGGAAACAGATCCCGGTACTTTGCTGCATTTTCAACTCATCATGATCACACATGAAAGCTCTTCATACACTCCTTTTATAAGGAGATACGAAGTGAGTTTCCCATCTCAGTTACAACCAAAAACTTGTTCCTCTCACTTGCTGAGTCCATAGCACAAACTGAATGTAACTTTGTGTTATGTTTGTGGAAGAACGAATATTAGAGACCATTGGCCATGGGAGACAAAAGAGCTAAACCCACAAGAGCCCTTTAATGAAACCAGTCCCCTAGCCACAGGGAGAGCATTTGGCTCCTAAAAACCTCTATTGGGAATTATTGTATCTCCTGTCCAAAAGGCCAATTCTCCACCCTGGTAGGGGACTTGATCTGCTTGTGACAAAAGTTTTACAATGATACTACTCAGGAGACTCAATTGTGGGGGGCTCCCAATTACAGGAGCCCCAACCTCACCCGCTGGCTAACTTCCCCACAATAGCCTGGAATAATCTCAATCTGTGTAGCTGCTGTTTACAGATTGATGACAAGATGAAAAAGCTTCCCATGTCCCTGTGCAGACCTGGAAAGGATGGAGCCCCAATATCTATTCAGGGGTTGGTTCTCAACCCTATGTGGGTTCAAGACCTTAACAGGAACAACATTCCTTATCTTAAGAACATGCCTGATAGTATCCTGCCTAATCCCCCAGTACTGCAGTCTTTATCAAGTTGATGTTCTTTGACCCAGAAGTAAGTCCAAGCATCAAAGGGGGAACGTGGCAGGAAGGCAGGGAGGGGGAAGAGAGATTAATGAGTGCTACAGTAAAACAAAGGAAAACCAGAGTTGGGGAATGTTACCTGGAGACCAGAGGAGGGTCACCTTGCCCCAGATGTTAAAACAGCCAATGAAATAACATGTGATTATGTATGGGACAAGCTGTCCCCACTCCCCATTTCTGTAATCTGCTCTAAATGGTACATAAATAAAGCCCCCTTTGTACTCGGGGCTCAGCCTTTGGACTCGAGTCTGCTGAGTCACTTCTGGCTTGCTTAATAAACGTGCTTCCTGAAAGCTTTGGTGTCTTCTCAGTCTCTGTCTGAGCCCTCCTGCCACATTTCAACCAGCATTCTAGTAAACTATGAGGCTGGTGAGTAATGAAATATTTCTTCCACCACTACACCACGCCCAGACTTGGGGCCCTGCCCTAGGATTCTAGAATTCCACCACAACTTCCTGCTGCTTAGGGTCAAGCCAGGAAGATTGCAGCAGGCTCTAGTCTTTTCTCTCTTAAACCTGCCACACTGGAACAAAATTCAACAAGTGGATTGGAGAAGAACCCGCCTGGAGAATCTTTTTGTTGTTGTTTTTGGTTTTTGGCGGTACTGGAGTTTGAACTCATGGCCTCATGCTTGCTAGCAGATGCTCTATTGCATTAGCCACTCTCCCAGCCCTTCTCTGAGGATCTTATTAGGATTCAGAATGAGATCTTTCTGTGGTCCACTGGAGTGACTTTGATCAAAAAGAAGACAGGAACAGCATGGCCTGCCAGTGAGTACTACACAGGAGATGCGGTGAGCAGCTCTGCTTAGGGCTGGCTTTACAAGTCCAGATGGACATGGTAACAGGACCACCAGGCTCCAATACACAGGGGATAAAATGGAAAGGAAAGAATGGAGAAAGGGGTGGGGAAGGATGGGTGAAGTGTAGAGATAAGTAGGGAAGGAGAGAAAGAAAAGGACAAAAAAAAAAAGAAAAGGGGAAAGAGAGACAAGGAAGAATAAAAGAAGGAAGGTCAGAGTGCAGGAAAGGGAAGGAAGGGATCTATGCCTTCCCCCGGAGCCAGGCTCTTCTGTCCACATAGAAACCCTTAAGACCCCAGAAAAAGATTCAACCCTTAGAGGTCACCCCACCCCACTCCAGTAAGGGATACAGCTTTCCTCCTTTTATTATATTTAAATTTAAAATGCATCAAGCATAAAACAAATTTAAGTTAACAAAGTTCCTTTTTTCATGTGATTACAAAAAAGATCCTTGTTAAAATGTATTTGTTCAGGAGCTAAGAGTCAACCTCAGTGGCAAAGAATGTCCTAGCATGTGCTAGTACCCCGCCCTACAAAAAATAAAAAGTATTATTTTCCTATTTTTAAAAGTATTTATAAAAACTCTTTCTGTGTCTACCCTTGTTATATTATTTCTTTTCCAAATCAGGATACAATTCTCATATTAATAATAAAAATGACAATTCAGTTTAGGTTAGGATGTGATGTCATATAAATACAAAGGTAAAGAATTCTAATGCAGTAGAATTCTCAATTAAAGTATGTTATTTGAACAATTTTTATGGCACTGGGATTTGAAGTCAGGGCTTTGTGCTTGCAGGCACTCTCCCACTTGAGTCACCCCTCCAGACCATTTTTGCTCTGGTTATGTTGCAGATTGGGGTCCTGTGAACTATTTACCCAGGCTAACCTCAAACTGTGATCTTCCCAATCTCAGCCTCCCAAGTAGCTAGGGTTATAGCTATATTCCCATGATATGGGAATTTTAAAGATTTTTAATAGATCTATCTACAGAGCTTGGCAGGGCATTCTAAGCAATTGGTATTTAATACATTCTGTGGGACTGCCTAAAATATAGTTGCCTCCTTATAAGGATAAAATAATACTACAAAGTTTCCAAGTAAAAATTTGTACATCACTTAATGTGAATAATTCTTAAAAACAGACAATACATAAGCGCTGCTGAGGGGTATCACGACTGCATTGAACACATGCAACTTGAGATGATTAAGCACACATTAATAAGTTTGCTTTCAGACCACACAGGTCTGAGAAAACTAAGTCAAAAATTCCAGAAATACCCATTCATAGGTCTTTAATTTCCTTAGTAGTGCAATGAAACTTCTGGCCAGATCTGTCCCAGCTGGCATGTGAAGCATGACTTTGTGCAGTGTATGCACAGTGTATGCTACACACACCTAAGTTACTTAGTAGCAAATTTGCTTAGCACATACACTGTTCCACAATGCCTGCACCACACATCCCACTCATCTATCTCATCAGTAGGCATTCTTTGTTTTCAGTATTTTAAAGTGTTTTTACTGCCTAGTAAGCATGAGGCCCTGAGTTCAAACCCCAGTGCTACCAAAGGACAAAGAAACAGAAAAAAAAATGTTTTTAAAAAGAAAAGAAAAAACTCAAACTGTTTTATTGGCACATATTTATTGCATGAAATAATCAGTAGGCATTCTGTCAACTAACATCTCACAAGAAGTGTTTGGTGAAATTAAGATAGTGTCTGAGAAAAAGATAGATACAATTTACATAACATTATTACAGTATATTGTTATAATTTAGCAATAAACTGTATTGTTATATGATACAATAAACTGTACTTAAAATTGTTCTTTTTTATAATTAGTTATTGTTAATCTCTTATTGCATCTGGTTTATTTATTAAACTTTATCATAATATGTGTGTACATAGGAAAAGATGTAGACAAGGTTCATTCAGTACTCTGCTGGATTCAGGCATCCACTGGGCTATTCCCCCTGGTGAAGGGGGCTGGGGTGGAGAAAGACTGTATTTTCCTGTATGGAGACAATGCCCTGGACCCACACAAACTCAGGGCTCTGGAATTATGTTAATTTTCAAACACAACAACCTAAGGAAAAGACAACTAAACAGTTCTGTGAGTCTAAGTGCAATGCTGTTTGACACATTTATGTATGAAAGGCCAATGTCACTTCCTTTGCAAATTAGATTCCTGACCATCCAGGGTTAGCAATCAGTGCTGCCCACTCTCGTCAATAAACAACAGGAAATGGGCCTCTGTGTGGCTCTCTGTGGTGCTTGCAGGCACAGCTTCTCCAGGTTTACAGCAAAAACCCTGTCTCTCCACTCAGTTCCCAGGCCAGTTCACTCTCTGGCATCAGGATCCCTGGGGGGTGAACTTTCTTCTAGAATAGCCCAGAGGGGACACTTAGGGGTTAGGCTTATATCTCAGGAAACCCAAAAGAGAAGAGGAAGAAGAGAGACTGAGTCTAGCTTGGAAATCTCTCCCTGCTTTCCTCAGACGGCCTATGGGCCAGGAGTAGAGAGTGACAAAGGGCACTCCTTGGCAGGAGGAAAGGGGTTAAGGCTAAATCCCAGGTCCTCTGGTCCCAGGACAGTGCCTGGGGTGGGGAAGCCCAGTGTTGGGGAATCCCCAGGTCCACAGAATTTTACTTCTCCCTCTCCCCAGCTGTGTCAGGTCTTTCTACCTGGACACTCATGAAGCCCCCAGTCCGCACTCCCATTGCGTGTTTCTAGAGAAGTCGAACAACCTTGGCGCAGTTCCTCAGTAATAAAGTCCCCATGGACGCATGAGGCCTCGGATGAGGGCCTCCAGGAACTCTCCTCCTGCCTCTCTCAGTGGCGCTGACCCGACCGAGCCCTGGGTAGTGAGTGCCAGGTTGGGAGTGGACCAGCCTCTGCTGGAGAGAAGCAAGGGACAGTGGACTGGACACAGGACTCCAGGAAGCCACATTTCCACTTCCACGCCCAGAGCCCTTCCCAATGGCCTACTGCGGGTCCTGGCCCTCCATGTGTCTCCTGCACCCTCCTCTTCCCCCCACTTACGGCCCTTTCGTTCCTGCCGCCCCTCCTCCATCCCACTCCCGCTCTTCCCCTTCATGCCCACCAATCTGGAACCTTGAGTTCCAAGCCACAAGAGGGCCGTGCTGGTTGTCAGTCGCTCCCCGCCTCCAGGTTCCCACTCCATGATGTAGTTTCACCACCACTGTGTCCCTGCCCAGGCCCCTGGAGGTGGACTACACGTAGTCGGTGGACTTAGACAGCCGCAGTGCGACCCGGAGGATGGAGCTGGAGTCCTGGGAGCCGAACACATGATGCGCCAAAGTCGGTGCGCAGATTTTCCGAATGGACCCAAGTACCCCGCTCCTCTACTATAACCTGAGCGAAAAACGGTGAGTGACCCTAGTCCTGGTGGGAAGTCACGTCCCTCTGCATCTCCCACAGACAGGCCAAGTCGCCCAGGTTCCCAGGTCCCAGGTTCACCGCAAGACTGCAGGACCCTCAGAGACCCTTGACCTGGAAAGTGCTTGCGGAGACTATTGCCCCAACTCGTTTCAGTATAGGTCAAAATCCCTGGGGATGGTTGTGGCAAGGCGGGGCCAGGTGAGAGGCTCTTACCATGGAAGCCTGGACAGGCACTTCCTCCACAGGTAGTGAAATGGTTAACAACTTAGCCAGAGGAGAGCCATTAATCAGGTGCCGTTTTTAATGTTCAAGCTGAAGGAAGTAAAGGAGGTTCAGGAGGGAGTCTGGTTCTCATAAAATTAAAAGAACAGGAGGAATTAAACTAGGATACGGTCAAATGATTATGTGCATTGTGTTAATTGTGTTCATTCATGCTTATAGATAACACTTCTGTACCTTAGCTAATATCCATTGTCTTGCTTCTGTACCCAGGCTTCTTGCTTCGCATAGATTGCCAGGGAATTTTGCCTTTATAAACGCGGCTGCTGTGAGTCCCAATGACCTGTTGATCAGAGCAGTCGCCAGCTGGCTAATAAAGACTCTTCTTTAAAGGCTTTCTTGGGTGGTCCTATCTCATTCTGACTCCTTACAGTAGGAGCAGCCCTCCTGTGACAGCCCTGATTACATCTCCCAGAAAGAAAGAGGTCCTGCACCCCATGACCTCTGACACCTGCTCATATCACCTGGCCCAAGTGGGAGGTGGCTGGTGAGGAGGTGCACCTCAGGGCCTACCTGGGGGATGAGAGCTGGAATAGCTCCTCAGATACCTGGAGAATGGAAAGATGTTGCAACTCTTAGGTACAAATGGACACGAGATAATTCCTTTCTCTTCTCTTGAGAAGGGGTCTTGTCACCTGAGGTGGGAGGAAAATGGGATGCAGCTGGACTATTGCAGTTCTCTCCTATTGGGAGGGGAAAGAGAGCTCCTGAGTCATCAAATCCAACATCAGAGACACTTGCCCAAGGGCTCTCTGTCCTTTCTCTCAGGACAATTAAGAGTGTCCCTCAGGACAGGAGGAGAGTGGATCAGTTAAATAACCCACCAGCAGATTTCTTTGACTCTGCAAAGGAGTGTGAGCCATGGCCTCTTTTCAAGCCTTTTTCTTAGCCTTGGCCCTATCTCTTTAGTGGTCTGACTCCAGTTATGCTGAGTTCCTTCAAAGGCAGGACCAGAAATCCCTTTTCTCTTGGTCAAAGACCTGTAGTCTCCTACCCTGGGCTGACTCACCCTGATTCTAGAACTTCCCGAGGAATAGATTATCCCAGATGCCTGTTTTGGCTGGGTTTTCCACTCCTCTACACCCCTGTTCTCCTGTCCCTTCTCAGGATGATTGAAGTTTCCAATTCTTCCTCTCAGATCTCTCAAAGACATGTGAATCATCACTCCAGACCAGAAGATGAGGTCACCCTGAGGCACTGAACCCTGGGCTTCTATCCTGCAGACATCAATCTGACCTGGCAATGACATGGGGAAGTCTCATCTCATGAAACCTGTGAAGACCAGGCTTTCTAGAACTGTCCAGAAGTGGGCAGCTGTGGTAGTGCCTTCTGGGAAAGAACAGATATATATGTGCCAGGTGCAGTATGAGGGGCTGATGGAGACCCTCACCCTGAGATGGGGTAAGGAGGGGACATGGGCAAAGAGCCTCTTGCCTGGAAAAGCAGATCAGGGTACCTCCCCTTCCTTTCCCTGATTCTTTCTTTTCCCAGAGCCACCTCCTTATCCCACTTTCCCCATCAAGGAAATTACCACTGTCCTGGTTCTCCTTGAAGCTGTAGTCATCAGAGCTGTGACGACCCTTGTTTCAGGAAAAAGAATGCAGGTAGGGAAGGGGAAGGGTCTCCTTTCAGCTCTTTTTAGAAGTGCACTCTGCCTCATTAATAAAGCACCATCCACACACACAGCTGCTTCCCCAGTCTGGGGCCCTGTGTGCTGACAGTCTATTGTAAAGTGCATGATAAGGGACAGATTTGTCACCCTGATCATTGTGCTGGGGGTCTGATTCCAAGCAGTCAGAGGTGAGAGAAGGTCACTGCTGAGGACAGGCCTCCAGGAGGGCAGTTGGTTCAGTTTCTGCACATGTTTCCTATGCCTCCTGATCCTTCCCTGTTCTTCAGTCACAGTTCTGGAAACTTCCCTGGGGCTCAGCTCTTCCTCAGTTTCTTATAGATTGTTTTCGTCCCATAAGTACTAAAGCAGGGAGCTATGCTCAGGCTACAGGTAAGCATGTGGAAGGAATACACTTGGTGTGATGAGATGGTAGCCCATGCTGGGGGTGGGGGATTCACCATAAATCCTCCTTCAGCCACATCTCTGGGCTCTGATTTTGCCTTTTTGTTTTTTCTACTCCAGGTAGTGACAGAGTCCAGGACTCTGATGTGTCTCCCCTGGGTTGTAAAAGTGACACTCTGAGGACCTGAATGGGGGTTGTAACTACTGGGTTACATGGACTTTCAGGATTTGGACTCTTTGAATAAGTGGTAGGTTGTTCAGAAAGTTGCCACATTTAGTAACTGCCCCGAATTTGTTCATAACTTTTTTTCTGTATCATGAGATGACTGCCTTGTGTGGGACTGAGTGACAAGAGTTGTTCATGTCTCTCCCTTACGAATTTTTGAAGTCATAAGGGATCTTTGGGCTCAGCTGCCTGATACCTGTAATCCTAGCTACTTAGGAGGCAAAGATCAGGAGGGTTGCAGTTGGAAGCCAGCCCGAGGCAAATAGTTCCTGAGACCCTATCTCAAAAAAACCCAATACAAAACAGGGCTGGTGGAGTGGCTCAAGTGGTGGAGAGCCTTGCTAGCAAGTGTGAGCCTCTGAGTTCAAACAGTACTGAAAGAAGAAGAAGAAGAAGAAGAAGAAGAAGAAGAAGAAGAAGAAGAAGAAGAAGAAGAACTCCTGTATTATTTCTCTGCAGAGGTGTTGGAATGTGTCTGCTTAACAAATGTGGGTGGACATGGCAAGAGGGGTGTGTGTGAGGAGACGGTCCCCATGTCCCTTGGCTAGGAAACCCAGAAGTGTGCTGAAAAATCCAGATGTGTGCTGAGCTGCATGCAGTGTCCAAGTTCTATATGTGGAGTCCTTGAGGGGATGGCATTATTTACCACTTCTGTCTGGATTTAGAAACCAGGGAACAAGGACAACAAGATTAACTCTTTTGATGTAGTGGTGATGTAGTAGCTCATATTCTTTGTAGTTCTTCGCCTTTTGTACTTGTAGATGTGAAATGTGTGTATACATTTGAGTATATTATACAGTAGAAGATGTTGATCTTTTAAAAACAGTCTTACTTACACATAATTTATACACAGTGAAATGTAACTATCTGATATGTAGAGCTCATTGAGTTTGATCAATCACACACATGCATGTTACCACTATCACAATGAAGATACAGAACACGTCCACACTCCCTCACAAGAAAGGCTCTGCAATACAATTCTATGCAGCCACTAAAAGAAGTAAAATGGATTTTGATGTACTGTTGTGAAAAGAGGTACCTGACATACTTTCAGGATTTTCAACAAATTAAGAGAATATTGGATCCTAATGCCACTAATACCACTTATATGGACACACACACATTTTTGAGACAGTCTTGCTATGTAGCACCAGCTGGCCTTGAACTCACAATCCTTCTACCTCAGCTTCCAAAGTACTGGGATTATAGATTTGTGCCACTGCACTCCAGCTGCAATAGGTGATAGATAGATAGGTAGAGAGATGATAGATAGATAGATAGATAGATAGATAGATAGATAGATAGATAGATGATAGATGAAACAAAACCTGAAAAGTTTTCCACCAAAGTGTAGACAGTGATATCTCCAGGGACTGGGAACATTTAGTGACTTTGACTTTCTCTGAAATGAATGTTAGAATTTTATCTTCAGTATAAACTTGAATTTCTAAGAGGGTCTAAGGAGAGAATATTAGTTTTAAAATATGATAAATTAAGTCCCAAACTTAATAAAATCTTGATTCTTTAAACCAAAATATTAACTACAGTGCAACACCAGAAATTCTCTTAAGATAAACCCTCATATTTTCAAAGCATGAAATTTTTCCTAAACTATTTTTGAAAGAAATTTTTTTCGTTTCTTCTTGAAAGGTATTTTTTTATTTACATTTTTTTTTCTATCTTTGCAGTGCTGGGGTGAAACCCAATGTCTCATGCACACCAGGAAATCATCCTACCACTTCGCTATACTGCCATCCCTGAAAAGGACACTTTTAGTGGAATGAGCATTTAACAAATAATTGCAAAAGGTGCATTCTGTACCAAAAAAGAAACACAAAATAGAAGCAGTTGATGTTCCACAGAGAAAAAAAACAATGGTGGTGTGGATGTCGGGTTCTGCACACAGTACGGGACTTCCTTCTCCCAGCCATTATAGATGTTTCAAACTGGGAGGAAGGAGGCTGGAGATGCAACTCAGGGGTGGAGTGCTTGCCCAGCATGGGCAAGATCTTGGATTCAATCCCTAGTACCTTAAACAAATAAATCACAAAAAAAAAACCACTTCTCTTTTGCATATTTGTGTACACAGACACACACACACACACACAAATGAAAAAGGTGTGGTTATGTCATTTTGTTGTCATCTGTGTATATCACTGAAATATGTGTTTCTGAGACAGAGTTCTTGTCTAATTTTTACCACCTGTATCCCCAGCATCCAGAGTGATCCCAGTACAGAACAGATATCAATGCATATGGCTTGAGTGGATGGATGGATGGATGGATATAAATGAGTATAGTCCTTTGAGAAGCAATTTGAAAACATGTATGAGATGCCTTAAAAATATCCATGCCACTAGACACTGGTGGCTCACGCCTGTAATCCTAGCTACTCAGAGGCAGAGATCGGGAGGATTATGGTTCCAGGCCAGGCCAGGCAAATTGTTTGCAAGACCCTATCTCACAATAAAGGGCTGGTGGAGTGGCTTAACATATAGTCCCTGAGTTCAAACTTCTGTCTACAAAAAAAGTCCATGCCCTTTAACTGAATCATTCCTCTTCCAGAAATCTATGATTTTTAAACAAAATACAAATTATAGAAGGATATTTGAGTATAAGGATATTAATTTGACATTATTTACATATATATGTATATATATTTATATATATGAAGAGAGGGTGGAATTGTAGCTCAGTGGTAGAGTTTAGCCAGCAGGAGGCCCTAGGTCTGTCCCCAGCACAGAAGAGAAGAGAAAGAAGAGAAAGAGGTAGCAGCAACAGCAGCCAGCTGTTGTGACACAACCTATAATTCCAGCCTTCCAGAGGGGAGAGGCAAAAGGAACAGGAGTTCAAGACCTGCCCTGGCTACATACCAAGTGCAAGACCAGCATGAGCTACATATGGAGACCCCACCTCTAAAAACCAAGGGCTGGTGATGTAGCTCAGTGATAGAGTGCTTCCTTAGCATGCCCAAGACCATGGGTTTGGCCCCAGCACTGCAACGAAAAGATACAGAACATGAATGGTAATGCTGGCATGACTTGCCTGACCTCAAGTCAAGCCATGTCTTGTTTGTTTTGTTTTTGAAACAGTAAACAGCTGATAAAAATAGCAATTTAAAAGAGTAAAAACCAGGCATGGTGGCACACACTTGTACTTCCAGAACTCAGAAGGCTGAGGCAGGAGGATCATGAGATCCAAGCCATCCTGGACTACACAGTAAGACCCTCTCCCAAAAACAAAACAAAAGGAAAAGATGTGCAATAGCATATAAAGTTGCTTACAAATACTAATGAAGCTTTCAAATCAAGATTCAAAATAATCATGTGTAACTGTGGCTATTTGTCCTATGATGACATACACATACATAGAACACCCCTGCTATGGGGAGGTGGAACCAGGATGGCTGCACAGCACAGCTCCAGGGGCTCCTTCATACTGCAATCTGAAGATCTGCCAGTTGGGTTAACCATGAGCTCCCAGCAGAGACAATAGGTTGTTGTATATCATCGCATTGCAGGTTTTGCTTTTTTTTTTTTTTTTTTTGTAGTAATGGGGTTTGAACTGAAGGCCTAGGCTCTCTACTACTTGAGCAATGCTTCCAGCTCAGTTTTTTCCACTTTAATAGTATAAAATACTACTATGAAAAATTAACACATATCGAGAAAACTACAATGGAAAAAGTCCAAGTCTCCTTCTCCAAGTAAACTTGAAGCAAATTTTCTTCTCTGGACTCCACAGGGCAGAAATCCTTGCTAGTGCCTTGTTGAGAAGGTAGAAATGAATTCTTCTTCCTCATGCCCCACCCATCCTTGGTCTCTAGGCATCAGCTCAGCAGAAAAATCACCACTGAGAATCCCATCCATTAATGGACTGCTGATTGTCACATAATTTTCATCTCCCCACACCTGAGAAAGTGGGATGAGTGGTTTCATTTTTGAAGACTGGGGATCTGAGTGCCTGAGATGCTGAATGTCTGGCCTAGATTCTCCAAAACACTTGATTTAAGACCTACAGGACACTTGGCCACCTGTAAAGCCCACCTGGGCATGAACCACGCTAACAGAGGCCCCACAGCATGGAAAGAGCAACTCCAGGGTCAGGACCCAGGAAGGTTCACACTCTCAAAGGTCCACACCAGTGGATGCAGAAGAGGGCCCAGGTGGGGACTCCAGCTCCCTTTTTCAGCCAAGGGTGGCAGGTGGGTGGGCTAGTCAGCCATGAGTGAGTCTGAATGTTCCTGGAGCCATCTGTAGTTTTTCTCCTGAAGACTCCTGTACATTCCAACAATGCATGTTCCTTATGAGCAGGCTTCTCTTTAGAAATGCTGGCATGATGAAGAAGAACGAAATGTTATCATTCGCTGGTAAATGGATGGAATTGGAGAACATCATTCTGAGTGAGGTTAGCCTGGCTCAAAAGACCAAAAATCGTATGTTCTCCCTCATATGTGGACATTAGATCAAGGGCAAACACAACAAGGGGATTGGACTATGAGCACATGATAAAAGCGAGAGCACACAAGGGAGGGGTGAGGATAGGTAAGACACCTAAAAAACTAGCTAGCATTCGTTGCCCTTAATGCAGAGAAACTAAAGCAGGTACCTTAAAGCAACTGAGGCCAATAGGAGAAGGGGACCAGGAACTAGAGAAAAGGTTAGATCAAAAAGAATTAACCTAGAAGGTAACACACACGCACAGGAAATCAATGTGAGTCAATGCCCTGTATAGCTATCCTTATCTCAACCAGCAAAACCCCTTGTTCCTTCCTATTATTGCTTATACTCTCTCTACAACAAAATTAGAAATAAGGGCAAAATAGTTTCTGCTGGGTATTGAGGGGGGGAGTGGGAGGGGGTGGAGTGGGTGGTAAGGGAGGGGGTGGGGGCAGGGGGGAGAAATGAACCAAGCCTTGTATGCACATATGACTAATAAAAGAAAAATGAAAAAAAAAAAAAAGAAATGCTGGCATGACTTTCCTGACCTCAAATCAAGCTATTGTCACACCCAGGGACATCCAGCTGCGTAATCTCCTAACTCCCCCTGAAATTAGCGACAGAGTTGCAGCTAAGCCCTTAGAGCCAAGGCAGGAAGTCATTTTGAGTTTGGACCTGGCTGATCTGGAAAGAGGTCTTGAAAGGCATTGCTTCACTAGGTGGACTCTGAAGAGGGTGTGGAGGTGCCTGATGAGGGGGAATCAAGACACATGAGAAGGTTCCAAAAGTGAACTGCAGTAGACACTGTGGCCCAGTAAAGGTGTTTGAATAATCTTCTTCCAGCCACTTTGGCTCTGGATTCCCATTCTACTTTCCTGTTTGCTAAGCCATCCCAGGCAATCCCTTCATGTGGCAAACATTTATGAGACACCTGCTGTGTGTTTGTACATTGTCTTTAGGAGAAACTAGAGCCTAGATAAGGAGAATTAAGCCCTCCTTGTCCTCAAAGTTGGCAAGGAATCATGCTCAGGTAGAGATGGGTAAGGAAGTTGTGGCACCAATGGTAAGTACTTTGTGGACATATACATGCACTTTTGGCTATGGCCAAGGATTCATAGAAGCTGCATGAGACAACCTTGAGCTGTGATTTGAGGTGTGAGAAGGAGTCCAATGGGTACCCAGATCAAGAGAGCATTGCTCAGAATCCAGGACATCAATATCTATCTGTGGATCAGGCCAGTAATCAGACTATGGAGATGGATGAGCCAGCAGCTATCTGCCAAGAAAGTGTGTCCCATATGTGACTACTCAGAAATCACAGCTACTCAACATTGAAAGAGAGGGAGAGATAGAGACAGAGAAAGCCATACAGAAAGAGAAGAGTGGCTTGGACTGGAGAGGTGGCTCAAGTGATACAGCACCTCCCTTACAAGCATGAAATTCAAACACTATAGCCACCCAAAAGACACAAACCAAAAACAGTTTGCTTTTTTGCTGAAAGAGCACTATCAAGTAGAGTATAGAAAACACTAGATCACATCAAGCCCATGTAGAAAGCACCCCCTCAGGAATTCTGTGTTTGATTTCATGGGAGTTCCACTAATGGCAGAACACCTAGGGAGAGGACAGGTATGGGATTCAGGGGACAGATGTGGGAGGGAGGGGGCAGGTGGGATCAGAGGGTGATTCAGGGGCAGTGCTTCATACACAGCACCTGGGGCTCCTGCAGCTCCACAGACCAACTGCTACACCCTCAGTTCTTTTCCACCTTTCATGACATTGACCTCCAGGCCTTGCTCTATTATTCTTTTCTGTTTGGAGTTATGGTGTTATCAGAGGAGATCTGAGAGTTCTTTTGAGCCAAAGTGTTTTAAGGAGTATGAGGAAATCTATAGAGATAACAAAATTGGCTATAATAACCCTGAAAACTTGGCAACTGGCTTCAATCACATGTCCCCAAGGAAGAGGCACAATAAGCATCTTTTCTCCGTATCATGTGCTTGAGCCCAGAACACACTAGAGGGCGCGCTGAGCTTGCTGAAGCCACAAGCACTTATTGATTAATATTCCATTCGATGTAGATAACATCGATTGTATTCACACACACACACACTCACCCCTCTTGCTAGGGGTTAGCTAGGGATTCCATCTGGTATCGTGATAAATCTAGCTTTGCTATTTTAGGTCATAATTTCCTTTGCTAAACAAATCACATTTGTTAATTAATCATAAAGGAAAATAATGCAATTAAAAAGAAAACATATTGAAGCTAAATAGTAGTAAGTCTTCTCATTTAAGTCATTCTTAGATTATTTTGTTATCTTAATGGAGGAAAAAGAATTTTTTCTATCAGAGTGTTTGTTTGTTTGTTTTCGCTTCTTTGGTTTGGTTTCTGTTTTGGTGTTGGGACTGATCCCAGAGTCTGGTAGCTGCACATGCTCTGAGCCACATCAGTAGTTCAAAGTCCTTGGGGTTTATTCATTTGTCTCCCTTTGAGTTACCTAATTTTTGGCTCTGTTCAAAAACAGAAGATTCCAAGGTAAAAAGTCACTCCCCTCTTGTCCCCTACAGGCAGCACTGATACCAGTGTCTTCTTTATTCTTTCAAAGACTCCCTATGTATATGCAAATATAAATGTCACATACTTATCATTTCCACTTTTCACAAAAAGTATAGCAAATGATATATGCTTTTCTGTTATTTTTTGTTGTATTCATTTATTAGCATATTATAGTTGTATTGGGGGTAAAAAGTGCTTACAATATATCTTAGATTTACTTCCTCCATCATTCTCCTTTATCCTCCCCACCCTTAGAACCATTCCAACAGGTGTCATTGTTCCATTTCATATGTGAATACGTAGTACTTCCACCATAGTTGTCCTCCTTCACCCTTTCCTATGTCCTCTCACCCCCACTGGTGCCAACTCCTGGACAGGACTTGTTTTACCTTCCTGTCCTTTATTTTTTTAAAAATACATTTTTGTTTTCTTGTGATGATTATACAGGGAGTTTCACTGCAACATTTCCATATATATACAATATAAACATGTATACGTGTATGTATATGTATATATATATATATGTAAATGTATTATGCCCTGAATTGGTTCATCCTCTCCATTATTCTCTTTTCTACCTTAGTCCCCTTCTTATAGTGATTTCAAGAGGTTTGAATGTTCCACATTTGTACTTCTATAGAAAGTACATCAACCATATCCACACCCTTTACTTTCCTCATTTACTCTCCCCTCCCTTCAGTTCCCTCCTCTTAGTGTAACCTGTTTTACATTCTTGTTCCTCATTATTTAGGTGTCTATTTGTTGATCAGTGGGATTTTTGCTTTGGTATTTTACCTGTAGATGTACAGTGCTTAATTAAGTCAATCTATCCTCTCCACTGTACTTCCTTACCCTTTTCCCCAATCCTGTGCTGTTCAACAGTTTTCAGTGTGTTTCATTGTGTTTTATTCTTACACAGATGTGATATATTTCACTATTATTGATTATCTTTCTTTCTTTCTTTTCCTCCTCCCTTAGTCTCCTCTGCCAGTGCCACTTTTGGGTACATGTTCTGTATATATTTCTATGTATAGATGATATTGCTTGGATTTGAATTGGCCTAGACATAGCTTTCTTGCATCTTGATTTTTTTTTAACAGTATAACATGGAGATCATTCCATGAGGAAATATCAAGAGCTTCCTGTCTTTGTACTATTTCATTTTATTTCTGTAGTGACCCTGGAAGGGGTAGGGTGGGGACAATGGGGTGCTCTGGATGGAGGCAGGTAAGGTCAGGGGTGGTGAACTTCAGTTCCCTTCAAGAAGGATTTGTGAGAGACAGAACTTGGTAAGGGCCCAAGGCAGGTAGGCCTTTTTTTTTTTAATTAATTCCAACTAAAAATCATTTTTCAAATAATGGAAGAAAGTTAGGACTAGGGAAAGTCGGGCACATGGCATGGGTAAGCACTGGGTAAAGCTCTTTGTAGGCAATGGTCCATTAGAGGAGCAGGAAGGGCTTGAACGCCATTGGGAGGGAGGTGATGTGAAAGCAGACACTCTGCAAATGGATCAGAGAACTGCAAACAAGAAGAGATAGCAGGGAGGTGGAGGGCAACAGGACTGAGGGGCCTGTAAGATGGTCAGGGCAGGAGGCGTGCAGAGGTCTGGAGAGAACACAGGTACTTTAGATAATTATAGTTCATACAGAGTGATGGAGATGCAAGAGGAAGAGAAGACCCCCCCAGGGAATAGGAGGCCAGGGAACAGTGAAGGTAGAGATGAAAAGTCAAGAGAATCTCTTAATCCTGAGTCTTCAGACTCTAACCTCCCTCAGTTTCTGGAACAGCCACAGTCCCTGCTGCTCATCACTAGGGAACCCCAAAGCACCATTCCTGCCCCCTTCCCTGGTGTCATCCTCCAGCTCTGCTTCATCACATGAGGGCTCCAACTCTTCAGGGCAGACGTGCCCCACAGGATTTGCCCTGAATGCTGCCTCCAGCTCTGCAGTGCCATTTTGATCTCTTGGGCCCTTTTGCTTTTGACCCAGGACTGCTAGTCTCATGAGCTCTGGGGAAGAAGGGAAAACAGTAGGTGTTCAATGATTGTACAATATTGCCCTTCATTCTCTTGGACTTCCCCTTCTCAGTCCCTCCAACATCAGCCTTTCTCTGAGCAAAGAAAATCCTCCCGCTGTCTTCTTCCTGTCAACCCACTTTTCCATCTCCTAGCAGCCTTCTCCTGTGACTCAGTCAGCAGTGCCGTCTGTCCAGATTTCCACCACCCATCATGCGGGGAAGAAAAGGACCACAGGATTAAGTGACAAGATTCTGGTGGGGAGCCCATTACCCTCTGCCACCCCTCATCTCCAGCTCAATCAGTCCCTACAGTGGACCCTGCCAGAGGGACGGAGCTTGGTCCTGCCAGGTCTCGGCATGGGGCTCCCACACAGTCCTTCACAGTTCCAGGCCCTCCTTCCCTACAGGTGTGAACCAGCCTGGGCTCTGCTGTTTACAGGTCCTGCCCTCTTCCTGCAGCTCAGCATCCCCTCTTTCCTGCCCTGACCCAGTCCAGGAAGAAGCCCAGGGGGCAACAACAGGCCTAGCTGGAAAACCTTGGCTGCCAATGGTCTGTTGGTAACCCAACCCTGGCTGCCAATGGTCTGTTGGTAACCCAACCCTGAACTGCCTGTGCCATGGAGGCCTGGCCTCCCCTGACCCTCAGCCCCTGCCCAAGCTGTCATTCTGACCTTTGACATCCTCTCCCCTGCTTGGTCCCCCTGCCCCTGGAACACAGCTCCTCTCCAAGGCCCACTGCTTACCTAAGGCTGCCCCAGCCTGCCTGCCCCCATTCCTAGCAGGGGTTTACTCAGACCACAGCCCTCACAGACCACAGGGCTCTTCTTCTTAATGTAGACTAGGATGTTCCTGAGACCGTGTAGCCTGAGGTTATTTGCCCACCCTCATCATCCTGGGTTTGCCATTGTCACCATCCACCATCTTCCACATGGAGCCATCCCAGAAAGGGTCCTTGCAATGTGACTTCCTGTTTCACATAATGTTCATTACAACATAGGCACAGGAGGAAACTTTACTAAGATAGTCCAGCTGAGTCAGGCATTGTAGTGCATGCCCCTAACCCCAGTACTCTGGGGGCAGAAGTGAACCTGGGCTACACAATGAGTCTGAAGCCCTCTTGGGCAACACAGTGAGACCCTGACTGAAAAAACAAAGGAAAAATATATATTTTTTAAATCAACTGAACCAGGAAGCATATTTATTGGGTACCAACAAAGAAGAAGAAAAGAAGAAAGAGGAGGATGAGGAGGAGAAGAAGAAGAAGAAAACAGCACACGGCTTCTTCCTGGCCAATGTCCCGAAGACATTTCAGGCAGCCATTTTTGCCCACTGTGAACCACAACCAACATTCCCCCACCCGACCTCATCCCCAGAAAAGGCTGGAAGGTAAATACAAAACTGAACTGTGCAGGAGTCACTTGCCCAGGTTGAGGGGTCAACCAACAGAGAAATCAGGTTCAAGGATGAGAAAACACCCACTGCCCCCACTGCAGACACACAGAGGTAGCAGAAGCAGCAGAAAGACCCTTCTTCTATTATCAAATACTTCTTGGTTTATACCAAAATTATTTTTATACAATTTAATGGGTTTCATTTTTGACATCCTTATATATGTAGTATGTACTTTGATCGCACTCACCCCCATTAACTTCTCTTGTTCCCCCTTCTGCTGAACCTTCAGGGTGACCTGAACGTTCTGCCCACCCTCAGCCCCTCACTGTTCACACAAGGCCTTGGTTCTCTGCTGAAAAAGGAGCTTCCTGTTTTCACCTTTCCTCTTCCCTCAAGTAACTTGATTTTGGGGGGAATCATTTGAACACCCCGACTTCAAATTTATAGGACAGTGACCACCTAGAGAAAAAGGAATCACTCCAGGAGGGTGAGGAGAGGCCACAGAGTACAGACCAAATGGCCCACTACAGATGGCCCCTGAGGCAGGGCTCTGGCCTCATGGGTTCTTTTTCTTGATTTTCTCATGATGTCTGGAGAGACGAGGGGAGAGAGAGGCAGACTGGAAGGGACCAGACAAATCTCTTCTCCTGGGATTCCTCTCTAATTTCTGAGTCCTCTCCCCAGCTCACAGGTTATTGCTCTCCCTGAGGCCATGATAGTCAAGCCCACAGAGGTCATCTCAGGAGTCCCAATACAGGCCCTGATGGAGGCCTAGAAGACTGTGAGAGATGGGGACAGAGTAGGAGCTCAGTGTCCACTGCAGCTCACTCCTCACCCTGTATCCAGAAGAGGCTACAGCTCGGCCTTCAAGGGCCTTGCCAGCCCTACATATGGGCAGGACTAAGGGGTATAGCTGGACAGGTAGCTTCCATACCCTCACAAAGACCCTGACTTCAGAAGGTTTATTCCAGAAAGTTTGTCACCTCCACTACTCTCTCGTCATTGGGAGGCTTGAGGAAAGCCCACAGTCACACATGGCACCACCATCACCAACCATTGACTACTTTTCTTACCTGAACTCTCCACAGCTGATGCCATCTTCTTCTTGTACCAAAGGACACAAAGAGAATAATCACCACAGAAGCAAGAGCCACACTCAGAAGGACAGGCCATCGACTTCGAAGCACCACAGCCTTCCCTGAAAGTAGGCCTGGTTATATACAGGGCACAAGGGGCCTCGAGCCCTCTCCCCTCGCCCTTGCCCACCTCTGGTCCCACTCCAGTAGGAACCGCTGCAGAGGGAACAGGCCTGGACCTCTCCCCTTTCCTCACTCTGGCCAAAGCCCTAATTGACCGCAGGAACTTCTGCAATCTAGTCTCACCCTGAGGTTCCTCCAGACTGGCAGCAGGCCTCAGCTCTTCCTTCCACATGTTGATATAGAGAAGAGGGTATTGGTTGGGGGAGCTCCTGGGTCATGGGGCCTGGAGGGAGCTCTCTGTGATAGGCAGGCTGACAGACAGGTGGAGCAAGACCCTGGCTCTGAGGACTTCAGTTCCTGATCAGCCCCATCCTAACTAGGTTTGGGTTGCTTCATGGTTACAACCTTTAACAGATCATTTCCAGACCTAACTGTGTATCTTTATCACTGTGGCTTTAGCAGGACAGGAAAATCAGATACAACCCACTCACTACACTAGCATACATCCCACAGTATAGAGGCTTTCCCTGGACAGAGGCTGCAGGGGAGGGGAGGTTACCTGTACTCTCCCTGAAGCCAATCCAGGACTCCAGATATCTAGTGAGTTTTCCACAAAGTTCTCCCTGGATGTAGGCCCAGTGATTCTTGCTGTGAATTCTATCTGTGTCCCATAACGTCTTGAGTTGCGCAGCTGAGGACTGAGCCCAGGATGGGGACATCATCCAGCTGTGGGTCTCCGCATTGTAGGAAAAGAAGGGCTCCCCATCATAGTAGAAATCCCAGAATCCTCTGGAGTGGTTGTCTTCCTGAATCTCACAGCCCCAGATCTCCTGGAGGGAAAGGAAACCTGCCCCCACCCAGCATTGACTTCTCTGTTCTCTGGCAGCATTTTTCAAACTCACCACCAAGTCACCCAGCCATCACAGTCCACCCCTCCATGCCCCCCCACACACAATGTGACACAAATCCTACTTCCTCCCCTCCCCCCCAACTAGTGTTGCCTTCCTCACCCACATGAGAAACTCCAGCTAAGCGAAGACCCCTTGCCTGATCTCCACTATGTCTCCGCTGTGCTGGATGAATAATGGCTTACCTTGGGCTGGGCTCTGAGATCCCCATTCTTTTTTTTTATTCATTTATTCACATGTGCATACATTGTTTGGGTCATTTCTCCCCCCGTCCCCTTCCCCCACAGATCTCCATTCTTTACTCCACCCCAACCAAATGTGGTGAGAAGACACAGATCACTGCCCTCTTCCCCAGCCTTCCCAGAAAAAGCCTCCCATACTTTTGCTCCTGTCACACTCACCTTTCTGTTTCTGCAGGGCATTGATTTCTGCCAGGGTCATTTTGAGCTTCTTCCCACTCTCTGCCAAGGTGTGGGTCTCTGTGTCCCTGATCTCATTTCCCAGGACTGTTTCTGCCCACAGCCCCCGGGGCTCTGCCCTGCCTTTCTCACTGTCATAGTACAGATAGAGCTGAGCATCCAAGTGACCCTCAGCCAAGAATTGTGGGTCCACAAATCCATCTCGAGACCTCACTGTGAGGTTATAATATAGACCATGGGATCCTGGGGAAGAAGAAACCAAGGAAGACACTTCCTTCTGGAAATAAATACGCATCAACATTGACACAAAGTTCTGTTGTCCTGACCTTCCCAGGAATGAAGAAAATGCACATGAACAAAGGGACAAGAACAAGAAGTTCCACTAGTAGGAAAATAGGAAAGGAGAGAAGACGGGAGAGGAACTGTGGAAAGGAGGGAGGTGGTACGGAGATAGGCAATCATGCAGGGACACAGGGTCTGGAAATTCCAGGGGAGAGGCTGACCTGCAGGAGCAAGGGAGGGGCACAAAGGCTGGGGGCTGATGGTAGGGCAGGCATATGAGGAGCTAGGGTTGGGAGGAGCCATGACCAGCGGGGCTGTGGAGCACAGGCAGCACAGGGACTCAGGAAGGACTCTGCTGCTCTGGTGCAGGATCATTACAGACAAGGTGGAGCAGAGAAGGGGCAGCAGTGAGGTAAAAGGGGTGCAGAGATTGTAACTCCAAATATATTTAAAGTGGGCTCAGTCCTCCAGAGGAAGGGAAGCAGTGACTGGCTCCAAAGTGCTTCCACTTTGGCATAGTGAGCCCCAAGTGAGGAGTTGAAATGTCCTGCTATGGTCCTCTGGGAACAGGCAGGTAACAATGTTCCTTGAGAGTTGGTTCATCTTTCAACACATGGTGCTGGGAAAGCTGGATATCCACATGCAAACAAAACTACACCCTGTTCTCCCACCATAGACAAAATCTAAGTCCGGGCTAGGGTTGTGGCTCAGTGGTACACTAGCTTACCTGGTCAGCATGTGCAAGGCTGTGGGTTTCATCCCCAGCACTGAAAAAAAGAGAAAGAAAGAAAGAAGGAAGGAAGGAAAGAAAAGAAAAGAAGGAAAGAAAGAAAGAAAGAGCTCAAAATGAACCAAAAACCGAAACTTAAAAAATAAACTAAAAATTCTTATAAAGAAACACTGGGGTAACCATCACAACATAGGACTTGAATGTGGCACCAAATAGACAGACAACAACAACCAAAAAAAAAAAAAAGCCCTCATCAATTGAATGCATCAAACTGAAAAACATTGGTGCAGTAAAGGCTCCCTATGGAAAAGCAACCCCAGAATGGCAGAAGATATTTGCCAATCACATTTTGCATTCTAGTAAGACATCAGAATTCCTGGAAGCCAGGCATGATGCCACACAACTCTAATTCCAGCTCTCAGGAGGCTGAGCCTGGAGGATCCAGGGTTCCAGGCCAGACTGGGCTACCAAGGGAGACCCCATCTTTAAAAAAAAACATAGAATACCTAGGGTGGAGTAGTATCTTAGTGGTAGAGCACTTAACATGTAAACCCTGAGTTTGAGTTCTTGTGCAAAAGTAAATAAATAAAATAAAATATAAAAATTAGAAATCCTAGGAGGATCTGAATAGCTAGTTCCCTGAAGAAGAAATACAAATGCCAATGAGCACTTAACTTTAGTAGCCATTAGTAAAATGCAAATCAAAACACAAGGAGATGCCAGTTAAAACCCATTCATATGTCTACTATTAAAAACATGTATAAATAACAAACCTGGCATGCAGAGAAACTGGAACACTTAGACACTGGTTTGGGAAGGATGTAATAGTGCCACCACTGTGGAAAACAGGATGGTGAACATACCAAATATAGCTACCATATGACCCAGTGATTATACTTCCCAACATCTACTCCAAAGTACTGGACGCAGGGACAAAAAGAGACATTTTTACACCCATGGTCATGGTATAGCCAATAGCCAAACAAGGAGTATCCATAAACTGATGAATGGATAATCAAAATATGGTGTAGATACAATGAACATTATTCAGCATGAAAAAGGAAGAAAACTTTGACAACTGCTACACCTTGAGCTGAGTGGGAAAATCCAATCACAAAAGGACAAACACTGATTCAATTTAAATGAGTTATCTAAGAGGCAAATTCATAGAGAAAAGTAGAATGATGGTTAGTGGGAGCCACGGGTGAGGAGGAATGGACAGTTCCTGTTTAATGGGTAGAGTTAGGTTTGCAAAATGTCCCTAGTGCCAACTAAATTGTACAATTGAAATGGTTAAAGTAGAAAATCATGTATATTTTACCATAACAAAACAGGAAATAAGAATCAGCCTATTGAGAGAGGATTTTCTGCTAGGCATTGTGCACAGTGTGGGAAATCTGAAGGGAGCAGAAACAAGGTTGACCCCGCCATCATTGCCCCTGCACTCCAGTAGTAGAAAGTGGTATCCCATCAACATGAGCTGTGAGGAATGCTATAGGATACTGAGGGTAAGTGACTGGCTTGGGGATCAGGACAGGCTTTCTTGAAAATATGATGTTCAAGCCTGATACCTGAACGGGCGAAATTGGAGATGGAAGTGAGACATCCCAAGGCAGAGGGAGGGGCAGGGCCCCATGAGATAGCTGCAGGGAACTGGAAAGTGGCCAGTGTGGTCCACAGCAAAGAGAAAAGGAGACTGAGGCAGGAGCAAGACTGGAGGGGAGGCCAGTACAGAGCACATGATCAGTCTTGTCTCTATGCTGTGAGTGATGAGCAACCTGTAGAGTGACTCCGCACAGTGACAATACTGGGCCAGGGTCCTCTCCACCTCCTCTGCCAAGCAGGGGCCATAGATAGGGTTCCCAGTCTCAGGCAACGGGCAGGAATGTGAACAAGGAAATGGTAGAGTTGGGGACAGAGGCAGGGACAGAAGGCAGGAGAGATGGCCCTCAATGTTCAGTTTTCCACCATCTGCCTTCCCCATACTGCAGGTTCCCTCTAGAGTCTACCAAAGCAGGGCACCTGAAAGGGAGTATTCCCTGTGCCACCAGCTCCCTGTTACATTCAGGTGTGTGAGTCACCTGCCTGAGGTATGAGTCACGAAAGGAGGCTGGGCAGGCTGCTGACTCAGGGAAAGGACAAGGTTACAGGGGCCTGAGACTGTCCCCTAAGCTGCTGGGGCGGGGTCCCATCGCGGGAGAACTCGAACGGCCCTTGAAGGTCGGTCAAAGAAGCAACCCAGGACAGCCCCTAGACTTCAGGCATGCGAAGCACCAGAATGTCAGAAAATGAAGAGGTAGGCTCAGAGGGGAAACGAGGCCATCGAGAGGCGACCGAGTCGAGGAGGCGTGGCATCGGGGAGCAAGAGACCCACCCAGAAAAGCGGAGCTGAGGTGCAGTGGCAAACAGGCCACATCCAGCCCCGCACCTCTCACCCCTACCAAGACCGCGCACCAGAACCCCAATGATGCGGCAGACCCTGAAATTTCCTGAAATAAGAGATTCTCCCTGCGACTTCTCCCATTTCCACCCCTGGAAACGCGCGGCAGCACCCGCTCTCAAGGACCGCAAGGAACCCCACTCACTGGCGGCGGTACCGAGGGGTGCAGAAAGGGCAGTGCCGGCCCAAAGCACCAGGATCAGGAGCAGTCCCAGAGCAGACAAGTCTGTCATCTTCCCAGTGGATGGCAGTGGGAAGACAGCCAGTTTTGAGGTCTAGTTAACAGCCTGGCGCCGCCCACAACTGCTCACCCAATGAAAACGGATGCCACGAACTTCTGCCCAATCACGGTGGCTCCAGGAGGGCACCTCACAGCCAAGCCTTAAGGGACTTCTCCAAAATGCTGTCTCCAAAAGAACGCCATGTAAACCAGAATGTATTTACAAATGTGCCAGTATACTCATGAACAAGGAATTCCCTGGATTTTTGAAAATCAGAAAGACCCTCTGGCTGTGGACAAAATAATGAAGAACCTGGAAAAGTGTCCAGATGGCAAAGTGGCCTTGCAGAGCTCCTATTTGCTAATGGCAAACCTCACCACCATGCCTGCAAGGATTATTTTGTAGTGCTCATAAAGCAGAAGGGACAGAAACAGGCAGAATGGAACAACTGCTCCCCCCCCCCATAAGAGTTCTTTGAAAGGCCACTAAAGGAATCTGCCTCACACTTGCTCTCTTCTTTTTGTATAAAGATTTCAGGACCAGGGCTGGAAGCACAGTTCCAATGGTAAAGTGCTTGCCTAGCAAGTACAAGGCCCTGAGTTCAAATTCCAGTACTGCCAAAATAAAAACAAATAACAACAAAAAAGATTTCATGGTCAGATCAGGACCCTCAAAAAATCCAACTCCCACTTGACAATCAAAAAAAAGAAAAATTAGTTAAACGCCAGATAAGCCTTTGATTTTTATATTATTTGCATCTTCTTGTCATCAATTAAAAAAAAAAGCCATCCTTTTATAGTGTGTGTGGAAGAGACCAATCATGAATGGTGAGCAGAGAGCACCTACATTTGACATAGATCATTCCATCTACTTCAGGGCCAAGGAGAAAAAACAATCACCAAAGACACTGAAAACTATCTAGCAGCTGGCACTCTGTGTTAAAATCCAAAAATGCTCTAGGTCCAGAAAAAGCCTGTGAGCTAGGACTCCCAGGCAGGCTAGACTCACAAGTGACTGCAGCTAGGTGAATTTTGTAGGAACAGCTTCTGAGCAGCCAAGTGTCATGTCCCATTCTTAAACAACCCCATATCAGTACCAGCCTTGCCCACTCCCTGCCCATAGAGCAGTGCAAGTCTCCCCAAGCACCTTTAGTCCTGCTCCCCATCTGCCTGTCTCTAGCACCCCTGCTCCTTCCAGGGCACTCTGGGAGAAAAGCCAATGAGTTGTTAATTCTCCCAATACACAGCCCTCAACCAAGCTCAGCATTATCAGCATTGCTGGTAATGTCACCCCTAGCCATATTTAAAGAGCTCTTTGCAAATTTTGGCCTCCTCTGCCTTTCAGAAGCTCCTTACCCCAGTTAAATCACTCCAAATCTCTTACATGTGTCAGCCATTTCAATCTCCTCTTCCATCCATTGACTCCCAGATCCAGCCAGGCCTCCTTTCTTGTGGCCTCATTTTCTAAGTGTCTAAGCTCACAAGGCCATTGCATCTGTTCCTACTCCACACACACACACACACACACACACACACTATAGTCCACTCTAACACCAACCAGACTCCCTTTGCCAACTTGCCTTAGGACATCTGCATCCGTGGGCCCATCAGCCTCTCAAACCAGACAGGTCCACAGGATCATAGCTCTCCCACTCCAGGATCAGGAACTGTGTTCAGTTCACCTCTGCTTCCCCTTTTTAAGGGTGAACTGTTCTATCCTTACTAACCACTCCCCTGGGACCCCTGGACTACCTTTTGTCTGTGGATGTAAATATCACGTATCACAGCGCTTCGAAAAATTTACATATATTGAGACAGGGCTGGTCTTGAACTCTGTGTGTAGACAGGCTGCCCTGGAGCTCTCCATACTCCTGCCTTAACTTCCACAGTTCTGGTATTACAGGCATGTACAACCACGCCCAGCAGTCTTGACAACTTAAACTTTACATTCATTTTTATTAATTATTTTGACCATGGTAATTTATTTAGCACAAGAGGAATTAAGATCCAGTGCCAATTCTCAGGGAAATCATTTTCATTAGAGAAGGCCACAGGGTAGTGTTGATGCAGTGGGAGACGGACCCAGGCTCTCCTCACAGCTGGTCCTAGACCTTTCCTCCATGTCTGTCCTCCAGGACCTCTTAAGTGGACCAGCTCCAGCACACTGTCCTCTTCAGCTCCTTCCCAAAGAAAGACTTTTACTACTTTAATAGCTACATGCTAGGTTTGTTCCCTGGCATTTAGAGAGAAGGAACCTCAGAGGAGGCCCTGTAGGTCTTGGCTCTGGATGTGGGGCTGCCCTCCCCCAACAAGCCTCCCAGGCTGACTTCTGCCTCTTACGCTGCTTTTCTCTCTTCATTCTCGCCTTTGGACCCCTGGACTCACAAAAATAGTGGCGCCTTTCTCCGCGCTTACTTCGGACACCATTGCTGAGTCTGAGAAAAGAAACAGAAACCACCCAAAGCAGCCCCTTTTGTAACCTTGGGCGGGGCTCTCAAGGCCACTTGCGCGTGTTTTCATGTCTGTGGGCCCAAGTTTACTGCGAGATCTGAAGATCACTCGTCATGCCCACTCTAACCTAAAAAGAATCAACACTGCTGATCGATATGAAAAGAGAATTGTGGTGCATGTGGACACTCTCAACATGGGGTCAGGTTCTTCCGCCCAGACGCTCATGAGAAGGCCTCAGTTCTCACTCCTATTGGGTGTTGAGTTCTTGGAGAAGCCAATCAGCGTCCGCCTTGGTTCCGGGTTCTAAAATCCCGACCACTCGCGGGGACTCATTTTCTTTCCAAATGTCCAGTGTTGGAATCATGGTGCCAAGAGCCGTCCTCCTGCTGCTCTCAGGAGCTTTGGTCCCGGTGGAGATCTGGGCAAGTGAGTGAGCGGCAGAGACAGAAACTACCCCTTGCTGGGGAAAAGCGAGAGGAGGTCAGGAACCAGAAAACGCGTCCCCGCCACTCTGAGCCAGATCCCTCCCTATGTCTGCTACCGCCTGCCCTGATCTCCATCTAATCTCCTGACCCCTCCTCTCTCACCTAATCCTCACCTTTCGAGTCCAGCAGCCCCCTTTTCGCCTCAGGAACCCCGAGCACCCTCCTCCCCTCGCCCCATCATCCTGGGACCCGGGTTCCGCGGCAGGAGGGTCGCGGAGTCTCAGCCGCCCCCCGTCCCCAGGCTCGCACTCCATGATGTATTTCTTCACCTCCGTGTCCCGGCCCGGCCGCGGGGAGCCCCGGCACATAGCTGTCGGCTACGTGGACGACACGCAGTTCGTGCGCTTCGACAGCGACGCCGCGAGCCCGAGGATGGAGCCGCGGGCGCCGTGGATGGAGCGGGAGCGGCCGGAGTACTGGAACCTGGGCACAGAAGGAACCAAGGGTAACGCATAGAGTTACCGAGGGTATCTGCGGAAACTGCTCGGCTACTACAACCCGAACGAGGATGGTGAGTGACTCCAGGCTGGGCTCGGAGGTCATGACCCCTCCACGTCTCCTTCACAAGGGTCAGAGACGCCCCGGGCTCCCAGATTCGAGGTTCACCCCGAAGCTGCGAAACGTGCGGAGACCCTCGACCTGGGAAAAAACGTCGGGACGCTGACTGTATCCTTTTCAGTTTAGGTTGAAATCCATCAGGAGTCGGTTCGGCGGAGGCTGACCCTGGGTCAATCCAGAGGATGTATGGCTGCACTGCGGCGCTGGATGGCCGCCTCCTCTGAGGGTACAATTAGCCTACAATTGCAACGATTATATCTCTGAATGAGGAGGACCACCGCGGGCAGGGCAGCTCAGATGACCCTACGCAAGTGGGAGGCGGCTGGTGAGGCAGAGCACCAGAGGACCTACCCGGAGGGGGAGTGAGTGGAGTGGGCTCCTCAGACCCCTAGAAAATGGGAAGGAGATGCTGCAGCGCGCAGGTACAAGGTCCCGAAGGGCAACTCCTCCATCTGCCCTGGGGATGAAACCCATGTCTTCCAACGAGTGGCAGAAAAGGGGAAGCAGAACACTGCTGCTCTCTTGAATCACCACAGAAAGAGAGCTGTGGGATTTTCACATCCAGTATCAGAGTGTGACCCACCCAGGGGCTCACGCTCCTCTCATCACAATTATGAGTCTGCCTCAGGATGGAAGGAGTAAAGGTACATGAAGTAACCAAACTACGGTTCTCTTTGGCTATGCAGGGGTGTGACCATGGCCTCTCTCAGACCTTGTTCTCTGTCTACCACCCAATGGCTTTAGAGGTTTGACTCCAGTTATGCCAAATCTCTACCAAGACAGCCCCAGAAATCCCTCTCTTTTCTCCCTTAGAGACTTGGAGTCTCCTGCCTTGGGCTAACTCACTGGTTTCTAGAACTTCCCAAGAATTAGATTATCCCAGATGCCTGTGTTGGGGCTAGTGTCTGGGTTTTACATCAATCCAAGTCTGCTATCAGTTCTCAAGATGGTCACGTGAGTGCTACTGGAGTGGCCCAGGAAGAATGCAAAATGCCTGAATTCTTCAACTCATCTTTGTAGATGTCCCAAAGACACAAATGACCCATTACCCCCCAACTTGAAGAGGATATCACCTTAAAGTGATATCCTGGGCTTCTACCTTGCAGAGATCACCCTGACCTGGCAGCAGGATGGGGAGGACCTGAGCCAGGACATGGAGCTTGTGGAGACCAGGCCTGCAGGGGATGGAACCTTCCAGAAGTGGGCAGCTGTGGTGGTGCCTTCTGGGAAGG
The DNA here is from genome assembly GCF_047511655.1 of Castor canadensis. NCBI lineage: Eukaryota > Metazoa > Chordata > Mammalia > Rodentia > Castoridae > Castor > Castor canadensis. The sequence continues at coordinate 24,958,185 of NC_133393.1, forward strand.
AGAAGAATTACACATGCCATGTGCAGCATGAGGTGCTGCCTGAGCCCCTCACCCTGAGTTGGGGTAAGGAGGGGACGTGGACACAGAGCCTCTTGTCAGGGAAAGCAGGAGCTGGTCTGGAACCCTCAGCAGGAGCAGGCTGAAATCTGGGGATCAAGTTCTCTAACCTTCCTTTCCCTTTCTTTCTGTTCCCAGAGCCACCTCCTCAGCCCACCATCCCCATCATGGGAATTGTCACTGCCCTGGTTATCCTTGGAGTTGTGGTCACTGGAGCCGTGGTGGCTGTTGTGATACGGAGGAAGAATAACACAGGTAGGGAAGGGAAAGGGTCATAGTTTTCTCCTTTTGCTCCTTTTGTTTATTTTTTATTTTTTGAATTTATTTTTAATTGTTTTTATGTTTATTTATATGTAATACATTGTTTGAGACACCTCTCCCCCCTGTTTCCCACCTCCTCCCCCCCCATCCCAACCCCCCTCACTTCCAGGAAGAACCTGTTCTGCCTTCTTGTTCTCCAGTTTTGCTGAAAAGAAAACGTAAGAGACAATAAGAAAGACATAGCATTTTTGCTAGTTAGAGATAGAGATAGCTATCCAGAGAGATTCCTAGCATTGCTTCCATGCACTTGTGTATTACAGCCTGAATTGATTCATCTCTACCAGACCTCTTCACTACTTTCTGGTCACTTCCCATAGTGGCCCCTGCCAGTTTAAGATTACTTCATTTGCTCCTCTATAGTGGGCACATCAACCACATTCAAGTTTTAGGTTTCCCTCCCTTTCGCTATTCCTCCAGTTCGTGTTCTGCCCTTAGTGTGTGACCCATGTCCAATAATATTACTGCATTTGTTTTAGGTCTATAATTCGCATATGAGGGAGAACATACAATTTTTGACCTTCTGAGCCTGGCTACCTTTGCTTAAGATGATGTTCTCCAGTTCCATCCATTTACTTGAGAATGACAAAATTTCATTCTTCTTTGTGGCTGAATAAAATTCCATTGTGTATAAATACCACATTTTCTTAATCCATTCATAGGCAGTGGGTCATCTTAGCTGTTTCCATAGATTGGCTGTTGTAAATAGTGCAGCAATAAACATGGGTGTGCAGGTGCTTTTGGAGTAACCTGAGTCTCATTCCTTTGGATATATCCCTAGGAGTGGGATTGCTGGATCATATGGCAGATCTATGTTTAGTTTTTTAAGAAGCCTCCAAATTGTTTTCCAAAGTGGTTGTACTAGCTTACGTTCCCACCAGCAGTGTATGAGGGTTCCTTTTTCCGCACTCCTTGCCAACATTTGTTGTTGCTGGTGTTCTTGACGGTAGCTATTCTACCAGGAGTGAGGTAGAATCTTAGTGTGGTTTTGATTTGCATTTGCTTTTTGGCCAGGAATGGTGAGCATTTTTTTCATGTGTTTTTTGCCCATTTGTACTCTTTCGTTTGAAAAAATTCTGTTTCATTCATTGATTTGGGGGGAGTTTAGTTTTGAGCTCCCTGTATATTCTGGTTACCAGTCCTTTGTCTGAAGTATAGACAGCAAATATTTTCTACCACTCTGTGGGTGGTCTCTTCAATTTAGGGACCATTTCTTTTGTTGTGCAAAAGCTTTTTAGTTTTATGTAGTCCTATTTGTCCATCCTTTCTCTTAGCTGTTGGGCTGTTGGAATTCTACTGAGGAAGTCCTTGCCCATACCTATTGCTTCCAGAGTACTCCTTGCTCTTTTCTGTACTAACTTCAAGGATTCGGGTCTGATATTAAGGTTCTTAATCCACTTTGAGTTGATACTAGTACAGGATGATAGGCATGGATCTAGTTTCAGTTTTCTGCAGGCAGATAACCACTTTTCCCAGCAACATTTGTTGAAGAGGCTGTCTATTCTCCATCATATGTTTTTGGTACCTTTGTCAAAAATGAGGTGGGCATAGCTGTGTGGATTCATATCCGGGTCCTCTATTCTGTTCCACTGGTCTTTATATCTGTTTTTGTGCCAGTACCATGCTGTTTTTATTGCTGTGGCTCTGTAGTGTAGTTTGAAGTCAGGTATTGTGATACCCAGTATTTGCAGTCTCTTGTGTTTCCAAATGAACTTTAGGATAGATTTTTCAATCTCTGTGATGAATGTCATTGGGATTTTGATGGGAGTTGCACTGAACATGTAGATTGCTTTTGGTAGTATAGACATTTTTACTATGTTGATTCTACTAATCCATGAGCATGGGAGATCTTTCCACCTTCTGTAGTCTTCCTCAATCACTTTCTTCAGTGACTTGTAGTTCTTCATAAGAGGTTATTCACATCTGTTGTTAAGTTTATTCCTAGGCATTTTTTTGAGGTTATTGTAAATGAAATTGTTTTCCTATATATTCTTTCTCAATTTGTTCATTGTTGGTGTACTGATTTTTGTAAGTTGACTTTGTATCCTGCTATGTTGTTAAAGCTGTTTATGGTGTCTAGGAGTTCTTGGGTGGAGTTTTTGGGGGCTCTGAGGTATAGGATCATGTTGTCTGCAAATAGGGATACTTTGACTATTTCTTTACCTATTTGTATTCCTTTTATTTCTTCTTCTTGCCTTATTCCTCTGTCTAGGAATTCCAGGTCTATGTTGAATAGGAGTGGGGAGAGTGGGCATCCTTGTCTCATTCATGACTTCAAGGAAAATGGATTCAACTTTTCCCCATTAAGTATGATGTTGGCTATAGATTTGTCATATATTGCCTTTATAATGTTAAGGTACATTTCTTCTATTCCTAGTTTTCTTAAAGCTTTTATCATGAAGTGATGTTGAATTTTATCAAAGGCTTTTTCTGCATCTGTTGAGATGATCAAGTGGTTTTGGCTTTGCTTCTATTAATGTGCTGTAGTACATTTATTGATTTGTGTATGCTGAACCATCCCTGTATCCCTGGGATGAAGCTGACTTGGTCATGGTGAATGATCCTTCTAGTATGTTGTTGGATTCAGTTTGCCATTATTTTATTGAGGATGTTTGCATCGATGTTCATTAAGAAGATTGACCTACAGTTCTCCGTTTTGGATGTGTCTTTGTCTGGTTTTGGGAGGAGTGTAATACTGGCTTCATGGAATGAGTTAGGCAGTGTTCCTTCCCTTTCTATTTCATGGAAAAGTGTTAGGAGAGTTGGTATTAGTTCTTCTTTAAAGGTCTGATAGAATTCAGCAGAAAATCCAGCAGATCCAGGACTCTTCATTTTTGGGAGACTCTTTATTGATTCTTCAATTTAATTTCGTATTATAGATCTGTTTAGGTGGTTAATATCCTCTTGGTTCAGTTTTGGATGGTCATAAATATCTTGAAATTTGTCCATTTCTTCAAGATTTTCCAATTTATTGGAATATAGGTTCTCAAAGTAGTGTCTGATGATTCCTTGGATTTCCTTGGTGTTTGTTGTTATCTCCCCTTTGTTGTTTCTGACTTCACTGATTTGGGTCTTTCCCCTTCGTTTTAGTCAGATTTGCCAGGGACATGTCAATCTTGTTTTATTTTTTCAAAAAACCAGTTTTTTGTTTCATTGATTCTTTGTATTTTTTTTTTTTTGGTCTCTATTTCGTTAACTATGGCCCTTATTTTTATTATTTCTCTCCTTCTGTTTGTTTTGGGTTTTGCTTGTTCTTGTTTTTCTAGGCATTTGAGATGTAGCATTGGGTCGTTTGTTTGTGATCTTTCTGTCCTTTTAATATGTGTCCTCATGGCTATAAACTTTCCTCTTAGGACTGCCTTTGTTGTGTCCCATAGATTCTGGTAGGTTGTGTTTTCATTTCATTAAGTTGCAGGAACCTTTTAATTTCCTCTCTTATTTCATCTATGACCCACTGATCATTGAGCAATGTGTTATTCAGCTTCCAATTGTTTGCATATTTTCTGCTGTTGTTTTTATTGTTGAATTCTAGTTTTAATGCATTGTGATCAGATAGCATGTAGGGGATTATTTCTGTTTTATTATATTTGCTAAGGCTTGTTTTGTGCCCTAAGATATGGTCAATTTTAGAGAAAGTTCCATGTGCTGCTGAGAAGAATGTATATTGTGCAGATATTGGATGAAATATTCTGTAGACATCAGTTAGGTCCATTTGATCTGTGGCGTGATTTAGTTCTAGAATTTCTTTATGAGTTTTTGTTTGGATGACCTATCTATTGGTGATAGGAGGGTGTTAAAATTTCCCCTTACCACCATGTTGGAGTCTATATGTGCATTTAAGTCCTTTAGAGTATGTTGATGAAATTGGGTGCACTGACATGGAGTGCATATAGGTATATAATTGTTATTTCCTTTTGGTGTATTTCCCCTTTTATTAGTGTGAACTGTCCTTCTTTATCTCATTTGATCAATGTAAATTTGAAGACTACTTTGTTTGATATAAATATTGCTACTCCTGCCTTTTTCAGGGGCTATTGGCTTGGTAAATTTTCTTCGAGCCTTTCACCCTAAGCCAGTGTTTGTTTCTGTCAATGAGATGGGTCTCTTTCAAACAACAGATTGGTGGATCTTCCTTTTTAATCCAGTTTGCCAAACAGTGTCTTTCAATGGGGTAGTTGAGTCCATTGACGTTCAGTATTAATATTGATAGGTATGTGGTGATTCCTGCCAGGTAGTTGTTTTTGTTGTTTAAGGGTTTGATTGTGTGTAGTTGAATCAATGCTATTCTCTGATTCCTTGTTTTTTCTTCTCCTGTGGTTTAATCTTCCCATCCTCTCGTGGTTTTGTTTGCTTTCATCTTCTGTGTGCAGAATTCCTTGGAGATTCTTTTGAGGTGGTGCCCCTTTTAGAAGTGCTCTCTGAGCCTCAAAAAGCTAAAAATAGAGCTGCCATATGATCCAGCATTACCACTTCTACACATCTATCTGAAGCGATGTAAGTCAGGGTACAGTAAAGACGTTTGACACTTATGGTTTTTGCAGCATTATTCACAATCGCTAACTTAAGGAAAAAGCCCAGATGCCGTACAACTGATGAAAGGATTAAAAAATGTGGTATCATGATAAAAGTGAGAGCACACAAGGAAGGGGTGAGGATAGGTAAGACACTTAAAAAACTAGCTAGCATTTGTTGCCCTTAACACAGAGAAACTAAAGCAGATACCTTAAAAGCAACTGAGGCCAATAGGAAAAGGGGACCAGGAACTAGAGAAAAGGTTAGATCAAAAAGAATTAACCTAGAAGGTAACACCCACACACAGGAAATCAATGTGAGTCAATGCCCTGTATAGCTATCCTTATCTCACCCAGCAAAAACCCTTGTTCCTTCCTTTTATTGCTTATACTCTTTCTACAACAAAATTAGAAATAAGGGCAAAATAGTTTCTGCTGGGTATTGGAGGGGGAGAGGGAGGTGGGGAGTGGGTGGTAAGGGAGGGGGTGGGGGCAGGGGGGAGAAATGAACCAAGCCTTGTATGCACATATGAATAATAAAAGAAAAATTAAAATAAATAAATAAATAAATAAATAAAAATAGAAGTGCTCTCTGCCTCATTAATAGAAGCAACACACACACACACACACACACATGCTTCCCCAGGCTGCACCCTGTGTGCTGACACTCTGCTGTAAAACATATGAAAAATAAGGTATAGATTTTGCACCCTGATGGATTTGGTGATGGGACCTGATTGCCAGCAGTCAGAGGTGAGAGAAGAAGGTCCCTGCTGAGAACAGGCCTCCAGGAGGGCAGTTGGTTCAGTCCCTGCACATCTTCTTTCCTCCTGTCTCCTGATTCTTCCCTGGGGAATTCTGTAAACTTCCCTGGGGCCCAGGGCTCCTCTGTTTTCTCACAGGTTGTTTTTTTCCCATGGGTGGAAAAAGAGGGCACTTCCCCCAGGCTGCAAGTAAATATTGGGGCAGAGAGTCCCTGAGTACCCTAGAGGCAGACTAGTTGGGTATCCATGGGGAACTCACCCAACCCACAATTGCTCCTTCAACCACATCTTTGCTGGACTCTGAGTGTGTCTTGTTATTTTTCAATCCCAGGTAGTGACGGTACCCAGGACTGTGATAAGTCTCTCACAGCTTATAAAGGTGAGACCCTGAATTGGGGATGAGGCAGAAGGGACACACCTGGATTTAAGGACTCTCAGAATTTGGACCTTTTGTGTGAGTGGTGGGTTGTTCAGTGTTGCCACTTCTTTTGCCTGCCCTGAATTTGTTCATGATTCTTTTGCTGTGCAGCATGAGACAGCTGCCTTGTGTGGGACTGAGTGACACAAGATTTGTTCACGTCTCTCCCTTGTGACTTCAAGAACCCATGAATTCTCATTCTGCAAAGGTATCTGAATATATCTGCATTCTTATAGGTGAAGAAATTGGAGAGACCAGTACACCCCACACTGATCCCTCCCTTCCAGTTATGTTTCCTGTTCTGGCAGAAGCAGAGCTGGGACATCTCCATCCCCATATCAACTTCATGGTGCACTAACCTGCATCTTCTTACTTCCATATTGAAAATAAGTAGCTAAATATAAACTTGTTTCATCAAATCCTTGACATGAGGGACTGATGAGTTAACTTAAGGAGAAAAATTCTAACGTTTGATGGAGGAATAGATGGAATCACTAAAGAAAGAACCTTCCAGAGTCCAGGTTTCCTGTGCTTGAGTCCACTGCATGTGGGGTAGGAGAAGGCTGTGAAGAGCAAAGTGTAGCTGGTCCTGTGACCAGCTGATGCTCAGTCATTTGTGGGCTTTGACATGGTCACTCCTCAGGTACATCACCATCTGCTTTCCTTTGTCCTTGTCCTTTTGGTAGAACCGTGTTCCAACAGGGCTTGCGATCAAAGGAATTCAGACATGGCCAGAGACTTGTCCTGTCACCAGGATCATGAACACTAAGGCAACCTGTGCCAGGTGAGTCTAGGCTCAGCCCTGGGTTTTGCTCTCATTTGTGTTTGTTTCTTGTCTCTTGGTTTCTATAGAGAATTTTGCCTATTCATTCTTCAGAATGATACTGGTCTCATTCTTCTTTGGGTGTCCCCTGGTCATGACAGCAGTAACAAGTGTTTTTCCTGTAAGGTGCTAGCAAGCCCCAGCACAGAGGAGACTATGAAATCTAGAGATGAATTTTTAGTTTTGTGAGCTCTCCTTCAATGGCTGTTTCCTAAATTTTCTTTCCTTCATTCCCCAAACTTTTCAAATCTAATCCTTGATTCTAGAATTAGCAAAGAGAAAGGGTTCCCTAGGGTCTCATCTTAGATCAAATCCTGTTGGAATTCTCTTCTGCTATGCTTACCTGCCCCATCCCTGCTTTTAGCTCTAGGAATCCTAGCACTGGCTCCAATGTCAACTCAAGGGCCAGTAGGGGGAGTGTAATTTAGATTTATATTTATTTGGAAAATAGGATTCTACAGACTTGGTAGAGTGAGCTTGAGTCCTGGAGTTCAGAGCATCATGGCGTCAGTAGAAGAAGCAGTGCAACTGCTGGATCAGAGCACATGGATCCAACAAAGCAACTGTACAACGCCATTTATGTTTGACATTTCAAACCTTCACTTGCTGTCTGTCAGCCCTCCCTGAAACTTTTTCTTGTGTCTATTCAAATATATCGCTATTTTATCAAGATCTAGTACAGCTCTGATAAAGGAATTGCAGAATCAGCCTGTCTGGGTAGTCCTCATTAAGGGTGACCTCATAGAGTTATTGCCACATGGGATTTAGTAAATCTGTAAATGCTAAAAAAGTATTAGATAAAATAAAGCTTGAAGAGTGAGCTCAGAAGTATGGTTTTAATCCAATTGCATAGTACAAAGAAATGTGTCTGATACCTAGCTGAAAAATGCCTGCATAGTAAGTGAATGGAGGTTGTCAGCTAATGGCAGTGGGATGCAGGCATTTGCAAAAGCTGCAGTGTAGGTGGCCTCTGCTACACAAGTGAAGACAGATTTTGTCAGCACTGCGTTTTCTGTGGCCTTCTGGAAAGTCCCTTGCATGTTATAGATAGGGTTAACAGAAGGAATTCGTGTGATTACAGCAGTGCTCATAGCCCAGTCACTGTGCAGAGAGAGGCAAACCAAGGAAGATGGTCTGGACTTGGGCATATTGTTTATATTATGCCCTAAAAGAGGAACGGTCTTTTTGGAGTGGTACAGTTGAATGCTTGTGTCTTTGCCATCTTCAAATTCTTACAGCATCTCTGGATGATAAAAAGGAGGCCATGCCTGTTCAGGATGGTTTAATGACACATTTGGCTGGCCTCATCTCTGCCAATGTACGGGCCAGCTGTGCTCAAATGCCTGGGAAATGAATGTTACAAATGCCTCTTGGCTCTCACATACAACACTGTCATAGTTACTCATCAGAATTTGAGGCAAACATATTCCTTCAACATCATCTACAAAATGCCACATTCTCTGGCTCTCCTTATTATTATTATTATTATTATTATTATTATTATTGCTGTACTCAGGTTTGAATCAGAGCTTCATGCTTACTAGTCTGGAGCTAACAGTTGAGCCATGCCCCAGCCCTCATCTTGTATCTTGAATGAGTATAGTTAAGTAGTAGAATTTTAAATTCAGTTATTTCATGAAACTGGAGTAGAAAAGATGGAGGCATGGAGCTGAGCGGTGGATTTAGTGCTGTTAGTACTTCAGACAGGACACATGCAGATAAAGTCACAGGAACTAGAGGTTTTTTAAATTTTGGCTAATTCTTGGGAAATAAACTTTAATAATATATCATGCCAATAATAAATTTATTAATAGTAAAAAAAGAATGACAGTCCTTGTTTCTGTAACTAGTCACATGGTTCTAGCTGATTTGTAACTACCTTCATCTACTCCTCACTCAGTATTCCCTTTTCCTTCAGCTGGTTCTTTACCTGGTGGAGTGACCCTGACCTTCATTCCTGAAGGATCTGGAATTCCTTTAGGCACTGTGTCTGCTCTCAAGTTATAGGAGGGGCAAGATGCAACTTTTGTTTCACCCTAAAAGGAATGTTTCACGTTTCTCACCATTGGACCCCAAAAATTTCACTGAGATAGAAGGCACCAAGTTTTGTGAGGTTTATGTTTTACCTCTTAACATACAAATGTCTTACAAATAAGTTCAAAGTAGTTGCCCCATCTCATTTACCAGGGCCAGTCACAATAATGTTATCAATGTAATAGACAAATGTATTATCTTGTGGGAGGGAAAAGCAAGACCATTATGAACTAAATTACGATATAGGGTTGAAGAAATTATTTCCCCTGCAGTAAGACAGTGAATGTGACCTTTTTTCCAAGGCGATGCCAAGAGGAAAGAAAGGAGTTCCTGCCTCTCCCAAAGTTGAAGCCAAGGTTTTGAAGACCAAAAAGTGAAAGCATCCACTGCCACAGCCACAACCACAGCCCCTCCCACACACACACACAAATCCAGGAAATGTACCTCTGGCAGAATGTGTGCTTAGCATGAATGAGGCCTTGAATTCAATCCCAAGCACCAACACTTAAGAAAAAAAGAAAACCTGCTCATCACCCACTTTCTTTTCAGACCAAGACACTGCAGCTCTGAAGACAGCCAAAATATCCTTGGAATGACAGCTGTGGAAAAATAAGCTTGACCACAATGCCATCCTCAAGTTCCCCCTGACCATGGAGTCTGCCAATGTGAAGACAGAAGACAATACACTGTTCATACTGGATGTCAAGGCCAAAAAGCATCAGATCAGACAGACTTTGAAGAAGTTCTGTGACACCGATGTGGCCAAGGTCAACACCCTGTCCAGCTGGATGGACAGAAGGAGGCATGTGTTCAACTGGCTTCTGATTATGTTGCTTTGGATGTTGCCAACAAAATTGGGATAATTTAAACTGAGTGTAGCCAGGTAATTCTAACTGTATCTTTTTTCCACTGTAAGGAAAATAAAGGGCTGGGGGAGTGGGTCAAATGGTACAATGCCTGCCTAGCAAGTGTGAGACCTGAGTTCAAACTCAAGTATAGCCCCTCCCCCCAAAAAAAGATCCCAAGAAAATAAAGAGATACAGTGAAGATGTGTTCCTGGCCTTGTCAGCTGAAAGCAAACTAGAGGCCTTAATGTACACCAGTTGAGAAAGAGCTGCTCATCAGGTGCAGGTATTTGGTCAAGCAGTGAAACTTCACCTGGGGCAGCGACTGCAACTGGAATCACCACTTGGTGAAATTTATTATAATCCACTGTGATTCCCCAAGATCCATCAGTCTCCACAGGACAAATAAGTGAGTTGAGTGGGGATGTAGTAGAAACTGCCTCTGTTGCATCTTTTAGTCCTTGTTACCAGCACTAATCTCTGCAGTCTGTCCAGCAGAAAATAAAAAGATATAGGGAAGGTGTGTTGCTGGCCTTGTTGGAGGCCTGATGGACACCAATGGAGAGAGGTATTTTCCAGCTAAGCTGTACATCAGGTGCAGGTATTTGATCAAGCAGTGGACACTCATCTATTACAGCAGCTGCAACTGGAATCCCACTTGGTGAAGTTGAAAATAATCGACTGTGATTCGCCAAGATCCATCACTGTCCTCAGGACAAATAAGTGAGTTGAGTGGGGATGTAATAGAAATTGCCTCTGTTGTATCTTTTTGTCCTTGTTAGTAGCACTAATCTCTGCAATCTGTCCAGCAATGCACTGGACTTCCACAGGCCTTCCCCACCTCAATAAACCCCACTCTAAGACAAGGAAGCGATCTGGGGACTATGTTTGTGGCTGAAGTTGTCCATTCCAACTGTACTTATGAACCACAGAAATAACCACATTGGGAACCCTCTGGATCCACTGACTACTCTGACTGGAATGTCTCAGTGATATTTTGAGTCTCATGGCATTAGTGTCAATTTAGAACTCACGTCTAATGGCCACTAAACATCTGATTATTTCCTTTCCCCCAGTGCACATACCCTGTTTATAGCACATAAGTCCCTGTGAAGAAGCCCCAAGAAAGATTAACAGTATAAATATCAGTTCTGTGTGGCATCCTTCCTAAAGGAGATACTCTCCTCCCTTTGCTTCAGGGGTTCTGGGTCTCTGAACTGGCTCAAGTCTGGGAACTGATTGAGGGTCTATGACTCTATAGTTTTGTTATTAAAGATAGATGTTTGATTATTTGACATAGAATATTCTGCTTATATACATCAAGAAATTCCTGTTTTGGACTGGGGGTGTGGCTGAAGGCTTATAGTACATGCCTAGCAAACTGCAGGCTTTTAGTTCAAACCCCAATACCACAAAAAAGTCCTATTTCACCCCTAGGGATACGATGATGAACTAGCCAGCACCATAGGTACAAGAGCTAGACACTTCGGGTTGTGTCCTAACAGTTGTCCATCACAAGAGCAATGTCCATCTTGTTTTAGGCCACTGAATGCTGCCACACAGTCACCACAGAGTCCAGAACATTCTTTGCATTTAGATTTCCCAGTTCAGTGACTGACTGCAGTTCATATTGTGAACTTCTAGTCTCATAGAAGCAAAGGAAACCATGGATACTGCATGATTCCACTTATATAATGTGTCTAAGAGTGAAAGTCTTAGAAACTGAAAATAGAGAAAGGATTGCTAGGAGTTTGAGTGGAAAGGAAATGAGGAGGTTTTAGTTCAATGTACATAGAGTTTTGGTTTTGCAAAATGAAAAAATACTAAAGATCTGTTAAAAAATATTCTTGTTGTTAACACTATGGTATTGTACATTTAAAATGGTTTTCTAGTAAATTTTGTGGGGTTTTTTTAACTACAATAAAAAAATTAATTTTGGGGTGAGAGGAAGGGAATGGGACAGCAGAGAAATGAACTTACTCAGGGTACATTGTATCATTGTATGCATGTATGGCATTATCACAGTGAAATCCCCTCTTAGTATTAATGTATGTTAATTCAAAAAATTTTTATTTAAATATTAATCTTAAATTAATCTGCATTTTAGCAGGATTCCTAGGTGGCTCCACTTCATGAAAAAGCACTGCAGAGACAGTGGTGGACAGAGATCCCAGGATAGGAGTTCTGCTCCAAATATAGGACCCCCAAGTCCAGATGGGAAGCTGTCAGAAGGGCCCAGGAGGGATATTTCCCAGAATGTAAAATTAACGGAATACTTAAAGTCTCTGAACATCTTAAAAGAGTCATACAAATAGAAGAATTGTCAAAGTTAACTTAGTGAGAACTCTACAGAAAACAATCAAGAAAAAAATGGAAGTATTAATGCCAGGGAGAGCAAATGCTATTCAGGAAGTAAAAAGTAGTAAAGGTTACATCTGGGGCTGGAGGTGTGGCTCAATCAATAGAGCACCTGCTTAGCAAGCAAAAAGCCTTGAGTTCAAACCCCAGTACCACCAAAAAATAAAAAGGTTACATATGTGAGTGTTAGTAATGGAAAAGAAAACAGGAATTACCAAGCTAAACATAATTTCTACGTAAGTAGATTAGGAAGACAAAGGAATGGCAGGAGTGAAAGACAACAACTACTATTCACAGACAGAACTGGGCATAGAAATCTGAAGTTAAAAATGAACTCATGATTGTGAGCAAGATGGCAGATTACAATCTTCCTCTGTCTGCTCTGTGAATGTGAAGAGTCCAGGTAACAAGGGATAGACGATATTCTGAGGAGAGAAAGAGCATTGGGAATCACAAAAGAGGTGACAGGACAATTGAAACACATGGATAAACAGAAAGGTGACAGAGAAAAACAGTCCTCAGCTACAACTCCAGTTCCCCCAGGGAAAGCCAGAGATACAAAGACAAGATAAGCCAGGCAGCCCTGGTGCCAGACTGGCAATTCCAACATAAAATAAGCCAACACTTCCCACAAGCCTTAAACCCAGGGTGGGGATTTGGTCTGACAGTGACTGCCCCTGCATGGGAGGCTAGCTTTGCAGTGGAAAGATATTTTGTAGCTCCTCATACCTTGGAGAGTTATAGCAAGATGCCATTTTGAGTGGTGGGCTTTTTATTTGAGGCTGAGATACTCTGGGAACTTGAAAACATGGAACAATTGTGGATAAGGGGTACTGTGGACATCCTGTTGCAGTGTTTGAGCAGGAGATGGCCGTGAGAGGTGGTTGTGGAGAGTAACAGGGTCTGATGTGGACCCACTGAGAAGTTTAAGCAGTGGGGAGCTTGTGCAGTAACAGGCTACACCAGCAAGGAGCAAGTCCCATCACCTGAGGATCACTGTGGAAACAGATCAGTGAGCTCATGACTGGTGGAGTGCTAAAGTTTGTAGAGCTACCTCTGGGCTACATGTCTTTGCTGCCAGGTGGGGCTGAACGCCCCAATACCAGGTCCTGTGAACCATATGCTTTCCCAGCCTTTACCCTCCCACAGGGTGGTGAACTGCTTGGCAGGGTCTAAACACTGGGATCAGCCTCCCAGAGCTACTTGTCAGCTTCATGCATTTGCTACCATGTGGGTGGGGCCCAAGACCAGGTGGGAATCCATAGATCACATGATTTCCCTAAGCCGTCTACTTCCCACAGGATGGTGAACTACTGGGAAGGGTCTGAAAGCACTGAGGGCAGCACTCACAGAGCCTGAATCCTTTAGTTCACCACTAGAGCAAAACTTAGTGTTCTGTTTGCCCCTCCAACTTGTTGATGCATTTTGGGACATTCTTAGGCTTGGGTACTTGCTGCTTCTAGGGGCACAAACTGGAGGATTTATAAAGTAAGTAGGAACCTGCCTTGCCCAGAGGCTGTAAAGCTCTTTTCAGCCAGTAGAAATTCTTGGTACACAAAGGAGGGAAGCTTATTCAGTGAAAGCAACACAGAAGTGGACAAATGGTCCATGACCAGCCCTGGCCTTAGCCCATGTATAGCACCAACCTGAACAATAGGAACTGAAGATATTCCAGCTGGTCTCTTCTTTCTGAGTGGTGCTGAGGATCAGGCTGGTGCCTGGGGCACATGGGCAAATGTTTAACCACTGAGCTCTATCCCCAGTCCAGTGGTAAGAAACTGCACCTAAACCCTGTCACTATAGTCCTGTCTGCACATTGAGAATATTTCAGCTGAAACACTACAGGTGACCCACCAATGAATTGGCCTCAGATGCATAAATACAAAATGAAAAAATGAGGCAGTATGACTTCTACTCCTCCAAAAGTCAACAACTCCACAATAATGAACTTTAGTGATAATGAAGTAGATGAAGTCCTGAACTAAGAATTCAAAATAATAATTATAATGATCAATGAAGACACATATAAACTCCTGGGTTTTTATAAATGAATAGCTAAGTGAAATACAGATATGAGAGAGGAATGCAGGATGTGAGAGAAGAATTTAATAATATATCAATACTGAAAACATCAAATTGAAATTCTGGAAATGAAAAGCTCAGCAAGTCAAACAAAAACTTGGCTGAAAGTATCACCAGTAGACTGGGTTAAGTTGAAGAAAGAATATCAGGTCTCCTCTTCTAAGTGCAAGCTAAAGACATAGAAATCATATTCAATAGCATAATAGCAGAAAACTTCCCAAATCTTGAGAAAGAGATGGTCATCCAGATATAGGAAACATTTGGAACACCAAACAGACAAGACCAGAAAAGACCCTCTTCATGCCATATTATAGTTAAAACAAAGAATTTTAAATCATTCTTTAAAAAAAAAAAAAGCAAGGAAAGTGCAGCGTGTCAGTGACTCACACCTATAATCCTAGCTACTCAGAGGCAGAGATCAGGAGAATACAGGCTTGAAGTCAGCCCGGGCAAATAGTTCAAAAGACACTTTCTTGAAAATATCTAATACAAAAAAGGGTTGATGGAGTGGCTCAAGTGGTAGAGGGCCTGCCTAGCAAGTGTGAAGCACTGTGTTCAAATCCCAGTATCACTAAAAAAAAAAAAAGCAATCTACAGATTCAACGCAATTCTCACAAAAATTCCAATGTCATTCTCCACAAAAATACAAAACCCAATCCTAAAATTCATACAGCATCATGGAAGACCCTGAATAGCCAAAGAAATCCTGAGCAAAAAAAAAAAAAGCAATGCTGAGGTCTCACAATACTTGACTTTAAATTATACTATAAGCCTGGCACTGGTGTCTCACACCTTTAATCTTAAATACTCAGGAGACAGAGATCAGGAGGATCACAGTTCAAAGCCAGCCCTGGCAAATAGTTCACAAACCCCTGTCTCAAAAATAATCACACAAAAAAGGGCTGCCAGAGTGACACAAGAGGTAGAGTGCCTGTGTAGTAAGCATTAGGCCCTGAGTTCACACCCCAGTATCACCAAAAAAAAAAAATTATACTATAAAAAAAAATAGCATGATCCTGCAAAAAATAGAGACAGAGACCAAGGGAATAGAGGACCCAGAAATAAGCCCACACAGCTACAGCAACAAATATTTTGGCAGAACAAATGTGCCAGAAACACACATTGGAGAAAATTCTTCCTCCAATAAATGGTTCTGGGAAAACTACCTAGCCATAGGTAGAAGATTGAAACTAGATCCCTGTCTCCTAATCTGTACAAAAATCAACTCAAAGTGCACCAAAGACCTTAATTTAAGACCTAAGGGAGTGGGCGGTAAGGGAGGGGGTGGGGGCAGGGGGAAGAAATGACCCAAGCCTTGTATGCACATATGAATAATAAAAGAAAAAAAAACCTAAGGAAAGAGTGAGTATTAAAGGAATAGTTCAAAAATTTATAATCCTATAAACTGGAAACAGAAATATCACAATGGAATCCCTTTCTACAACTAAAAAACGATTTTTAAAGAATATGCTGGTATAGTACTTTGAAGCTTTTTATATTTTTATCTATGTATTTATTTACTTACTGGCAGTAGCGGGGCTTGAACCCAGGGCTTCACACTTGCTAGGCGGGAGCTCTACTACTCGAGCCACACCTCCAGCCCTGTATAGTGCCTTGAGAAGTACTTTTATAACATGTTTGAGAAGTCTTTAAAGTGTCTGCTCCCTTTAACTTAATAATTCCTATTCAAGAAATCTATGATTTTAAAACAAAATCCAAACTCTAGAACAATCTTAAGGGTATCAACCAGACATGATTTACAATGATGAACAAAACATATAAAAGAGGAATTGGGATTGTAGCTCAGGGGTAGCCCTGATGCTCAGAAGACCGGAAGCACTGGGCTCTATCCCAGCACCAAAAAAATGATTAAATAAATAAAAGAGGCAAGGTTTACTAATTCAAGTCTAATTGTAGCTTAGAGGAGGCAGAAAACAGGAGGCTCACTCTTTAAGGACAGCCCAGTCAAAAAGTTCAGGAGACCCCTCTCCCAACCAGTAAAAATCTGGGCTTGGTGGCACATGCCTGTCATTCAGGCTACTGGGAAGTACAAATAAGAAGACTGAGGTCCAGGCCGGTCAGGGCATAAAGTGAGACCCTATCTCAAAAATAACAAAAGCAAAAAGGCCTGGAGGCATGGCTCAAGTGGTAGAGTACCCACAGAGACCGTGAGTTCAAATCCTAATACTGCCAAAAAAAAAAGCAACTGGGCATGGTGGGCACAGGAGTGTGACCTCAGCTCTGAGGAGGCTGAGGCAGTTAGATCACAAGTTCCAGAGCAGGGGGTGGAGGGCTACATAGTCGTGAGACCCGAGCTCAAGAACACACAAAAAGCGTGGGCAGTATCTTAATTTTCAAAAGCAATATTCAAAATAATTCACCATATGTACCACAGCAGGGACATCCCACATGACACACACATACTCGGGAAAGGTCACACATGGACCTAGAAAACCAATGGAGCAGGGTAGGGGTGGGGGTGGTGGGGAGCGGGGCTGGCGGCACAGCACAGTTCCAGAGGTCCCTTCCCACCACAGGCTGCCCCTTAATCTTGCCCCCCACCACTGGAGACAAGAGGTGATGATACAACTTGATGCTCTGAGCATTGTAAAACATTTCCTGTATTTGAATAGGTTTAACTTTTTTTTTTCTTTTTTTTAATTTTGGAGGCACTTTGGGTAAGGTTTAGCTTTCTTTTCTTTCTTTTTTTGTGTGATCAATTTAAAGGGTTTTTTTTTTTCTTTTACTCATATGTGCATACAATGTTTGGGTCATTTCTCCCCCAACCCCCGCCCCGTCCCTTACCCCCCTCCCGCCCCCTCCCTCTCCCCCTTTACCCCCTCGATACCAGGCAGAAATTATTTTGCCCTTATCTCTAATTTTGTTGAAGAGAGAGTAGAAGCAATAATAGGAAGGAACAAGGGTTTTTGCTGGTTGAGATAAGGATAGCTATACAGGGAGTTGACTCACATTAATTTCCTGTCTGTGTGTGTTACCTTTTAAGTTAATTCTTCTCAACTAACTTTTTCTCCAGTTCCTGGTCCCCTTCTCCTATTGGCCTCAGTTGCTTTAAAGTATCTGCATTAGTTTCTCTGCATTGAGGGCAAGAAATGCTATCTAGTTTTTTGGGTGCCTTACCTATCCTTATACCTCCCTTTGTGTGCTCTCACTTTATCATATGATCAAAGTCCAATCCCCTTGTTATGTTTGCCCTCGATCTAATGTTCGCATATGAGGGAGAACATACGACTTTTGGTCTTTTGGGCCAGGCTAACCTCACTCAGAATGATGTTCTCCAATTCCATCCATTTACTTGCAAATGATAACATTTCATTCTTCTTTATGGATGCATAAAATTCCATTGTGTATAAATACCACATTTTCTTAATCCATTTGTCAGTGGTGGGGCATCTTGGCTGTTTCCATAACTTGGCTATTGTGAATAGTGCTGCAATAAACATGGGTGTGCAGGTGCCTCTGGAGTAACCTGTGACACAGTCTTTTGGGTATATCCCCAAGAGTAATATTGCTGGATCATATGGTAGATCTATGTTTAGATTTTTAAGTAGCTTCCAAATTTTTTTTCCAGAGTGGTTATACTAGTTTGCATTCCCACCAACAGTGGAAGAGAGTTCCTTTTCCCCGCATCCTCACCAGCACCTGGTGTTGGTGGTGTTGCTAATGATGGCTATTCTAACAGGGGTGAGGTGGAATCTTAGTGTGGTTTTAATTTGCATTTCCTTTATTGCTAGAGATGGTGAGCATTGTTTCATGTCTTTTTTGGCCATTTGAATTTCTTCTTTTGAGAAAGTTCTGTTTAGTTGCCCATTTCTTTATTGGTTCATTAGTTTTGGGAGAATTTACTTTTTTGAGTTCCCTATATATTCTGGTTATCAGTCCTTTGTCTGATGTATAGTTGGCAAATATTTTCTCCCACTCTGTGGGTGTTCTCTTCAGTTTAGAGACCATTTCTTTTTTTGAGCAGAAGCTTTTTAGTTTTATGAACTCCCATTTATGTATGCTATCTCTTAGTTGCTGTGCTGCTGGGGTTCCATTGAGAAAGTCTTTACCTATACCTATTAGTTCCAAAGTATTTCCTACTCTTTCCTGTACCAACTTTAGAGTTTGGGGTCTGATATAAAGATCCTTGACCCATTTTGAGTTAATATTGGTATAGGGTGATAAACATGGATCTAGTTTCAGTTTTTAGCAGACTGATAACCAGTTTTCCCAGCAGTTTTTGTTGAAGAGGCTGTCTTTTCTCCATCGTATATTTTTAGTGCTTTTGTCAAAGACAAGTTGGTTATAGCTGTGTGGCTTCATATCCGGGTCCTCTATTCTGTTCCACTGGTCTTCATGTCTGTTTTTGTGCCAGTACCATGCTGTTTTTATTGCTATTGCTTTGTAATATAGTTTGAAGTCAGGTATTGTGATACCTCCAGAGTTGTTCTTTTTTACTGAGTATTGCCTTGACTATTTGTGACCTCTTGTGTTTCCATATAAATTTAATGGTAGATTTTTCAATCTCTTTGATGAATGTCATTGGGATTTTGATGGGAATTTCGTTAAACATGTAGATTGCTTTTGGGAGTATAGACATTTTTACTATGTTGATTCTACCAATCCATGAGCATGGGAGATCTCCCCACTTTCTATAGTCTTCCTCAATCTCTTTCTTCAGAAGTTTATAGTTTTCCTTGTAGAGGTCATTCACATCCTTTGTTAAGTTTACACCTAGGTATTTGATTTTTTTTGAGGCTATTGTAAATGGTATTATTTTCATATATTCTTTCTCAGTTTGTTCATTATTAGTGTATAGAAATGCTAATGATTTTTCTATGTTGATTTTTTATCCTGCTACCTTGTTATAGTAAAGGGTTTTATTAATTCCAAAATTGTGCACTTCTTTTTGGGTCATAGCCTTTTTTTTTTTTGGTTGAACTTTCTAATAGTATAAAATACCACTGTTGAAATTTAAAAACATATACATAAAATTCTAATGAAAATAGGTCAAATCTCCTTCCCCAACTCAACTTGAAGCAAAATCTCTCCTCTGAATACCAGAATAGAAGTTCCAATTCATGGCTCATTGGAAAGAAAGAAATGAACTCCTCCTACACGTACCCCTACCATTGTTGGGTCTAGGCATCAACTCAACAATAAAATCAACACAGAAAATTCCATCCATGTGTGCACTGCTGGTTGTCACATGGTTTTCATCTCCCTACACCTGAGAGAGTGGGACTGGTGATTTCATCGTCACAGGTTGGACATCTGAGTCCTTGAGATTCTGCATGCCTGGCCTGGATTCTCCAAAAGTATTGACCTTGAGACTTACAGACCACTTGGCTTCCTGTGAAGCCCACCTGGGCATGAAGCACACCAACAGAGGCCCCACCGCCATGGCAAGAACAACTCCAGAGTAAACCCTAAGGGTGCTCACACTTGCAGAAGTCCACCGAAGTGGAAACAGAGAGGGCTGAGAGCCAGGTGCAGGTGGCTGATGCCTGTGATCCTAGCTACTCAGAAGGCAGAGATCAGAAGGATCGTGGACCCAGGTCAGCCCAGGCGAATAGTTCAGGAGACCCCATCTCCAAAATATCCAACACAGAAAAAAAGGCTGGCAGAGTGGCTCATGTGGTAGAGTGAGTCTAGCAAGTGTGAGGCCCTGAGTTCAAAATCCACTTCTGCCAAAAAGAAGATGGAGAAGGAGACGGAGACAGAGAAGGAGAAGGAGAAGAAGAAAGAAGAAGGCTGAGGTGGAGTCAGCCATAGGACAGAAAGGTGGTCATTCAGCCATTGAGTGCCAGTCCTAGTATTTCTGGAACCATCTGTAGTTTTTCTCCTGAAGACTCCTGCATATTCCAAAACTATATATTCCTATGAGCAGGCTTCTCTTTACAAATGCTGCCATGACTTCCTAGCCTTAAGGTCAACCACCACATTGTCATGCTCAGTGACATCACAGCTGGAAAATCTCCTAACTTCTACTGAAATCTAAGGCAGAAGGGTTGGGGTGTGACGGCTCAAAGTGGTAAAGTGCCTGCCTAGTAAACACAAGTCCCTAAGTTCAAGCCCCAGTACTGGCAAAAAAAGAAAGAAATGAAATGAAGTTGCAACAGAGTTGTAGCCTTTAGATCCAAGGTAGGAAGTCATTTTGGGTTTGGACCTGACTGATCTGGAAGGAGGTCCTGAAAGGCATTGCTTCACTAGATGGGCTCTGGGAAGGGTGTGGAGGTGACTGATGAGAGGGGATTCAGGACACATAAGAAGGTTCCAAAAGTGAACTGCAGTGGACTTTATGAACCAGTAAAGGTGTTTGGAAAACTCTTCTTCCAGCCACTCTTGGCTCTACCTTGCCATTCCACTTCCCTGTTTGCTAAGCCATCCTCAGCAATCCCTTCACTTGGTAAACTTATATGGGACACTGCTACGTAGGGAGCATTGTCTTTAGGAGGATTTGAGGCTGAGGTCTAACGAACCAAGCTCTTCTTGCCCTCAAGTTTGGCCTGCTCTTGGTCAGGCAGAAGTGGATGAGGAAATTATAGCACCATTGGTAAGTCCTTTGTGGACATATACATGCACCATCAGCTCTGATCAAGGACCCACAGAAGCTGAATGAAAAAGACAACATCAAGCCATGGTTTGAGGTACAAGTAGGAACAAGTGGGCACCCAGGAGAGACCAGTGCTCAGACTCTTCAGAAACTGCAGCTATTGGTTATGGAGATTAGAGAGAGGGGGAGAGAGAGAGAGAGAGAAGGAAGGGAAGGAAAGAGAAGGAGGGAGGGATGGAGAGAGGGAAGATGGAAGGAAAGAAGGAAGGAAAAAAGGAAGGAATTGCAGACCCAGGGGCTGTGTGGGAACTCTGGTTTGAAGAGAGATCTGGAATCCAACATCATTCAATGTGTCAACCAGCATCCCAGTGGATTCCCAGGCTAGTAGGTACAAAAAGACTTATTCCACCCTAGCCCACCCCACTCCCTGACGGGAGCCCACCAGGCAGCAATTTCCATATAGCATCTGGGTTGCCTGCAGCTCCACAGAACAGCTGCTACACCCTCAGGTCCTTCCTGCCTTCATGACATTGACCTCCAAGCCTTGTTCTGCTGTTTGGAGCCCTCTGTTGTTTGGGGAGCTCTTAGAGTTTTTCAGCCCAAAGATGGGTGACATAGTTTAACAAGTATGAGAAAAATTATAGGGGTAAGAGTATGGGCCATAATGACACTGAAATTTTGGCAACTGGTTTCAATCAGGTGTCCTAGAGGAAGGAGCACACTGAGCATATTTTCTTTACTACATATCATGTGATTGATCCCACAAGAAACTACAGAGAACTTGCTGTAGCCATGAGCCACCTAGAGTCCCTTATAGACCAGACTTTTTCAGGATCTGGCTAAAATGATCTTCATTAAGCAAATTCCTTTTGTTAATAAATCATATCTTTACTTTACCTTTTAACATATGAAAGACAGATGTGCAAACAGAGATGATACAGTGAAGAGAAAACAACACATTGACTCAAAATGGTAGCAAACTTTCTTATTTAAAGAATACTATATGTCATAGATAATTTTTATGTTATTGAAGGCAAAAGATTATTTCTATCAAGATTTTTGTTTTGTTTTGGTTTGGTTTTTTGGTGCTCAGGATGGATTCCAGGGCTTACTTGTGCATCTGTTACACTCTGGGCTTTGGTTTTGTTTGTCTCCCTTGAAATTATCTTTGGTTTTATGTTTTGACTTTATTCACAAACAGAGGATTAAAAGCTCTCTTACCCTTGTCCCATCCAGATAGGCAGCCTCTGGTACTAAGTTCTTGCTTATTCTTCCAAACACATTTCATCTATATGCAAACAAATGTAATGTAGACATATTTATTCTTTCTCCCTTTATATACAAAATGTAGCCAATTACCTGTGTTTTCCTGAACCTTACTTTTTCTTTTAACCATAACAGTGTAACATGGAGACCATTCCATGAGGGAGTATCAAAAACTCCCTAGGTCTGTTTCTTTTGTTTAAGTTTCTGTTGTACTTTGTTATATAGATAAACTATGGTTTTTAGACAGTCACCTACAGATAGACATTTGAATTACTTCTTTTCCATTTCTTTTTTGCAATGTTAGAGATGAAACCCATGGCTTGCACATGCTGGGTGAGCACGCTACCACTGAGCTACACCCACAACTTTTTTTGTTTTTACTAACAGCTTCTGCTATATATAATTTTGGGTACAATAATTTTTAAGGTATGTAAGTGTATTTTGGACTCATTCTAGAAGTGAAACTGCAGTCCTTTCTGCAATATATGAAAGTACCTCTATTAGTACAATTTTTTAAAATTATGGATGCTATTTAAAACCCTGGGAGTAGAGGAAGATAGAGCAATTGGGAGTCAGTGAGAGCAGAGCAAGAGCCCAGGTCAATGTCTGGAGCTCTCCAACATTTCAGCAAGAGCAGTCAGCAAGGAGACTGAGGAACAGCAGCCTGTGCAGTAGGAAGAAAACTGGAATTACATAATGCCATAGGAGCTTTTATGCCAGGAAGGGAAGGGAGATGGGAATGTTGCTCATCCGTAGAACACTTGCCTAGCCTGTATGAGACCTTCAGTTCTACCCTCAGCAGGGGAAAGAGGATAGAAGGGTAAGGGAGGGTGAAGAGGAATATAAACTAATAAAACTACTTCAGAGAACCATGTAGAACAATGTAGCATCATGTGGTTAAAACCACTTCTACAAATGTATCCTAGGGTGACTCATACAGGGGACCAAGGGATATAGCTGTTGTAACAATGATTATAATACAAAAGGTCAATGAAGAGGGGAAGAGATAAATTGTAGCAGCATGGGATATTCACAGTATGGGATATTGTTCAGCAATGAAAACAAGTGAACAATTTGTATAAACAGATTCATCTTATATAAAATGTTAATGGGAAAAGGAAGCCTTCACTAATGCATTTACCATAAAACAATGTATACAAAATCTAAAGACATGTCAAATGAAGGGAAATTTAAAAATCTGTACAGAATTACAGATTTTTAGAACTAAAATCTAGAATTCAGAGCCACTATTAGAACCTGCTCTGAATGTGTTTTCTGGAGGTATCTCCCTGGCTTCTTCATACAAAAGAACTAAGACCAGGACTAAGGGAGACAATGTGACAAACAGAGCTCCTTGCAGGAGGAGAGGGGTAAGTGTAAAGTCTCAAGCTCAAGGGCAGGTGCTTTGGGTGGGGAAGCCCAGAGTGGGATCTGGGGCCAACCTGGTTCAGGTCTTTCTGCCTAGACACTCACGAAGGACACCAGTTCTCACTCGTTTTGGGCTTAGGTTCCTAGATAGCTAATCAGGATCCAGATTATAAAGTCCCATAGACTCACCAGGAGGAGAGTATAAATAATATGTTAATACCAGTAATGATAATAATAATTAGTTAAGGAAATATGAATCCAGGAAGTAGTGAAAACACAGACCTGTTTGTGGGAAACCCTGGGGCTGATGCACAGCAAGATGAGAATAAGACTGTGCCAGTACAATGCCAAGAGAAGCTGCCAGAGCTGCACCAGGGCAAGCGTGGAGTAGACAGTTGGATTTCATCAAGATTAGTGGCTTTGCAATGTGATGATTCCTGGTGATGAGTGCAGTGTCATAAACAAATAAAGGCACATGGATTCCAACAACTTTCACTTTCTCAGAAACAGGAAGAACTTTTCTGAGTCCAGTAAATATCAAGTACTTTTATTACAGGTGAAGAATGTGGTGAAAGTGTGACAATCAGCTTACCAGTGAGGCTTCTTGAGGCTGTGGACTTAGCCAGAGCCATGAAGCAACTTCTCAATGAAGCAGTTCACACACAAAAAAGCATGTGTAGAACTGGACCCCGTGCTATTGTTTGTTGTTCATGTTGGAGCAGTGCTGTTGAAGAAGGTCTTCATCTGGGCGCTCCCTTTTTTTGATAATAGTGTCAGTGAGGTCAGAGGTTTGAATGCTTATGATTTCCCTTCATGTTCCATCCACAGTATATTTGACCACATGGTCAACACAAAAACCATTTCTGAGCTTGAGACAGGTAATGTGAGTTCGTGTCCTTTTCTCCAAGTCCCTTCAGTTATGAAAGAGCATTGTCTCAAAGATGCTACCTCTCAATCACTGATCAATTATAGTCTCTCTGGGAGACCTGTTAAAATCACCTAAGTTCTTCAAACCTCAGGCTAAAGTTGAAGTGGGTAAAGATACATCACAAACTCTGAAACTCACAACTATTAGTTATAGAGATGAGATGTGAAAGAGAGAGAGGTGGTGGGCGGGGGGAGGGAGAGAGGTAGGGAGAAAGCTGGTTTGAAAGCAAAATTATACATAAATCTTATTAAAATGAAGCTTCTGATTTGGTAGGTCTGGGTAAAATCTGAAAATTGCCTTTCTAACAAGTCCTTTATTTTTTGCTTTGGAAAAGCCTTTCATTAGCTTTATTGTTGCAACATCAGGGGCAGCATAGGAAGGAATCTCTAGGCTATCTCAGAAAGTGAGCTGAACAACCTGGTTGTGTAACCAGGAGGGGGAAGTCTAACATGCTGCTTGTGCTGGGACCACATGTTTCCTTGATTTCTAATGTCAGAAGAGGGCTGGGAGAGAGCTATATATAGAACTAGGCCACACCTACCCCATCTAGAGCACACTCCACTCAAGAATGCAGTGTTAAATTTTCTTGAGAGTTCCATGAATGGCAGAACACCCAAGAGGGATAGGTGTGGGGTCAGAGGGTGACTCAAAGGTAGAGCTTTACACATAGTACCTGGGGCTCCAGCTGCTACAGCCTCAGGTCTTTCCCACCTTTCTTGACTTTAACCTCCAGGACTGGCTCTACTGTCTCTCTGCTGTTATGTTATCAGAGGAAATCTGAGAGTCCTTTTGATCCAAAGTTCGGATGACATAGTTTGAGCAAATCTATAGGGATAAGAGAATGGGCCATAATGACCCTAAAAATTTGACAACTAGCTTCAGTCAGGTGTTCTCAGGGAAGGGGCACAATAAGCCTTCTTTCTTCCTACCATGTGCTTAAGCCAAGCAGACAGAAAAGGGCACACCTTTATGTGTATATAGCATAGGTTGTGCCACTCACCCTTACCCCCACCACACCCACTACAGTTATTGCAGGGACTACATCTGGTATTGTGATAAATCCAGTTTTGTTCTCTCTCTCTTTTTTTTTTTTTTTTGTGTGCCCTGGGTCTTGAACTCAGGGCCTACACCTTGAGCCCTTTTTTGTGATGGGTTATTCATTTGCTTGGGCTGGCTTCAAATTGTGATCCTTCTGAGTTCTGTCTTCTGAGTAGCTAAGATTACAGGCATGAACCACCGGTGCCCGACTTGTTTTTTGTTTTTTAACTTACTGGGGCTTGAACTCAGGGCCTCACTCCTTTTAGGCAGATGTTCTACCACTTGAGCTACTCCTCCAGACCTTTTGTGTGTGTATTGGGTATTTTTGAGATAGGGTCTTGCTTTTAGAAAGACCAACCAGCTTTGAACCAAGATCCTCATGATCTCTGCCTCCTGAGTAGCTAGTATTACAGGTTGGGCCACTGACACCCAGCCAGTTTGTTCTCTTTTTTTTTTTTTTTTTTGTGATTGTGGGTTGTCTGTGGGAGTACCGCGGACCGCTTAGCTCACCTTGTGGTCCGCGTCTTCCCAAGCCGTCTGGACCCTGGCGTCTGGTGGCGTGGGAGCCCTCCTGGTTTCTCCATTTAAGGTGAAGTGGAGATGCTATGCGCAGGCTGGAGGTGTGGAGGAGTCAAAGTTTTGCCTCTTCTTGGTGGTTTTTCCTGGAAGGTGTATCTCCAGCGTCTCTCCAAGATTTTACTTTAAGAGGCCCGCTTTCTGCTTCCTCCCTCCAGCTGCCATCTTGGAATCCTCCCTCCACCATTTGTACTTCTTTTTTGAAACTATTTTCAAATTGATTGCCTGTTTGTTAGTTGGATTATTTGTTCTTTTGGTGTTTAATTTTATTGATTTCATCATATATTCTACATATTAATCCTTTTTCTGATCCATAGCCTGCAGATTTTCTTCAATTTTATAGGTTGTCTCCTAATTCTGGAAATTGTTCCCTTTGATGTGCAGAAGCTTTTCAGTTTGATGCAATCCCATTGTCAATTCTTGTCCTCATATCCTGAGTGATTGGAGTCCTATTTGGAAAGTAACTGCCCCTGCCTACATTAAGATGCTACTATTAAAGAATTCTGGGTAGAGGGTAAATGGCAACTCTCTGTAACTTCCTGTAACTATAAAGTGAGTCCAAAAATACATTAAATCTACCTCTGTGAGCATGAAGGTTTTAAATTTTTTTCAATGTTTTTTAAAGAATTTTTAAAAAGAATATACTTGTAGTGTAGCTCAGTGGTAGAGCAAGTGCTTAGGCCCTGAAAATATGTGTATACATTATTAAAATCTGGTTTTCCTAACACACAATTCACAGCTCTTCTCAAATGAGGTCCCGTCCATGTGTCTCTTCAAGGGTTTCTTGCACTGTGATGCTTCTGGTGCTGGGAAAGGATGGCATGTGTACAGGCTACATACAGGTACATGTGGATCAGGCAGATGCAATGCCCTTTGAGACCAGGGCACAGATGTCATGGGCATGAGTCTTCTGAGTGGATGGGACCCACCTTGCAGTTAAGTGTGGCTCTCCTTCCACAGAAACCTTCTGCACAGATGTCTCTTCATCCTCACTTCTATGCTCACAACCTAGTGAGATCATAAGTGCAAAGCTCTCCAGCATCACATCAAGATACAGGAGTTTCTTAGCCTCATCTAGGATTCCCCTCTCCTCCTGAGAGATCTTCAAATTCACAGTCCTGGGCACCATCCATAAGCTCTGCTGTACTCATGAGAATTTCATCCTGATGCCTTGGGACCATTGCCATCATCACACTCTGGGGTGGAGTAGAGACCCTGACAGAGCAGCCATCACCATCTCTGTCCCTCAGACCAGCTGGTAAGCAACAGGTAAGACTCTTCTATCACATCTGCCTTTTCTTGTCAAGTTATCCTGAGTCCAGGTTTTTTTCTTTTAACTTAGCTTGTTGATTCTAGTATTTGTAGGGAAAGATTTAAAACATACGTGTTAGTCAGATAGCTGTCACTGTGAGAAATACCTGAGATTAACCACATATGAGAAGGAAAGGTTTATTTTGTTTATGGTTTCAGAGTTTGCAGTCCATAGTTGTCTCCACTGCTTCTGGGCCTGAGGTGAGGCAGTGCATCATGGGGAGAATATGTGGTGAAGAAAAATGCTCACCTCCTGCTATCCAGGAGGCAAACAGAGAAATAGGAAGGGCCAGGCTCCCAATACCCCTCAAGGGCACAGCCTTAATTACCTAATTCCTTCCAGTAGGTTCCACCCACTAAGGGTTCCACCACCTCCCAGCACTGGTGACTAAGCCTTCAATACATGGGCCTTTTGGGGGACATCACTGTCCAAACTATAGCAAGCTAGAGTAGGTAAATAATTTCAAGAGACAAGAACAACGTGGGAAGGGTTAAAATATTTAATTTCAAGACCGATTATGAAACTACCACATTCAAGAAAGCATGGTATTGGTGTAAGAATGCACAGACAGATCCCTTATCACAGCATATGGTTCTGTTTAGGTGGACCGCACTGTAGTAGCAACTGGTGTTTGACAATGGTGCCAAGATAATTCAATGGAGAAAAGAGAGGGTTTTCAACACATGTCAGTGGACACCGGATATCCACATGGGAAGAAGAACTGAAGCTCAACCCTTCTTTCACCTTGTAAGCAA
Organism: Castor canadensis; assembly: GCF_047511655.1. Classification (NCBI taxonomy): domain Eukaryota; kingdom Metazoa; phylum Chordata; class Mammalia; order Rodentia; family Castoridae; genus Castor; species Castor canadensis. Next base: position 24,986,194 of record NC_133393.1, read on the forward strand.
GAGTTAAAGCACAATAAACCTAAGTGTCATAAAACTAGTCAACATATTTTTGTAAACGTAGCAGAGAAGTTTTTGAAATTGGGCTACCAAAACCTTTTGATCATATGAAATAAAGGGCTCTTCTTACTCCTGGTAGGGTAGGAGGATCCAGCCCCGATTCAAAGGATGAGACCCCTCTACCCTGGAGGAAGCACCCAGAACAAGCGTCAAGAACTCTGAGGTTCAAGCTCCCAACTCCGACATGGAAAACACCTACTATGTTTGTGGGGTCCACGCTGTCCAAGAGACCAGCCCCTTATGGCTTCCTAAGCAGAATCTACAGCCATTCAATAGGAGAAAACTTATTTTGTTTTGGGTTTCATGCAGTAGTTGAGAATCTGGAACCTGATAAAGGAATGAGGCTGCTGCACTATGTGCATAAACCAAAACAGTTGCTGGGAGGTCCAGGAGACACAGGGGTGATCCCAGATGAAGAATGGAACAGGGAGCTTGGGTCTTTTTTTTTTCAGCCACATGGGAGCACCACTGAGCTGCCCACAGATCCTGGTGGAGAAGCTGAGCAGAGGTCAGGGCTGTGGAATGAACTGGCAGAGATAGCTGATCCAGAGAAGGTGCCTCACCATGGAGATGAAGGTGCTTCTGAGCAGCTCTGGACTGCTCAGGAAGGAGAGGAGAGAAGAAGGGAGGAGAAAGGTGGGGAGGAGAGCATCTGGCAAGAATTCTGCTGTATCCTTAGTACTTCTCAGATCCACCTCTCTGTTTCTTGATGATAATACCTTGGAAAACTGGAAATAAAGTAGCTGCTTCTTCTTCTCCTTATTTTTTTCTTCTTCTCCTTCTTTCCTCCTCCTCCTCCTCCTTCTTCTTCTTCCAACTATCCTTTTCTTTGGGCTATGTCTGAAAACAGAGTTTCTACTCTTAGAGTATTTTTAGCTTTATAGAAAAGTAAAGGCAGTAATGTGTTTCCTGAATAACACACTTAGTTTCTCCTCTTACCTCTTACATTAGGCTCATTCACTGTCACGGCTATTGAAGCAATAGTGACCCATTGTTACTCAGCTCCCTACTTCACGCAGACTTCATGGTTTTTATAAACATCATTTTTCTGATGTTCCAGGGTTCCATCCACTATACCGCACTGCATTTAGTTCCAATTATGTCTCCAAAGGCAACTCCAAAGACTGTGACAATTACACACACTTTTCTGGGTTTTGGTGACCTTGAGAATTTAGAGGAGTACTGGTCACGCATATTGAATAATGTTCCTTGATATGAGCTTGATTGACTGGAACTGAGTTTGGGTGAGAAAACCACAGAGATGAAATGCCACACTCAACAGCACATGTCAAGGGCTTGCACTGCCTACTTGACTTACCCTGATGACATCATTCTTCATCACCTGGCCAAGGCAGAGCAACCATGGTTCCCCTTGTGATTCTCGTTTTTCATTTCTTCCCTTTCCACACTGTAGTTTCAGAAGAAGGCCACTATGTGAAGCCCACAGTTAACGTTTGCAAGCAGATTTTTCTTCAAACATATTTTTTTCACATGTGAACAAACACTTAAGCGTGTGCTCAGTGAGCTATATAGTGAGTCTATGTTTAGAGCTAAAAGAAAACATCAAAAGTCCTCCACAGTAACGGCCCAATTTGTGCATTCCTACAGCAATGAATGAGGGTGACTGTTCCTCACCCTCATTCATTTTGTCAGCTGGGGTATTATCAGTTTTTTTGGATTTTGGTATTCTAATAATGACTAATCGTGTGTAGCTGTTTCTGTTTGCATTTCCTTAGGATAAATCATGCTGCATTTTTCATATGCTTAATTTCCATGTGCGAACCTTCAGTGAAGTGTCTGTTCAGAGTTTGTTAATTTTTGGGGGTGATTTTTTTGTGTATTCTCTCTATATTCAAGAAAAAAAGACTTTCATCAGTCATGTAATGAACAAATACACATTCCAGACTATGGCATCTAGTGACATAACAGCACTCATTATTGCACAGACATAGTTTCTGGGAACAGAAATGAGAAATTGCTGTGATGGCTTCCAGAAGATAACCTGAGTGACAAGAGATGGTGACAGTCAGGGGAGCAACACACATGGCCTGTCTTTGTATATTCTGCAGTAACTTTTGAAGTTTCATGTTTGAGCATGAATCCTATTTTCAAAAATAAATTATAGTAACACCTCATACACTTGTGAAACCCTTGACAGAACGTGTGCTAAGACCAAATCTGATCTCTACTCCAGGACCAGTGATCTTGTATTTGAACTATTTTACTGTAAAATTTCCATTTTTGCACAATGGGCTAGATTACTTGGAGAAATATTCTCATAAAAGGCCAAAATTTCTTTAGAAAATAAAATTGCTGAAAAGAGAATAATATACACCCACATGTCACAGTGCAGTAAATGATGCTTCTGGGCCTCCACAGAGAACAACAACTGAGAGATGGAGAGCAGCTCTGAGACTTCCCTGCCCCAGCGCCCAGACACAGAGGCTCCACCCTGGCAGGCATTTGTCCTGAGCTCCTGACATTGTACTTGTCTGCCTTCCCTTTCAAAACTTGAGACGAACTATTTCTTTTCTCTTACAGTGTTCACACATACTGAGAGATATGTATGCTGCACATTCACCCAGCACTGAAGGACATTTCTTCCAACCACACAGCATGGTTATCTTCTCATCCAGAGAAAGCAGCCTCTGAGAAGAATCAAACATTAGCGGTGTTCATCACCACCGCTGAACAATACATTCCAAGGAAAGTTAGAGCTCGTCCTGATTTTATTACCTGTCTAAGCCATTTCATCTTCCTCACACTCGATCGAGGAAATGAAACATCCGAAGGAAAATACGTCCTCACTTCATCCACAAGGAAGAGGGTCTGCTGTGACTTCAGGCCTGTACTGGACAATGGGGCACTTATGCTCAGGTGGGTCCCCTGCTGCTTTCATTCTGACCCACGGGGCACAATCCCATTCATGTCTGGTGACAGCACCTACTCCATGTGAGCTGTGAGGGACAGGACCGTTTTCATGGCATCCCCAGATCTCACTACATAAAAAAAGACCTTACACAAATGGATATAACCACTTATGTGTCTATAAATTATACCTACAGGTTCTCTCTTCAGCATAAGGTGGGAAAGGAGGCCCCTTCTTGGCACATGGATACTGATGACAAGGTTCACATTTATATAATTGTCAAATTAAGAAACTTCAACTTTTATCATTCTTCAAATAATGGAGCAGGTTCCTCATCTAGGCTGACAATTAGCCCTGTGTAGTCATTGCTGGTGGCTGTGACACTCACTGCCAGAGGATCATGATTGAATTGATTCACCTGTGGGAGAATTCTGTGGTAACAGTAACAGATGACAGTAACAGTAACCAATGACAATTTTCTTTTCTGAAACTCCAGTTTGCTCCTCTGGTCTGCCCCCAAGGGCAGCAGTAGATAAGACACCGGGTGTCAAAGAGGCTCTGGACACTGTCATTGCTACATCAACAACAGGTGCTCCATCTCCATGTGACACACAAGAGCATGAGGCCCTCAACACTCAGTGACCTCTTCTGTAGAAATCGCTTCAGGTCTTCTGCCATGATAAACCCCTTTTTCTCCCAGGATCAAACTTCCCTGCCTGGTTTCTGAGCTGCCGATGTCTCCATGGCACTTCAGTTCCAGCCTCAAAGACAGATTGCTTTGCAAGCCACTGTCACAATTCTGCAGTCTGTGGTCTACACTGACATGACAACACTCATTATTGCATAGACATATTTTTCTGGGGATACAAATGAGAAATTGCACACTGTGATGGTTTCTGTGAAGATGACCTAAGTGACAAGGGATAAGCAATATGGATGTCTTATCTTTTTGGGTCTGGAGAATCTTTTGAACTTACTTTTTGTGCCTGAATACAATTTTGAAAAAGAATTTATACTTACACTCCCCTTGTGCAACCCTTGATGGATCATGTCCAGTGCACATGCTAAGATTCAGATTGTGATCCTCTGCTCCAGGATCAATGAAATCCTATAACTGAAACATTTTGCTGTAAAATTTCCATTTTTGGAAAATGGGATCTAGAGTCCATGGACAAATCCCCCACTAAAACAGTAAAAATGTCAACTCTTCTTATTTTTGTTATTTATATTTTTTTAGTGAGACTGGAATTTGAACTCAGGTGCAGGCCACACCTCCAGCCCACTTCACTCTGGTTATTTTGGAGATGAGTCTGGGAACTATTTCTCTGGGCCTGCCTGAAACTGAGATCCTCCCAATCTCAGCCTCCTGAGTAGCTAGGATTACAGGTGTGAGCTACTGGCACCTGGACGCTTGTGAGCTACTGGCACCTGGACGCTTTTCTTCTTAAAAGCATCAAATTGCTGACAAGAGAGTGATAAATGTCCTCACCCCACAAAGGAGGCAATGAGGCTCTGGGCCTCCACTGAGAACAACGCTGAGACATGGAGAGCGGCTCTGCAAGTTCACTGCCCCAGTGCAGATATGGACGCTCTGTACCATGAGTCTCTGCCCTGAGTCCTCACTTTCTACTGTCTGCCTTCCCTTTCAAAATTCCAAGCAATGTATTTTTCTGATTATCCCATACGTGCAGAGTGCATAATATGTATGATATACGCTCATGCACCATCTAAGAATGTTTCTGTCAATACCATATACCAAACATGAGAGCAGTGGTAGAGCGCCTGCCTAGCAAGTGCAAGGACCTGAGTTCAAACACTGTGGTGCCAAAATAATAATAAATAATGGATGTGTGACTCAAGTGGTAGAGCACTGGCTTACCAAGTACTCAGTAGCCACATGTGCCTGTGGGCACCATATTGCACAGTGCAGACGCACAACACAGAATATTCTATCGAACACCATTGCCAAATTTTCACGTCCCTCCAAAATTCCTGTGTTGAAAAGTTTATCCCCAATGTGATGGCATTTGGAAGGAGGGCTTTGAGAGGTGATCAGGTTTGCCCTCTGGATGGAATTACCACCCTTCTCAGAAAGCTGCCTGGCCTTCCCCATGGAGGGCTCAGTGAGAACAGGGATGTTTATTAGGACAGGGTCCCTCCTAGACACGAGATGGCCACACCTTCACATGGGACTTACCAACCTCTAGAATGGTGGAAATGAATTTCTTGTTTATAAGTCACCCAGTCCATGGTGTTTCTGTTACATCAACCTCATGGACTGAGATAACTGCTCCTGAGTCTCTGGGGGCCTGAAGTGAAGTGCACTGGACTCATCTGAAATGAAAGGCCAATTTTTCTTATGCAGATTGAGTCAAATTCCTGTCTGGCAATGAATGAATTTGTATCAGATGCCTCAGACACAAACTGTTCCCAACTCAAAGGGGAACCTGGAGTCCCTCCAGCTCTGTCCCCAGACTAAGGAAACTCTCTGACATCCAATGTCCAGGGGTGCAACTCTTCTGGAAGACCCAGGGGCAGTGCATTAGCTGAGCTTTGGCAGGCAGGGTGTCAGCTCAGGGAAGAAGTTCTGGAAATGAGGAAGGGGCACAGAGGGTGGAGTCTGGAGGAACTCCCCACCAAATGGTTACTCAGAACACGAGTTCCCAAAGTGGGGTCTATGGAACCCTTGGAGGGCTCAACGTTTTCATAGGATTTCCCAAATCTGAGCTATTTTTATATTAGTAGGACTTTATTTGGACTAAATCAAAGCTTAGCAAGAATGGAAGCTGTGGAACCAAAGTGCAAGAGGGTTATTCTAGTCTTCACCTCCTCCTCATTGCCAAAGGAAAAAAAACTGGTTCCACTGAAACATGATCTCATCGAAGCATTAAGTTACTGAGTTTATTACATCTCCTGTCCAGAGTCCTCGCAATAAAAGAACCTTATATGATTAAACAGCAGGCACTTCTAGTGCATTTTATAGTGGTTTGTGTTCTTTGGGTTAATTGCGTGTGTGTGTCTGTGTGTGTGTGTTACTGGGGTTTGTACTCAGGCCCTCCTTTTGCCAGGTATGCAATCTTCCACTTGAACCATGCCATAACTCCTTTTGCATTCAGGTGGTGTCTAGCGTTTTTTGCCCCGGTCCAGCGTCAGACAGTGATCCTGCTATCAATGGCCTCTGTTTAGCTGGAATTACAGTGCGCAGCACCAAACCCAGCTAGTTTGTTGAGATGGGGTGCGCTGGGTGGCCTTAACCCTGACACAGGGCTTGATGCCGTAGAGATGGGTCAGGGTAAAGCACCAGCTCTCCAAGTTTAGCTCTCAGGGACTCCCCACTTCCCCACAGTTTCACTTCTCCCAACCCGTGTCAGGTCCTTCTGCCTGGACACTCATGAGGCGGCCCCAGTTCTCACTCCCATTGGGTGTCGGGTTCCCAGGGAGCCAATCAGCGTCTCCGCGGTTCTGGGTTATAAGGTCCCCACTGAGCTGCCCGCTCTCAGATCGTCCCACAGACCCTGAAAATGGGGTCATGGAGCCCCGAACCCTCCTCCTGCTGCTCTCAGCGGCCCTGGCCCTGACCGACACCTGGGCGGGTGAGTGCGGGGTCGGGAGGGAAACGACCCCTGCCAGGAAGGAGCGAGGGGACCGCGGGCGGGAGCTCAGGACCCAGGGAGCCGCGTCTCCGCCCCGCGGCCCCGACCTCCCCGTCCCCACCCGGGCGCTGCCGCTCCCCCACCCGCCCCATTCCCCCGATGTCCCTTTGGGGTCTCAGGAGCCCGTGTCCCCTCCTCCCCTCCGGCCCATCATCCTAGGACCCGGGTTCCGCGGCAGGAGGGTCGCGGAGTCTCAGCCGCCCCCCGTCCCCAGGCTCGCACTCCCTGATGTATTTCTCCACCTCCGTGTCCCGGCCCGGCCGCGGGGAGCCCCGATACATAGCTGTCGGCTACGTGGACGACACGCAGTTCGTGCGCTTCGACAGCGACGCCGCGGACCCGAGGATGGAGCCGCGGGCGCCGTGGGTGGAGCGGGAGGGGCCGAAGTACTGGGAGCGGGAGGGGCCGAAGTACTGGGAGCAGAACACGCGGATCGAGAAGGGCAATGCACAGACTTCCCGAGTGAACCTGCGGACCCTGCTCGGCTACTACAACCAGAGCGAGGACGGTGAGTGACCACAGGTCGGGTCGGAGGTCACGACCCCTCCACGTCCCCATGACGGCCCGAGTCGCCTCACATCCCCAGATCCGAGGTTCACCCGACATTGCGGGGACTCGGACCGGTTTCATTTTCAGTTTAGGTGGAAATCCCCGCGGGTCGGGGCGGGCGGGCGCGGGGCTGACGGTGGGGGCGGGGCCAGGTTCTCACACCATCCAGTGGATGTCTGGCTGCGACATGGGGTCGGACGGGGGCCTCCTCCGCGGGTACGAGCAGCACGCCTACGACGGCCATGACTACATCTCCCTGAACGAGGACCTGCGCTCCTGGACCGCGGCGGACACCGCCGCTCGCATCACCCAGCAAAAGTGGGAGGCGGCTGGTGTGGCGGAGCAATACAGGACCTACCTGGAGGGGAAGTGCGTGCAGTGGCTCCGCAGATACCTGGAGCACGGGAAGGAGACGCTGCTGCGCACAGGTACCCGGGGCCAGAGACCCCTCCCGATCTCCTGTAGATCTCCCCGCCCGCTCCCACAAGGCGTGAAGGAAAAGGGGGCCCACCCAGGACACCGCCCTCCCTCTGCTCCAGAGGGGTGAGCCGCCACGGCTTTTTTTTCTTTTTTTCTTGTGGTACCTGGGGCCGAACTCAGGGCTCGATGCTTGACAAGTGCTCTCCCACTGAGCTGTACTCTCAGTCCAATAATTATTTTTTATTGTTTATACATTTATTCATGTGTGTTTACATTGTTCGGGCCACCTCTCCCCCGTGCCCCTCCTTTTCCCTCCTCCCCCACCCTATTCGCTTCAAGACAGAACCTGTTCTGCCCTCTTCTCCAATTTTGTTGAAGCGAAAACATAAGAGATAACATGAAAAACATAGCATTTTGCTACTTTGAGATAAAGATAACTGTACAGAGAGATTCCTATCATTGCTTTCATGCACATGTGTATTACAACCCGCATCCGTTCATCTCTACCTGACCTCTTCACTACTTCCCGGTCACCTTCCCGTAGTGGCCTCTGCCAGTTTAAGATTACTTTATTCGCACCTCTACAGTGGGCATATCAAACACTATCAAGTTTTAGGTTTCCTTCCCTTTCCCTATTCATACTGCAAGTGTTCTCCCCTTAGTGTGTGACCCATGTCCAATAATATCACTGCATTTTAGGTCTATAATCCGCATATGAGGGAGAACATAGGATTTTTGGCCTTCTGAGCCTGACTAACTTCACTTAAGATGATGTTCTCCACTTCCATCCATTTACCTGCGAATGACTAAATTTCATTCTTCTTTGTGGCTGAATAAAATTCCATTGTGTATAATTACCACATTTTCTTAATGTGGTCATCAGCAGTGGGGCATCTTCGCTATTTCATAGCTTGGCTATTGTAAATAGTGCTATAATAAACATGGTGTGCAGGTGCCTTTGGAATAACCTGAGTCCCATTCCTTTGGCTATATCCCTAGGAGTGGTATTGCTGGATCATATGACAGATCTATGTTTAGTTTTTTAAGAAGCCATCATATTCTTTCCAAAGTGGCTGTACTAGCTTACTTTCCTACCTAAGTGTATGAGGGTTTCTTTTCCCCACATTCTTGCCAACACTTGTTGTTAGTGGTGTTTTTGATGATAGCTGTTTTCTAGCAGGAGTGAGGTGGAATCTTAATGTGTTTTGATATGCATTTCCTTTATGACTAGGGATGGTGAGCATTTTTTTGATGTGTTTTTTAGCCATTTGGATTTCTTCCTTGAAAAAGTTCTGTTTAGTTCAGTTTCCCACTCCTTTGGTTCATTGATTTTTGGGAGAGTTTAGTTTTTTGAGCTCCCTGTATATTCTGGTTATCAGTCCTTTGTCTGATGTGTGGCTGGCAAATGTTTTCTCCCACTCTGTGGATGGTCTCTTCAGTTTAGAGACCATTTCTTTTGTTGTGCAAAAGAAATACAATTATAATTATAATTTCATGTAGTCCCATTTGTCCATCCTCTTAGTTGCTGAGCTGCTGGAGTTCTATTGAGAAAATCTTTGCCTATACCTATTGTTTCCAGAGTATTCCCTGCTTTTGCCTGTATTAACTTTAGAGTTTCAGATCTGATAGTAAGGTCCTTAATCCACTTTGAATTAACACTAGTACAGGGTGATAGGCATGGATCTAGTTTCAATTTTCAGCAGGCAGATAACCAATTTTCCCAGCAACATTTGTTGAAGAGGCTATTCTCCATCATGTGGGGGTTGTTAAAGTCTCACACTACCACTGTGTTTGTGTGTATATATGCTTTTAAGTCCTTTAGAGTATGTTTGATGGAAATGGGTACACTAATATAGGTTGATAATTATCATTTCCTTTTGGTGTATTTCCCCTTTTATTAGTATGAAGTGTCCTTCTTTACCTCATTTGATCAATGTAAGTTTGAAATCTACTTGGTCTGATATAAGTATTGCTACTCCTGCCTGTTTTGGAAGGCCATTGGCTTGGTAAATCTTCTTCTAGCCTTTCACCCTAAGTCAGTGTTTGCTTCTGTCAATGATTTGGGACTCCTCTAAACAACAGATTGTTGGATCTTCCTTTTTAATCCAGCTTGATAAATGGTGTCTTTTGATGGGAGAGTGGAGTCCGTTGACATTCTGTGTTAATATTGATAGGTATGTGGTGATTCCTGCCATTTATTTGTTTTTGTTGCTTAAGGGTTTGATTGTGTGCAGCTGAATCAATGCTACTCTCTGATTCCTTGACTTTTCTTCTCCTGAGGTTTGATACTTCCTGTCCTCTCATGGTTTTATTTGTTTTCATCTTCTGTGTACAGAATTCCTTGGAGAATCTTCTGTGGTGGTGGCTTGGTGATCATATATTGTTTTAGTTTCTGCTTATTGTGGAAGATTTTTATTGCTCCATCTATTTTGAATGATAGTTTTGCTGGGTAGAGTGCTAGGGTTGAATTTATTTTCATTCAGTGGCCAAAATACCTCACTCCATGCCCTTCTTGCTTTTAAGGTTTCCATTGAGAAATCTACTGTGATTTTGATGGGTTTACCTTTATATGTTACCTGTTTTTTCTCTCTTACAGCCTTCAGTATTCTTTCTGTGTTCTCTGTGCCAGTTGTTTAATGATAATATGCTGTGGGAAGGTTTTATTTTGGTTAAATGTGTTTGGTGTTCTAGAGGTTTTCTGTACCTCAATGGGTAAAACTTTCTTGAGCTTTAAGAAATTTTATGTTATTATTTTATTGAATATATTATAAATTCCTTTTGGTTGGGCCTCTTCTCCTTCTTCAATACCATAATTCTCAGGTTTAGTCTTTTGATGGATTTGGTGAGTTCTTGCATATTCCTTTCACAGCTCTTGAGTTTTTGCCTTACAATTCTCCACTTTTTTCTTTAATTTCTACTTTATATTCAAGTTCTGAGATTCTGTCTTCCACTTGTTCAACTCTGCTGGAGTGGCCTTCCACTGTGTTTTTTGTTTTTGTTTGATTCTTATTTTTGAGGTTTTCCATATCTTTGGTCACGTACTCTTTTATATTTTTTTAGTTTCATCTTTAATTCATTTACCTCTCTTTTTATAGTTCCCTTACTTTCACTTTGGTATTTGTTTAGGTTGTCTCTGAGTTCATTCATTTGTCTCAGTGTCTTCTCATGTTCTTTATTTTTGGTGTCTTGAAATTTCTTGAGTGCATCTTGTATGTTTTGGTTAACCATGTCTAGTATCTTCTCCATGAAATTCTCAGTGATATCTTGCAAGATTTCTTCTTTGAGGGTGTTTTTGTGGGCATCACTGGGTTGCTTGGTGTCATTTATCTTTGTTTTGTTGGGGTCAGGAACTAGGTATCCATTTTCTTCATTTCCCTCTGAATCCTGTATTGAATTAATTTTTTGAGGAGAGTGGTTTTCATCCCTTCTTCTTCCCACTGCTCTATTTGGTGCTGTGCAACTATGTTCTTGATAGGTTAGTTGGTGCTTTTAATTGCCTGTTTTCTTTCCTTTGATTTAATCTTTGTGTTATGACTATCTTGGTTTTTAGCTAGGTTGATACGCTGTTTCTTTCCCTGGCTTGGAGGTGTAATATAGCAATAACTAATTCACAGGTTCAATGCCTGACCAGTTTATATATTATATAGAAGCCCCGTGGATGATATTATCTAGAAATAGTGGGAATTGAGGGGGGTAATGCTTGTTAAGCTATCTATGGAAATTGGTTAGGGTGGTACTAAAAGGGGAGACAGGAAGTTGGGTGGGTGAGTGGGGGAAGCAATATGGGGGTTGCCGGGTTTTGTGGCCCTTGTGTGTGCTTGGATGTATTTCTGTTCTTATAGTGGAGGGTGCTTGTGTCAGGGATTGCAGGGGATTGGGGTTGTGTAAAGTTGGTACATGGATTAGTCAGCAGGTGGTGAGTGTGTAGGAGGGAGTGGTAATGTGACAAGTTGGGGGAGGATGTGAGGAGGAGAGGAGGGCAAGGGGAGAGGGTGGATGAGAAGTAGTAAAAAGAGTATTTGGGAAGGAGAACAATGGATTGTAGCACAGATGAAGGAAGGAGAGTGAAAGGGGTGAAAATGGGGATAAGAAGATAGTGATGGTGAGTTGATAGTACAGAGAGAAAAAAATAGAAATAAAAATAAAATGAAATAAAGATTTAAAAAAACCCTCACAATAATAAAACAAAAAAATGGAAGGTAAAACAAAACAAAACAGAAAAAACAAAACCCAATTAAAAAACACTAGGTTCAGGAACAATAGAATTTCAGTGTTTGGTTTAAGTTCTGGAGTTATTCTTCTGGCATCCAGTCCTGGTATTGGCATATAAGCAGAAGTTCTGATGTGGTCTCACCAGGTGACTGGCTTGTGAGTAGTGTTTGGTTCTTCTGTCCACCAGTTTAACTGAAATTGTGAGGTAAGGTAGGTTTGCCAGACCATGCTGGGTGGTTCAGCTTCAGCTGTTTGGTCAGCTCCTCCCCCAGCAAGGTGGAGCACTTTGGTTTTGAATGCAGCCCTCTGGATCAAGAGATCATCTCTGTGATCCACTAACTCCCCTGCTTTGGGAAGTGGCTTGTCACCTGCCTAGGGCTCTCAGCCTTTACTCCCTTTCCAGTGTTTATTCACTGAGCGTTCATTGCTGAGAGTTTAGCTCCTTACCCCACCCCCTCTCTCTGGGGCAGGTTGTGTTCCACCTACCCCCTCCACTGTCCATGTTTAATTACAGTTTGCTGTTAGTTTTTCAGTTTTTTGAGGGTGGGGAATCCATCTGCCCAGGGGCTGTGCTGGTATATGTTCCCAGGGGGTGGGTAGGGGAGTCCTGCATGGTGTGTGATGTTCACCTGTTCATTCTACCTATTGACCATGCAGGGAAGTTTGGAGCCTGCAGCAGCAGGGAGAAATGGCACCAACTTTTCTCAGTGCAGCACAGTGTGGGAAGGCTTTCCACAGGCTAGGGGTTCTGGAAGTTGCAGTTTGATTCTGGTTGATGTTCTGTTTCTGCTTGATGGAGGAGGAAAAAGACAAGGAAAAAAAATAGGAGAGAGAAACCGCCATGGGACAGGAGGGTTCCTGGGGCTAGACCTGGCTTGCTGGCAGGTCACAGCTGTCAGGTGCAATTAAAGGCTGGTTTGAGGGTCAGATTTTTAATTTTTTTCTGCACCTAATGTGATGGTAGTAATTATTTTGCCTAGAAGTAGTCAGAATTACCCAAGTGTTGCACTATCGTCTCAGGTAGTTTTCTGGAGTCACAGATCTTAGGCTTTCTGCTTCTGTAGGCTAGTCGCCACCTTGGATCAGCCCAGTAGATTTTTTTTTCCGGTACTGGGGTTTGAACTCATGGCCTTGCTCTTGGTAGACAGGTGTCCTACTGCTTGAAAAATTCTGCCTGCCTCCTCCTGGCTTTTCTGAGGCTGCATCATAGAGGACACTGAGGCCTGCTTGTCCCTCAGGACAATTAAGGCAAACAGTATCTCTCCAGACGTGGAGGGGAAGACAGTCCCTGAAATAACTGCCATCAGCTCCGTTTCACTCTGTCAGCAGCCTTGGGCATCACAGGGAGACTGTCTCAGGCCTTGTTCTCTGCCCTATGCAGTGTCTTTAGAGATCTGACACCAGGTCTTGAGTCTTTACTTCACCCAGGTCAGTATCTGAAGTCCCTCTCAGAGATCTGGAGCCTTTACATTGAACAGTCTCAGTTTGTTTCTAGAACTTTCCAAGAAATAAGTGATTATCCCAAAGCCTGAGCCCTGGCTGGTGTCTGGGTTTTGCATTCCCTTCCCCAACCCAATCGTCCTGTCTGTTCTCAAGATAATCACAAGAATGGTTCTGCAGTGGCCCATGGGAAGTAATGTCAAATGTCTGAATTTCCTGAATCTCCCCCTCAGCCCCACCAGAGACACAAGTGGCCCTCCACCCCATCTCTGACCATGAGGACACCCTGAGGTGCTGGGCCCTGGGCTTCTACCCTAAGGAGATCACCCTGACCTGGCAGCTGGATGGTGAGGACCAGATCTAGGACATGGAGCTTGTGGAGACCAGGCCTGCAGGGGATGGAACCTTCCAGAAGTGGGCGGCCGTGGTGGTGCCTTCGGGGGAGGAGCAGAGATACACGTGCCATGTGCAGCATGAGGGGCTGCGTGAGCCCCTCACCCTGAGATGGGGTAAGGAGGGGACGTGGGCATGGACTGTCTTCTTAGGGAAAACAGGAGCCTTCTGGAGCCCTCAGCAGGGTCAGGGCTGAAAATAGACCTTCCTTCCTTTTCCCTCCTAGAGCCACATCCTCAGCGCACCATCTCCATTGTGGAAATTGTCACTGTTCTGGTTGTACTTGGAGCTGTGGTCATTGGAGCAGTTGTGATAAGGAAGAGAAATAATGCAGGTAGGGAAGGGGTGGGTCTGAATTGTCCCCTGGGGTATTCAAGCACCAGGTAGAAGTGTCCCTGCCTCCTTAATGGGAAGTAGCACCTGTAAGGTGCTTCTCCAGCCTGGGCCCTCTTTGCTGACACCTACTCTTTTGTAAATCACATGGAAAATGAAGGACAGATTTATCACCCTGCTGATGGTGGTGATGGGGACTTGAGTCCCAGCTGTCACAGATCAGAGGTAAGGTCCCTCTGAGGACAGTCCTTCAGGAAGGCAGTTGGACCCTTCCTGCCCATCCCTTCTCCTCAGGCCTAGTGGTCCTATCCTGGGTCTACAGTCACAGTCTGGAAACTTCCCTGGGATCCAAGACTAGCGGTTCCTCCAGGCTTTGTGGCCCTGCCTTCTTCCTGGCCCCTCGTGTATTGTTTTCTTCCCACAGGTGGGAAAAAAGAGGGCTATAATAAAACTGCAAGTAAGTATGGGGGGGGTCCCCGAGCCCCATGTGGTACAGTAGAGAAGTTTGTGCATCCATCCCACAATTCCTCCTTTAGCCACATCACCTGAGCTCTGACCAGGGCTCTGATGCATCACTTGCAGCTTATATATAAAGGTGACACCCTGAAGGCCTGAGTTGGGATTGGGGATGGGGCAGAGTCCTTTGATATGGGGACTGTGGATTGGGACATTTTAAGTGTGTGCTGGGCTGTTCAGAGTGTCACCACTTACTGTGCCCGTCCTGATCATTTTCTCCTACAGTGTGAGATGGTGCCTTCTGAGGACCAAGCCACAGAGGACCTGTTCAGGTCTCTCCTCCCTCCCTCCTGTGATTTCAAGAGCTCCTGACTTGTCTTTCTGCAACAGGCTTCTGACTGTGTCCATGTGTCTGTGCTCCTGTCATCATAAAGTGAAGAAATGAGGAGCTCAGCCTTGAGTGCTGAGACCCTCCCACGCTGTCCAGGATCCTCTTTCCTGATCAACCAGCTGCTCCAGCAGAGGCAGTGCTGGGAGGGTTCCATTCCTGTGTTGTCATTAGGTTGCACTGAGCTGCAGTTCTGGCTTCCCTGGTGACAATAAGAATGTGCATGTGGATTTGTTGTTCAGATTCTTGCCATGAGATGAGGTTGATGGTTAATTAAGTCAAGGGAAGATTAATAAACTTGAGCAACAATATGTAACTTGACAAGCTTCCAGAGTCCTTAGTGTTTGTGGTGTGAGTCTGTTGCAGGTGGGGACAGGGAAAGGCTGAGTGGTGCCACATGTGGACAGAGCTATGCACAGTTGGTGTTCGGTCCATCCTGGGGTTTGAGATGGCTATTACTCCACTGTGTTATCTTCTCCCCATAGTCCCTTTCCCTTTAGTAGAAACTTGTCCTACCAGGTCCTGTGATCACAGGGACTCAGACCTTTCCAGGGTTTTCCTGTGTCCAAAATCATGAGCAACTAGGGCTTCCTGTGGCAGGCCAGTCTAGACTCAGTCATCGATCCAAATTCAGGAACCACCATTTTTTTTTTTCGTGCTTTATAGAGAATTATGCTCGTAATTGGTATGGATTCTGGTGTCATTGTCCTCTGGGTGTACCACGTTTCTTATGGAAGCAGGAGGTGATTTTCCTGTCACTGTCCCACAATGATTTGAGGGTCCTGCACATGGCAGACTCTGTGGCATCAGGAAGTGACTGTTTCCTGGATTGTGGTTTTGATCTTTTCTCCAAGATTTTTAAAGGAATCAGAGTGTGGGGACAGCAGAGAGAAGAATCTCATAGTTTCCCATCTTAGGGAAATCCTGTCATGTTTCTACCTTCTCTGCTCATCCAGGGCTCTTCTTGCCTTAGGTCTAATAATCCCAGCCTGGCTCCTATCCAAATTGGTGGTAATATTTATATTAATAATAACTTAATGTTGTTATTTTGTTTTTGAGACTGGGTCTCGCTACATGCTGCCTTCACTCTTGAGATCCTCCTGCCTCAGCTTCCCTAGTGCTGGGGTTACAGGCCTGCACACCTATGTCTGGTTTCCAATTTGTGGATTTAAATGCTGAGAATAATGTAGTGTATTAATTGATTGCAAATATGATCCACAAATTAAGGATCAACTTTTCTGAAGAAAAGGAGTAATGGTTGCTGTGTAGTGCAGCAGAGCTGGTGAAGGAAGGAGGGAGAAAGGGCTGCAGTTGTAAGAAAAGCCCAGGCAGAACTGACCTCAGTGTGAGAGGACCTTGTGCTGTAGCTGCCAGGTTGCATATGATCTGAGCTCCATTAATAAAGATGGAGTCTCCATCTTTATTAGGGAGGAGGTCTGCAGTGATCATTATTCAGCTGTCACTTGGTCAGTATTTTCTATACAACACACAAATTTTGGATCAAGGACCCATCAGGGAACTAAAAGGGCCAAATCAGCCAGTCCTGTGCAGCAAGAATTGGAGTGAGAAGAGGCAAGTGATACTAAGCAGAGTGAATGAGAGTGTTCATGCAGGAGGAGGTCAGTGCTCTGAGACAGTGATCCAGAGTGTGGTGTAGGGACAGCAAGAAGACTTTTCTAGGACATTCATTGTGGGCTTCATTGGGAAGGTGAGCTTTCAAGAAGGATTTGTAGCACATGAAGGAAACTGTCATGAAGATATCTGATGGAAAGTTTTTCTAAGCAGAATATCCTTTAGTGCAAATATTCTGGGGCAGAATCCTGGCTGTGTTCTGGGGAGAGTGAGGAATCCAGGAGGTCAGAGGTGTGGCCAGGCTCTGTAGGTGTTGAGGACACTGGAAGGATTTTTACTTTGAATGAGGATGTTTTGAGCAAGGACACACAGGCACAACTTCTCTTTTCAAGGTATCGCTCTGGCTGCTGAACTGAGAACAGTATGGAGAGGCCAGGGACAGGTGAGGCAGTAGAGAAAAATGTGGGGAACTAGTCAGTGCTCAAGGCAGGACCTGTTGTGCACTTGAACTTGGAGGTGAGCTGTGAAAATAGTGATTGGGTTCCATGCATACTGGAAGATGGACTTTACAGCATTTATCAGTATGCTGCTAAAGTATGACATAAAAAGAGAAGTAAATGAGGACACCAAACATTTGTGAGAAAGTAATAGAAAGATGGAATTGTATTAGCAGAAAAAGGAAGACTGATATGGGCATTCATGAGGCGGGTGCTTGGCTTGTACTCTGTCTAGGAAATGTAGCTGAGACATCCACTAGAAATACAGGTGAGGACCCAGGTGTGTTGGCACCTGCTGTAATTCCAGCATTCTGGAGGCTGAGGCAGGAGGATCACTTGAGCTCAGGAGTTCAAGACCAGCCTGGTAATGTAATGAGACCCTGCATCAAGGAAAAGACAAAGAAAGAAATGCAGTTGAGTTTTCTGGATTGAGAGTGGGCAGACTCATCTAGAGGCATTTAGGAGAAAACCTGGGCTGGAGGGATAGGTTTGGGAGGTGATATCATATGTATGGTAGTTACAGCCCGGAGAACTGCTGAGGGTACCAGGGAGTGATGGCTACAGAGGAGACAGGGAGCAAGAGCAGAGCCTTGGAGCTGCAGTGTTGGTGATCTGATCAAACCCCAGGCCTGGAGCCCACAGCATAGTTCTAGAGCTCTGTGTACAAGACACGCAGACCAGGGCTTCTCAGACCTTCCCAGACAAAGCCCTGGATGTTGTCTTGACGTTCAGATGGCTGGGGTTGACCATAAGACTGCATTTATACCACCAGGTTGATGCTGTTGTCACTATTGCTCCTGGAAACTGGGTAGGTGTCACTGCTGCCAGTAATGCCATCCCTGCCAAATGTGCCTGCACAGCCCCAGCCTCTGTGTCACCATGTCCTGGTCAGTGGCCAAAGAGTGGAGCCCATGCCTCATACAGTGTCAACCGCAGCACTGTGGAGAAAGTGAAGTTTCTGCTTTTATGGACATAAGGAGTCTCTGCCTCCTGCCTAGGCTCTTTAGGTTGGAATCTAACCTAGAAGAGAGCACAGGAGCTGGAGGTGTAGGGGTGAGGAAGGGAAATGAATGACAGCTCAATTCCTGGAATAATGGCGTGAGGGCAGAACTTTGTCAGGTATATTGTGGGCATCTGAGTGTGGTTGAATGATACATCAGTCCTCCAAATCCTGGCTGTAGTAACTCCTTAAAGCAAGCCGCTATGTAGCTGTTCTATGTGATGACCAGCAAGAAAACAAGCCATTGACCCCAGCATGGGACAGTATTTGCAGAGACTAACAAAATTCCTCTTATGGAAAAGGTACACTGGGCGCAGGTGGCTCATACCTGTAATCCTAGCTACTCAGGAAGCAGAGATCAGGAGGACCACAGTTTGAAGCCAGCCCTGCAAATGTTCATAAGATACTATGTTTTTAAAAAGTCACAAAAAAGGACTGGTGGATGGGCTGAAGGTGTAGGCCCTGAGTTAAGCACAAGTAACAAAACAAAAAAAAAGCTAAAGCACACATAAGCAGTACTTCCCAGAGTCTGGATTTCTGTTTTCTAGCTGTCATTGCGCTTATGTTAACATTAGGTGGCGCTCCAGGGTTCTGCAATGGATTTACAAACAGTCCATAAAATAAAATTTGTAGGCAGCTGATGACCAAAGGTTTGTTTGTTTGTTTACAGACTCAAGGAATTTATATAAATATTCAAACTTCTGGGTGCGGCGGCATTGCATCGTGACTTATGAAAGTAAAAGTCAAAAGAATAAGCTAGAAGGTTGAAAGCAATATCTTCCCAAGTGCTGGGATTACAGACAGGTGCCTTGATAAGTGATAGTTTTGACAATTTTGTAGATTTACATTCATTTTACTGATTATTTTTACAGTAATCATTTACATAGCACAAGAGAGATTAAAGTCCAGTCCCCATTCTCCTCAGAGAGACTTTTTTTTTTTTTTTAAATAATGAAGGTAACAGGCTTGCAAACAGAGAGATCCTCAGAGGGGCTGGGGTCTCTCTCCAGGATCCAGGCGGGCTGTCCCTCCACACCGCTCCTCCCAAGCCCTCTTCTGCACAAGCACTTTTCCTCAGCCCCCTCTGCTCCCTGCTCTGCCTCCTAATCTCCTTTCCCCTCCACTCTCGCCTTTGGACCTCTGGACTCACAAGAGTAGTGGCGCCTTTCTCTGCACTGACTTTGGATGCCACACTGTGTCGCAAAAACAAATAAACCACCTAGCGCAGTCACTTACATAACTCAGGGAGGGACTTTGCAGAACCCTTGCGTGTTTTCAAGTCAGGGGCTGGAGTTCACTGCGAAGCCTAAAAGATCGCCTGTCGCCCACACTCTGGCCTAAAGAAATCAAAATTGTTGTTTGCTATTAAAGTGGAATTGCTGTGTTTATGACGCCGGGAGGAGGGCGAGCCATATTTGGGGTTTAGGTTGTCAAACTGCTGGGCAGTTACACCTGCCCGCTGGGAAAGTGCAGACCTCGCGGGTCTGAAGCGGGATCTAGAATCTGACAAGCACTTCAACCAACCCGCATCCCAGTGAAATACATGGCTTGTGGAAAGGAAACGCATCTTCCATCCCCAGGACCCCCGCCCGCCAAATGGGGTCCCACCCTAGGGTTCTGGAATCCCAAACCACTTCCTACTGTTGACCAGGAAGGAATCACCTGCCTTGTGGCTGTCCCGTCTAAAACCGCCCCTGTGGAGAAAAAGCAGCAACTAGATTTAAGAAAACCCTCTGAGGGTTCCGCCCCTTCCGTGAGGACCCTAATTAGGACTCTGAGTGTGATCTCTCCGAGGAAAATTGTGAGGGACTTGCTTTAGAGTCACACAACAACAGCGGGACCCACCCGCGCTCTACCGCTTAGGAGACATGGTGAGGAGTCCAGGCTGGCCTCCGGCTTCCCAAGTCTCAGGTGGTCGCCATCACTTGTGCTGGGCACCAGGCTCCAATGCACAAGGAATAAAATGGAAAGGAGAGCATAGAGAAAGGGGTGGGGGAGGATGGGTGAGGTGTTAAAGATAGTGGAGAGAGGCATTCCAAGATGGTGGCTAGAGGTAGGAAGCAGAAAGCGACCCTCCTATAGTGAAATCTTGGAGAGACGCTGGAGACACACTTTGCAGGCATAATCACTGAGAAAAGGCATAACTTTGACCCCTCCACATCTCCAGCCAGAGCAGAGAATCTGCACTTCACGTTAAACGGAGAAACGAGGAGGGCCCCTGGGGCCGCCAGTGGCCGGCGCCCATACGGCTTGGGAAGAGCAGACCAGGTGAGCTTCGTGGTACCGCAGTACCCCCACAGACAAGCCTGGGCCTGAGCAGCATAGCCCCCTGGACAGACTGACCTCCACCCAGGGAAAAAAGAGAAACTGAGTAATAAGCAATAAGAACAGTTAAGACATGCTGGAAAGAGGGTGGGGTGCCCTGAGCGCTGAAGATTGGGGGAAGGGCATCCTTCCCAGGACTGTAAATAAACAAGCCGGGCAGCCTGAGAGCCTCTGGCAGGAGCGGGGTGCGCACCCAGCAACCAGGAGCGGGAAAGCTTGTGAGAGTGGAAGAGGGAGAAAAACTCCACAGGCGAGGAGGGAAGACCCACTTCCCACGTGAACTGTAAATAAACATGGCAGCCGGCAGGAGCAGCAGCACCGCCCAGTAATCAGGAGCAGGAAAGCTTGTGAAAGTGGAGGTGGAGGAGAACTGCACAGGAGAGGGGGGAAGACCCACCTCCCACATGAACTGTAGATAAACACGCAGGCCTGATAACACGGGTGCAGTGTCACCTTTCCCAGTGCTTGGAAAGGGGAAAGCCTGTAGCAGAGGCTCCTGCACGGGAGAACTCTGAGCAAACAAAGCCTGTGGGACCAGGTGAGTGTGAAGCTCATCCCAGAGATCTCCATAAATAACGCCGCCAGCTACAGGCTGAGAGCAGCAGGCAGGTAAGCCACAGTTGCAGATACCACTCTCAGAACTGCCTCCAGACGCTTTTTTTCTTTTTCTCCGTACCTTTGATGAAAGAACAACCAAATTACACCTGCAAGCCGAAAAACTTACTGAAACTGTATTGCATTTGAACTGGGGACACTTGGTGGGGCTTTGTGTGTGTGTGTGTGTGTGTGTGTGTGTGTGTGTGTGTGAGTGTGTAGTTTTGTTCTACTTTATGCATCCCCTTTGATGAGACAACTACAGAACAACATCTGAGGCACCAACTCCAGGACTGGAGATTGAGATGGACACCCAAATTATTAAGACTGAAACTGCATTGCATATAAACTTGGAAGTTTTTTGGTTTTTTTTTTTTAATTTTCTATTTTCCATTTTATTTTAATTCATTTTTATATATAGATATTACTTTCATTTACTTATTTTGATTTTCAATCCTCTCTCTGTCTCTCTAATGTCTGTTCAGCTTACTGTCGATTAGTACACTAACATTCCCTGTTTATACCTTTGAAACTCTCTTGTCTGATACCTTGTTCTGCTTTCTCCCTCTTGTCTGTATATTTGTTTTCCCCTTTTCTTTAACTTCTTGCTTTCCATCTCTGTTCACCCTTCCATTCTAAATATTACCATTGTTATTATTACAAGCTAGAAAATACTTAATTACACACAGTACAGGGACAGTAACAACACCAAGGACAATGACGGGAAGACAGAAAAAACAGGGAAACCAGTTTCCCCACAGCAAAAAAATTAGTACAGGCACCAGAGGGGAATGAAGAGAACAGAAACTCAGATCCAGACTCCAACAAAATGAAGATACACTATGCCAAAGGACCCAATGAAGCCTACAAGAATAATTTAAAAGAAGACATACTACAAGTACTCAATGAGAATTTTATAGAGATGATACTGGATAGGGTCAACCAAAATGTACAGGAGACACTCAAGAAATTCCAAGACAACAAAAATAGAGAATTTGAAAAAGCAAAAGAAGAAATAAAGGAAACCATAGAAGCACTGTATAAACACCAAAGTGAAAGAGAGAACACAATGAATAAATGGATAAATGAACTCAGGACAAAAATAGACAACAATAAAGAAGAAAACTGCCAGGATATGGAAAACCTCAGAAAAAAGAACGAAACAGAACTGCAAAACAAAACGGAAGGCCAATCCAGCAGAATAGAACAAACAGAAGACAGAATCTCAGAACTTGAAGATGAAATGGTAATTAAAGGAAAAACCGAAGTACTATTAATTAAACAACTCAAGACCTATGAAAAGAAAATGCAAGAACTCACTGACTCCATCAAAAGACCAAACTTGAGAATCATGGGCATCGAAGAAGGAGAAGAGGTGCAAGCGAAGGGAATGCGTAATATATTCAACAAAATAATAATGAAAAATTTCCCAAATCTAGAGAAAGATATTCCCATACAGATGCAAGAGGCCTCCAGGACACCAAACAGACCAGATCAAAATAGAACTACTCCACGACATATCATCATTAAAACAACAAGTTCAGAAACTAAGGAAAGAATATTGAAGGCTGTAAGAGAGAAAAAACAAGTAACATACAAAGGTAAACCCATCAAAATCACAGCAGACTTCTCAACAGAAACATTAAAAGCAAGAAGAGCGTGGGGTGAGATCTTCCGGGCACTGAATGAAAATAACTTCAACCCCAGGATACTCTACCCAGCAAAGCTATCATTCAAAATAGATGGAGCAATAAAAGTCTTCCATGATAAGCAGAAACTAAAACAATATGTGACCACAAAGCCACCATTACAAAAGATTCTGCAAGGGATCCTGCACACAGAAAGTGACACCCAACTTAACCATGAAAAGGCAGGCAGCACCGAACCACAGGATAAGAAAAAGCAAGACAGTAGAGAGTAACATCAAGTTAGGTACACACAATCAAACCTTCAAACAACTAAGACAACTAAATGGCAGGAATCACCACATACCTATCAGTACTAACGCTTAATGTTAATGGACTTAATTCACCCATCAAAAGACACTGTTTGACAAAATGGATTAAAAAAGAAGATCCAACAATTTGTTGCTTACAGGAGACTCATCTCACCGACAGAAATAAGCATATGCTTAGGATGAAAGGCTGGAAGAAGATTTACCAAGCCAATGGCCCCTGAAAACAAGCAGGAGTAGCAATACCTATCTCTGACAAAGTAGACTTCAAACCTACATTGATCAAACGAGATAAAGAAGGACATTCCATACTAATAAAAGGGGAAATAGACCAAAAGGAAATAATAATCATCAATCTGTACGCACCCAATGTCAACGCACCCAATTTCATCAAACATACCCTGAAAGACCTAAAAGCATATATAAACGCCAACACAGTGGTTGTGGGAGACTTTAACACTCCATTATCATCAATAGATAGGTCATCTAAACAAAAACTCAATAAAGAAATCCAAGATCTAAAATATGCAATAGATCAAGTGGACCTAGTAGATGTCTACAGAACATTTCATCCAACCTCTACACAATATACATTCTTCTCAGCAGCCCATGGAACCTTCTCCAAAATAGATCATATCCTAGGGCACAAAGCAAGCCTCAGCAAATATAAGAAAATAGAAATAATACCGTGCATACTATCTGACCACAATGCAGTAAAAAGTAGAACTCAACAACAAAAGTAAAGACAAAAAACATGCAAACAGCTGGAAACTAAATAACTCATTACTTAATGAAGAATGGATCATCGATGCAATAAAAGAGGAAATTAAAAAGTTCCTGGAAGTCAATGAAAATGAAAACACAACATACCAGAACCTATGGGACACAGCTAAGGCAGTCTTGAGAGGAAAGTTTACAGCCATGAGTGCATATATTAAAAAGATTGAAAGATCCCAAATCAATGACCTAATGATACATCTCAAACTCCTAGAAAAACAAGTACAAGCAAATCCCAAAACAAATAGAAGGAGAGAAATAATAAAAATAAGAGCTGAAATCAACGAAATAGAAACCAAAAAAACCATACAAAGAATTAATGAAACAAAAAGTTGGTTCTTTGAAAAAATAAACAAGATCGATAGACCCCTGGCAAACCTGACTAAAATGAGGAGAGAAAACCCCAAATTAGTAGAATTAGGAATGCAAAAGGGGAGATAACAACAAACACCATGGAAGTCCAGGAAATCATCAGAGACTACTTCGAGAACCTATATTCAAATAAATTTGAAAATCTAAAAGAAATGGACAGATTTCTAGATACATATGATCATCCAAAACTGAACCAAGAGGAAATTAATCACCTGATAGACCTATAACACAAAATGAAATTGAAGCAGCAATCAAGAGTCTCCCCAAAAAGAAAAGTCCAGGACCTGATGGATTCTCTGCTGAATTCTATCAGACCTTTAAAGAAGAACTGATACCAACCCTCCTTAAACTGTTCCACGAAATAGAAAGGGAAGGAAAACTGCCAAACACATTTTATGAAGCCAGTATTACACTTATCCCCAAACCAGGCAAAGACAGCTCCAAAAAGGAGAACTATAGGCCAATCTCCTTAATGAACATTGATGCAAAAATCCTCAACAAAATAATGGCAAACCGAATTCAGCAACACATCAAAAAGATTATTCACCATGACCAAGTAGGCTTCATCCCAGGGATGCAGGGGTGGTTCAACATACGAAAATCAATAAACGTAATAAACCACATTAACAGAAGCAAAGACAAAAACCACTTGATCATCCCAATAGATGCAGAAAAAGCCTTTGATAAGATCCAACATCACTTCATGATAAAAGCTCTAAGAAAACTAGGAATAGAAGGAAAATTCCTCAACATTATAAAGGCTATATATGACAAACCTATAGCCAGCATTATACTTAACGGAGAAAAATTAAAACCATTCCCTCTAAAATCAGGAACCAGACAAGGATGCCCACTATCTCCACTCCTATTCAACATAGTACTGGAATTCCTAGCCAGAGCAATTAGGCAAGAAGAAGGAATAAAAGGAATACAAATAGGTAAAGAAACTGTCAAAATATCCCTATTTGCAGATGACATGATCCTATACGTTAAAGACCCAAAAAACTCTACTCAGAAGCTTCTAGACATCATCAATAGCTATAGCAAGGTAGCAGGATATAAAATCAACATAGAAAAATCATTAGCATTTCTATACACTAACAATGAGCAAACGGAAAAAGAATGTATGAAAACAATTCCATTTACAATAGCCTCAAACAAAATCAAATACTTAGGTGTAAACCTAACAAAAGATGTAAAAGACCTCTACAAGGAAAACTATACACTTCTGAAGAAAGAGATTGAGGAAGACTATAGAAAGTGGAGAGATCTCCCATGCTCATGGATTGGTAGAATCAACATAGTAAAAATGTCGATACTCCCCAAAGTAATCTACATGTTTAATGCAATTCCCATCAAAATTCCAATGACATTCATTAAAGAGATTGAAAAATCTACTGTTAAATTTATATGGAAACACAAGAGGCCACGAATAGCCAAGGCAATACTCAGTCAAAAGAACAATGCAGGAGGTATCACAATACCTGACTTCAAACTATATTACAAAGCAATAACAATAAAAACAGCATGGTACTGGCACAAAAACAGACATGAAGACCAGTGGAACAGAATAGAGGATCCAGATATGAAGCCACACAACTATAAGCAACTTATCTTTGACAAAGGAGCTAAAAATATACGATGGAGAAATAGCAGCCTCTTCAACAAAAACTGCTGGGAAAACTGGTTAGCAGTCTGCAAAAAACTGAAACTAGATCCATGTATATCACCCTATACCAAGATTAACTCAAAATGGATCAAGGATCTTAATATCAGACCCCAAACTCTTAAGCTGATACAGGAAAGAGTAGGAAATACTCTGGAGTTAGTAGGTATAGGTAAGAACTTTCTCAATGAAACCCCAGCAGCACAGCAACTAAGAGATAGCATAGATAAATGGGACCTCATAAAACTAAAAAGCTTCTGTTCATCAAAAGAAATGGTCTCTAAACTGAAGAGAACACCCACAGAGTGGGAGAAAATATTTGCCAACTATACATCAGACAAAGGACTGATAACCAGAATATACAGGGAACTTAAAAAACTAAATTCTCCCAAAACTAATGAACCAATAAAGAAATGGGCAAGTGTACTAAACAGAACTTTCTCAAAAGAAGAAATTCAAATGGCCAGAAAACACATGAAAAAATGCTCACCATCTCTAGCAATAAAGGAAATGCAAATTAAAACCACACTAAGATTCCACCTCACCCCTGTTAGAATAGCCATCATCAGCAACACCACCAACAACAGGTGTTGGTGAGGATGCGGGGAAAATGGAACCCTCTTACACTGTTGGTGGGAATGTAGACTAGTACAACCACTCTGGAAAAAAATTTGGAGGCTACTTAAAAAGCTGGACATCGATCTACCATTTGATCCAGCAATACCACTCTTGGGGATATACCCAAAAGACTGTTACTCCAGAGGCACCTGCACATCCATGTTTATTGCGGCACTATTCACAATAGCCAAGTTATGGAAACAGCCAAGATGCCCAGCACTGACGAATGGATTAAGAAAATGTGGTATCTATACACAATGGAATTTTATGCAGCCATGAAGAAGAACGAAATGTTATCATTCGCTGGTAAATGGATGGAATTGGAGAACATCATTCTGAGTGAGGTTAGCCTGGCTCAAAAAACCAAAAATCGTATGTTCTCCCTCATATGTGGACATTAGATCAAGGGCAAACACAACAAGGGGATTGGACTATGAGCACATGATAAAAGCGAGAGCACACAAGGGAGGGGTGAGGATAGGTAAGACACCTAAAAAACTAGCTAGCATTTGTTGCCCTTAACGCAGAGAAACTAAAGCAGATACCTTAAAGCAACTGAGGCCAATAGGAAAAGGGGAACAGGTACTAGAGAAAAGGTGAGATCAAAAAGAATTAACCTAGAAGGTAACACCCACGCACAGGAAATCAATGTGAGTCAATGCCCTGTATAGCTATCCTTATCTCAACCAGCAAAAACCCTTGTTCCTTCCTATTATTGCTTATACTCTCTCTACAACAAAATTAGAAATAAGGGCAAAATAGTTTCTGCTGGGTATTGAGGGGGAGGGAGAGGGAGGGGGTGGAGTGGGTGGTAAGGGAGGGGGTGGGGGCAGGGGGGAGAAATGAACCAAGCCTTGTATGCACATATGAATAATAAAAGAAAAATGAAAAAAAAATAAAAATAAAAATAAAATACATAAAATAAAAAAAAATAATAATAAAAATAAAGATAGTGGAGAGGGAGAGGAAGAAAAGGGGATTCAGTACGTAAAGGGGAAAAAAGAAAACTGCAAGAATAAAAAGAAGTAAGGATAGAGTGGGGAAAGGTCAAGAGATGCAGAATTAAAGTGGTCTGCAACTTCCCCCAGGACTGGGACCTGCTATCTGTGTCGACCCCATGAATCAATAGCTTTTCTCCACTTAACTGTATTTAAAACAAAACCTGGAT
Organism: Castor canadensis; assembly: GCF_047511655.1. Taxonomy (NCBI): domain Eukaryota; kingdom Metazoa; phylum Chordata; class Mammalia; order Rodentia; family Castoridae; genus Castor; species Castor canadensis. Next base: position 25,013,507 of record NC_133393.1, read on the forward strand.
CAGGCAACAAAATTTTTAGACTGGGGGAGTGGCTCAAGTAGTAGAGTGCCTGCCCAGCAAGCAAGAGGCCCTCAAGTTCAAATCCCAGTAACCCCACTACCAAAAAAATTTAGTTTTTTCATGATTACAATTCCAAAGGCTTAAAAAAAAAATCAGGCTTAAAAAACACATCTTAAAAATGTATTTAAGAGCTGCTATGGGAAGGGGAAGAGGAGGTAGCAAAGAGATCCTAGCAGAGATTAACCACTGTGAGTTGCAACACAAAGTGTATGGAAGCAATGTTTAGATATCTCTCTGTGTAGCTATCTTTACCTCAAGCTAGCAGAAACATTTTATCTTTCTTATTATCTGTTATGTTTTCTCTTCAGCAAAACCCTTGAACAATGTGCAACAAAAAACAAGAGCGTAGAACAGGTTCTGCCAGGAAACAGGTGTGTGTGTGGGGGGGTGGGGATTTGGCAGGGATGGAGGTGACCAGGGGGAAGGTGGCCCAAACAAGGTATACACATGTAAGTAAATGTGAAAATGATCAAATAAAAGAATGAAAAAAAATGTATTTAAGAGCTGATGGAGTGGCTGAATTGGTAGAGCACCTGCCTAATAAGTGTGAGGTCCTAAGTTCAAACCTCAGTACCACCAAAAAAATAAATAAATAAATCAAAATGTATTTGTTCAGGGGCTGAGGATATAGCTCAAGTGTTTAGCAAGTGCCAGGATGTGGGTTCCATTCCCAGCACCAAAACAAAAAAAGAAGAAACAGAAAGTATTTGTTTCCGGTGTACCCACTTTTTCAACTATTATCAGCATTATTTATAGAAACACTGTATGTGTCCAACCTTGTTACACTTTTTCTTTTCAAAATCAGGATTAAATTCTAATATTAATAATAAAATAAAAAATTCAGTTTGGATTTAGGATGTGATGTCATCAAAATACAATAAAATAAAAATATATAAATGATTGAGAATACTAAAACATCATAATGCATTTGTTTCTTCCTGACATAATAAGGATTATAGTATTAGATGCTGCAGAGGGCATGGAGGCACCTGATGAGAGAGGAATCAAGACTCAAGAAGGGGAGAGGAGGGAAGAACAGGGAGAATGATGGGGGCATAAATCTCACATATATTGTAAGCACATATGTAAATATCACAATGTGTTCCCCTGTGCAACTATTATATGCTAATAATTTTTTTAAGAAAGAAAGAACTCACACCTGCAACCCTACCTACTTAGGAGAGAGATCAGGAGGATCAAGGTTCAAATCCTGCCCTGGCAAATAGTTCATGAGACCCTGTCTCAAAAAAGCCCATCACAAAAAAGGGCTGGTGGAATGGCTCAAGGTGTAGCCCTGAATTCAAACTCCAGTGCTGCAAAAAATAATAATAAATAAAATTAAAGACATATGAGAAGGCTCCAAAAGGAACTGCAGTGGGCTCTGTGAACCAGTGAAGGGAAGGTCTTTTCCAGCCACTTCTGGTTTTGGATTCCCATTGCATTTCCCTGATGGCTAGGCCATCTCAGGCAATCCTTCATTCGGTAAACATTCATGAGACACCTGCTGGGTGCTGGCCATTGTCATTAGGAGGAGCAGAGGTAAGAAGAAACAAGCCCTCTTCCCTTAAGGTTGGCCTTGTCTTGCTCAGGCAGTGATGGGGAAGGAAATTATAGCCCCAATGGTAAGGGCTTTGGGAACATATGCATGGACCATCAGCTCTGACCAGGGACTCATGAAAGATTTGACATTTGAGCTGTGGTTTAAGGGTGAGAAGGAGCCTAATGTGCATCTAGGTCAAGAGAGAATTGCTCAGAATCCAGGATGTGAATCTCCCTGGGGCAGGCCAGTATTCACAATAAGTTGATGGAGGAGCCAGCTGCTATCTGCCAGAGACTGCACACATGGCTACTCAGAAATCACAGCTGATGGTTACTGAGTTGAGAAGATGGGGGACAGGGAGAGAGAGACTCAGAGTGACAGAGACCTGATTTGAAAAGTAGACTTGTACTGGCAGTCTTGTTGATGCAACTTCTGGTTTGATAGATCTGGGGAGGGTCTGAAAGTTGCCTTTCTAACAAGTTCTTATGATGCCAATGCTGCTTGTCCTGAGACCACACTGTTCCAAGTCAATCTGGCTTGGTTTCTAATGGTAGAGGAGGGCTGGAAGAGGGCTTTGAGGCAGAGAATATGACAAGCTAGACCATACTGAGTCCATCCTACATAGCACCTCACCTCAGGAATACAGTACTTGATTTTTTGGGGGGTCCCATGAATGGTAGAACAACACCAAGGGAAGGGGCAGGTGTGGGGTCAGAGGGTGAACCAGAGGCAGCACTTTATACACAGCACCTGGGGCTCCTGCAGCTCGCTGACCAGCTGCTACACCCTCAGGTCTTTTCCATCTTTCATGACATTGACCCAGGGCTTGCTCCACTGCTCTTGTACTGTTGGGACTATGATGTGACCAGAGGAGCTCTGAGAGTCCTTTTGATCCAAATATGGGGTGACATAGTTTGGAGGGGATGAGCAAACTTATATGGATAAGAGAATAGGACATAATGACCCTGAAAATTTGGCAATTGGCTTCAATCAACTTCTTCCATTTAGGAACTCAGCCCGCATTCTTTACTACATATTGTAATTGAACCCATGGGACACTAGAGGGCGCACTGATATTGCTGAAGCCGCAAGTTGTATGAGACCACCTAGTGTCCCTTGTACACCAGATTTTGCCAAGAGTTGGTCAAAATGTCCTTTAGTAAACATTTTTTTTTTTTTGTTAATAAATCATGCCTTTTAGCGAATGAGAGCTGGTGGAGTGGCTTAAGTGGTAGAGTGCCTGCCTAGCAAGCATGAAACTCTGAGTTCAAAACCTAATGCCACAAAAAATACATAAGAAATAAATAACTAAAACTATTTCTTAGTGAATGAAAGATAAACAAGCAAAAAGAGATATAATGCAATAAGAAGAAAACAAAAGCGGGGTGCTGGTGGCTCACGCCTGTGATCCCAGCTACTTAGGAGACAGAGATCAGGTGGATCACAGTGGAAAGCAGCCTGAGCAAATACTTCTTGAGACCCTATCTCAAAAAAACCCAACACAAAAAAGGGCTGGTGGAGTGGCTCAAGTGGTAAAGCACCTGCCTAGCAAGCATGAGGCCCTGAGTTTAAAAACCTCAGTACCACAAAAGACATATTGAATCATCATTTAAGTAATGCTGTTTTTTTAAGTAATGCTGCAACCCCAGAGACAATGCTTTTTATCTTAATGGAGGTAAATGAATTGTTCTTATCAGGGTTGGGGTTTTCATTCATTTGTTTTGCTGCTGGGGATTGATTCCAGGACCTTGCACTGGCTTGTACTACACCCCTAGCCTTAAGTTTTTTGTTTTGATTTCTTGGGGAGGTTTTTTGTTTTTTCTCCTTTGGAATTATGTTTGCCTTTATGTTTTGACTATGTTCAAAAGCAGAAGATTTAAAAGGATGAAAAGTCTTTCTCACCCTTTACACACAAAAGATAGCAAACTACATATGCTTTCCTGCACCTTGCTTTTTTTCCCTCAACAGTGTAATATGGAGACCTTCCCAGAAGGAATAACAAGAGCTTCCTAGGTCTTTTTATTTTTTTTTTAAATTTCTGTGGTACTGATGCTTTTTAACTCATTTCCTACTGTAGACATCTGAGTTATTTCTTTATCGTTTCTTTTTTGTGATGCTGGGAACCGAACCCATGGTCTTGCCCATGCTAGGTAAACATTCTACCACTGAGCTACATCCCCAACCCCAGCTTTTTCTTTTACAAACAATGCTGCCACCTATCAGTTTTCATACAGTCATTTTGAAGTTATGCCAGTATATTTTTTGACACATTTTTAGAAATGAAACTGATGTCCAACCTGAAATATATGAAAATACCTGTTGTATAATTTTTAATTTATAAAAACAGATCAATCCATATATGTATGAATTTTTTCTTGTTTTTAAATTTTATTAGCATATAATAGTTGTACAGGGGGAACATTGTGATATTTACATATGTGCTTACAATATATCTGAGTGAGTTTTATTCCCTCCTCTATGATATTTTAAAAATCCTGGTAGTGGAAAAAACTAGTGCAATTAAGATGTCAGAACTGGAGGTGTGGCTCAAGCAGTAGAGCACCTGCTTTGCAAGCCTGAAGTCCTGAGTTCAAACCCCAGTTCTAGCAAAAAAAAAAAAAAAAAAAAGATGTCAGTGAGAGTAGAGCAAGAGCCCAGGTCAATCTGTGGAGCTTCCAACATTTACTATAAAAGCAGCAACAAAGGAGACAGGAGGAGCAGCCAGTGTGGCAGGAAGAGAACTAGACCTGCACAATGCTGCAGGAGCTTTCAAGTCAGGGAGAGAATAGGGCTGGGGTGTGGCTCAGCAGTAGTACAGCACTTTCCTAGCCTGTGTGAGAAACTAAAAAGAAAAAGGCTTGAGGAGTATAAAGTAGTATAACACTTCACAGAACAAGGTAGCACAGTGTAGCGTCATGTGGTAAATGCACTCCCACATGTGTCCTAGGGGAACTCACTTCCAGGCCAAGGGAGATGTCTGTTGCAGCAGGGACTACAGTAGAAACAATCTAAAAGTCAGTGAAGAGGGAAAAAGAAACATTGTATCATATGCATAGACTGGAATGCTATTCAGCAATAAAAACAAGTGAACTCTGGATAAACATGGATTCAGTTTATATACAGTGTTAATGAAAAGCAAGCCTCCCATGTTGAAATTATTCTAAGAAGGAGGAAGGGGGATGAGGGAGAATGATGGAGGGGGTGAATCTAATTGAGATACATTGTAAACACAGATGTAAATGTCACAATGCATCTTCCCTGTACAAATAATATATGCTAATTAAAATGTAAAAAAAAAAAAAAGGCAAACTTCCCAATAATACATTGACCATGGAACAATATATACAAAATCTAGAGACATGTCAAACAAAAGGATTTTTAAAAATACCTATCAGGGCTGGTGGTCATAGCTCAGTGGTAGAGCACTCTGTTAGCATGTGTGAGGCCCTGAGTTCAATACGGCGAAAAAGATAACTTCCCCCCACCCAGCTCGTTCTTGCTTGGCTCAGTACAGTATTAACTAGAAGACTGCTGTCAAACTGCAAAATGAGCTATTTTCGTATATTTCCAGTATTTGCTATATACACTGTATCCTCCAATTATGGAAAAATACTACAGACTGGCAAACGTAAGTGGTGGCTTTGCAAAGCTTTGTGAATCTCTCTCTCTCTCTCTCTCTCTCTCTCTCTCTCTCTCATTTCGGTTTTGGTTTTTGGTTTGGTTTGGTTTGGTCTCTGCTTCTGTAGTGCTGAAATCACAGGTGCATGCACCACCTCACCCAGTTTATAAAGCTTTCTTATAATTCTCTATTCTTTTCTTCTGGTTAGAACTACTTCCTAATAAAATTTGTTTAGTAAATCCATAAGAATTGACCAATTAAATTTTTTTTAAGAGTGTGGGGAAAGCCGCTAAGAGGTTAAAAAAAAAAAAAGAAAAGAGGGAGAGTGGACAATACAGAGCATGTGAGTGGCCTTGAAAAGAGCAAGTTTCCAGGAGGAAAGAGAGCTGGAGCCAGCACCAGGTGAAGATGCAGAGCCTGGGCTTCAGGAAACAAACAGGCCCTAGGTGACAAACTCTGAGGGTGGGGCGAGGCAGCCCACTTTGAGGTGGGCTAGATTCTGAGCATTCTTCTTTGGCTCCAGCACTTAAGAGAAAGAGAATTCCTGTGTATATAGCTCCTTCTACAATCTTCAGAGAAATCTGAAATAGGCTTTACAAACTGAAAAATGAATTCCTCCCACAGTTCTGGGTCCTTCCAAGAAATTGAGTATTTTGACCTGGTTTCTGATACAAAGACAATTGTGTGAAATTCCTAGGGACTAGCTCTCACAATTTGACTCACTATTTTGGATAATGTGTGGGGAAAAAAATCAATAGGTTTTAGGGGTCCCGTTGTAAGAAGGGGTGAATGAGATGTGACACCCATGGAGACTTCCTTCTCTTCGCCTTCCTGGGGCTCACTCCATGGTGACCAAAAAGAAAGAAAAGAGCTGGTAGAACATGAGTGTGCAACAGGACCAGACAGCCCTGCACCCCCAGCAGCGGACTGTGGCCTAGGTTTCCACTAGGGCACCAGCAGCACCCAGACTCCCACACTAGTGTGGGGAGCCCTGCAACTGGAAGGAGAAGTATGAAAAAAACCCATCAGAAAAAAGTAACTCAAGTGGTATGAACACCTGCCTAGCAAGCATGAGACCCTGACTTCAAACCCCAACACTTCCCCCCCCAAAAAAAGAAAAGTTTGTGTGAGCATGTTTGCAATGCATTTTTCTCCGGAAAGGATTTGTGTGCAGAATATATAAACAACTCCTAGGACTCCACAATAAAAAAGACAAATAAGCAACAAAAACAAAAATGAATAACAATCACTCTAGAAAGGAAGATACACGAATGGCCCACATGCCTATGAAAATGTTCCCAATCAATAGTCATCCCCAGCACTGCAAAATAAATCAAAGGGAAGACTGAGAAGGCAGCAAAAATACTTGTGCAGCTGGGTGTAGAGGTGCATACCTGTAATCCTAGCTGTTTGGGAGATGAAGGCAAGAAGATTCCAAGTTTGAGGCCAGTCTGATCAAAGGTAGTGGTGAGACCCTGTCTCAACAACAAAATTGAAAACAACATCAACAAGAAAGGGCTGGGGGTTTTGCTCTAGTGTTGGAGTGCATGCACAAGGCCCTGGGTTCAGTCCCTAGCAACAAGAAAAAAATAATTCTTCCAGGAGGATTTTATTATTTGTTTGTTTTTATTTTGTTTTGGTGATACTGGGATTTGAACTTGGGGCCTTATGTTTAAGGCAGGGACTTTAATCTACCACATGAACCATACTTCCAGTCCTGGGGGCAGGGGGTGGGGATTTCTTATACAGAGTAGATTCATAGCCAGTGATATGAGACTCATCCCAGGTACCCAAACTAGGCCAGAGGAAGAGAGGAAGAAAGAGCTCAAAGCCCCTCACTGCTGGTGCTTCCATGTTTTATTTAAGATACAAAACACACCGGACACCCACAGGAAAATGGTATAAAAGCATAGATATTTGCAAGCTGACCTGACATCTTGTGATCTGTATGATTCAGGCAAGAGATCAATGTGGACTGGAGGAGGGAGAGGCAGAAATCAGTGGGGGAAAGCAGCTCCCCTCTTTGTAGCTTGTATTATTGCCAGAAACTCTGCATTATTATCCCTTTAGTCCTCAAAGTGTTCCTGTGGGGAGGAACACTTTAGAGGTCTGTAACTGAGAGTCAAGAGTTTTAAGTCAGCAGGGGTTGGGGGTGTAACTCATTGGTGGAGAGCTTGCCCAGCATGGCATGTACAAGGCCCTGAGTTCTACCCCCAGCCCCCCTGCTTGGCTCCCTCTTGAGGCCATCTCCCTGGGAGACCTCAGAGTTAAGTTCTGAGCAGGTCCCATCACTTGAGCAGGTCTCTGGGTAGGACTGTTTCAAGGGTTAAGTAATTGGCCTTGCTGTGGCAGCTGTGACAAGCCGTCCAAGGGAGACAGTAATCCTTGGAGGACAGTGGCAGAGTCCACTGGGGAGGAACAGCAGGCAGCTGGAGACCAGTAGCTCCTCTACTAGGCCAAAGGCCTTGGAGACTATCTGTTTAACTTGGCAAGTGCTGCCACAAAAAAAGAAAAGGGAATCAATTCCTGAAATAGCACAGATGATAAAGAAATCTGTAGAAGGAAAAGTAAGTATCAGTGAGAAGACAATTACAGGTTTTCAGAAAGAACAAGACAATTGAGGAGAGAGATGTACAAAGAACTCTGAAGCAGCTGTGCCCCCATGGGTTAGCAGTAATCATGAAATAATTCAACAAAATTGAATTATTTCCAGGACAGGAATTTCTCCAGGACTCCCCCCCCACACACACCCCTGCTGGTATGTGGTTTCCTCTTGACTTTGATCAGATGTACCCTGTAGCTTTGGTCCTGCTGCAAGGGAAGACAGGATTTGCCCTCCTTCCCAAGTGTTTTGGAGGGGCTACTTTTAGGGCACATCTGTAATCAAACAGTGGCCCAGTCACTGCCCAGCCTGCCAGCAGCAGCCTGGGTAGAAAGACAACAGCAGAGAAGACGACTTAACTCTCACAGAGAGTGCAGTCCAAATTGTCACCTGTAGTGATCAAGTCTCCCCTTAAAACTCAAGAAAATGAGGAAATTTCTACTCACCCAGGCATTTGTGCTTGTCAGTGGAGCCTTCTGTGTCTCCAACTCAAATCAGGAGGATGTAAGGAAAAACATGGAGCAATTTGTGTTAACAAAAAGGAAAAGGAGTACAAGCACAGTGGGTGGTTACACCTGTAATCCTGGCACTGGGGAAGATGAGGCAAGAGGATCTCAGATAGAGGTCAGCCTGGAGTGCATAGCAAGACCCTGTTTTGTTTTGTTTTAAAAGAGAAAGAAAGGAAGGAAGGAAGAAAGGAAGGGAGGGAGGGAGGAGGGAGGGAGGGAGGAAGGAAGGAAGGAAAAAGGAAAGAAAGAAAGAAAGGAAAATAAAAAAAATCCTCCCCCCCTCAATTTTTTCCAAGCTGAAACTTACCTCTTGTGCTAAAAAAAAGTTTTTTAAATTAAAAAAAAAATTTTTTAAAAGCACACATAGAGCAATTATTCTAATAATAAGGAAAAGGGATGTTTTATGCAACTTTTTTTTTTTTGACATGGGGTCTCATATAGTCCAGGCTGACCTCTAACTTGAGATTCTCCTACCTTAGTCTCTCCAGGACTAGGATTACAGGTGTGTACCACCACTCTTGGCAACATTTCTGAACATTTAATAAGCATTAAATAAATTAGAAATGTTCTTATAGGTGGTATGGATAGCTTTGTCACAGAAATGCAAGTAAGTTTGGAGTTATGTAGTTATGTTTTCCATGAGGTCAAAAATAATTTATTCTTCAGCCGTGGTTTTCTAAACATTTGTTTTTCTCCTTTAGTTTTTGTTAATACATGAATGTTAAAGTACTTACTTTATGGATTACTTTAAAAATAACCAGATTATATCAAAGAACTTAAAAGGAAGCACATTCAGAACCTTTTTTCTTTCTTTCTTTCTTTTTTGGCACCGGAGTTTGAACTCAGGACCGCATACTTGTTAGGCATGAGCTGTACCATTTGAAACATTCTGTCAGTCCTTTTCTGAGACAGGGTCTCACTTTTGTTTTTTTTGTTTTTTGTTTTTTATGCCTGGGCTGGCCTTGGCCTTGAACCGAGATCTTCCAGGTCTCTGCCTCCTGAATAGCTAGGATTACAGGTGTGAACCACCAGCACTCAGCCAGAACTATTTTCTTTTTAGGTATTTTCTAAAATTCTATCTGAAAGGTAAAAAAAATTTAAGTTGATTTAAATTATATAAACCTCACGGAACTTAACATTAAGAATTGCTGTGCAGTGATCCAGGCACTGATGGCTTACACCTGTAACCCTAGCTACTTAGGAGGCAGGAAATCAGGAGGATCGTGGTTTGAAGCCAGCCTGAGCAAACAGTCTGTGAGACCCTATCTCGAAAAAATCCATTACAATAAAAGGGCTGGTGGAGTGGCTCAAGGTGTAGGTACTGAGTTCAAATCCCATACCATAAAAACAAAACAAAACAACAAATAACTGTCAGTCTGTAGAATTATGTTTTTCTGGGTACAACTACTGGAACTTGTTGATTAATTCTTCTTCTTTATTTTTATTTTATTTTATTTATTTATTTACTTATCTGTAGTACTGGGATTGAACCTTGTCCCTTTCACATGCTAGGCAAGATCTCTATCACTGAACTACATCCTCAGTCCTCTGTTGAATCCTTCTTGTATTCTGCTCTAGCAGCAGGCACACACTCACAGAATATGATTATTTTATTTTTAGTTTTTATTTTTTGGCAGTACTGGGGTTTTGAATTCAGGGCTCTCCTCCTGGGGTCTCTGCCTTTCTACCATTTGCCTTTCCCCACACTAACCCTTCGCTTAATAATTAATAGAATGCCTTCTATGTGCTAAGAACTGTGTTTGTCTGTGGGGATAAGAACATGAGTAAAATGGTCCTGCTCCCAAGGAGGTTACTGCCTAGATGGGAACAACGACACTAGGGCAGGGTGTCATAATCCCCTTCTGGGTTTAAATTCTGTCCATTGTGGGCATTGTTGGGGAGGACAGGGCTAATTCAGGGAGGGAGACCTGCACAGAGCTGGTGCATAGGGGATAGCAGGTCCCAGAACTCTCTTAATTGGAATTCAAGTCTGGACTCTAGTAAACAATGTTCTTTTGACTAAATTTCTTTCAGTCTTCTTGAGGGATCGACAAGGTCATTTCAGAAAAAGGAAAACACCTGGGTGAAGACTAGTCCCCAAGGGTACTGAATAGGCCCAGGACACTGCAGTTCTCTTGGTCACCATTGCCCACCCAGACTTTTAGGTCAAGGTTTCTTCTAAACCTTGGCTACATTCCTGTGATGTCAGCATGACAGCAGGGTGGCAGCCAGCCTCAGAGTTAGGATACTGACAAGTGAAGCTGCACTTGACGAATTACCTCCATGAGGTGGAGATAAGTCTGGCACTTCAGCATCATTCAAAGGCTTAGTTATACATCCAAATGACCTGCAAACCTATAAAAGGTCACGCAACTGTGAAAAGATACAGGGAAAGAGGTGAGAAAGAAAACTATGGAAGCTAAAACCTGCTTCCTCCACCCCCCTCATTGGCATTTGAACTCAGGACCTGGTATTTGCCTCTCGCTTAAGTCACACTCCCTAGAAACTACTTCTATTTGTAATATAATATAATGTAATTTGACAATATAAATGAAAATACCACCACCCTCTGAGCCAGCCAATCCACCATAGGAAATATTTCCAGAAATGTGAAGAATATGTGAGAATGCTTACCATAGGTGGTTTGTCTTGTGTTTTTGTTTTTTTTTTCTTGCAGTGCTGGGGATCCAACCCAGGGTCTTGTGCATGCAAGCTGGAGGAACAGTTCAACACAAAGTTCTAAAGTACACAAACACCAAAATACTTATTCATCTGTAGAGGAGGAGGAATCTTGTTTCTGACCAAATTTAGCAGCCTGGGATTCAAAGAAAAAGGAAAATCCTGCCTCTCAAGCAGCTACTGCCCAATGGGAGCCTTCTAGCCACTGTGGGGTCGGGGAAGGGGTGGATACAAAGGACAGATCCAGGCTGCGAAGCAGAGAAGCTGTACCTAACTGGAGGTTCTATTTTTTCCATCCCTACTGAGCTCCAACCTCCATCTTACCCACCCTTCTAGGGAAACTGAGGCCAGGTGATCCAGGTCACCAACACCACTGGAGGCCAGGGCTGAGTTGGGAGGTTCAATTGTGTAGACCCCCCTGCCCTTCCTGGAATATACCCGCCCCTAAACGCTAGCCTGTATGTGGCACTGTGTGAGTGCTTTCTGCAGCCCAGACAAAGAAGATGGGAGATAAAAGTTGTGAGTCTGAGAGAAGATAAGATAGAGTTTCCTCAGAGACTGGTTGCCTCTCATAAGTAGATTGCCCTGCACTTTTGTTTTTTAGAGATAGCACCCGGCTGGCGATATGTCCCAGGCTCCCCTCAAACTCCTATCCACAAGCCTCAGCCCCCTGAGTTCTGAGATTCAAACTTATACCACTACACCTGTCATTCACCTCCACTTTTGAACCTTAAATTTAACCCTTACCTACAGATAGTTTGGGATGGCAGGAAATGAACAGAGAAAATGTGAATTGTATATGAAGGTGACTTTTATGATAACTGGTTACTGATCAGCTGTTTCCTGCTTTTCATGGGTGATATAAAGATGAATAAGATCTGATCTTAAGGGATGTCCCATCTGGTAAAAGAAAACTATTGCTCAGATCCATAAAATGTTACAGATGTCATCACACCAGAATTTGTAGTCTTGGGGTTCCCAAAGAAGGGAGAGAATTCCATCTCTGGGGATGCAGAAAGACTTGAGAGAGGGGACTGACACTCCATGTTGGAAGATAGGCAAGGTCTTGAGTAGACACACCAAAGGGGGTGTGGGATCTCTAGACAATTGGAGTAGCCAGAGAGTAGGATTCTGAAAGCCACAGGTGGAGCTGTAGAACCGAAATGGGCAGCACAGGGTGGGTGGCACAGGGTGGATGGGCAGCACAGGGTGATGGCACAGGCTGACTCAGTGCAGATTGCTGGAGTGCTCATCCCTGTCATTGCTTCAGACATCTACTAACAAGCTGTTGAATCCACCATATCCCACCCTGGAGGCCTTATTTTTCTGGGCTACACATAAGAAAAGGTGGCTTAGATGTTTGTAATTGCCCTAAATTCACACTACTGGAATTTGGGCAAAGGAGGACTATCAATGTAGTCCTGATAACAAACCCTAGGCAGGTGCCAGTTTCCCACATGAGCCAGGCCATGAAACCGATTATTTTTCAAGGCAGGGGCAAGGAAGAAAATTATTGAACCTGAGTGTGGAACGATCCCTTGAGCAGCTACCTGGAGGAGAAATGGTAGGAGCTATAAAGGAAAGAAGGGAGTGTTGAAGAAACCCAGAGACAGCAGACTTCTGCAGGAAATACTTGTAATGAGCAGAGAGTAGGGCTGGGAAGTGACTCAGAAAACCCTTGGTAGTCTGCTCAGGTACTGGAGCCAGTCAAGGTGGCTGAGGAGAGGAGTCAATTCCCAAGCAGGAGGGTGACAAGAAGAGAAATCCAGGGCCATAGGCTGCCTAGAAACCATATCAGCCAAGGGCTGAAAAGAGCTTGTGGCTGGTGACCTCAAGCAGAGGTGCTGAAATGGGGGCAAAAGCAAGATTTGATTAGAAGACAAATATTTACTAAGTAAAAAATAAATAAAAGAAGTTATATTATATAAAGTGGGTCATTGTATTCATGACAATGACTTGTAAAAACATTGGCCAAGCTGACAACAGTGGTTATTTTGGGAGGAGGCATGGTCTGAGCCTTCTTTTTTTTTTTTTGAGCTGATATTTTTATTTTTATTTTTATTTTATTTATTTATTTATTTTATTTTATTATTCATATGTGCATACAAGGCTTGGGTCATTTCTCCCCCCTGCCCCCACCCCCTCCTTTACCACCCACTCTGCCCCCTCCCTCTCCCCCCACCCCCTCAATTCCCAGCAGAAACTATTTTGCCCTTATTTCTAATTTTGTTGTAGAGAGAGTATAAGCAATAATAGGAAGGAACAAGGGTTTTTGCTGGTTGAGATAAGGATAGCTATACAGGGCATTGACTCACATTAATTTCCTGTGCATGTGTGTTACCTTCTAGGTTAATTCTTTTTGATCTACCCTTTTCTCTAGTTCCTGGTCCCCTTTTCCTATTGCTGAGCCTTCTTTTTAATGTTCTGAGATATTTTGTGTTCCTTTTTGGGTTTTTTGGCAGTACTGGGATTTGAACTCAGGGTTTCATGCTTGTTAGGCAGATGCTCTACCACTTGAGCCACTCCACTACTGTTACTTTTATCAGAAAAGAATCAATCAAATAAAACACTTTGTTAATTAAAAGTGAGGGCTAAGTGCTAAGGAGGTGAAGACAGGAAGGATCATGAGTTTAAGGCCAGCCTGGGTTATGTAATTAGGCCCTGTCTCAAAAACCAAGGACTGGCAATGTAGTTTAGTGGTAGAGAGTACGCACAGAGCACTGGGTTTAATACTCAGCTTGGCAAAGAAACAAAAGTGAGGGCTAAGGAAAAAGAGCAAAAAAATTTATTCTAGCAGTTTGTTTGGGATTGGAAGGAATGAGTCTAAAGAGAGAGATTTCTCAAAATAGCTCATAGCAACTATTTTTGTTTAAAATATGTTTTGGGCTAGGGGCTTAGCTTTAGTAGAGTGCCTGCCTAGCATGCACAAGACCCTGAGTTCAAACCCCAGTGTCACCAAAAAAAAAGAATCCTATCATGCAAATTTCTGGGGGAATATTATCTCAAATGTTAATATAATCCAAAAACACCCTGAGACAAACTCAGAATGTTTAGCCAAAATCTGCACACCCTGTGACCCAGTGAAGCTGACACAAAATCTACAAAGAAATAGGAAGTAAAAAATCAGCAGCACTTGGTGATTGTTTGAAATTGGGGGTGTTGAAGGAGGTAGCATTCTCAGACAAACACCCTGGTAAGAGTACACTTGCTGGTTGTTTGGGAATATCCAGTTCTATAGAAAGCATGAAAAAAAAAGGGATGAATGGAACTCAGAAGTATGGGCTGATGAAGAAGAACGAAATGTTATCATTCGCTGGTAAATGGATGGAATTGGAGAACATCATTCTGAGTGAGGTTAGCCTGGCCCAAAAGACCAAAAATCGTATGTTCTCCCTCATATGTGGACATTAGATCAAGGGCAAACACAACAAGGGGATTGAACTATGAGCACATGATAAAAGCGAGAGCACACAAGGGAGGGGTGAGGATAGGTAAGACACCTAAAAAATTAGCTAGCATTTGTTGCCCTTAATGCAGAGAAACTAAAGCAGATACCTTAAAGCAACTGAGGCCAATAGGAAAAGGGGACCAGGAACTAGAGAAAAGGTGAGATCAAAAAGAATTAACCTAGAAGGTAACACCCACGCACAGGAAATCAATGTGAGTCAATGCCCTGTATAGCTATCCTTATCTCAACCAGCAAAAACCCTTGTTCCTTCCTATTATTGCTTATACTCTCTCTACAGCAAAATTAGAGATAAGGGCAAAATAGTTTCTGCTGGGTATTGAGGGGGGGGAGAGGGAGGGGGCAGAATGGGTGGTAAGGGAGGGGGTGGGGGCAGGAGGGAGAAATGACCCAAGCCTTGTATGCACATATGAATACCTCTTGAGACACACCTTCAAAAAAAAAAAAAAAAAAAAAAAGAAGTATGGGCTGGCAGAGTGGCTCAAATGGTAGAGGGCCTGCCTAGCAAGTACAAGACCCTGAGTTGAAACTCCAATATCCCCACCCACACAAAAAAGTGTTATATTCAGACAACTGAGTGATCATAGATGGAACATATTTGTGAGAACAGGGAAAGAAAAGGACAGAAAGATCAAGCAGGTACTAAATATTCATGATAGCTTATGAGGCACACAAATTCGTGAGGTCTCTACCTGACAGGACAGATATGCATTGTATAACCCAGAATTCAGGTTGTGTGATCCTTACAACTCAACTTGCTCCATATCCTATGTGTGTTAACTCACCCCGGAACTTTCTTTTTCCTCCTCATTGTGTGTTTCATATTTACTTAATAAACCATGGTTTTCTCCTTTGTTTTTGTGGTGCTGGGGATCAAACTTCAGGCCTCATGCATGCTGAGCAACAGAGGAGCTACGTGAGGCGCTATATTCCCAGCAAACAAAACAAAACAAAAACTGTTTTGAGCATCTTAACTTGGTCTGTGAGCCTTTTTTGTGAGCCTTTTTATTTCATACCTTTGGGATAGCCTGATGGTACTGCCAGAAGGCTACGATGGCATCAAAGTAATTTCATGGGGGGAGGTGGCCAAACAATGTATATACATGTGAGTAAATGTAAAAACGATTAAAAAAAAAAAATGTCATTTTGTATCCCACAACCCAGGTCTGGCTTGAGTGAGTAGGCAGATTTGAAGGTGATGCCATTCACCCCTCACCCCATTCCCAGGAATTCAGGATGAGTTGCAGGTTGCTCCATGGTGGAGGCTAGGAAGATACCTCTGTTTTGAATGTGTCCAATTTGAGATGATGTGGTTAGGTGAAGATGGTCAGAAGTGGTTGGATATACTGATATGAAGGGCAGAGATTTAGAGATTTGGGAGTCATTACTATCTATTTGTTTGGATTTTTTTCTTCTTTATTGTTTTGAGACAGGGTCTTGCTGTGTAGCCCAGACAGGCCTCAAACTCATGACCCTCCTGCCTCAGGCTTCTGAGTGCTGGGATGTGCCACTGTGACTGAGTCATTACTAGAACAGTGAGTCTGCATGAGATTCTGCAAGGAAACAAGAATATCCCTTCCCCTTGTTCACTCCCTGTTCCCCTTACCCACTCCTTTGGTGGCCTAAGAAACAGTGTACATGAGAAACAGTTTCTCATAGGAACCCATACAATTGTCTCCCAGGCAAGACTCTTGTTAGAGTTGAAACTCTGGGCTTCAACTTCCTTGCTCTTTCCCAAGTCAGCCCCAGGCAAGCCCCTTGTGAAGTCTCAGGCCACTTGGATGGAGAACTTTTCTTATGCTGCAAAGAGGGCAGGTGGAGGATTTCTATCTGTCCTGGTCCCAGGCCAGGAATCAAAGCTTGGGAGAAGCTAGTTTTCAGACTGAAGGCCAGAACCCAGCACTTTGTCTTCATCCTAAGGAGTGTCATGGCACAGAACAACCAAAGCCAAGGTGAATGGGGCTGGGAGCTCAGGAAGAGCCAGGAAGAGAGGGGGAATCAACAGGTGCAGAGATGTAGAGCTGCACTCATTATTATCCAAGTAAGATCTATGACACTCTGTGCCCGCACTTTGGATTCCACAGCCTTCACTGCCTGGTGAATTTCATCCCTGACTCAACCCTCTTACATTCCCAGTGGTGCCAGAGGGCCTGAATATTGATACTGGAAAGGGTAGGAACATAAGTGGAAGGACCCAACCACACATTTTCCTCTGCTCAAGGAATTGGTTTCTAAACTATTAGCCACTGTCTCTAAGCTCCCAAACTTTCCCTTCAGGCAAAAAAAAAATCTTATTCAACTTTTTCAAATTCAGAAACAGGAAAATAATTGCCCTTTTCAGACATATTCACCTCCCCAGTAGTTCCAGGAAGTTTGGAGAACTGGTCAGTGTTGAGAGCAAAGCATATTTCTAGCTTATATCATTCTTTTCATCTAGCAAATAGTTGGGGACATTGTAAATTCTGTTACCAGTAATACACGTTTAAATAACAGCTATTAGTTCTTAAATTCTTATTTTAAGGGTTTGCTGTTGTTGTTGTCATTGTTGTTTTTTGTCTTTGCAGTGCTGAGGACTGAACCCAAGGCCTCGTGCATACTAGGCATGCACTCTATCACTGAGCTATATCCCTAGTCCCTTATTGGCAGGTTTTACATTAACAATTCTATGCATTATCCCATTTAATCTCTGTGTGTATATGTTTTGTGTGTGTGTGTGTGTGTGTGTGTGTGTGTGTGGTACTGAGGATGGAACCCTGGAACCCAAGGCATTGTTCATGCTAAGCATGTGCTCTACCATGGAACTGCATTCCCAGCCCAACTGGTTTCATCTTACTTGCGAGGTAAGGACTAGGATCTCCAATTCCCAGAGGGGAAAGTGAGGCTTAGAGGGGCTCAGCTCCATTTGCCATGGGCTTATAGCCAGTAGGAGGCACTTAGAACTGGGATTTGCACTGGATGCTGTGCTAGGCACAGGGAGGCCCTGTGTGGTAGGGTGTGTAACTAACAGGACAATGTGGTCAGGTGCTGTAGCATAGCACCGGAAACTCCATTTCAGCCCTTGGACATGGTTGTGTATTCCTGTAATCCTAGCACTTGGGAGGCAAAGGCAGGAAGATCACAAGTTTGAGGCCACCCTATCAACTTAGGGAGACATTATCTGAAAATTTAAAAAAGAAAAAGAAGGAAAGAAAATAAATAAACTTTATTTAATTACCTGAGTCCTATGTGAACCCACTCCAGTCACTGACCTGCATAGCCATTCTGCTTTCCTTCTATCACAGGTACTTGACCAGCTCTTTCTCCACTTGATATGCAAGGCTGAACACTCAAGGCCACTCCGGGCAGGACATCACTACAATGACCACGGGATGCAGTAGGAATGGGTGGCAGCCCTGCTACGAGTTTCTCCTGGTGGAAGAGGCTTTGCAGTCTCCTCTCTGCCACTGCTCCTCCCTGTGCCACATGAGATTTTTATAAAGCTCCAAGAAGGAACCTTCTACCCTCCAATTGTCCAGCTAACCAACTGAGAGATGGGTTGCTCTGACCCCAAAGTCTCTGGTCACCACCTCTACCAGTTCCCCAAACAGTTAGTACTGCTCAAAGCCACTTGTCCACTGAAATCCCATCATTTTTTGTGCTGCTGGGAATTGAACCTAGGGCCTTGGGCATGCTAGTCAACTCTATGCCATGGAGCCACACTCCCAATCTCTAAGCCTTGGATGGCTTCTGCAGTGGTCACTGTGTGAGCTGCAGACCCCTTTCTTAGAATGAACAGCAGGACAGCAAAGCTGCTCACAGCATTAGAGCTAGACACCACCTTCCTGTCTCCCTGTCTCTTTTCTCTCTGTATTCCTCTCCCTTTCTCTCTCTCTCTATCTTTCCCTTCTTCCCACCCCTTTCTTATCCATTAGAAGTTTTACTTCCTAGAGTGTGCATGTGTGTGTTTCTTGTTTTTGAGACAGGATCTCACTATGTAGCCCAGGTTGGCCTTGAATCCATGATCCTCCTGCCTCAGCTTCCCTAGTGTGAGTGCTGGGATTACAAGTATGCACCACCATGTCTGACCTGGAATGTGTTTCTTATAGTTACCCAAACATTGAAAACTAAATCCAAACTGGGCTTCCTAATGCCTCATGTATATCATGATCTAACTTGAGGGGAAGCCCTGCCAGATTTCCCAGGAAGGCTGCTTGGAGGTGAGTGGTGGGGCACAGGGAGACCTGTGGCAACATCTCACTGGATTCCCCATTTCTACCCTTCCCACCCCAATTTCTCTTCACACGGGAAGAGAGATAAACCTATACTTCCATGTGAAGTAAATGAGGAGGGTAGATAAGAGGGTGTTGGAAGTGGGGCAGCAATTTTCTGACCAAGTTGGAAGAAGATTTAAAGCTCATTTATTTCAATTCCTTTTTGCAGTCAATTAATTAATGTATTTATTTAGTGCTGAGGATTGAACCAGGACCTCAAGCATGTTCCGCAAGCATTCTGACACTGAGTTACATCCCCAGAGTCTCTTTTTTTTAATGTCACTATTTTAATCCTGTGAATGTTTTTTTGTTTTTGTTTTTGTTTTTTTTCCTTGCAGTACTGGGGATTGAACTCAGGGCTTCATGCTTGCTAGACAAGCTCTCTATGACTTGAGTCACTCCAGCAGCCCTGGTTTTTTGATGCTGGGTATTTTCAAGATAGGGTCTCAAAAACTATTTGATTGGACTGGCTTTAAACCGGGATCCTCCTGATCTCTACCTCCAGAGTAGCTAGGATTACAGGGGTGCTGGGCTTCCCAAGTCCTTTGATTAGGCAAGGAAACTGAGGCACAGAGGGGGAGGTGCAGTAGCTGGGGAGTCAGAGCCACAGTTTAGGACACTGGTCCATGGCCTCTAGGTTTACTCCTAACTGCTCCTTCCAGCTTCCTTCCCTCTCACTCTCCTCTATGCCTCCCTGTAGACTGGGAGACCAGAGAGCCAACTCCTCTCTTCCAGTTGAGAGTGTCTGTCTAATCTGGGGAAAAAAAAGACCTCAGTTTGCAGGTCCCACAGGGAGGCTGGAGGGCCAGTTGCTGAGAAGCTGGGGAAGACAGGTGGTCTACAGTGGAATCTGTATACATTGGGATTCAGAGAAGTCAGCACCAAGGTGGGCCAGGCCTGAATACTTCTCTCCTCAGCCCTGCATTCCTTCCCTCTCTTGCCTTCAGATTGACAGAAACCAGAAGTTAAAATAAAAGGTTTCCTAGCTCTCTCCAGTTGGTCCCCATCTGAGTTCTTTCAGCTGGTTTTCTAGTCAAACTGCACTCACCCCCAGGAAGGTGATGGCTGAGCTCATAGTAGCAAAGCTGCCTATGTCATATTTTGGCACCATGCTGGTGGGCCACATCTGGTGTGGGAGGGTGGCTCTCAACTGCCCTCCCTCGGTCTCCAGGCAGAGCTCTGGGACAAGCCTTGTACTACAGCAAAGATGAATGTGGAGAGTTTGTGAGCCTAGTCTCAAATTAGTTTTGGTGTCTTGAGGTTTTTTTGTGTGACACGTTAAGACCCAGGAGAGCCAAGAAGCAAGGTTGGATGGCTCAGCCCCTCTTCCAGCTTCTTCCAGGCCCAACAGGGCCTGACAGCACCAGGCCAGGCCTGGGGAAAGGTAGCCTAGGCAGAAGGGAGGCTGCCTACCCTTCAAGCCTAATAGGGTGCGGAAGGAGGAGGAGAGAAAGTCTTAGCCTCCTGGCAGCCCAGAGCACCCAAGGAGAAGGCCAGCTCGGACTCCAGACAAATTTAACTTGGTATCAAGGTTCCAGGTCAGACTCCAGGCATGCATAGGACTTACTTGGCTCAGATGTCTGGTCATAAGGTAGTTAAGGACCCAGGCACCCAGGTCCCTCCCCAGAATGGGGTCTTATCCATGCCAAAAACTTACCACTTAGAGTAAGTAGAAATTGTAATCCAAAAAACAAGGGTAGTGTTAAGTGGGGGAGTGGGCCACTGGGAAAACGGGGTTAGAGGGGACACTCTGGACTGGCTTGAGGTGGGGGTTCCTAGGAGCTACAGGGTGGCCAGTTGAGGGGCCCCAGTGCAAGAGATTTCAGCCCTCACCTGCCCCTCCCCCTCAGGGAGGCTGTCCTCTTGGCAGACAGCAGATAAATGCATGACAAAGGTGCCGGGATGGCTCTGTCCTGGGGGTTGAGGAGATGGCTGGGGAGGGGCCTCTCCTGTTCCGAAACTGTCTCTCCACCCCCACAGGGCTCTTTTACCTGTCTTTGGGGCAGTTAATGGTTGTGAGGTGAACACAGCACTTAGCCCCACTGCCAGTAGTTCTTTAAATTGACCAATGCAAGGTATTGAAATTCATTTGTAGGGCCAATTGCCCAAAAAAGTATATACAGGTGGAAGATGGGTAGGAGCGGAGGCTCAGGTGGAGAAAGTACAAAACAAGTTAAAAAGATTCACGGGTTGCACTGTGATGAAGACAATTGGCCATCGTCACCCAGGTCCTTAGAGAAGCAGACAGAGCCATCAACCCCAGTAGACAACCTCAGGCAGGACTGGGTCTTGAGTAACCAGAGGTCAGCGTCCCAGGCTCAGAATTCTGGTCTTCCACACTATGGTCAAGAGCCCGTGTGGAGCCCAGGGGCCTTCATTTAGGGCAAGTTTTGGGAGTAGGCAGACAAACATCTCGCGCAGATAGGTACTCAGGGCTATTCTTTTGCAAGCAGAACCAAACAGTAGGCCAGCTACGTCAGCCTTCAGGACTCACAGACCAGGCCCCAAAAGACAGACCCTCAGGGAAAGCTTAGGGTAGGCTTCCAGCACCCCTCCTCCAAATCACCACCATCTCAGTATCTTTCTGCCAGCCAGCCCCCCTAAACAAAGCATATCCCCGGACCTGGGGGGCTGGGGGAGGGGTGGGTGATGAGGCTGGATGCCAGAGTCCCCAGTGGAAGGGGGAGCAGGCTCCTTAAATCCTGGCAGGAGCCTGTCTGAGGCTCAGTCTTTGAGGGGATTGGAGAGGATGGTTTGTTGGAGGCTCTGAGGGGAATCTGTGTGAGGGGATTGGGGCTAGGGGGGCTGGGGAGCAGGAAGTTGTCCCCAGGGGAGCCATCCAGGTCCATTCAAGAGTTGAGCACTTGTTTAGGGTTAGAGCTGCCCCCTCTGGGGACCAGGATTGTCCAGCCAAGGCCATTGTCCTGCCCCCTTCCCCCAGTCCCTCCCAGGCCTCTTTGAACCTGAAGGCAGATATTTTTTTCTCCACATGCCTCCCACCCCTTGGTTCTCTCCACCCAGGAACTAAGACTGGAGGCTTAGGAAGGAGAGGTGGGGGAGGGAGAACTGAGCTTGCTGTGATATTAGCTGCCGATGCCCAGACTGTGAGGGGACAGAGGGATGGGGTGGGGGTGGGGAGACCCATGATGAGGTTGTCAGTTCCTTCGGTCTGGATGTTGGTCGGAAAACTCAGGTTCAGTCAATCCAGAGTCTGGATCTATAATGGGAAGTATATGTGTAAGGATCAATCCCTGAGTCTATTAGGTGAGGAGACGGGAGCCTGAGGACTGGGGGAATGGAGTGGAGGCCTGTCCAGCAGTTTGCCTCTAGAGATAGGGTGGAACTTGGCAAGCTTGGCAGATGGGTGTCCGGCATCAAGGCTTTAGAGTAACTGGATTTGGCCAGTATCTGCATAGGAATGCTACGTTTCTGGATGGGGTGGGGGAGCCAAAGCAGGACAGCTGGTCAAGGAGCTTGTGGTTGTTACTGTATTGAGGGGTGGCCCCAGAAATACTTGACACATACATGCTTAATAAGTAGTTAAGAAGTTGAGCAGGGTGGTTGGCTGGCTCCAATGAGGGGACAGTGCTAGGGGTCTTTGGAGAGGTGGCTCAGCACCTGAAGAATGTGGAGGTGTTGCCGAAGGGATCCCAGATAGCTCTGGGTATAAGAGAGGGCCCTGTAGCCCACTGGAAGTTGAAAGTGGAGGCACCCAGAAGGGGTGCCTAGTCAGGTGTCCCCAGCTTTGCCCTTCCAGATGCCACTGCCTCTTATCAGGCAAACAGGCTTAGCCTCAGTTTCTCCCACCCCCACCGTCCTCTCCTCCACCCATCCAGGAGGCGGGGCCAGAGGTCAAGGCTAGTGGGTGGGTTTGGGAAGGGAGAGAGGTGTTGAGCAGTCCCTTGGTGATCCCTTATTTCCTCAGGCCCCCGGCTTGGGGTGCCCTTCTCCCCATGGCTGGACACCTGGCTTCTGATTTTGCCTTCTCGCCCCCACCGGGAGGTGGGGGCGATGGGACAGGAGGGCTGGAACCAGGCTGGGTGGACCCTCGCACCTGGCTGAGCCTTCAAGGTCCTCCTGGTGGGCCAGGAATCGGGCCGGGGGTTGGACCAGGCTCAGAGGTATGGGGGATTTCTCCATGTCCCCCACCGTATGAGTTCTGTGGAGGGGTGGCATACTGTGGACCTCAGGTTGGAGTGGGCCTAGTGCCCCAAGTCGGCCTGGAGACCTTGCAGCCTGAGGGCGAATCAGGAGCTGGGGTAGAGAGCCACTCGGAGGGGGCCTCCCCTGGGACCTGCACTGCCCAGTCTGGTGCTGTGAAGCAGGAGAAGGAGAAGTTGGACCAAAACCCTGAGGAGGTGAGTGAGATGCAACAGGGACAGGGTACAGGAGGTGGTTAGGCTGGCATAGGTGGTAATGAGGGGGAGGTGGTCATCTGCAGCTGCCCAGGTCTAGACAGCCCGAGGGGACAAGGCAACTCAGCCACCCTAGGCAGTGGGAGATGTGACTGCAGGGGTTTTGGGAGGCTGGGGCAAGATGAAAACTAGGAGTTGGAATTCCAAAGCAGAGAGTCGGAAGCTGGCCTGAATTGTCCCTTGCTCTGGCCCTGCCCGGCCTGTCTGTTGCTCCAGCTGGTTCTTGTCAAGTAGGTCTCGTACACTTCCTAGGCCTGCTGGGGATGACTTGCTAAGTATCAGTCCGGCATCAGGTACAGTGTAGGGTGGGTTTGATCCCTTTCTAGAAAATTTGATCCTTATCAGACCTAGGATCTTGGCCTTTACGGGTTAAGCACAGCCAGAGGGTAAAAACAGTGCTTATCCGGGGTTATTGTTCCTGAAAGGCTAGGGTGTGACTGGTTTCTGATAGGAGGTCCTGTTTGGGCTGTGTGTTGGGTGCAGTTGGGTTCATCTCCAGTCAAGTTTAAAGCCTGTCCCTCGACCTCTACCTCAGGCCCATGAGTCACAATTACATTAAATGCATACCCTGGTGCCCTTTGTTGGGAGTTGGAGGTACTGATTTGATAGATTTTGGTCTCGGTTCCTTAAGTTGTAAATAAGAAAAAGAGAGTGGGAGAAGTTATCTCCAGGCTGTTTGGGAAGTGTGCAGGATTCTCTGAGCAACCGAAGGCCTTCAGCCCTGCTGGGGACTATTAAGGAGATGTGTGTACTCTAGTCCTTGGAAGCAACAAGTGCAAGCAATTAGAGCTCAAGTACAAAGCCCTCAGCCCTCACTGAAGGTGTGAGTGGATGCCGAGGTGAGTGAGTAACCCCAGCCTCTTTGCAGGAGGTGACTGCTGAATAATAATGGCTGCCAATTGGGGTCCACTTCCTAAGTGTCTGTCTGTGTGCTCGGCTTATACATCATTATCTCATTAGTGACACAAAATCTCCTAGGGAGTCACTATTAGCTTATTTCATGAGTCTTAACTACAAGGATCTGAACTGTGGTTTACCTTATTCCAAATCACCAAAATAGGATTTGGGAAAGCTGAGAGGACAGCTGAGGGTATTTATGTTTGAGTCATTGGTAAGCAGACATTTGAGAATATAAATTTGCCTGAGTCTGATGGCATCTGTCACTATCGAAATACTTTCATTAAGGATTCCAGGACTGCATGGAAAGGCCATGTTCTCTCTGCTGCTCATCTGTCTTCTGGGCTGGCCTGCCCTCACTGGAGTTCCCTGGGGCCTCGCCCTTTAACTTCTACTTTATCTACCCTTCTTCCTCTCATCCACCTTCAAGGCTCACATGCCATTTAGACATCAGATGATTACAGAATTTTCTGTCTTCTGCTGGGATGACCTAAACTGCCCCACCACATCACATTGCACAATCAGAACCAGCCACTTTTATTCCTTTCGCATCTTACCTCCATGGGAAGCAGTGCTATCTTTACCTTCTAAAGTCACTGTGCATCAATCATGTCCTACTCTCCCTCACTCCCCTCCCGCAGCCACTAACATCTGTGCTGGGATTAAGGTAGTAGTCTTCCTAAATTATATTCTTGCCTTCTCATAGTCGGTTGCCAATGTTTTAAGATATGAGTAAGATGTCACTAGTGAACCATGAACGGAAGTCACTGTCCCCAGCATCCGAGGACCTACCCAGCCCCTCTGACCTTATTAAATATCACTTTTCAGTTCTAATTTAAAAGCGTTAACCTCCATGATCTCCTACCCTGCTCTACTATACTCTTGTGCTCAGCTTGACTTTTTTCCAATAGCACTTCTCTCCTGCGGGATAGTAGGTTAGCAGTTACTTATCTCCCCACATTGGAAGGTAAGCTCCATGAGGTCAGGACTTTGTCTATTTTGTGTGGCTTCTGGTTATAGAAGGTGTTTAATAAGAGCTGAGCATGATGTGTACATCTGTAATTCCAGCACTGAGGAAGCTGAGGCAGGAGTATCCAGAGTTGGAGGCCAGCCTGGACTACATATGTGAGACCCTGTCTCAAAAATAAAAATAAAATGGGAGTTTAATACATCCGTTAAGTTAATCAATGAAAATGCCTCAATATTGCAAAAAGACATAATAAAAATAAAGGATAATTAGATTTTTAAAAAATAGTGAATACCATGTGTATAGAAAACACTTCATATCTCCTATAACACCAGTTATTCTAATTTTTACAGAATGCTTATTTGTGTGTATGCATGCCAGTTTGGGACCCTCAAGCTGGGAAGAGTATCTTGAATTTAAAATCAAAAGACACAATGCACTTTAGTTTTGTAGTTTCAAAACTTCAAACTAGGTGTAATTAACTTGTGAGTCAAAGAGCCTGTTATGAATATTGAGTTGGCAGCAGGATTCACTGCATAAGCTCATGGAGGCCAGCTGGTGCTCTTTCTAGTGGATGTGCCCAATTCTTGGGGACACAGTTTCTTGTCACAGGAGGGGTTGTGAATGTGTGACATTTGTAAATGTTTCAAACAGGCTGCCTGGGGGGCTGAGATACCCCCACAGACTATCCTTGGGACCACAGTCAGATTCTTGAACCCTGAATAGGAAGCTGATGATTGGTGTGTCTGTGTTCTTACAAGTTCTCTGCCTTTTTTAATGCAGTCCCAGGACATGAAATCTCTGCAGAAAGAACTCGAACAATTTGCCAAGCTGCTGAAGCAGAAGAGGATTACCCTGGGATATACTCAGGCCGATGTGGGGCTCACTCTGGGGGTTCTTTTTGGTGGGTCTTCCTCAGTATGTTCTGACCCCACAGTGACCATATCTCCCCTGGAAGGAACATTCCTGAACTCACGAACTTTCCTCCCCATCAAGGGAGTGAGGGGAGGGGCTTCAGGGATTCATGGGGAAAGGGAGATGACACTTGGGATTTGAGTGGCCTCTGTGGGAGTTGTGAGGCTAGAAAAGGCAGCAAGGCTGGGGCTTGAGGTAATAGGGGCCTGGGTCCTGCCTCATGTTGCCTCTTTTCAACTGGCCTCCAGGAAAGGTGTTCAGCCAAACAACCATCTGCCGTTTTGAGGCTCTGCAGCTCAGTTTCAAGAACATGTGTAAGCTGCGTCCCCTGTTGCAGAAATGGGTGGAGGAAGCTGATAACAATGAGAACCTTCAGGAGGTAAGGGTGCAAGGGGTGCATGGGACCTGACCTGCCTCATCACAGCCATTTCCATTGCCTCCTTCCCTGACTTGAAACTCTCCCTCTCCACCTGGGGGCAGCAGTTGTCTGTGTTTCAGGGGTAGGGTTTGGGGTTGGGGATTGGTACCCAGGGCCTTGCACTTGCTAAGCAAGCACATGCTTTCCCACTAGGCCACCCCGTCCAGGGCAGCAATTCTCAGTGGGATGGAGGAAGGGTAAAGTGATCCCTTGATTCTGCCTGGAGAAGCCTCAGGTCAAAACCTCTGCTTCCAGGATCCTCCTTTCTCAATTCTCCTAGTTCTCAGGACACATCCAGTTAGTGCTCCCTTAGCAATTTGCTCTCAAGCCACTGGTCCCTCAATGTGGTGCTGTCAGCCAGCAAGTCCAATGCCTACCCTTGTCAATTCCTCCCCACCTGCTCAGATATGCAAAGCGGAGACCCTTGTGCAGGCCCGAAAGAGAAAGCGAACAAGCATTGAGAACCGCGTGAGAGGCAACTTGGAGAGCATGTTTCTGCAGTGCCCAAAACCCACACTGCAGCAGATCAGCCTCATTGCCCAGCAGCTTGGGCTGGAGAAGGATGTAAGTGCCCCGGCCCCCATCCCCATGTTGTTCCATAATCCCCCTCCCAGTTGCCACTTCCCTTTCCCCAGCTCTGGCTCCTGTCCTCTCACCACTCCAGGGCTGTTGGTTTGGGGTGAAATACTCAAGCAGAGCCAGACTCACTTCCCTGAGCTTATGGTCCAATGTCACTTTCCTCTGTGTTGTCCACTCCCAGGTGGTCCGAGTGTGGTTCTGTAATCGGCGCCAGAAGGGCAAACGATCAAGCAGTGACTATTCCCAACGAGAGGATTTTGAGGCTGCAGGGTCTCCCTTCTCAGGGGCACCTGTGTCCTTCCCTCTGGCTCCAGGGCCCCATTTTGGTACCCCAGGCTATGGGAGCCCTCACTTCACCACCCTCTATTCCTCAGTCCCTTTCCCTGAGGGGGAAGCCTATCCCCCTGTGTCTGTCACCACTCTGGGCTCTCCCATGCATTCAAACTGAAATGCCTGCCCTTCCCAGGGATAGGAGGCAGAGGAAAGGAGAGAAGCTAGGGAAAGAGAACCTGGAGTCTGTACCAGGGCTTTGGGGATTAAGTTCTTGACTCACTAAGGAAGGAATTGGAAGCAGGGAACTTGGGGAGTGGTTGGAAGGAAGGTGAAGTTCAATGATGCTCTTGATTTTAATCCCCACATTACTCATCACTTTGTTCTTAAATAAAGAAGCCTGGGACACAACAGATAACACAATTTTGTCTTTGGTTTGTCCTCCTTTAGTTATTGATGAGGAAGTGAGAATGGAGAAACCCAAAAATCAATACTGTCTATTCTCATACCCAAGTTATTTCAGGGAAACTGAGGTGCCATTTAAACTTCTTGAGGTCACAAAATACTTGGGAGAGAGTTCAGATTGGACCCCATTTGTTTGCAGAGGTCCCTGACAGGCCTAAGCTAGTTATTGGGGTCCTGGAGGATTTAGCTTGAATGCCATACCTCTGCCCATAGATGCAGTCCCTGAGGAGCCTATTCCTCATCAGCTTTCTGTTTTTTCCACACTACTCTGGAAGTCCTCAGTGACTTTATTTTTATTTATTTATTTATTGCCATTACTGGGTTTGAACTCAGGGCTTCACGCTTGTAAGGATGGTTCTCTACAGCTTGAGCCACACCTCCAGTCCCCTCAGTGGCTTTGTTAAGAAATCAAGGCTTCAGCTGGGCGCTGGTCAGGAAGATCACAGTTTGCAGCCAGTCTGTGCAAAGAGTTCAAGAGAACCTATCTCAAAAAAAATACCATCACAAAAAAGGGCTGGTGGAGTGGCTCAAGGTGTAGGCCTGAGTTTACACCCCAGTCCACAAAAAAAAAAAAAAAGAAGAAAGAAATCAAGGCTTCAAATAATTGTTTCTGCTGCATGTCACCCCAACCAGAAACTCTACATCCTGTTTTTTTGGTGGGACTGGGGTTTCAACTCAGGGCTTTACTTTTGCAAAGCATGCGCTCTACCTTTTGAGCCACACCTCTAGTCCATTTTGCTATGGTTATTTTGGAGAAAGGGTCTTTGAACTATTTATTTGCCTGGGCTTGGACTCAAACTGTGATCCTCCCAATCTCAGTGAGAGCCACCACTGCTGAGCACCTTCTGTTTTCTTATCCATTTGATTTCCACTTAGATTTTTGTACATCTTGTACTAAAGTGATTCACCAAATACCCTAATCTTATTCTTGATTCTGTCACTAGCTAGTTAGGGGCCCTTGCTGTGAGGTTTCCTTAATATGGGAAACATGGATTGGTAAGTCTAGGAAGGAGGGGGTTGTGGGTTGCAGTAGAATAGGTCCAAGTAAGGCTTTCCTAGTGAAAACTGTAGAAAGGATATGATGCGTTGCCAATATCTTGGCTTGGTAGAGGTTCACGGAAGAAAACTGACACGTATTCTGTATTACATAGGTTAGGAGGTTAATCCACACCAGGCCAGGTCAGTGCTGTAGCTGCTTTACTAGCTTTTTTCTCTTTTCCTGATGGTATTAGTATGGCCTGTAGGACTGGTGGTATGGCTCAAGCTATAGAGTGCCTGCTTTGGAAGCTCAAAACTCTGAGTTCAAATCCCAGTCCCACCAAAATAAATAATAAAAAAAATTAGCTAGTATAGCCTGTAAAAGTTCCATTGTTCTCATAAACCTTACCAGATCCCAACTACCTTATTTTAGTGGTAGTGGATTTGTTTTCCCTTTAACTAGAGATCTTAATTTCTTGGGTTTTTTTTTTTTCACACCTCATCCCATATATTAACACTTTTGGAACGAGGAGGTTCATACTTTCTTTATTCATCTTCACCTGCTCTTGAGAGTATCAGAACCACAAGAATCAGGCCTATAAGATTAAATACTCAGAGGTAGATGAAGCTGCTTGTTTATTTGTAAATAAAAGTAAAACTTGAAAAGCTAGGTCACCGAGATCATGGTCAGCAACAGAACTGGCCAGTGTAAAATAGTTTGGGGCTGTGCCTTAGATGATACCATTCAAGAACATTAAGGGAGCTGACGATGTAGTTCAGTGGTGGAGCATGCCTAGCATGATCAAGGTTCTGGGTTTGATCCCCAACAAAAGGAAAAAAGAAACAGAAAAATTCCTTACATCTTCACAGGTATGGCTTCTGCAACTGATGGGTGCTCTAAGCGCAGATACTCTCGGTGTCCATGACAAGAAGGTTTTACAACTTATAACAGCAGAAAATTTCAGCTCACTGTAACTTGCTGAAGGCCCGTGTCTTTGGCAGGAAGTTTTCTTCTGTCAGGGCTCCAGGCCCTGAATCCATGTCCACAGCACGGAACTTTCCCTGTAGTCATTCTCTCCTGCAGAGGGAAGGGAAGAAAAGAGCAATTCTTATGAACCATTTTTATCTGACTGTGTCTAATACTGGACTAGAGGTGCCAGTTCTGTGTCCTCTGGTGATCTGGTGATGGGCCTTAGGTCTGGATGCCAACACAGCACCCTGGACATTGGAAGTCAGCCTCCCTGGCAGCCTGGATGCTATAGCCAACACAGGCCATATGGTACCAGGTATTAACTGTCACACTGAACCCTGGCCACTGTCTCTTCTTGAGGAAGGCTGCAACAAGGTGCTGCACAGCGCTCTCCACCCCCAAATGCAGGGAGAGACATGGGTGTTTCCATGTTGATTTCTGAAGGAAATGACAAATACCAGAGTCACTGAAAAACCTGTAGAAGCCTAGACCTTGCCCATGGATTATCACAGGGTGAGGAATTTAAGACTCAGTAGATAGTGTGAGCCTAGAAATTAATTCTCCATCATTAAGCAATAGAAGAATGGGATGAAAATCCTCTGTAAAAAGTAGGAACTTAGGCTGGGGGTATAGTTTAATAGTAGAGCAGATGTCTAATATCCTAGATAACCTGAGCTCAGCACACCTGTAATCCCAGAATTTAGAAGGCTGAAATAGGCAGACTGAAAGTTTGAGGCCAGCTTGGACTACATGGTGAGACCATCTCAGAAAAAAAAACAAACCCAAATCAAAACAAAAACATATGCCCTCAGTACTGGCAAAAATTTGAGGCAGCCAGTACTCTCACAGTGAACTAAATCCCTAGCACCCAGGAGTTTTCTGGTTTTTTGTTTAAAAAAACCCTAACCTACCCTAACTTGTATGTATTTGTCAGAGCTAACTCAGATCTTGCCATTCCAATATATTCTACATCTGTTCTCATTTTTCCAACTTGAGAGAACTCAGTTTAAGACTCAAAGAGTCAAAAGGCAGTGAAAGGCTGACAAGACAGTGATGACTCTACTTACCCACTGGGTGTCAGTGGGGCTTTTTCCACCCGGAGTTTCTTCCTAGGCCCCATAAGTACTGGTGGGGGGCTCTCGGGAGCTACACTCTCATCATCCAGTTCTGCCAACACTCTGTGAGCTGATTTCCTCCGATTTCGTGGGGGTGGAGCAGGTGGGGTTCTCACTTCCTCGGGTGGAGTGGAAACAGGCAGGCTCTGTGGCCCACCCCCACTCCGGGAGAAGGTAAGGGGCTGGGGCCTGAACTTGCTGAGGCTGCCAATGGAGTTGAGGATCAGTGTGGCCTTTGGGGCTGGGGACAGGGTGCTGAGGGGCCTCTGTGGGGCCCCCTGGGAGGGCAGCATGGGCCGGAAACCAGCCCCAGCCCCAACTTCTCCCCTAGACCGAGGGATGGTAATGGCAGCAAAGTCCTGAGGTTTGACCCGGACTTGCTGGAACATGAAGTAGAACTCCGAGGAGCTGGTTCCTGGGGGTCCTTCAGGGCCAAAGGTCAGGAGGTCACCATCACTCAACTCCAGCCTGTGGCCCCTTGGGAGTCGGACATTATTGACCAAAGTCCCTGTTGATGGTGGGGTACGAAACAATGACAAGAACAAAAATGACCAGTCAGGAGTAGAAAACTCTGGCCCTGGTTGATTTTCAGGGGACACGGGGAAAAACATCAAATTCTTTCTGACTTTTTAAGACCCTCAGCAGGTGACACCACATATGTGCTCCTTCTGAGCAGGGACCAAGTTTGCTTTTCTTGTGTTCTCCCATGATGGGCTTCTCCATCATTGTGCCTAGGGCCAGCTCCAATTCAATAGGCAGCGTAGCTCAGATTAATTCAGATCCTGACTCTACTACTTACAAGCTGTCTTTTGTTTGTTTGAGACAAAAACATG
Organism: Castor canadensis; assembly: GCF_047511655.1. Lineage (NCBI taxonomy): Eukaryota > Metazoa > Chordata > Mammalia > Rodentia > Castoridae > Castor > Castor canadensis. The sequence continues at coordinate 25,045,054 of NC_133393.1, forward strand.
TAGCTCAGGCTGGCCTTGAATTCATGATCCTCCAGCCTCAGCCTCTCAAGTGCTAGGATTATAGATGTGTACCACCATGCCAGGCTATATGGCTAATTTCTTAACCTCTGTGCCTTTTTTTTTCTTTTTTGTGAATAAAAGGTATTCTATTAGTGCCATCTATATTCAATATACTTAAAACAATGCCTAGCTCATAACAAACAGTAATGGCTACTATTGTCTGATGCCCACAGCACCACAGAACAGAATTCACCAAGCCTGTTTTACTTAAGAGGAAACCAAGATCTGGAGAGGTGAAGTGATGGGCCTGTTGGTCCAAGGATCAGAGGCAGAACTCAACTGTGAAGGCAGCCTTGAGTTGGGAAGAAAGACCACGCCCAGGTCACTAAAACATTAATTGTAACTGTCCTAACACAGGAACAAGGTGCCTCAACAATACTGGAAATGGAGCCAAGTCTGAGCTTGGCCCCAAAACATCCCACTGTGACACTGGCTGATGATGTCCCAGACCCTACTTCTACTTCCTAGTCCTATAGAGAGCTGACAGGGCACACTTTTGATGGGCAGACAAGCCTGGGTCATGACTGTCCGACCTGATAGTTGGATCCCTTCACTCATTCCAACTTGGAACTGCCCGGGGGCAAGGCTGCCCTGCTTACTGCTTACCTTGGCTGCTATGGTCCTCCAGGCTGACCCTCCAGTCATCACCTCTCCGCTCAGCATGCAGCTCTGCATGGATCCCAGAGATGAGGCCAGGCTCCTGCTGGGGCCGCAGGGCCACATCGCACAGGTCGGCCCTGCAGCCCAACCGATAGGTGCAGCCAGTCCCGGTTGGAGGGTGGAAGGTGTAGAGATCACCGCCCCTGCCGCCTCCTATGCGCAGCAGCTGGAAGCAGGGCAGCATGGGCGGTGCCCCTCACACCACCTCTTCCACTTAAGAATCCATCACCTTTCCCACTACCGGACCATGCACCTTTGGCTTAAGTCCAGCTTCTCAGTCTTGCAAACGAGCTGTGCCGTGTATAATTTCACAGCCAGAGTAGTGCAAAATCTGACGCAAGCAGCCTAGGTACACAATGCAAAAATTAGCTGTTAACAAATTTGCAGCTAAAAATTTCCGGGAAGGTCCTGATGCAAAAACAGGAACACCTCCGGTGGCACCTCAGTTGAGCTGGATCCTCAGGCCGCCAAACATCCGGGAAGCCTTCAATCTGTGCAAGGTAAAGATACATTAGGCGGCTTCTGGGGGAAATGCGGACTGGAGGGGTGTGTGTGTGTGTTCTTTTGTACAAACATACATGCAATACGAACTTATCAATTCTAATTTGGTGAAGAGAAGCTTGCTGCCAAACTAGTTTATCCAAATAACACCTCCTCTTTTTGCCAGCGCCCGCTCTTCTGGCCAATTCCTCATAACGAGTTTGAACCCCTAAGGGAAGTGGATTCACTGTCACCCTAAAGAGCTGTGCATGCAAACGGGTCCCTAAATGCTCTAACAAAGCGGATCTAACCCCTTGCTTCCTGGCTTCTCTGGATGGCATAGACAGAAAAAGGCGCTCCTAGCGATCCCGCTAGGCAAAACTAGACCTTTTCTCTCCCAGTCCATCCCAATTTCAAATGTACCCGCGCGGTGCAGTCTCGGAGTAGTCTCCGCTCCAGGCAGTGCCCTTCAAGTTCCTCGGCTGGGACCTTCGCTCCCGCTGCAGTTTGACAGTCTGAAAGCCGGGACCCGGAGGGGCGCGGTCTCGGCGCGCGGGCAGAGCGGACTCCTCCTTCGGAATTCCCGGGTCCGACTTCGCGCCAAGTTAGCCCGCCCCCGTGCTGTTTCTGATTGGCCATCTCATTTGCTCTCCTCCACTCTATTGGGCGGTGTGCCGGGTTTGTCCCCCCGATATCCCGCCTTCCACCTTTTCTGATTAGTTCACAAATTTTCCCGGGTTCCCGGAGTGGGGAGGAGCCGTCAGGGCGCGGAGATGCCCTGACTCGTTAATTGGGCGCAGCCTTAGATGTCTCTGCGCCTGCGTAAACTTTTCTCATTCTTCCTTCCGGGGCAAAAATAAGACTTTACAGGAGCCCGCCAGCCCACCCGCCTGGCGCATGCGCGTTCGGGGGTGGATGTCGGGCCCGGAGGGAGGTGTAGGGGGTGGGGCTAAAGGGCTGAGGGGGCTCTCGCGCTGGGTGAGGGACGTTCTGGGAGAGTCGGTTGCGGGCGGGAAGGGGCTGAGAGGGGGTGCTGGGGTGGGTTCAGGGGGTCCATAGGGGAAGAGGGGTGCAAGGGCCTGGTAAAGGAACAGACGAGGTGGTCAAAAAAAACAGCCTTAGAGCTCAGAGTCTAGCAGGGTGAATCTGGGGGCGGGAAGAGGGGAAAACTGAGCACGCTATCAGCTGAGAGATGAGGGTGAGAATGAGGGACCAGAATAATTCCTTCAGGAAAAAAGCAGACTAAGATATAGGGAGGGACAGGAATAGGAATTCCAAATTCCTGTAAAAAAAGAAAATAGGTGAATTTGGGTGGTGGGGGGGAAGGTCTTAAAGAGCCCACTCTGCTGTAGGACTGTAGAGGGAGAAGGGCAACGGGAATGGAAGTTGAGGAGATAGTAGAGAAACTGAAAGGAAAGTTGCAGAGAGGCTTGCATGTGATGCCAGAAAGCTGGCTTCTCTGCCATGGGCTCTAGGCTGCTTGGATTCCCAGGAGTCCTAGGGAGGCATCCACCCCTACATGTGGCTACATTCTTCTGGGGTCAGGCCTTGGGTCAGTGCTTTAATAGGGAAGGATCCAGGAATCATGGCTTGGAGATGCCTGGATGGGCTTCCCCAGGGCCCTGCTGAGCCATGGAGAGAACTCTGGAGATTGGGCTCAGGGCCCCTGCACTCTGTACCTCCTTTCTCACCTCCAACCAGGAGCAGCAGGCACTGTAGAAACTTGAGGAGGGTAAAGGCACTGCCCAGATCATAGAAGTAGGAGAAAACCCAAAAGCTCCCCCTCTGCCTCTCAGTACATTCTCTCCAAATCATGGTTCTTGCCCAGTTCTACCAGGGGCCAGGTTGGGACTGGCAAGTGGTCTACTATCTCTTTTGGGAAATAGGAAAAAGCTGAGAGTTGGGTGGACCTGTCTGTAATTTAAGGATTATGACTTTGTTATTGTAGGGGCTTTCTCTTTGGAAGATGGCCTGAAAATTGAATTGGAGTATCCTTGTTTCTCCTATTGTCCAGGGGAGCATAGATGACTGGAAACAGAATCTAGAGTCTTCAGATAACGTGGACATGTTGCCACCTTCAGGTCAGTAGGGCTGGGCAAGGGGACCTGTGATTGCCTCTACCTGGGAAACTGACAATTGTTGCTCTTGTGATTCCTCAGGTTTTGCTGGGCTGATTCCCCCCTCCCACTTCCAAGCTCGTCCCCTTCCAACTGTGCCACGAATGGCACCGACCTGGGTCTCAGACATTCCCCTGATTCGATCCCCAGTCCATCAAGATGTCTCAGAGAGGCGGGTAGACACTCAGAAGCCTCCAGTGACCATGGGGGAATGGGATGTTTCTGGCCATGGGCAAGGGCCAGGGTGGAGAGCCAGGTAGGATCCATTGTTGCTGTTTAAGACCTGCTTACTAGTGACCCTTCATTGAAATAGATTCCTTAGGCCAGGTGTGGTGCTGGTGCATGTCTGTAATTGCAGCTACTTGGGAGGCCCAGGTAGGAAGATCTCATTTGAGGCCACTCTGAGCAAAACTAGCAAGACCCTGTCTCAAAAAAAAGGTTGCCTAGCTTAAGTAGAGTGTTTTACCATGTATGAGGCTCTGAGTTCACTCTCCAGTAACAAAAAAAAAAAAAAAAAAAAGAAGAAATAGATCTCTCACTCTATTTTGGCCCTTGGTTCTATAACTTGTGGTTTTTCTTTTTCTGCTGGAAATTGAACCCAGGGGTTTGCCCATGCTAGGGGATTGCTACCCCAGCCCCAACCCTCATTTTTGCATGAGCAATTATTGGTACCTACAATGTATAAATAATGTTAGGGCTGGACATAACAAAGATGAGTAAGAGAGATCATGACTTAAATTATCAGTTAGTAAGGAATTTAAATTTCTAAGGGTGGAGATAGGTTGGCCAGCAGCTAATCTTAAAGCCCCATGTAAAGCAAGGTAAGACTAGACATATAGACCCAGTATTGTGGTATACTGGTTCGTTCTGATGGAGTAGTTGAAAAAGGCTTTTATGGAGAACTTGTCACAAGTTGGCCATGCTGTCTCTAAATGTGTTGTGTGAAAATTATTACTCTATTACTTCCTCCCCCTCCCCAACCTAGGGATCAGATCCCCCAGGGCCTACAATTTTGTTACTTTGTATGTATTTTTTTATGTGGTCTTGAGGTTTGAATTCAGGGATTCATGCTTAAAAAGTGAAAATTCTTATTCTTGTTTCATGTGCATACAAGAATGTGCACATTCTTGTTTCTTGTCTTTTCCCATGTGCACAGAGATGTCATTCTGTCAATCCAAAATAGGATTGTATCAAAAAGGAAGGAGCATGATTTTTTTTTTTGAATTGTGTTTGTTTATTTGTTTATTCACCTTTTAAAGAATGAATGATTTCCTGCTACCATTACCATATTTCAGTTTGCTTGTATATTTATTTTTGTGGTAACTGGGGTTTGAACTCAGGGCTTCATGCTTGCTGCGCAGGCCCTCTACCACTTGAGCTACTCCATGAGCCCAAGATCATGATTAAAGAAAGTACTAGATTGGTGTCACTACAGATTCTGTATCTAGTTTGGTTGCCAGCAAGGGGACCTTTAGCAAGCAAGTCATTTAATTTGTCTACAGATTCCTTTTAGTTAAAAAAGAATCCTGTGGCTTCTAGTGAGGGAGCTCTCTCAGGAACTATAGAACAAGCCGGTTTAAACTTAGTGATGCAGGGCTGGCTAATTGGATGACTTACGTGGTGGTGCAGCTACCTGGCAAGCATGAGGCCCTGAATTCAACTACTGCAGAAAACAAAACAAAATGTACATGATGCCAGTAGATTATTTTCCAAAGATTGGGCACTTTCTCTCATACTGCTCATATAGTATACCATACATGTGATAAAAGCTTGTACCTCACACTTGGCCTTGCCATGTAGATAATAGAAGTTCAGGAAACCCTGCCCCACGCCCCCCCTCCCCCCCAATGCTTCCCTCACTTTTACTTGCCCTTAGATCAGAATTTAGAAGTCTCTTCATGTTCTTCTAATTTCTTCACTCAGAATATCTGGTCTTATGATGTGCAGTTTGATGTTTAACATATCTGCCTATGTGTAGCTCTCTGGAGAGATTATGTTCCATGTTCTTACTAGCCCTTGGGTCCTCTGAACCCAGGCAGTGGACCTTATGTGCTTAGTAAGGACTTTTAAAATTTTTATTATAGTCTAGTAGCCCAGACTAGCCTCAAGCTCCCAATCCTACTTCAGCCTCCCTAGTGCTAGAATTACAGGCATGTATCAACACACCTGGCCTTAGTAGGGACTCAATGAATGATGAAGATGATTATGTGAATGCAGAGATTCCCATGCTTCAGCTTCATCCCCTACACCTCTGCATGTGGCAGCAGAGGGATCCTCTTCTTCCTGTCTCCATTTATGCCCTTGGTCATCTTCCCAGGATCAGAGACACTTCTTGCCTGTGCTAACCTGTTTTTGAAGGTCCCTGGAGATGGATGGGTCACGGGCCCTGAGCCAGCAGGCAGAGCTGATCTCTCAGCAGCTGCAAGAGCTTCGGCAGCTGGAGGAGGAGGTCCGGTCCCTACGGGAGACCTCGCTGCAGCAGAAGATGAGGCTGGAGGCCCAAGCTGTGGAGCTGGAGGCTCTGGCACGGGCAGAGAAGGCTGGCCGAGCTGAGGCTGAAGGTCTGCGTGCTGCCTTGGCTGGGGCTGAGGTTGTTCGGAAGAAACTGGAAGAGGGGAACCAGCGGGAGCTAGAGGAGGTTCAGAGGCTGCACCAAGAGCAGGTGAATGTGGCAGGGGGTTGGGTGATAGGACAGGAACTTCTTGGTGGCAAAGAGCAAGTATTATTTTAGAAGAGACCCCCATGAGCAGGAGAGTAAAATAGGTGGCCAAGAAAAAGGGAGAACTTGGGTGTTTTGGTCTTACTCAGATTGCACTCAGGACTCAGGTGATCTCTCACGACTTGATGCCCTCTTTTCCTCTTCCAATAGGAAGTAGTTTTCCTTCCTTCTTTACACCACGTACTCTATACATTTGAGAGTGTGGTGGGGGCCAGGGACGAAGGTAGGCATGGGTCCTGAAGAGGATTAGGAAAGGGAGATTATTGTCAGGAAGTTCAGTGCTTCTCTTTGCTATTTCCTGAAACAGCTGGGACTCTGTAACCAAATTGCCTGAGTCCCTACCCTCATGGGTGGAGCTGACAGCCTAATGCAGGATACATTCAACATTTAATGAGATTGTAATTAATTAATTATAATTGGGACAAGGGAGCACTAACCCAGTCTGGGGATTAGGAAAGGCCACCCTAACCAATCGAGATGTCAAGAAATGAAACCATACGGATATTAGAACAAAACATGAGTGAATTCCTTTATAATGTTAGAGCAGAGAAGGCCTTTGTACCTGTGACTCAAATTACAGAGACCTTAAAAAAGAATATTCACATTGGCTTTATAATATTGATATTCAAATGACAGAGTTGAAGAACTAATGATAAACTACAGAAGAATATTCATAGTTCATGTCACAGGAAAAGGTTAATATCCCTAATACATAATTTGTGTCTAGAAATTGATAAGGGAAAGATCAGCAATCCAGTCAGAAAATAGACAAAGGAGAGAGATAGATGTTGTGTGTGTGTGTAGGCTAAGGTGGGAGGGTCACTGAGCTCAGGTGTTCCAGACCAGCCTGGACAGCATAGTGAGACATCTCAGAAAAAACCCCAAAAGACGAAAACAGACAAACAAAAACCATAAAGACTACCTTTAGGGATCATTTTTATAATTTATTGCTAGAGAAATTTCTTTGAACATGTATAGCACTGTCATCAAACAAGGTCTATACTTTGGTAACCCTGTTACCATGTTCAAAAATCTAAGGCAATGTGGATGATACCTAACTGCTGATTAGTTAGTAAAGTTAACTAAATAAAGTTATAAAACTGCCCCCCCCAAAATGAATAACCACTGAAAGTTTTTTTTTTTTGATGGGACTGGGATTTGAACTCAGAGCTTCACACTTGCAAAGCACTCTACCACTTGAGCCACATCTCTAGTCCGTTTTGTTCTGATTGTTTTGGAGATGAGGTCTCTCAAACTATTTAATTGGCTGGGCTAGCCTTGAACCTTGATCCTCTCAATCTCAGCCACTCAGTTCAGATTACAGGCATGAGCCAGTGTACCTGGCTAACCACTGAAAGGTTTTAAGCAGAAAAATGACATGATCAGATTTGCATTTGATCTAAAAAGATCAGTTTTGTGCCTTATATCACAAACTTTCCTTTGGTGTGGAGATAGGGCTAGAGTGGGGAGACATCAGAAAGCAAGGCAGCCACTTTGCCCCCTCACCCACCTGTCCTGTGATTGTTAGTGGCTGTGACACAGTTGGCATTGTTTGAGGCAGCAAGAAAAGACAGATTTCCTCCCTCCTTAGAGCAACCTATTCTATGGGGCACAGCAGACAGTGAGTACATACTGTAGTAGGATAATATCAGATGGTGTCAGTGCTCAGAAAGCTGTGAACAGTGATAGAACAGGGTAGGGTGGTGGGGAAGGATTAGAGGGCCAAGAGAGACCTTTCTGAGGAGGGGACATCACTGTCCTTTGCTGTTCCTCTGCAGAGTAAGGAAGCTACTGTTCAGCCCTAGGCAGACTTGCTATGACTGGCACAGGGTGAGCAGGGAGAGAGCCACAGGAGAGGAGCTCAGGGAGGTAGGCCTGACCAAGTCACAGACTTTACAGGCATAGGAAGAAATCTAAATTTGGTTCTGAATGTTAAGCCACTGAAGGGTTTTAAAGACTAGTTAGGATGGTACAGTGCCTAAGGCCCTGAGTTCAAACCCCAGTACCACCAAAACAAGGCAAAATAAAAAGTAGTTAGGAGATGGTTGCCATTGTCCAGGCAAGAGAGGAGGTAGCTTACCTAAGGTTGTTGCAGTGAATCTGGAAAGACAGAGAAGTAAAATATGTTTGGAAAGAGACCTGGTAAGAACTTTTGATGGGTTTGAAGGTGGTTGGGGAGAACAAGATGCCAAGGACGATCACTTTTTGCCACATGGTTGGGTGATCTTTGTTGGGTTGTTCTCTGAGGTCATGGACAGTGGGAGTGAAGGGATAAGATCAAAGCACAGGGGAAGTTTGGAAGGCCTTCATGTGGGGCCAGCTGGCCCCTGCTCAGCCTGTTCTTCTTTCCATAGCTGTCCTCCTTGACACAGGCTCACCAGGAAGCTCTTTCCAGTTTGACCAACAAGGCTGAGGGCTTGGAGAAGTCTCTGAATAGTCTGGAAAACAGGAGGGCAGGGGAAGCCAAGGAATTGGCTGTGGCCCAGAAGGAGGCTGAGTTGCTGCGGAAGCAGCTAAAGTAAGTGGGCATGGGTGGCTGAGAGGGGCCTGATGGTGGATGGTGTGAGGTCTCCAGGGTGCTCCACTGATGGCTGCCCTGTCTGTTTCCATGCCAACTCTAGTGAAACCCAAGAAGACTTGGAGACTCAGGTGACCCTGGTAGAGAATCTGAGGAGATATGTGGGGGAACAAGTCCCTCCCAAGGTCCACAGCCAGGCGTGGGAGCCAGAGCGACAAGAGCTTCTGAACACTGTGCAGGTGGAGGGAGCACAGGGGTGTAGCTGTGGAGGGGCCTATGGGGAATCAGGTCAGGAGATGGTGGCAGCCCTTGGAGGAAAGCATGGTCCCAACTACATAAGGCAGTGCTGTTGTGGAACCCAGACTGGCTGCTACCCCAGGGCAGGAATGGAGGCTCTGACTGGCACTGCTCTCATTCCACCTGCAGCACTTGCAGGAGGACCGGGCCAGCCTGCAGGCCACTGCAGAGTTGCTGCAGGTACGGGTGCAGAGCCTCATGCACATGCTCACCCTACAGGAGGAGGAGCTGACCAGAAAGGTAATGTCCTCCCCAGGCAGCCCTCACCTGCTAGGCTCTACACCTGCCACCTAGCCTCCCTCCCTGGGTGGGTATACTGCCAGACCTCAAACTCCTCCTATTGTGACTTCTGCTGCTACAGAAGGACAGAGAAAAGACAAACATGGAATCTCTTTCTCTACTCACTCAGGAGCCACTTCTCCCTCTTCTTCCTACCTTCAGGTTCAACCTTTAGATGCCTTGGAGCCAGAGTTTACTAAGAAGTATCAGTCCCTGTTGCAGCGCTGGCGGGAGAAGGTGTTTGCCCTCACAGTGCAGCTTAAGGCCCAGGAGATAGAGCACAGAGACCACATGAAGCAGCTGAAGGGACAGGTCAGTGACTCTGTTTGACCCTGCACTCCCCCCAGCTCCTTGCACAAGAATGGCAATTAAACAACAAATATTGTTGAGGTGGTTGCCACATATTGGGCACACAGTCCTGAATGAAACAGACAATTACTTGCTCTCATGGAGCATAGGTTCTAGAATGGGGATTCAGTAAACAGATGTCAAACAATTATATGTGCTATAAATCGAAGTGTAAAAGATGATGTGACAGAGAGACTGAAGTGGGTCAGCTTTAGGTAGGATGGTCAGGAATGACCTCTCTGGGGAGGTAACAACATCTGAGGGTAGGTAGCATGGTCAGAGGGGGTGGTTCTTTGAGGATGGGTCAGGTTGTGGCCCCTCAAAGTGTGGGTACATGGAACATGCTTCTGGAAGGACAGTTGGACTCAGACTGCATTCTCAGGAGCCCCAGCTGCTTGTCTCCTCAGAGACCTTTGACTCTGCTTCTTCTCAATACCCCCCAAAACCTTTGCTTCTAGACTGCCTTGCCCAGCTTTCTCTCTTCTCCCAGGTGGCTGAGCTCCAGGAACAAGTGACCACCCAGAGCCAGGAGCAGGCCATCCTACAGCGCTCCCTGCAGGACAAAGCCGCGGAGGTGGAGGTGGAGCGCCTAAGTGCCAAGGTCTGAGTCTGAGACTGATGGAGGCTAAGGGAGGATTAGAAAGCCCCTGACCAGGATCTGTGGGCATTAGCGAGGGACTCTTTCCTTTACCACATCCTCCCCAGGCCCTACAGATGGAGCTGAGCCGTGCTCAGGAAGCTCGGCGGCGGCGGCAACAACAAACAGCCTCGGCTGAGGAACAGCTGAAGCTTGTGGCCAGTGCTATCAGCAGGTATCTGGAATGGAGGGGTGGATGGAGGAGCACTGCTGCTTCCCCATCAATCCAGGGCATTTTGGAATTAAAAAGCCTCAAGCAAGAGAGGCTAGAAACCTGGCAGCTTCTATATTTGGTTTCTCCTGGGGTGGCCCCTCTCTATCATACCAGCACCACTTGCTGTCAGTTCCTACCATGCTGGGCTGGAGTGAGGCACTGCTGCCTCTTTCAGTTCAGTTTGGTAGTGGCTTGAGCTAAGTAGAGCCACTGGGAAGATCTGCACCTTCAGAACTGTTCAGGAACAGAAGGGCAGAACAGGTCCTGGCCCATGGCAGGGGAGAGGAAGATGGTAGGAGGGTGAATATGGTGCAAAAAATGTATACACATGTATGTAAATGCAAAAATGATACCTGTTGAAACTTCCAGGAATGGGGAGAAAGGGGGAGAAAGGAGAGCAGTGGAGGGGGTAAATTCAAGTATGATATATTTGATTTGTAAGAACTTTTGTAAATGCCACAATGTACCCCTGCCCAGCACAACAATTTAAAAAAAATGTTTAGAGATGGGGGTGTGGATACATAATCTCTTTTCCTCTTTATGATTTTACAGGCATGCCCTTTTGGAAAAAAAAAATTATTGGAAGCTATCTCCTCTACTTGCTTACTAGATGTCTTTTTAAAATGAATGCCAGTGCTGGAGATGTTCCTCAGTAGTAAAGTGCTTGCCTAGCATGCAAGAGGCCCTGAGTTCCATCCCCAGCACCAGAAAAAAATGACACAATAGTTTAAACTTGCATGGAATTAGACTAGTTAAGAGGAACCACTGTTCACTTTCAATCCATTTCACGTGCCTCCTACATCCAGGAGAACAGATACCATCCACAGGATTTTGCTTTGGTACAGGAGATCACAAAATTTGTTATTTTTTTAGCTCACATTGTAAGTAATTTTCTTTTTTTTTTTTTTTTTTCATTTTTATTAGCATGTATTTATTGTACTGGGGGGATTCATTATGCCAATTCCCAATAGTCTTACACTATACATTGGTTAGATTGCCCCCACTGTCTCCTCCCTGTAACCCCTTCCCCACTCCACTTAGAGCAATTGAAAGAGGTTTCATCGTTCTATTTCATGTCAGAAATTGTTCTTACTTATATGTCTTACCAAAAGGTCCTCCAGGTTTAAAGTAATCCAAACTCCAGGTTGTTGCCAGGTTTGTTAGCAAGTCTCTACATGACCTGGAGACCTTATCAGAAATGGTTTCAATAAGAGCCACTGTAGGTGTCGGTGAAAATGATCTTTGCTTGCTGCCAGCTTTGTCATCACTTGTTTTTCTAGGAGACTGGGACTGTGCTTAGGAGGGACTAAATACTCCCTGGCCCTTCCTTGTGGGTCTGTTTCACTTCTCAGTTTTCCTGAGCCATGTGGGTTTGTTCTGGCATAGCTAGCTGATAAGATGCATGAGGCTGCCCTGCTTTGGTATCAGGGAATCTACCCTCCTAGGCTCACTCCAGAGGGCAACTTTGATCTCTTGTGCGTTATAGTGATCAAAAAATAGGTTGCATCCAGGCATGATGGTCCATGCCTATAATCCCAGCATTTAGAGGTAGAGATAGGAATACTGGAAGTTCGAAGCCAGCACGGGTTATATAGTAAGATCTTGTCTTAAAAAACCAAAAGAGAAAACAAACAAACAAAAAAAACCCCATCAGGTTGTGAAATATAAGATTCACAAGTTGTTTGGAAATCTGTACAGTTACTTAATGCCTTCTTAGGGCAAGGACCGCTTAGAAAACTGATGGCAGCTATGGGATTTTTTTTTCCTTAGAAAAACATACCTAAGTTCATGTACCCCAAAGGTGCCCGTTGTCTTAGCCCCAAAAGAACTGTTGTTGCTGAACACTTCCGTGGAGTATGACCCCTTGCAGACTGTTACTAAAGACACTGATTGCCATGATCGTAATGAGAAGCTCACTGCAGGTATTGGATCAGGAATAACTGCCTTTTTTTTGAGCAACTTTTCTGGGTTTTTTTTGGTGGTACTGGGATTTGAATTCAGGGCTTCATGCTTGCGAGATAGGCACTTGAATGCTTGAGTCATACCTCCAGCCCATTTTGTTCTGGCTATTTTTGAGGTAGGGTTTTACTTTTTGTCAAGGCAGGCCTGGACCATAATCCTCCTATTTTAAGCATTTTAAGTTTCCTGCAGTTGCTGGAATGACAAGCACATACCACCATGCCCAGCTCTTTTTTTTTTTTTTTTTGCAGTACTGGGGTTTGAACTCAGGGCCTACACCTTGAGCCACTCCACCAGCCCTTTTTTTTGTGAAGGGTTTTCTCAAGATAGAGTTTATCAAATTATTTGCCCAAGCTGGCTTTTAGCCTCAGTTCTCTTGATCTCTGCCTCCTGAGTAGCCAGGATTATAGGAGTGAGCCACCAGTGCCTGGCCCATGCCCAGCTTTTATCCCAAATTGAGATGGCCTGGAAATGCCATCCTCCCTATCTCAACCTCTCACATTGCTTGAGATGACAGTCATGCACCACCATGTCCAGCTATTGGTTGAGATGGGGGGATCTCCTGAAGTTTTTGCCTAAGCTGGCCTTGAACTGCTATCTTCCCAATCTCAGCCTCCCAAGTAACTAGAATTATAGACACGAGACACTGGCACCTGGCTAGCAACTGGATCTTTTTTTTGTGTGTGTGTGTGATACTGGGGTTTGAACTCAGGGCCTATACTCAAGCCATTCCACCAGCCCTTTTTTGTGATGGATTTTTTGAGATAGGGTCTCACGAACTATTTGCCTGGGCTGGCTTCGAACTCTGATCCTCCTGATCTCTGTCTCCTGAGTAGGTAGGATTACAGGTGTGAGCCAGTGGCACCCTGCAACTGGGTCATTTTTATCTGACAGTCACTAAAGACCTGTATCACCAGGCCTTGCACTAAAAAGTCCTGCCCCTCTCTGTGGCTTCAACTCTTTTTCCTCACTCTCGTCCCCCTCCCTGTTTTTCTCAGTTGGTTAACAGTACAGGGTAGACATTGTTGTGTGTACAAGGCCCTGCAGGCTTTTCAGGAATGAGGTGATGGTGGTGGGTCAGTGACCTGTGTCTTCTTCAGCTCTCAGATCTACCTCCAGAGCACCATGACCAAGATGGAACAGGCTGTTGCTCGACTTCCCAGCCTCAGCAATCGACTCAGCTATGCTGTCCGCAAAGTCCACACCATTCAGGGTGGGTAGAGCATCTGTAGGTGCATCCTGCTTGCCCCAGCAGCCCTGGCCCTCTTCTCCTTAGCCTGGCTCTCTGATCCCATAGTCATCCTCCCTCCTGCTCACCAGTTCTTGCATTATGTTTCCCTTTACTTCCCTGTCTTCCCTTTCATCCCATGCAAACTCAGCTGTCTGTTGTTCTCTGCCTTTCCCTTCCCAGGCCTGATGGCTCGAAAACTGGCCCTTGCTCAGCTGCGCCTGGAGAGGTGAACTTTGGGCACTTTGAAGTGGAGAGGGTGGTGTGTGTATTGGAGGGGCTCTCAGGTGTTGACTGCTAGTACCCAAAACAGGACTAGGGAGGGATGGGGGCTTAAGTGGTCAGGCAGCTGGGTGATTTTACATGATTCCCTTGTCTGTCCCAGCTGCCCCTCACCTCCACCCCAACCCCCAGCAGACATGGACATGAACCTTGAGTTGCAGCAACTGCGGGAAGAACGTAACCGCCTGGATGCAGAACTACAGCTGAGTGCCCACCTCATTCAGCAGGAGGTGGGCCGAGCCCGGGAACAAGGTATGCCTGCATGGATGGGTAAATGGATGGATGCATGGATGGGACAGAGAGGAGGTGGGAAGACCTGGGGTCTAGGGCATGTGCTCCAGGAGAACCTGGGGTCTAGGGCCTGAGGGAACCTTTTCATCCCAGGGGAGGCAGAGCGGCAGCAGTTGAACAAGGTGGCCCAGCAGCTGGAACAGGAGCTACAGCGCACCCAGGAGTCCCTGGCCAGTGTGGGACTACAACTGGAAGCAGCTCGTCAAGGCCAGGAGGAGAGCACCAAAGAGGCTGCCAGTCTCCGGCAGGAGCTGACCCAGCAGCAGGAGATCTATGGGCAAGGTGTGGGGAACGGGCAGTGGGTGCTGCCACAGAGGGTGTGTGGCTCCTCCTGATACTCTCCATCGTACCTTAACTCCAGCTCTGCAAGAGAAGGTAGCTGAGGTGGAGACTAGGCTGCGGGAACAGCTGTTAGACACAGAGAGGAGACTGAATGAGGCCCGGAGGGAGCAAGCCAAGGCTGGTAAGATGGACCAGAGTGGACATGAGCCTTCCAGGAAGAAGGCAGCATTGAGACATAAGGTTATTATTTCCTCCCACCCCTGCCTGCCCCAAGTTGTTTTACAGCTTTTTTCCTTTTTTTTTTTTTTTTTTTTTTGTTGATGCTTGGGTTTGGCCTCAGGGTCTCATGCATGCTAAACTGACACTTTTGCCACTTGTGCCACTCCACCAGCCCTGTTGCACAGCTTTTTATTGATGCATGCAAGTAATGAAGTATTGAAGCAATGGCACAAATAAATACTCACCTAGTGAACAGTATGCAGCCAGCACCGGATTGAGAAATAGCATGTGACCAGTTCTGGAGCCCCCAGACTCCTCTCCCAGTCATCGACCCTCATCAAAGACCACCAATATCCTGATCGCTAGCACGTCCCCTTCAAAAATTTCAAACACCTGGATGAGTTAAAGTCAGTAATGAATATTACATCTTTTCTAACTAGAGACAGCAGTCAATGTTTCCCACATTTGCTCTCTTATTTACACATACACACAAATTTATACACACACACACTTTTTTAATCTTTAAGTTACAAACATGATTGTTTAGCCACATCTCCCACAAGCAGGAAAGTCTGTGTAACCACAGAATTATCACACTTTAAGAACATGAGTATTAGTTCGGCATGGTGGTATACACCTGTAATCCCAGCATGATGAGGCCGAGGTAGAAGGATTGTGACTTTGAGGCCAGCCTGAGCAACATAGTAAGTTCAAGGCTAGCCTGAGCTACATAGCAAGACCTATCTCAAAAAAATCTTAGGAAAAAAAAATCACAAGCACTAATTGTACAAAATCTAATATCCAGCCCCTATTCAGGTTCCCTAAGGAACTTGTGGATGGGTCAGAGATGGGGAAAGTGCTTTGGGTTCACAGATGCACAGGTTCTTGGAGCATCAGATCACATCCCCACTGTGCAGAAGAGACACTGAGATCCACAGAACAGTGCAGCTGCCCAGCTGGGAACCCAGGGTTCTTGATGCACATCCAGTCTCATTTTTGTGCTACTGGCTGCTCTGGGCTGACGCACACCTCCCCTGACTCCCCTGACTTCTCTATAGTGATCTCCTTGCGTCAGATTCAGCGCAAAGCTACCAGAGAAAAGGAGCGGAACCAGGAGCTCAGGCGTCTGCAGGATGAGGCTCGGAAGGAGGAGGGACAGCGACTGACCCGGCGCGTGGAGGAGCTAGAGAGGGACAAGAATCTCATGCTGGTAGGGGGGACAGCAGAGACTTGGGCCTGTGGTAGACTGGTTGGTGGGTAAAAGTGTGGAAAGAGTCAGGGGCAGTTCTACTGAGGCTAGGTGGTGGTTAACCTTCTCTTTCCCAGGCCACCTTGCAGCAGGAGGGTCTGCTCTCCCATTACAAGCAGCAGCAACTGTTGGCAGTTCTTCCCTCTTTATTGAATGAAGAGAAATCTGTTGAGTCTAGCCCCAAGCCTCCAGGATCCTCAGCACCTGTGTCTCCACCAGCAGCCCTGTCCACTAGGGAGTCCATAAAAGGTAATGGGCTAAGCAGAAGGGACAAATGGGAGCAGTCAAGAATTTCTTTACATGCATGAGCCTCGGAGGCCCTCAGCCTCTTTCAGCCATGCCCACCTTGGACACAAGAACCTTTTCCCTCAGCCCCTTCCATCCTGTGTTGGTCCCACCCCCTGCACAGTTCAGAGCCTTCTGTCAACATTATCCCTTGGTATCTTCTTTCACAGGGTCCCTTTCTGTCCTGCTTGATAACCTGCAGGGCCTGAGCGAGGCCATTTCCAAAGAGGAAGCTATTTGTCAAGGAGACAACCAGAACTCCCCTGCTCCAGCCCGCAGTTGAACAGCTAAGCATTTGGAGCTTGAGGGAAAGGCAGCCAAGGGCTGGTTCCCAAGAGGATCAGAGGATCACGGAGAAATACATAAGAGGCCAGCCCAGCCCTCTTCCTTCATTCAGCCTTAGGGACACCAGCTTCCACCAAGTCTGAATTCTCCCCCACAAAATAAAGATGACTGCAGTAGAGCCACTGTTTGAAATGTTGTCTCCAGGAATATGTGGATTCCTCCTGCAGCCATCTCTCTTCCTGGGACTGTGTGAAGTGGTTCTTTCTCTGGTGGTACTTCTTTCCAAATCCCTTTCCTTGGCTGCTTTGGAAGTGGTTTGAAAGGCTTTCAGGTTCCCAGTTTTATTTTAAAATTTTTATTTTTATTTACTTATTTTTGGCAGTACTGGGGTTTGAACTCAAGGCCTAATTACTTGCTAGGCAAAAGTTCTTACCACTTGAGCCACTCTACCAGCCCTACTTTTTGTTTTTAAAATACTTAAAACATCTCTGGAAGATGATTAATGCCAGGAGCAGGAAGTTATGTTCTGAACTCAGATGGTGTCCTTCATATTTTCTGTCCCCTCTTGCAATCCACTCATTCAAGAAGAATCTCAGAGCCAGACACTGTCCTAGCCCGGATCCACAGTGGTGGGCTTGATAGCAATGCCCCTGAACCAGGGAAGACACTGAGACAAGGGGAGACACAGAACAAACTAGGCTTCAAACAAATGCTAGGAAGAAAAGTAAGATACTGTCAAATTATAGAAACGGGCTCTGGGGCAGGGCAGCATTGGGTGAGGAGACCTTGCGCTGAGGCCAGGAGAGTTTAGTGTGGGTTAGGATAGAGAATCCTGGAGGAGAGGTAATTTATTCCAAGTCAATAGAAAGTCTGTGGAGTACTTGTAGGAACAAAGTTATTTGCATTTTAAAAAAGATTTGACTGGGTGTGGGGAGGGAGGAAGAGAGGACTGAAGAGTACGCTGGGGCAAGATGGTGGTCCATGACCAGAAGAGGGGCCTAGTTGGGATGTAGTATGATCAGAACTTGCAGGAAGGTGGGGCGAGGGAGGGGAGGAATGAAGTTTTCCACACCAGCCCTAGAAGGGACAGTAGTGTCATTCACTGCAGGGGAGGAACAATTCCCAGGTTGGGGAATAATTGGGAAAGAATTTAGTTCTAGTTTGGACACTTCTGAAAGTTCTAGGAGGATCTCTGAGAGGTAAATTAGCTGAGAACTAAAAGATGAGTTCAAGCATGGAGAGCTAGAGCCCAGGCCCAGTGGTAGGGGTCAGGAATAGGGGGGTGTCTTGAGGGTAGAAGAAGAAGCCAAAGTTATGGGAGGGCAGTTTCTGGACTGGTGGAACCATCTCTGTGTAAGGTCAGGAAACCAGGATATCCTCATGTCTCCTTCCCCTTCCACAGTCACCCCAGGTAGCTCCTAGGTGGAATTCCTTGGGTGTCACTGCTTGGGAGGTTCCCTACATTCCTGAAGAGTGCACATGCCAGAGAGCAGCATGCCTGGTCCTGAGGGAGTGGAAGTGCCAGGGAAAGAAGGAAGCCCCCACTAAGACAAGGGTCAGGGGCTGAGGTTGACATTGCCTCACCTGCATCCCAGGTTTCAAAGGCGGCCCCCTACCAGCCCAGGCGTCCTGTCTCTGGCCCTATAATTAATGATGCTTCCCCACGCGGGGTTTGTTCCCATTCCTTAGCTTCTGATAGCTACCAGGGATAAAAGGTGGATGACCCCTGTGATTATGGAGTTGACTGGAAGGGTATTGATTGCTTCAGGGTGTGGGTGGACCTGGGTGTGAAAACAAGGGTGGAGTGACCCAGGGTCTGGGCCACTGATAGGGAGAACTGGTGGCTGGGTCCTGGGATGATGGGGGGTGGTGGTGGATGAAAATGAGAGACGCTGCTGTCATGCCACATGTTAGCCAGGGCTTTCCCAACAGGTTTGACCAGTCAGGTTCTGATGGGATTCCTTGTGTCACTGGGCTGGCCCCTCCCAACAGACTGGCCTCCTCCTCTTCCTCCTCCCATATAAATCCTCTTGGGGCTCTTAGGAACTCAGATTCAGAGCACCCCACCATTGGGGGCCAGTAAACAGCCATGATGCTTAACTGGAAGCTGCTGGGGATCCTGGTCCTTTGCCTGTGTGCCAGAGGTGAGCTGGGAAGAGGTCAGGAGTATATCTGGGAGGGTGGGTATGGACATAGTCAAGAAGACCCACCCTTAGTGAGGGTGACCACAAAGAAGGGCAGGGGTGAAATTGAGGCACAGGGGTGGAAGGGATTCTGGGAATTAAGGGGAAGAGTGCAGGGGATGTAGGCAGGAACATTTTTGGGTCAGAATAAATGTGCTGGTTCAGATGGAGCTGTATGATGATTTCAGAGTTCAAGTTGGGGCCAGTATTCACTGGAGCTGGAGTCTGTGTTAAGGATGGTGGGGTCATTGTAGAGGAAGAGTCTGCATGCCACATGGGGCCAAGGTATAGACCACTCTAGATGCAGACCAGCTCCAGGGTCATGCCAGTGAGGTGTCACAAGCAGTGTTAGAAGAGCTTGTTTGGAGGGTTTTCAGGCTCTTAAAGTGGTTCAGGTCAGTCCAGGGGTTCATTCACCTATTTTTTAAAACTTTGTTTTATCGTTTTTACATTTACTCACATGTATACATTGTTTGGGCTCCCTCCCCATCCCCCATTTCATTCATTTTAAGATTACTTCTGTATTTGGTAAATGTATGGACAGCACTTTGGGTGCTGCCTGGAGCTTCTTGGTAGGGTCAGCTCAGACTGTTCCAGAGAGGCTCTGCCTCCTGGGTCTGAAGCTGGGGTGGGTAAGTCTCATCCTTAGCATCTCTCACGTTTCTCCTTCCTCCTCTACAGGCATCTCAGGCAGGCGGGACCACCCCTCTCCCGCATCCAGAGAGGTTCCAGAGGAGGAGAGCTCCCCAACATTGCCTCAGGGCCCTCCAATTCCTGGTGATCCCTGGCCAGGGGCACCCCCTCTCTTTGAGGACCCTCCACCTCCAGGTCCCAACCGTCCCTGGAGAGATCTGCCTGGAACTGACGCCTGGCCCCCTGAGCCCCCTAACACTGATCCCCCTCAACCTCCCCGGCCGGATGACCCCTGGCCAGCAGGACCTCAGCCCCCAGAAAATCCCTGGCCTCCTGCCCCTGAGGTGGACCATGGCCCTCAGGAGGAGCCAGACCTTGACCCACCCCACGAAGAGTACAGATAAGGAGGATCCCCAGGTGATTTAGGTTCCAGGCAACGTGCATTCAAGCTCGTGTCTGCCTTTCAGTTTCCCCTTAAAATCTTCCCAGTTTTTCCTAATTCCCTTCCTCATTCCCTCAATTGTATTCTGAACTCAGACGGTGTCCTTAACATTTTCTGTCCCCTCTTGCAATCCATATTTAGTCCCACATTTCTGTTCTTCTTTTCTCTGATAGCGAAAGCACACACTCCTACCTCACTCGCCCGGCCCTCTCCCCATCTCTGCTTCTCACTTCCTCCTCCCACTCTTTCCTGTACCTGGGACCTCTGGGACCAGGGCTCACAGCATTGTTGCTCCCTGCTGCCACCTGGTGACCTTCAGCTGGAAACCACAGGTTGCTGATAATGCTTACCATAAATGAAAAATAAAAACCATCTTAATTCTGAATCTAGGCTGCTTCTTTATCAGCAATTACATTTTTAAATATTCAGATGCCATCCTCACAATGCTAAACTTACAGAGAACTGGAAATAATTTGAGTTTCTGTTCTTGTTCATTCATAGTGCATATGCCAGAGGTTTGAAAATGTAACTGTGAGAGTCACAAGTTACACATTCCTTCCTTTTTGGGACCTCTATATTGAAGACCAAGAAAACATGTTAGGCTGGGTGCTGGTGGCTCACACCTGTAATCCTAGATACTCAGGAGGTCAAGATCAGGAGGATTGCAGCTCTAAGTTAGCCTGGGCAAATAATTCAAGAGATCTTATCTCAAAAATACCCAGCACAAAACAGGGCTGGAAGAGTGGCTCAAGTGATAGAGCTCTTACCTAGGGTCTCACTATGTAGCCCAGCTGACCTTGAACTTGAGATCTTAACCTCAGATTTCCAAGTACTGGGATTACAGGCACCTCAACATTTTTTTTTCTGGTGGCATCACTGGGGTTTGAACTCGCAGGGTCTCACACTTGCTAGGCAGGCACTCTACAACCTTTTTTTTTTTTTTTTGATTAGTTGTCTTTGTGTACTGCTTCATTCTTTTTAATGGGTGCACAGTTTTTTTGTTTGTTTTGTTTTGGCAGTACTGGGGTTTGAACTAAGGCCCTCAGGCTTGCTAGGCAGGTGCTCTACCACTTGAGCCACTCCACCAGCCCAGCACTGTACAACTTGAGCCATTCCTGCAGTCCTCAAAATTCTTTAAGGGAGCAACGAAGTTCAAAGGGCAGCGATCCAGAGACATCTCCATAGTCTAGTGTCAGTCAAATGGCTGATCAGAGTTGAAAGAAGGACTAAAGGAAATTGAGAAATTACATTACCTTAGACTTCACCCCTAGGATACCCACTTTATTAATGGTAATTCGCATTAAAACCTACAGGTGACTGGAGTGAAACAAAATTTAGGGTTTAGGAATAATCTTGGAACACATAAGAATTGTAGGGATAAATCTAATAGAATTTAATAGACCCCAAAGTAGATCAGATTCAGCTATTCCTCCATTCATTCTCTTACATCCTTAATATGTCCACCAATGCCGGGAGCATGGAAGTATGAATATAAAGAATAAAATTTTATAGTTTCTACTGGCAGGAAGTTGAAATAGAAGCTAGGAGATGCAAAATTTACGTAGTAAGGATGCATATGACTAGTTACATGAGTGAGCACCATAGAAATGGCCTTGGCAGTGAATGCGGTGAGTTTGGAGTAAAGTCACAGGAGGGGGTGAGGAGGGGTTGGGGGGGTGGGGGGTGGGTTTAGAGGGGTGGGGGTGGGTTTAGAACACCTGGGATGCTTCCAACCTGCAGGGAGGGCGGGTATGGAAGGAGTGAAAAGGCGGGAAAGCGCGACTCATGCACCGCATAAGCGCAGAAGCTGCTGGATAGCTGCACCCTTGCAGCCCAGTGCCCACTACGGTAGGGAACAGGCCAAGGCCCAAGTGCCTGTGTGCAGCAGGGACCTCAGGGCTCTGCCTTGGCGTGTGCTCGTCCTGGAATGGCCTACCTCTCCCTAGCACGTTGTTTCTTTTCAAGATTGTCTCTCCACGCCCCACTGTCCACCCCCACCACTGCCCCAGCAATGATTAATTCCCGGTTGTTTTATCTTCACCGCAGAGATTGTGTTCAGCCATTTCTTCTCGGTAGCCTTTACCCTTCTGCACCGACTGACACCCATTGTGCTAGACATAGTACATGTCCCTCATCTCGCCTGTTCTCCTCCAGCTCAATGCTGGCAAGCATCTGGAAATTTGTCTCTCCCACATCCCCACACCCTCCCCCGAATTTCTCACACCCCATCCCACCCCCAGGCCTTAATTGACCACCCACAAACAGAAGCATCAATACTCAGTCCCCTCTATGGAAGGGGACTTCTAGCTGCCCTCCATGAGACTAGGCTTTGTTCCACTCATTTGCCTGGGCTCCTTCCTGCCTAAGTTCCACTTCTCAACTCTTTCACCTTCATCACTTTTTAACAAATCTTTTTTTTTTTTTTATGGGACTGGGGTTTTGAACTCAGGGCTTCAAGCCTGCAAAGCAGGCCCCCTACCACTTGAGCCCTCTACCATTTGAGTCACACCTCCAGTCCCTTTTGCACTGGTTATTTGGAGATGCAGTCTCCCCAACAGTTTGCCTGGTCTGGCCTCAAATTGTGATCCTCCAAAGCTCAGCCTTCCCAGTACCTAGAGTACAACATGAGCCCCCTGCACCCTGGTTGGATCTTTGTCCTAGGTTCTGCTTCTGTAGCTCTTTTTCCTGCATATGTACCATAGGAGGGCATTGTTGTCAAATGCTCTATGGATTAAGCTCTCACTTGATATGCACCATTCTGCAAAAAAGAGGAACAGGGGCTGGAAGATGTATAGTGACTCCATGCATGGTCATACAGGGGACAATTACAAGACTGGGATTTGAACTCTGGTCAGCGCTGTGCTAACAACTTTGATTTTAACAATTACATTAGGCCATCTCTATTCATCGATGTAATTCTGACACAGAATACAGTGCCTTGGCCATACTGCACGTTTAATGAGTATTTTATGAATGGATGGATTCCTTAATGAATGGCAGGTTTGAACAATGGAGAGTAGATAGAAAGGGTTGCAGGGAGGGGTTTATAACCTGGAGAAAAGGGAGAGACTGTTAGATAGGTAGGCTGGGGAAAAGTAGGGAAAGTCTTATTGCTGGAGCTCAGGAGCTCATATCTGAAATTCCTTCTCCTCTCTAAGACCATGCCCACAGTGGGCAAGTACACCTTGTGGCAAGGAGATATAGGAGTATGGGATTGGAATAAAAGAAGGCAGTCTGGGCCCCTCACACTAACTAACCCTCATGACCCACCAAGCAAGTGAGATGAAGTTAGTTGGGAAAGGAAAGAGAAAAAGAGAGAGAGAAAAAACAAAAACAAAAAAACTTAGAGAGGAAATGAGGGAAAAAAACTAAGTCCCTATGCTGCCTTTTTTTTTTTTTTTTTTTTTTTTTTTTTTTGAGCCAGGGCCTTACTATGAAGCCCAGGCTGGTTTCAAACTCATGATCCTTCTGCCTTAGCCTCCATAGTGCTGGGATTACAGGTTTGTACCACTCAGCCCATTTGTATGCTGCTTTTGTTTTTGCAGTACTGGGGTTTGAACTCAGGGGTTATATCTTGAGCCACTCCGCCAGCCCTTTTTTTTGTGATAGGTTTTTTTTTTAATTTTTATTTTATTCATATGTGCATACAAGGCTTGGGTCATTTCTCCCCTCTTCCCCTGCCCCCTCCCTTACCCCCTCCCCCCGCTCCCTCCCCTCCCCCCCTTACCCTTCGCTACCCAGCAGAAACTACTTTGCCCTTATTTCTAATTTTGTTGTGGAGAGAGTATAAGCAATAATAGGAAGGAACAAGGGTTTTTGCTGGTTGAGATAAGGATAGCTATACAGGGAGTTGACTCACATTGATTTCCTGTGCGTGGGTGTTATCTTGTAGGTTAATTCTTTTTGATCTCACCTTTTCTCTAGTTCCTGGTCCCCTTCTCCTATTGGCCTCAGTTGCTTTAAAGTATCTGCATTAGTTTCTCTGCATTGAGGGCAACAAATGCTATCTAGTTTATTGGGTGTCTTACCTATCCTCACCCCTCCCTTGTGTGCTCTCACTTTATCATGTGCTCAAAGTCCAATCCCATTGTTGTGTTTGCCCTTGATCTATGTGATAGGTTTTTTTGAAATGGGGTCTTGCCAACTATTTGCCGGGACTGGCTCCAAACTGTGATCCTCCTCTCCTGATCTCTGGCTCCTGAGTAGGTAGGAGCCACTGGTGCCCAGTTTATGCTGCATTATTTAATTTCACAACATTATGTTGGTTTTCATGTCTTTTCTCATAAAGTATGAGCTTCTTGAGGGCAGGGAATGGGCCTTGTCTTTATAGCCCTTCTCTCTAGTACCTGACTCTGTAGGTGTTCAAGAAAACAAGAAATGAAGAAAAACAAGAAAGAAAGAGAGAAAAAGAGAGGAAGGAAGAAAGAAAGAAAGGAAGGGAGGGAGGGAGGAAGGAAGGAAGGAGGAAACTGAGTGCTGAGAGAAGTAACTCACCTATCAAGACATATCACAAATATCAATGTAAAGGCTGGGTGCAGGACTGCCTGGCTTCAAACCAATTCTCTGTTTAATTGAACAGGTGGATGAGTGGGAGGGAGAAGGAGGAGGCATGAGGTAATTGAGGATCTTAGTACCTATTAATAGGCCATGGGGACTGGCACTAAAACATGCAGTGTTTTGTTAGCCAGGGAGGAGATTGAGTGGGATTGGATGGAGTGGAGTGTTGACTCAGGGAGACCCATTGTGCCAGTTTATCCATTCAAGTTAGACAATGTCCATTCCTCTTCATCTACCTCTGCTTACTTCCCCTGGGAGTGAATACAGCAGGGATACCATCACATCTTATGTCAACACGGAACCATGGAATTAAATAATAGAATAGTATCATAGATTTATAGAACAATAACCCAGTACTTTGGATGTGCAGGTAGTCAAAAATGCTTGGTCAAGGAAAGAAAAGAACCTAGAACTGGTTTCATGGTATAACCTAATTAATAGAAGTTGAGTTACCCTGAGAAAGCACCGGGGACAGCCCTCAGCCTTTGGGCAGGTGAATGATGTCTTTGGATTAGACAGAAGAGATGGTTGTCGGCCCTGCTTTGAAGATCTCTAGGCAGAGAAACTCCAAACCACTCATTTGTTCCTGTTTGCCCACACATCCAGCATTTATTGAGCTTCTGCTGTGTGGGGTGCTGGGTGATGGTGACAATCCCAGGAAGCAGTTTCAGTCCTCCCTACCCTCAAGGAGCTCTGTGTCTAGGGAGGAAACAAACATGTCAATCACAGCAATAAGATGTGATAAAAGTTAAATTAGAGAGGGGCACACCTGAGGTAGGAGCCCAGAAGGGAAGCCCAACTCCTCTGCCAATTTCATGTTCAAATTCATTTGGCTAAAGAACACTTGCTTGGATATGAATTCAGGCTCTCTTACTGTATGCAGTTCTTTCTAATCTCTTTTTGTGATG
Source organism: Castor canadensis (assembly GCF_047511655.1). Lineage (NCBI taxonomy): Eukaryota > Metazoa > Chordata > Mammalia > Rodentia > Castoridae > Castor > Castor canadensis. The sequence goes on from NC_133393.1 coordinate 25,070,186, forward strand.
TTGGGGACAGAAGGCAGGACCTCATGCATGTTACACAAGTGCTCTACCATTGAACCATATCTTCCACCACTGCTACTGTCGTCATCATTTTCACCACCACCATCATTTGAGATGAAGTGGTCTTGCTCTGTTGCCCAGGATGGTCTTGAAATTCCAGGCTCAAGGAATCCTCCAGCCTCAGTCCCTGCATAGCTAGGTCTACAGGTGTGTGCCATAGCACCTGTCTTCTAATCTTTAGTTAAATGCCAATTAGGTGCTTGGCATTGACTCTAAAACTTGTTGAGCAAAACAAAATCCACTCTAAACTCTTCAAAGGCAGTAAATAATTGCTGCTTAGCCTTCCTTTTTGCTGCATAATCTCAATTACTCTTATAGTGTTTTCTTTTTTTTTTTTTGGTGGGACTGGGATTTAAACTCGGGGTTTTGAGCTTGCAATGCAGGCGCTCTACTGCTTGAGCCACACCTCCAGCCCATTTTGCTCTGGTTATTTTGGAGATGGGGTCTCCCCAACTATCTACCTGGGCTGGCCTCAAGTTACAATCCTCCTGATCTCAGCTTTCCAGGTAGCTGGGATTACAGGCTGAGCCAGTGGCACCCACCTTCTCAGTGTTGAGAGGACTCAGGTTCTGGTTCCTACTTTGCCATCTGTTCTCTGTGTGAGCTTGAGATAGGGTTTTAAAGTATTTCTTTCTTTCTTTCTTTTCTTCTTCTCTCTCTCTGATTCTGTCTCTCTATCTCTGTCTCTATCTACATCTCTGTCTCTCCCTGTCTCTATCTTTGAGATAGAGTCTCGTTATGTATCCTAGGCTGACCCTGAACTCATGATCCCCCTGCTTCAGCCTCCTAGGTGCTAGGAGTATAGATGGGATTTGTTTACTATCTCTAACTCCTGAGAAATCCTGAACCCTAGTTTCTTGTATGTGGGCGTTTCTCACTCTGCCACCAGAGGGCAGTCTAGAGGCTCATTGTAGGAATTTTTTTCTGGAGCCCTCCTTGCTCTTGGTTGCATTAACATCAAGTATTCACTTGTCAGCACATGAGAGTCATTCTTGGCAACCACGGTGACCCCTCTGAGACAAGCCAACCATGTGAGGTGAGATGAGGCAGGCTCTGGAAATTCTGACAGACTGCTTGGTCAATGGTCCCATAACCATTGCTATTTCCTTTTCTCTTTTATTGTTGTTATTATTATTTCATATTAACTAAACTTGGAAACATTATTTCCTTTACCACATCACCATTTTATATCTCCTCAGGAAAGCATAGCACTACTGACCATGGCATCCCAAGAAGAACATCAATCTTTGGTCACAGTGTCTCACTAATTATTTATTGAGTTCCTTCCAGAGCCTGCTGTAGAGGTGTGGGGACAGCAGTGAGGCTAGGGGACAAAGACCTTGCCCTGGCAGGGCTTACTTTCTAGAAGGGGAAGTGAATGCCAAACGATGCATACCGGACATCTGTAATAGGTTATCATATAGTGATAAACACTATGACATACAGTAACACAGACGAAGGGAAGAGAGAATAATGGTTCTTGAGGTGGGAGCTGAGACATACTTTTAAAGACCTGCCTGAGATGATAGGTGACAAGAATGAATGAAATGGGGGAGCAAGAGAGGCTACAGGAATATCTGGGGAAAACAGGCAAAACCAGCTTAGTGTAGCATCAGGATCCTAGGGCCAAGTCCCTGTCTACTGATAGTAGATATTGTGCTGAACTTCTGAATTTGTGTTTGCAGTTCCAAAGGACTAATAATAACTGCACCTTCTAGGGTCATTGAGAGAACCTAGGTAAATCCTGCACATACAGATGTTTGCAGTGAGTGAATGTTATACACTATCCAGGAATTGCAGGTGTTCTTTGGTGGAGATGGTCAGCCTCTCCAACAGGAGTTTGCACTTACTGGTTACCTCGTGCTGGGTGATGCACTAGGTGCCAGGAACTAGAGAAGCTGCCTACACATGAAGAGCCCTCAGCCAGAGGCTCTCAGACAGGCCAGAAACAGGGGAGCAGAGGGGCCCTCAGGAATTCTATCCCCAGGAACTGAGCCTCTGAGGGTCACACCCAGGCTAGAAGTCTCTCCTGATACAAGTCTGTCCAGCCCCTCTGGAGACCATGAGACCATGTGCAGACTGTGCCCTGGCCCACCCTTCCCTCTGGCCTCTCCTATATGTTCCTCCTGGCTGGGGAGAGAACTGGATTTCTAATTCTGGATGACCAATAAAAAGCATAATGGCCACAGTGGGAAGAATGACTGTTTAATAGGTACGCGAAATGAGCAGATGATGAGGGTTGGTTTCCCTGGCGCTTGTTCTATACAACTGAGAAGGGGCAAATATTTTGTTACTCTGAGAGCTAATCACAGCTTCTGTCTGCACCTCCTCACAGGATGAGAGGGGTGATGACCAAATTAGGTGTCACTTAGGCAGGGCTCTGAAGTCTTGGGCTCAGGGAGCATGACTATCCCTCAGCTGACCCTTGCTGCTTTGGAGAAGAAAGAACAAGGATGGGGGTGTAAGAAGCCCAATGGGCAAAGTCTCACCCCATCCCCCCGTCAATTCTTTCTCTCTCAGGATTCAAACCTGACAACGGGTCTGGCTCTGACTGTGGCCCTGACTCCCACGGGCTGGCTACAGTGCCCTGGGTCCCTTGGAGGAAGTAAGTGGGCTGCTAAGGGGCTGAGGAAAGGCCATGAGTAGTGAGGAAAGTGGAGGATGACCAGGTCCAGGTCAGGAGGGTGCTTCTGGAGTGATGGAATGGAGCCGATCAGGGAAGAAGGAAGGATGGGTAGAGCTGAGAACAGCTCACACCACTGAATATTCTGAGAGAAAAGGGCAGGCAGGGAAGACTGCTCATTAGAGCAGTGGTTCTCAGCCAGGGGCAATGCACATGCCAGAACCCCTAGGGGATTTAAAAATACACAGTGCTGTCCTCTCCCAGCATCCGATCAACACTTTGTCCAGGGGAAATCCCCATCCTTCCTCATCACAGCCATGTGAGCGCTGCTATTTGTTAATGGAAGTGTGTTGCATCTCTTGGAAAGAAAAAAATAATCCAGTAGAGAGAAGAGTAAGGGAGTCAGTCACCCATGAGGAATGAGGGTAGGGCAGACAGCACAGGGAGTCAGTGAGTAGCTTTGTGTCAGAGCCAAGTGCACGTGTCTGCTCCCTTCTCCCAAGACTGACTACTCCTGGAAGCAAGGCCTTGGCCCTTGCCATAGTGCACCCTCAACACTGATGGGGGTTTTGCACATGGTAGGTGTGGTTGGAAGGGAGTGGGGCACGGATGCCAGAAAGGAAGGAGATATACTTCTGAGGAAGGCAGAAAGAGGAAGCATGACTGGACACATTTCTCCATTCTCTCATTCCAAAAAAATTGCCAAGTGACTACCACAGATGAGTACTGGGGGCTTGGTGAATACACACATGCTTTGCTCACTGTCATGGAGCCAGAAGCCCAAAGGATAAGGTTTATGCTGTATTTTGAAGCCTGGATTACATGCTGCAGTCTATCTGAAAAGAGAATGAAGGAGTCAGGACCGGGCAGACTATCTATCACAAGGAAGAAACTGCAGAAGCAAGTCGGATGCTCCCAAGAGGAAGACAGAATAGAGATGAGGACCAAAGGGAGCCATTTCCCTATTGCATGGGCACAGATGGGTTGGAAACCAAATGCAGACAGGTCCTCTCCTTCAGTGCTCTTGGTCACGAGAGTGACCAGGTAAAGAGTATGGATGACTCATGGACACCTATCCTCACTACAGGAAAAACAACTCAGAGGACATTCCCAGTGGGAGTGGGCCAGGAGTGTCAGCTTCCACTCTAGGGAGAGGAGGACGTTGTGATCAGAGATGAGTCCACATGGGAGAAAGACGGGAGGAGTGGAAAAGGCCTTGTATTGGAGCCAGAGGAGAGAGGAGCAGATCTGAAGAGTGCTGAGGTCTGGGCCCCAAAGAGGCTCGGGGTAGCCTCTGTCCACCTCTCTTGCCACAATTAATCTCCTTTCAGGATTTTTCTCTTCTGTGACCACGCAATTTTCTTTTTCCCATCCTAAGTCCCAGGTCAATTAAGGCTCCCTCCATGGAATGCTTGTTCTAGAACTTCTGCTCTGACTTTTAGGCCCAAAGGTGAAAAGCAAAGGAGAGCAACCGAGTGGGATGGATTGCGTGTGCTGTTGATTGTCTCGCTTAAGACTCCTTAACTTCTGAGGCTTCAAGAGAAGTGGTAACATTCTGTGTAGAGACACAGACACACATGCTGCCAGGGTGTAAGGAGGCTGTGGAGCCTGGCCATGAACCACTGCCATTTGTTTACAGCCCAGCGCCAGCTGTGCAAAGGAGAGGGATCTCTGTGGGCTTGGAGGTCCCACAGGGCTGGGTTTGAGTCTTTTACAAATCTTTTGCTTTGGAGCAGCTAGTTCAGACACATAGTTTAAACTCAGTTTCCTTCTCTGTGAAAAAGAGAGAAAAAGCACTTGCCCCATAGGGCTGTTATGAGGATTAGACTAGACAACACAGGATGAAAATCAGGACAATGTCTGGCCACAGTGGGCAGCCAGTGAAGGGGGTTCTCTTATCCAGCATCCTTTTTGATCAGGCTGTTCTCTCATTCAAAGCCCTTCAGTTCCCTGTGCCCTCCCACATTTACTCCACTGCCCATCAAAGTCAAAATCCTTTAGCCTGTGTTATAGATAACCTGTAATCCCAGGGCACCTAGCTCATCCTTCCGTCCACCCCACTATTCCTCTACATGTGCCGGGCCACCCACTCTTTCTTGATATATCCCACGCCCCACCAGGGTCCGGTCTGAGTTGCTGCTCCCTGCTCTTCTCATCATTCCTCAAGGCCCAGAGAAAGACCTGCCACCTCCTCCAAGCCCAGTTCCCATTCCCTTCACCACCACAGGCTTCTCTCTGTGCTGTGTGTCCCCAGATGGACTGCAGCTCTTTCAGGGCAAGCAACAATTCATCTTCCTACTTGTTTGCAACTTCCAAAGCACACATGGGAGCGGGCATGGTTATCTGGTGCCCATGCAGAGCAGAGGGCAGGCAGCACAGAGTTGCTGGAGTGGACAGAAACATGTCTTCCTCATAAATGCAAGGATCTCTTGCCTTTGGAAGGTGCAGGCTTTCAACTTGGTTTTCCTTCTGGGCAAGGGGCTGCTCTGTACCCTCCCCTACTTTCTCACACAGTCCATCCATTGCACTGGCCACTCTCTGGTGGAGTGACGGCTGGAAGCTTGCTGTGCTATCCCGCAGACCCGCCCGTGTGACTGTGGATATCATCAAACTGACCAGCTTTCCAGAAGATGATCCTGGCCTATGTGGACACTCAACCAGTGTTCCTTCCCTCTTTAGCCTCATTAGCTTCAAGTTTTCACTGCTTGAGCTGAGAGGAAGGTTAATGGTGAGGACACAGCAAAGTTCAGCATCCCACCCATATCTGCAGGAGATACAATTCAAGACCCCCCCCAGTGACACTGGAAAGGATAGAGAGAACCAACCCCTCTATGTGCTGTATTATTTTTCCTATACATGCATATCTATAATAAAGCTTAATTTATAAATTAGGCACAACAAGAATGATAACAATAAAACAGAACAATTATAAGTATGTACTGTAATTAAGCATTTTTAAAATTTATGGATCATTTATTTCTTGACTTTTCTATTTATTATTTTTAGACCACAGTTGACCACAGGCAAATGAAACAGCAAAAGGGGAAACCACAGATATGGGACAGACACTGCAAGGATTTCAGTGAGAATGGGGAGTACAGATTGGAGCTCCAAGGGCTCAGATGTGGACAGAGCAATCTAGGTCCAGTGCAGCCCAGGCTGATGGGATGGGAAGAGGGTGGATAGAGAGCAACCCTGTGGAAGAATGTGCCTGTGTAGGTGACTGGAGAACTGGCAAGGGGCCAAGAGAGACTGTGCCTCCTCCAGCCTGGCAGTCCTGGCCAAGGTCTGACAGAAGCAGGGAGGAATGTGAAAAAGAAAACAAGACAAACTTTGCCACCTCTGGCTGGTCAGGAGAAACTGGTGCTGGAAAAGAATAACCCACAGTCCCCAAGTTCTCTTGCCTTCTCCCCACCCACTCAGGGGCAGCCCAGCATGCTCCAGACCACAAGGCTCCTTTCCCCTCTCTTGTCTCTGCCACTCCCCTCCCTGTCCCAGGGCCCCCTCCTTCTCCTTTTCCTAGATGGGGCCTGAGAGTCTAGGGAGGGGCATGCGGGAGGTGCTGACATCCAGAAAGAGCAACATCACTTTACAACGCATCCCTGTCTCAGATTCGTGTCTGCTGCTCTGCAAAGGCAGGATGGGTGCAAAGCAGTCTTTCAGGGTGGGTTGTGGGCAAACCATCCTATTTGTTTTCCCTTGAAGACAGGATGCAAACAGGAGCAGCTGTGGGGCTTCATTTGCTACTCTGACTGTGCAGGGATGGGGGATGTTATACCTGTGTCCCATTTATTCTTTCTTCCAAAGCCAGTATTATATAAAATATCCCCATTTTATAGATGAGGAAACTTGAAGTACAGAAAGGTTGGATGAGTTACCTAAAGCTAGAGGATTAGCTGGACTTAAACCCATGCCATCCGTATGCTAAAGGCAAGGTTTCCATTTGTTTTGTTTTATGGCTGTATCATTTTCTTCAAAGGTTGATGGCCTCTCTCTGCACAGCTCCTATGGACCTTGTGCCTTATGCTCCCATTCTAGGTACCAGCAGGAAATCAACGGTTTAACTAGATGGTGGTCAGTGGTTTCACGTGGCTATTTACATTTACATTAATACAAGCTAAGTAAAATAAAAAACCCAGGTCTGCAATGGATTATACTAGTCCCATTTTAAGGACTCATAGCCCTTAAAATTGGTGGCTTCAGTAACGGACAGCACAGACATGGGACAGCTCCATCATCGCATTGGTGGAGTTTGGGGCAGGGCAGGAGACAAAGAGAACAGGAGAGACTAAGCCAAGGGCTCCAGGATAGAAATACCTTTGGGAGGAGGGGGGCCGTTCTGGGAGGGAGGGGAGGAGGGCTCCTTTGGGCTGGCTGGCTAAGGAGAGACTCCAGGGCCCCTCCCTCCGATACTGGTACTCTCTGCAATACCAGTGAGCAATAGCCAGGGCGGGGCTGGGCCAGAGCAGGAGGAGGGACAGCCACCAAGGAGAAACCACTACCCTCTTGAAAGATCCCAGGGCTCTGAACCTCTGTCCTTCAGGGACCCAGCAGCCTGCCTGGCCTTCCTTTATCCGACTCAGACAGGACCCACTGCTGCTTCCTGTTCGCCCATCCAGGCCAGAGAGCCAGCTAATGGGCTGTCCGGCCACCACCTTTCCAATTAACCTCATTAGTCTCTTGCTCACCCTCCTGAGTCTGGGTCACCACTGTGGGGGAGGGGCTATGAGTGGCCTGTGAGTAACTGAGGCCCAGCTATGACAGGGGTCCCCAGCCCAGGCCTCTCCTTGGGCCAAGCCTTGACTCCCAGGGCCCCTCATGCTGTCCCTGTTGCGCCCTGGAAGAGAGTTGTCAGGGGGCTGGTTTTCAGAACGTGATGTCCATGGAGAGGGTTCATCCACTGATAGGACATGTGATAGGCGTGTGGCACGCTGGTGAATGGAAGTGGCAAAAGGTGAGATGAAAGGGTGGGGGCAGATCTTCGCATCTGAAAGAGGAAAATAGAGGATGAGTGACGGTATCTGCCAAGGTGGGAAGTGAAGGAAACAGGCAAATCCAGACCTCAATGGGAACCTTGGTGGGGTTGTACCATGCAATGGGATGGGGCGAGGTGGGAGTTGGAGCAGCTGCTAGGCACTTCCCAAGGATGGGAAAGAAAGGTGAAATGCCCACACCTTGTCTTCAAGTGGAGGGAAGATAAGAGGATGGGACAGACCAATCCTGGGAAGCAGGAAGGAAAGGAGTCAAGCAGCTGAGTCCCAGGGTGAGAGTGGATGACCCCGAGAGAGTGGCCCTGGTAGAGCGCTTGGTTCTGGGTTAGGCAATGAGGAACCAGGGGAGGCCAGCCAAGGCAGGATCTAGGGCCCTGTGGCTGTGGATCCCCCACACTTCAGCTACCACTGCTGCTGAGTAGGCAGACGTGACAGCTGATTGCTTCAGCTCCTCCCGCCACACCAACTTCCCCAAGGCACCCACCCCCTCCGCCCCTCCTCCCTCCCCACAGTGACTCCTGCCCAGGGAATGTCCAGCCCTGGCATAAAGGCCCTGGTGTCCACGAGCTGCTGTCAGTCAGGAGACTGCACCATCCACAATGGGCTCCTCTCGGGCACCCTGCATGGGGCGTGTGGGAGGGCAAGGGATGATGGCATTGCTGCTGGCCAGTCTTTTCCTGCAAGGTAGGAGTCTGGGGGCCTTAGGGGTGGGAAGATGGGAAGGGGGAGAAGGGATGCTGACCCCAAGAAAGGGGATGTTGGGGGGAGAGTCCAGAAGAAGACCCAGCAAGGGAGAAGGGCAGGGGCTCTGAATCTGATCTTTGAGTCTAGGGGCTACTCCTCACTGCCTTGTCACTTCAGGCAGCTTACTTAACTTTATTCTTAAAGTCTTCTAAATTAAAAATTATTTTTGTTCTCACAAATGCTTGCCAAGCATTCTACCCCTGAGCTAAGCTCCCAGCCCCTACTTAAACTTTCTGTGCTTAATAAAATGGGCTTAATAACACCCATGTGTGTCAAATTAAATAATGCACATGACATGCTTTGGAAGTTCTAGAGGGTTGTATAAATATTGGTTGTTGTTATTATTATTACGGAAGTGCTAGAAGGGTGAAGATTGAATATTTCATAGGAATAATAATTGCTAACAATTTTAGAGTCCTGTTACATGTGCCGGACACTGTCCTAAACACTTTAAATACATTAGCAGTTTTGATCATTGCAAGAATTGTATGAGACAGCCGGGCACCAGTGGCTCACACCTGTAATCCTAGCTATTCAGGAGGCAGAGATCAGGGGGATCGAGGTTCAAAGCCAGCCTGGACAAATAGTTTGCAAGACCCTATCTCAAAAACAACCATCACAAAAAGGGGCTAGCAGAGTGACTTAAGGTGTAGGCCCTGAGTTCAAATCCCAGTACCACAGAAAAAAAAAAAACAAAGATGAATTGTATCAGAGAAGATTTGTTATTCCCACTCTACAGAAGAGGATACTGAGGTTCAGAGAGGTTCGAAAACTGTCTCAAGATTACAGTTAGAAGCAGGAGAGCCAGGATTCAAACCTCAGGCTGGGAAGGTCTGTTGTCCATCTGCAGAGCAGAGAAGGGGCAGTGGCAGGTCTGTTGGCCACCTTCAGAGGAGTGAAGGAGCAGTGGCGGAGCTGGGTTTAGTGTGGAGGTACATATGGAGGATTTCTTTGTGAGGAGATAGGACGTCTCAGATTTTGGAGGTCTGGAGGAGGGCTCAAGGATGTGTGTGAAGAATGAATCATAATTCTACTGCTTTGGATGATCTCACTTAGTCTTCATAGCGATGCTGTGACGAAGGCAAAGCAGACTTGGCCTCTCTGAACATATAAATAAAAGCTCAGAGAAGTTTAGAAATTTCTAGTGTGTGGCTCTGCCCACAATACCTGAGACCTGGAGGGGCCAGGGTGGGCAGAGGACACTCAGGTGAAAGAGTTTAGGATAAGCAGAAAGTTGAAGTGGGTGCACACTGAGGGAGGTAAAGGCAGTAGGAGTTAAACGCAGGGGCTGGGGGAGGGGTCAGCAGGTGCACGTGTGTGATGGCTGGGTGGGGAAAGAGGGAAACAGATAATGGTCACCTGCCTCAGAAGAGGGTTTCATGTTGTGTCCTGGGCTGGGCCAATGAGAGCAGGGGTGGCTCAGGGTGAGGTGTCCTGTCACACTGGTACCAGCAGGTTCTGAAGCAACAGTAGAGTGCCCCCATATCTTGGCCCCCACCCAGATTTACTGGCACAGCCACTGCTGAGACAGGAAGCAGGATTTCCACACTTTTACCTTCATAAGGGAGCTGCTGACCAAATGTTATCCGTCAAGTACTCTCTCCTGTATGTCAGCCCCTTTGCCATCAAGTTCTCTTTTTCAAATGTCTTTCTGCCTCCTTTCTCAGCCCTTCATCATTTTGCCTTTTATTGTCTCCTTATATTTGGTCCCATGGTCTGGTCCAGGATTCCTCCGCAGCCATCCCTCGGATTTCTCTATCTTTCAGAGTTCCAGCCTCCCCACTCTCTTCTTTTACACCTGTTTGTTCCTGGACCTAGTTGTCCTCATTCTCTATTCCCCGCAGATTACTCCTTCAATGCCTCCCACTTTGGAGTAGCATTGTATATTTTTTGGTAAATATTTGACCTCCTCCCCACTCAACCGTCATTCCCAAAATAATGAAAACATCCTTATTCTGTCACCCCAATATCCTTTAAAGACTAACAGCCAGTTCTCCTTTTCTTACCTCCTAACTCTCCTGGACTCCTCTCAGGGGAAACCAAAGTGGCAGATGACTAGGATGGGGCTGAAAGTTGAGAAAGGAAGCCAAGTCCCTCTCTGGACCTTACTGAACACTGATTTCCTCCCCAGGGACCTTAGCTAAGAGCATTGGGACCGTCTTAGACCCCTGTAAGGACCCCACACGGATCATCTCCCCCAACGACCCTTGTCTCATTGGCAAGAGTGGCTCCAAAAGTTTCATCAGCCAAGGTGGCTCCAGCAGCCATGGTGGCTCCAGCGGCTCCAGCAGCTCCAGTTCCAGTGGTTCCAGCAGTGGTTCCAGCGGTGGCTCCAGTGGTTCTAGTATCTCCAGTGGTGGGTCCAGTGGATCCAGCGTCATCCAGGGTGGTTCTTCAGGATCTTCGGTATTTAAGCCAGGAACAGGGTATTCCCAGATCAGCTACTCCTCTGGATCTGGCTCCAGCCTACAAAGCTCATCCAGCTTCTCCCAGTCAGGAAGCAGCAGCTCTCAGTCAGGAGGCAGCAGGGAAGGACTACCGACTGGTGATTCTTCGTCAGGCTCTTTCCAGTATGGAGGAGGTTCTTCCTTTTCCCCAAGCTCTGGAATGTCCAGCAGCAGTGTCCAAAGCAGCAGCTCCAGTCTGCGTCCCTGTAGCTCAAACGTCCCTGACTCTCCCTGCAGTGGGGGGCCTGTCATATCACACTCTGGCTCCTACATCTCCAGCTCCCATTCTGTGTCAGGGGGACAGAGGCCTGTAGTGGTGGTGGTGGAACAGCATGGCTCTGGTGGTCCTGGAGGGGTTCAAGGTATCCCCTGTAGTAATAGTGGCCTTTCAGGCAAACCCTGTCCCCCTATCACTTCTGTACAGCAGTCCTATGGTGGCTATGAGGTGGTAGGTGGCTCCTCTAACAGTTACCTGGTCCCAGGCATGACCTACAGTGGGGGTAAAATCTACCCTGTGGGCTACTTCACCAAAGAAAACCCTATCAAGGGCTCTCCAGGGGTCCCTTCCTTTGCAGCTGGCCCCCCCATCTCTGAGGGCAAATACTTCTCCAGCAACCCCATCATTCCCAGCCACAGCTCTTCTAGTTCCAATATCTACCAGTCGGGAACTTCCCCAGTCATTGCATTCCAGCCTGTGGGCACTGGTGGTGTCCAGCTCTGTGGAGGCTCCACAGGCTCTAAGGGACCCTGCTCCCCCTCCGGTTCTAGAGTGCATATCAGTTCTAGCATTTCCAGCAGTTCCAGTTCATCCTACCACCCCTGTGGAAGTGCCACTCAGGGGCCCTGCTTCCCTCCAGGTACTGGCTCTATTGGTGGCAGCTCCGGCTCCCTATCCAGTGGCAAAATTGTCCTTCAGCCCTGTGGCAGCAAGTCCACCTCTTCTGGTCAGCCTTGCATTTCTGTTTCCTCCTCAACATTGAGTGGAGGTCCCGATGGCTCTCCTCAGCCCGATCCCTCTGCTGGTGCCAAGCCCTGTGGCCTCAGCAGCTCTGGAAGAGTGCCTTGTCGCTCCATCCGGGACATCCTGGCCCAAGTGAAGCCTCACAAGCCCCAGTTAGCTGATCCTGAAGTTTTCCTACCCCAGGGAGAATTACTTGACAAGCCATAAGTCAGTTTTTCATATGTGCATGCATGGGCACACACACATACACACACACATCATCTCCCAACCAGGAGATGTCCAGGGCCCCAGGCATGGGATTAGCTCATTTTTCCTCCTCCCTCCCAAAAGAGCTGCTCTACTTGCTCTATTATCCCATGTTTTAAATTCTCTTCTATCATCCCTTCTTTCTTCTGCTCACCCAAATGGTAGACTTCTTTCCTCATTCTCTCCTACTGCTTAAGATCCCATTTCACTGCAGTGCCCTACCTGCCAAATTACCACCCCTTAAAGTTTCCTTTGCTATTTCATTGAGATGGTCCATTGACTAATCTCACCTATTCAAGATCTTGACTGAGAAACTGAGAAACGCTCCTAGACCTCTGATGTCTGGACAAGTCATCCCTTCCTCCTACTTTGTTAAATAAAGCAAAGTCCAAACCATTACATAAAACAAAGATCACTTTTCACTGACCTCTCTTCACCATTTTTCAAACAACTTGCTATGCCACTGGGGTCTCACTCCCAATTCTACCCCAAATCTCCATCATTTAAGTTCACCACACCCTGTGAGATCCCTGTTTCCAACACACCCTTGCCTGTTAAGCTTCCCTCTCAGCCCCATTCCTGGCTGCCCCTTCTCTCAATGCCCAGATGCTTCCCTGTGATGAAGACACCAGGGCATCTGCAGAGATTGGAGCAGACTCCTACCTCTCTCTGGATCCTGGACACAACTCAATAAACTGTGTGAACGCAATGCAGACTTTTTGCCTTCTTGGAGTCTTGGGTCTCCTCTTAGGACCTGGATAGTACTCCTCCTATGTCTCTAGAGGTCCCTGTTTCACCCATTTCATTTCTAAGTTGACTCAGTATTTCTCTCATACCTTACACCTCCTCCTACAAAGAAGGAAAACAATAAATATTTGTTGAGCTGAAAGCAGAGGTTGCCTGGTCTCCCAGATCCTTCTTCCCTCTCATTGATCCAGGAAATCTGTCCTCTTTCTACTTTCCATTCACACTGGGGTCCTCTCCTCCCCTCATATAAAGTCCTCATAATTTCCCTCCCCACCCAGTCTCCTTCTCCTCTACCATTAGTATGCCTTACCTTCTAGACACTGTCCTCTCTAGGAGTCCCCAGTGTCAATTTCCTGGTTTAAGACACCTCGGACCTTGAGAAGGCTGGGATGCAACAACCCAAACAAGATTCCTGGTGACTGAGTAGGAACTGGGGGAGGAGAGAGTAAGGCAGGATGGAAGCATGGCAGAGAGTATGCCAAGCATAGTGACTCACTGGCCTGTTTAACAAGATCCCAACCCATGGCAGAACAAAGTCAACAGTGTCTTCTCTGCCTCTAGACTCTTGCTGCCTCTGCTGTGGTTAGAAAGAGAGCTGTGGTTGCTACAGTTCCAGGGCGAGAGAGCAAAGCACTCCAGTGGAGAAGGGAAGGTAGCCTCCATGGGGAAAGTACAGAGCATGGTGAGGGCCATGTGACTTATAACCCTGAGGAAGCTCTCATATCCCAGGGAGGAGGTAGGGGTGGCGTTCCTGTAGAAAGGGCCTCACCTCAAGCATAGGCCACCTCAGAGTGTCTGCTTGGCTGCAAGCATCCTATCCTAAGATCTAACCTGATCCCTCCTATTGGGGTGGAATAAGCTGGTGATGAATTTAGAACTGCCAAAATTCTAAGACCAGACCAGCAGCAATACGTTACATTGACTAGAAATGAGCTGGGGCAGCTGAGCCAATCTTCAGGGTCAACTAGAGACAAAGCAGGGTTCCAAAACAGTCCTGTTTCTGTCTTCATTGTAGAGTCACCTTCTGTCTAGCATCTGGCCTTCTGACTGTAGACAAAGGCAGGTTTTAAGGCCCTCAGAAGCTCCATAGATGGGAACTGCAGGGAGAGACAGGCCATCAATGTTGGAATTTCTCTGATCTCTGGTATGGTACAGGTTAAAAGCTTAGACAAAATTGGTGGATATCACCCCAAAAGGCTACTGTGCTTTCCTCATTGGCCAGTTCTGCAGAGGAACTTGTCACTCTTCTAGTAGTTAGTCAGCAGGGGCTGGAGATGAGGATGAGCTTTAAAATCAGCTAATAACTAATGAATTTCCTCAGTCTGTCAGGGAAACCTATGTGGGAACTTTCTAGAAGAATTGAAGAGAACAAAGGCATTTAAACAGTTTTTTTGTTGTTGTTTTGGTGTTACTAGGGTTTGAATTCAGGGCCTCACACTTGCTAAGTAGGCATTCTACCACTTGAGCCACTTTCCAGCCCTTTTTGTGTTAGGTATTTCTTTTCTTTTTCCTCCCTTCCTTCCTTCCTTCCTTCCTTCCCTCCCTCCCTCCTTCCTTCCTTTCTTTCCCTCTTCTTCTTCTTTTTTTTTTTTTTTGGTTTGATTGCTTTTCTTTTTCTTTTTTTAGTTATTGCTGTGCTGGGCATACATTGTGATGTTTACCAAAGTTCTTACAATATATCATAGTTGAATTAACCCCCTCCATTATTCTCCTTTACCCCCCCCCCGCCATATTCCTGGAATACTTTCAACAGGTCTTATTTTTCCATTTACATACATGTGTACACAATATTTGCCCCATATTCACCCTCCTACATCCTTGTGATGGGTATTTTCAAGATTTTCATGAACTATTTCATCTGGCTGGCTTCAAACCTTGATCCTTGTGATCTCTGCCTCCTGAATAGCTAGGATTCTAGGTGTGAGCCACTGGCGCCCAGCTTAAACAGATTTTATTATAAAAATTTCAAGCATAGTTGTATCAGTCCATTTTCTATTGTTTTACCAAACCCCCAAGGCTGGATAATGTGTAAGTACAGAGGTCTATTTATCTTACAGTTTTGAGGTTGGCACTGCTTGGCTCTGGTGAGCGCTCCTTTGGCTATATCACAACATGGCAGATGGCGTCATGGAAGAATTATATGTGAGAGGGAGAGATCACATGGCCAGACAGGATGCCAGAGGGGTTCATAGGACAGATTCACTCTTTTTATAACAACTCATTCTCATGGGCACTAACCACTCGAAGACACCAGCATTAATTACCCCAATGACCTAATTACCTCCCACCTACTTTTTTTTTTAGTTGACAGAAATTTATTAAAATTGGCTTAATCTTCTGTCCCAGAGCATTTATCCAGATGCCTTTCAAAGGTTAAGCTGCATGCTTCCTGCTGCCGTACAAGCACTTGTAGTTTTCAGGATAACAATGAAAACCTGCATTTCTCCAACTATAAATTCTATGTTGTTCAAGCTGGACTTGAACTCATGATCCTCCTGCCTTTGCATCCCAAGCAGATAGGATTAACTGCAGGTGCATTCTACCACAAACAAGTTCAATCTTGAATTCTTATAAGCCTTTGCTTAAATCTTGGACTGTACATGTTGTCAGGCTGACTCTTCATACTTTTATTTAAAAACAGAACACACTTCTTTTTATTTTTTTGGCAGCACTGAGATGAATTCAGGGCCTCATACTTGCTAGGTAGGTGCTCTTACTGCTTAAGCCACTCCATTAGCCCTTTTAAAAAAATTTTTATTTTATTCATATGTGTATACAAAGTTTGGGTCATTTCTCCCCCCTTCCCTCCACACCCTCTTTACCCCCCCCTTACCCCTCGCTACCAGGCAGAAACTATTTTGCCCTTATTTCTAATTTTGTTGTAGAGAGTATAAGCAATAATAGGAAGGAACAAGGGGTTTTGCTGGTTGAGATAAGGATAGCTATACAGGGCATTGACTCACATTGATTTCCTGTGCGTGGGTGTTACCTTCTAGGTTAATTCTTTTTGATCTAACCTTTTCTCTAGTTCCTGGTCCCCTTTTCCTATTGGCCTCAGTTGCTTTAAGGTATCTGCTTTAGTTTCTCTGCATTGAGGGCAACAAATGCTAGCTAAGTATTTAGGTGTCTTACCTATCCTCACCCCTCCCTTGAGTGTTCTCGCTTTATCATGTGATCAAAGTCCAATCCCCTTGTTATGTTTGCCCTTGATCTAATGTCTGCATATGAGGGAAAACATATGATTTTTGGTCTTTTGGGCCAGGCTAACCTCACTCAGAATGATGTTCTCCAATTCCATCCATTTACCTGCAAATGATAACATTTCGTTCTTCTTCATGGCTGCATAAAATTCCATTGTGTATAAATACCACATTTTCTTAATCCATTCATCAGTAGTGGGACATCTTGGCTATTTCCATAACTTGGCTATTGTGAATAGTGCTGCAATAAACATGGGTGTGCAGGTGCCTCTGGAGTAACCTGTGTCACATTCTTTTGGGTATATCCCCAAGAGTGGTATTGCTGGATCAAATGGTAGATCAATGTCTAGCTTTTTCAGTAGCCTCCAAATTTTTTTCCAGAGTGGTTGTACTAGTTTACATTCCCACAAGCAGTGTAAGAGGGTTCCTTTTTCCTCGAATCAAATTTTCCTCGAATCCTTACAAACACCTGTTGTTAGTGGTGTTGCTAATGATGGCTATTCTAACAGGGGTGAGGTGGAATCTTAGTGTGGTTTTAATTTGCATTTCCTTTATTGCTAGAGATGGTGAGCATTTTTTCATGTGTTTTTTGCCCATTTGAATTTCTTCTTTTGAGAAAGTTCTGTTTAGTTCACTTGAACTCATGATTTCAAGTGAAACATTTCTTTATTGGTTCATTAATTTTGGGAGAATTTAGTTTTTTGAGTTCCCTGTATATTCTGGTTATCAATCCTTTGTCTGATGTGTAGCTGGCAAATATTTTCTCCCACCCTGTGGGTGGTCTCTTCAGTTTAGAGACCATTTCTTTTGTTGAGCAGAAGCTTTTTAGTTTTATGAGGTCCCATTTATCTATGCTATCTCTTAGTTGCTGTGCTGCAGGGGTTCCACTGAGAAAGTGCTTGCCTATACCTGTTAATTCCAGAGTATTTCCTACTCTTTCCTGTACCATCTTTAGAGTTTGGGGTCTGATATTAAGGTCCTTGATCCATTTTGAGTTAATACTGGTGTAGGGTGATATACATGGATCTAATTTCAGTTTTTTGCAGACTGCTAACCAGTTTTCCCAGCAGTTTTTGTTGAAGAGGCTGTCTTTTCTCCATCATATATTTTTAGCACCTTTCTCAAAGACAAGTTGGTTATAGTTGTGTGGCTTCATATCCAGGTCCTCTATTATGTTCCACTGGTCTTCATGTCTGTTTTTGTGCCAGTACAATGCTGTTTTTATTGTTATTGCCATTAGCCCTTTTTTATGATGAGTTTTTTAGAGATAAGGTCTTGTGAACTATTTGCCTAGGGCTGGCTTTGAACCAGAAGCCTCCTGATCTCTGCCTCTTGAGTACCTAGAATTACAGGCATGAGCCACTGGCACCCTGCACAAAACCCACTTTATAAAGGTCCTACCACTTCTCAATATTCCCACATTGAGGACCAAACTTCAGCACATGAACCTGTGGTAGACACCCTCAAACCAAGTACAAATGCAAATCATAGCAATATTTTAAAGTAGACAAATAATTAATGAGTTCCTATGTTCCCATCACCCCGCTGCAATAATGATCAAGTCATGGCCACTTGATAATAGCATTTAAATATCCTCCACTACTGTTCCTTGGAACCAGCCCCTCCCCTCAGTATTTCTTATGTTCTATGGATACATATGACCACCTGTGGTAAGCAGACTTGTGCCCCCACCCCAACACCATAAAAGATGTCACCATCTTAATCCCTAGAATTTATGAATATGTTAATAAATGGCAAAGAAAAATAAGGTTGCAGTTGGCAGTTGGAATTAAGGTTGTTACTCATCTGACCTTAAAGAAAGGGGATTATCCTAGATTAGTTGGGTGGGTCCAAAATAATCACAGCACCTTAAAATGTGGACATGGGAAGCTGAAGAGGAAGTCAGATGATATAATATATGAAGAACCTGCTGCTTTGGGCTTTGAAGATGGAGGAAGGGAAGCATGAACCAAGAAACACAGGTGGCCCCTGGAAGCTGGAAAATGAGAGGAAGCAGATTCTCCCCTAGAGCCTCCATAAAGGAATACAGCCCTGCTGACATCTCAGTTTTAACCAGGAACATCCATTTTGGAGTTTTGATCCCCCAAACTCATAGCATTAACAGGAAATTAACACAGCATGATCTTGTAAGGATAGGAATGAGGCCTATTTCCCTAGATAGGGTTTTATGTAGGGGCACCTCCTCAGATGGGGCCACTTCTGTATCTCAGAACCTCCTGCAGGTTAGGGCCAAGGTGAAGGAGATGTGGTGATGCCTGAGGGAGGGGTGCTGGGAGAGAATGATCTGGATCCTAAAGACAGGCATGAGAACCAAGTATTTCTATTGCTGAGAGAGGCAATGAAGACACTGAGAGCCAACAGTGAAGGTCCTTGTGGTCTTGGTATACAAACCAGGAAAAATCAAGGCTGGCAATCAGAGGTGAGCTGTGGACCAGGACACCTGGGTCAAGTAAGGGCAGAGAGCTCAAGAAAAAGAGCCAGGTAAGGAAACACCCAGCTTCCCCTGGGACATTCAAGTGGCACCTGTTGCCACAGACCAAATCAAGAATGAGGGTGGGACATGGAGTTCTATTGTCCCCACAACCACTGGCCCAGCCTGTTTCTGCTGCCCCCGCCCCACTAACAGGATAAAGCAGCTGTCCTGGGGCTGAGGGAGATGCTGGAGCTGAGCAGGATGCAGGGCTGTGTGGCAGGAAGCTGGGTTCCTCTGGGCCTGCTCCTGGTCTGTCTGCATCTCCCAGGTATGAGGCTGGAAAGGAGGACACTGGGTCCCATCACTCCCCAGGAGCTGGAATTAAGGGAAGGGGTAAAGGCAGGAGAGCACACATGGAGCAATGGTACATTTGAGACCCCTAGGGAAGTGAGATAGGTGTTGGGAAAGTGAAGGAACTTGTAGGGAAGGGAGGAGTTGGTGCCAAATATCTGAGTTCATCGGCCACTTTATCTTCCCTTTCTCTCAGGTCTCTTTACACGGAGCATCGGTTCAGTGGAGGAGAAAACTTCCCCAAATGTGGGGACCAACTTGCCTTTGCTGGGACAACTTTCCTTCACTGGTCCTGCCAACTCTGGACAACCTCAGGCCAAGCCAGACCCTGGGTCTAATGATGTGATGGGGGTTCTTCCGCCAGATGGCCCCCTACCTGCAAAAGGTTCTGGGATGCAGAGGTGGTCTCCATCCTGGGGGATGCCCCCTGCAGAGTCCTGGCCCTCTGACAATCCTTGGCAAATGATGGCTGCTATAGCTGAGGACTATCTGGCGGAAGCGCTGCCTGAAGCCCTGTCTTACCTTTCCAGTTCTGGCGCCATCCCTCTGGGTAGTGGTCCTTTGTCTGCAGCATCCTCTGCACATCCAGAGCAGTCCTTATCTGAGGCATCACGCCGCCAAGACTCAGAGCCTAGACGACTGCCCCATTCCAATCTGCTGGGAGCCCAGGGAGAAGTCATTGCCCAGCGGCCCTTCTGGTCTCTCATCCACAGACTTCTTCCTGGTCTCCCATGGGGGTCCCTGAATCCCAGTGTGTCCTGGGGAGGTGGCAGTCCTGGGACTGGGTGGGGAACAAGGCCCATGCCACACCCTTTGGGAATCTGGGGTATCAATAATCAATTCCCAGGTACCAGTTGGGGGAACATTAATAGGTACCCAGGAGGCAGCTGGGGGAATATTAATCGCTACCCAGGAGGCAGCTGGGGGAATATTAATCGCTACCCAGGAGGCAGCTGGGGGAACAATGGTCGCTACCCAGGAGGCAGCTGGGGGAACAATGGTCGCTATCCAGGTACTACCTGGGGAAATAGTGGCCTGCAGCCAGGTGTCAATAATCAATTTCCTCCTGGAGTTCTCCATCCTCCTACCTCTTCTTGGAACATCCCGCCTGGCTTCCCTAATCCTCGAAACCCTGGGTCACAGTGGAGTTAGAGCTCAGCAAAGGGAAACCCAAGGTTGGAAGTCAGAGAACAGAGTGCTGCTCCTGCCCCTCATCGTGTGAGCTGAATTGGGTTCAATCGGTGCATTTTGCAGAACTCTCCTGTCTTCGCTGCCTCCTCATTGTCCCATGCTCATCTCCAATAAAGCATGAGTTGTTCTTGAATTTGCTTATTTTCAGTGTCTTTATTTCTGGGCAGAAACTGAAGTGTGTTTGGTCCCTTCCCACTTTCTAGCCACCCTCAACATCTCTCTAGTGTTCTCTGAAGACCCTCTCTTTCTGTCCCCATCTTTGTGAAAGATCAAAGCCCAATTTTGAGGGTGAAGCCATATGGTCTCACCATGCTCAGGTGGGAAAGCTGGTCCTGGAATTTGAAAAAAGGTTGAGGGGTGGCAGGAAGAGTTGAGAGGGCACCTGTGGCAACAGGGAGGGAGGAGGAGGTCTGGGAAGCAGGCACCAGAGCCAGGTGGGAAAATACCCTTCCATTCATAGTGACCCGGAGAGCCAGAGAAGGTCCCATTGTCTCTGGTTATATTTTATTCCCCAGAAAGCCAAGTTTCTTGGAAGTAGAGGATGCTCTGATCTCCTCCCTTACACGCATCATTAAGTGCTTTATGCCGCAGAGAGCCACAGACTTTGAACATTTGCTGAATAAACAGCAGCCCTTGATAAAGGAAAAGAAAAGGGAGAAGGGAAAGGGAGAGGAAAAACCTCAGAGCCAATAATCTCACCTGCAACTGCATCTGATGCTTTTATTCCCACAGGATGACACAGGATCTTCCTTTGGTGGCACTGTTGTCTTTCCCATCTCCTTTAGGTTTTCCCATGAGCTTGCCATCTGCATATAGAAGTTGGAATGAGGGCAGTGGAGGGCCAGTCTACAAAAGTGCAGACAGAATTGAGCAGGCGTGCAGTAGAAGTCAACATTGGGTTTTGTGATTCTTTCCCCTCAGTGGCCAGGTGTACATACCCTCTGTACAGCCTCAGGTCACCCCAGGTGCGGGAGGAGGTAGGAGGAAGATAAACACCAGAGCCTGAGAGATGGGGAGTCACCTCCCTGAGTGGGACATGGGATTTCTCCGAGAAAGTTCTCCTGTCCCGGAATCTGCATTGTGAATTCCTTCTGGGACACTTCCCCATCAGTCTATCACCTCACCAACCACACCTTCCTCCTTACTGCCTCAACCTCTTCACCCAAGTCTTTTCACTTCTTGGACTTTTTTGGTTTTTCCTAGTCCTAGAATGGAGGCAGGGGCTGTTTTCATGTCCTGCTTCTTCCACAGGCCCAATGTCATTCTCTCAGGCTTAGGAGCTCATTTCTCTCTGTCCCTCTTTCTGGTTGCCCCCCTTGTTATGTTCACTCTTGTGTGTACTTTTAAATTCTGTGCCAATAATCTCCTATTTTATTCCCCAGACTCATTAGTGTAAGCACCACTGACCTAGTCCTTTCCCCCAAATGTAGTAGTGTAAACACCATTGAGGGCAAGCACTTTGTCTATCAGTTCCCTGTTGACTGCCAGCACCAAAACATTGTCTGGACCAGGGCACACACTCAGCAAACACTGAACCAGTGGGTGAATCCTCTCCCCACTCCAAGTGCTGTAGTTTGGATCTGGAATATCCTCCAAAGGCCTATGAGTTAAAGGTTGGTCCCAAGCATAACCTATTGGGAGGTAGTAGAAACTTTAAGGAGGGGGTTATAGTGGGAAGTCTTCAGGTTATTTTGGATGTGCTGGTGAATGGAATTATGGGACCCCAGCCTCTTCTTTCTCTTTGCTCTCTGGTATGCCATAAGATGAGTGGTTTGCTGCATACATACTTCTGTCATCATGTGCTACCTCACCACAGGCCCCAAAACAACAGGGTCAATTGAGCATGGTCTGGAACCTTCAAAACTGTGATCCCAAATAAACCTTTTGTCCTTATATGACGATTAATGTCACTAATGTATTAAGTCAACACAGTTTTCTCTCTTCTTCCTCTCTATTCCAGCTGCACACAGAGTCTAATCTGAAATCCTGCTGTGGCCTTCCCAGAGTCTCACTGACTTTGCTGTACAAATCTCACCAAGTCCTTCTCAGCTCATCCAGTGCTCTGCACAGTTCATCTTTGAGACTCATTTCTATCTGTGACAAAGGTATTTTAAGATTCGTTTTACCCATGGAGTAATGAGACTTGGATATGAAGCAACTCACACAAGGCTGAGTGACAGAAGCAGTGACTCTAACCTAATTTTTCTTTTTATGTGTCCAGGGAGTATTGATGTACAATATGCAATTAACAGCAATACCAAGTAACTTTTATTACATGTGTCAAATCCTGGACAAGGTGTTTTCACACATACCCAACGAAGCCTCTCAATAACTTCACCAGGGAGGCACTGTAGGGCACCTATACAGGGGAGATACTGAAGCCCAGAGAGGGCAGGGAGCTGGGGTTTCCATACAGGCAACACTGAGCCAAGGGCTGAAGTTCATTTGGCTGATGGCTCACAGAAGCTGGGCCTGCAACAATGGAGGGTCCTGGGGAGCTATCACATCAGATTTTTCTTTCTTTCTTTTTTTTTTTTTTAGTACTGGGATTTGAACTCAGGGGCCTAATGCTTGCAAGGCAGGTACTCTACCACTTGAGCCACTCCACCAGCCCAGAACGGTCTTTGATTTAAGGTTAATTGCTGCTTAAAGTAGGATGGGGTATCAGTAATCTGTGATATAATAAAGTCCTAATGTTTGCAATGGGGACTGCTGCTAGGTACTGATTCTTACCTTTTTATTGGTGAAAGTGGTGGCTGAACTGGCAGGAGTCATTTATCTTATCTGAGGAGGGAACATACGACAGTAGAAAGAGTGCTTGTCTAGAAATTGGAAGACTGGGGTTCTTCTGCCACACAGTCTTCCCTACCATGCCAGTTTAGGGAAGTCATTTACCCCTGTAAACCTTAGTTTTCTCATCTGTAAAATGGAATGAAAGAGCCAGGCTCTGGTGGCTCATGTCTGTAATCCTAGCTACTTGGGAGGCTGGAATTGAGAGGATTGAGGTTTGAGACCAGCCTGGTCAAATAGTTTTGGAGACCCCCATCTCCAAAATAACCACAGCAAAATGGAGGTGTGCTAAAGTGGCTGAGTGCCTAGTTTACAAGTGTGAAGCCCTGAGTTCAAACTCTAGGCCCATCAAAAGGACACTGAAGACATGGGTGGCCAAACTTCACAGAGAGGTGAAAATGAGATTCTTTGGCCCCCACAGTGTAATCACCACCTGAGTCCTTCCTCCAACAAGTCCAGGTGTACTTATCATTTGTATCACCTGAAGGCTAGCTGTTTGGTTTTGTCTCTCTAGATCAGACACCTGCATCTGTTTCTCTTATTATTCTGCTATGAAGATGCACTCTGTCTGCTTCTGTCTCCTTCTGCATTCAACTTTTTCTGTCAAGAAACTGGTGAAAACACTTCAGAGACACTCACCTTTGCTAACCCACATTCCCACTTGGGGAGAGCAAGCATGTGCACACAGGAGCCCTAGGATTATCTGTCAGACTCTAGAGAGTGTTATCCTGGTCATGGAGACCATCTAGTCTAGCAGTTAGGGTAGTAGGAGTATAACAAGAGCTTCATGTCCCATTTAAAAAAAAAAAGTGTACTATGTCAGGGGTGAAGGCATGGCTCAAGTGGTAGAACACGTGCATACCTTATCTTCTTTATTGATTGTTTTGGTGTTACTGGGATTTGAACTCAGGGCCTCATACTTAATAGGCAGACACTCTACCAGGAGCCAGGATTCCAGCTTAAGGATCTGTTTAGCAAGTGTGAGGACCTTAGTTCAAACCCCACTACCACACACACACACACACACACACACACACACACACAAAGTGTACAATTCAAGGGATTTTAGTAAACTAATGGAATTGAGAACCATCACTGTAATCAATTTTAGAGCATTTTCATCAACCCCAAAAGAAAGTCCATACTCATTGGCACTCATTCCCTATTTCCTCCCAACCCTCCCCTGCCAAACAAGCCTATGCAAACAATAGCCTACTTTCTGTCTCTATAAATTTGTCTAGTCTGGACATTTCATGTAAGTAGAAACCTCTATTGCACTTTTGTTAGCATGATGTTTTCCAGGGTCATTCATGTTATAGCATATATCAGTACTTCATTTCTTTTTATTGTAAAAATTTTCTTTATTCCACTATATAGATATATCAAATTTTATTTTGCAATTTGAGGCTATTTCTATTTATAGGCTATTATGAATAATGCTTTTCTGAAGATTTGCATACAAGTTCTTGTGCAGATATATATTTTCATTTTTCTGAGATATTTACTAGGGATGGTATTGCTGAGTTATTTGAAAAATCCAGGTTCAAACTTTTGAGGAGCTGCCAGACTGTCTTCCAGAGTGGCTACGCCAGCTCACATTCCTATCTGCGTGTATGTGGGTTCCAATTTTTCCACATTCTTGCCAATGCTTGTTATTATCAGTGTTTTCTCTTTGTGTGTGTGGTGTTGGGGGCGTCAAACCTAGGGCCTTGTGCATGCTAGGCAAGCACTGTACCACTGAACTGCATCCCTGGCCCTTGTTTTTTTGAGACAGGGTCTCACTATGTAGCCTAAGCTGACCTCAAACTCGAGATCCTCCTGCCTCTGCTAGGATGATAGGTCTGTGCCACCACACCCAGCTTTTTTCTTTTTTTTTTTGTGGTACTGGGGCTTGAACTCAGAGCCTTCCCCTTGAGCCACTCCACCAGCCCTTTTTTGTGATGGGTTTATCAAGATAGGGTCTCATGAACTATTTGCTCAGGCTGGCTTCGAACCATGATCCTCCTGATCTCTCACTATGTAGTAATCCTACATAGGATTCACTATGTAATCCTGAGTAGCTGGGATTACAGGAGTGTGCCACCGGTGCCCGGCCCACACCCAGCTTTTACCTTTTTTAATGTAGTTAGTCTAGTGGGTGTGAAATTGTATCTCATTGGGGAATAAAACTCTTTTAGGTACATATCCTTCATAAAGATTTTTAGAATTTTGCAACCTATTTTCTTCTGCTAATATAAAATATTTAAAAGCCTCTTGTGATTATTATTACATGACCCATTTTCCTCTCATAATGTACTGACTTAATCTATTTGAATTAGTAAATTGTATGCCTTCCTTGTTTGTATTTTACTATTTAGTAGGGCAATTTAGACATTTAATATTGTAGGGAGTGAGGAACTGGTTAGCTCTTTGTTAGTTCTCCATTTTTAGGGATTTTCGTGTTCTTGTTAATTCATCCTCTTGTTACGTACTGTTGGAGCTGCCTTCTTTTCATTCTTGCCTCTGACTTCACCTCTTGTCAGATGTTTTTTTTTTTCTGCCAAAGTTCATACTTATAGTGGAACAAGTTGGCTTTCCCACCATTCCTTATGGGTTTCTTTTCTGCTTACACAGACAAAAATAAGCACCTCTGCCTTGTAAACAGACACATAATTAAAAGAAGAAACAAAATGAACAGTTCCCTTTTTGCTCAGTTTTTAAAACTCCATTATTTTCTATTATGGCCATTTTTGTGCCCTTATATTAACTTGTATATTTTGAGTATCATCATGATCTCAGGACCTTCCACAGCCTCAATGTACTTCAATTAACTATAATTATCATCCCCATCCCCATCTCTTCTTATGCTCAGTTGTCTCCACTTGAACAATGGGAGCATCTTGAGGTTGGATCCTTTGTCCTTTTTAGTACTTTCTTTGGCATTTTGAAGGCATCCTTGCTTCTGGAATTGACAGAACTCTCATGTCCTTTCCTGGTACATGGAATCATCCTTCGCTTGAGCCTTACATTCTAAGGGACTCTAGTGGAGAATAGTATTTGAAACCAAAAGCTAGATGCTAGGGGTCCATGAAAGAATTAGTGGTAAAAATGCCTTCTCTTGGGGGTTACAGGTGTAGTTCAATGGTAGAGCACTTGCCTAGCATGTGTGAGTTTGATTCCCAACACCAGGAGTTAAAAAAGAAAGAAAAAGTTACTTTTGGTTACTTTTAGGTTAGACAAATGATTCCCAGTATGCTAATTAAATGATATGTTTATTGTATCCTACTTTTTTCCTTTTTTTTGAGATAGGATCTCACTTTGTAACCCAGACTGACCTTGAATTTTCAATCCTTCTGCTTCAGCTTCCCAAGTTCTGGGATTGCAGGTGTGTGCCACCATACCCAGCCCATATTCTGCTTTTGTTAGAGTTATGGGTATTACTAACTATGAATAAAGACTTTCTACCTCACTGAGAGACAGCAGGAAGGGAACCTGCACTGAGCCAGGTTTATGTGAGAATGATGTGAACTCATTTGGAGGGTAATGTTGGTGTGGGGAAGGCTGGAACGTGTGAATCAAGTGACATGGCAGGTAAAGTGAGGTTAGATGGGGACCGGCTCACTCTAGAAATTTTTTTTCCTTTTTTGGTGCCTCACATTTGCTAGGCAAGCTGTTCTAATTTGAGCCATGCCCCAGTCCCCGCTATACAGATTTTGACATCTCTATAGCTGGGTAGAATGAAATGCCGAGTGATTTTTCTACCTATTATATGCACTTAGCTGGGGCCTATTAAAAGATATGTTGAAATCCTAATCCTCAACACCTTGAAAACAGGGTCCTTTCAAAGGTAACCAAGTTTAAGTGAGATTTGTTTTGTTTTTTTGGTGGGACTGGAGTTTGAACTCAGGACTTCGTGCTTGCAAACCAGGTGCTCTACAGATTGAGCCATACCTCCAGTCCAAATGAGATCCTTAAGGTGGGCTCTAACCCAATATGACTGATGTCCTTATAAAAAAGGAAAGCTGGACACTAGATATATACAGAGAGAAGAGGACATAAACACACAGGGATGACTCCATTTATAAGCCAGAATGCCTGAGGTCACCAGAAACTAGGAGAGAGATCTGGCACAGATTTTCTGTGGCTCTCAGAAGGAATGAAACCTGCTGACACTGTGAATTTAGACTTCTAGCTCCAGAACTGTGAGCCAATCCATTTCAAGTGTTTAAACCACGTAGTTGGTGGTGCTCTAACGGCAGCCCTTGCAAACTGATACAGATGCTTCAATTACACCCACTTTGGCTGCTACCTCTCCAGCTTCCTCTTCAGGGATCAGCAAAGCTGATCTCAACACTGGTTACATCATCTATTCATTTACTTATTAGAATATATTTATTATGCCCAGACACTGTGACTGTGGGAAGGAACAAGTCACTCACTGTCCCTTCCTCCTGGGACTTACAAACTAATGGGGATGCATGTTTATACAAAGACTATTGGGGGAGGACACCCTGGGATGTGTGAGGGACTTAGGCACCTTCCAGGCAGGACCATGTGAAGCCCTGAGGGGCAGAGCCTAGAGCCGTCACAGAACTGAAAGAAGCCTGTGGGCCCCAGAGAAGGCCAAGGAGAGGGACTGGCAGGCCAGATTCTGCAGGGCAGGAATTTGGGGTTTTATCTTCACCTGAAGAACTATGGAAATTCCAAGTTTTAAGCCGGAGAGTAAAGGAGCACATTTATCTTTTAAGGAGCCCTGCTTGGTGGCTCACACCTGCATATCCTAGCTACTCAGGAGGTGGAAATTGGGAGGATGGTGGTACAAGGTCAGCCTAGGCAAAAAGATTGAGAGACTTCATCTCAACTAATAGAAGCTAGGTGTGGTGGTACAAGCCTGTCACCCAGCTGCGAAGGAGGCATAAATAGGAGGATCATAGTCCAGGCCAGCTGGGGCATAAATGTGAGTGAGACCCTATCCAAAAAATAACTAAAGCAAAAAGGGCTGGAGGTGTGGCTGAAGCAGTAGAGTGCCTCCCTAGCAATTGCCAGGTTAGGAAGGAAGGAAGGAAGGAAGGAAAGAAAGAAGGAAGGAAGACTGGTTTCTCTGGGTGGTGGAGGGATTGGAGGGGAGTAAGGGTAGGTGAGTGGATAGATTTGGATACTCTCTGGCACCTCAATATGGCGGGGAAAAGACAGTGAAATGCACTAATGGCAAGTCAAGGTGCTTGGGCTCTCCAGGGGCTGACTGCAGCCAGGCAAGTCACCAGGGGAGGAAGTGACTCCTTGATGTTTCTACAGGGCCTGGCATGGTACATACACGAGGGAGGTGCTTTTGTTTAATTGTTAAATTTGTTTCCTGTTTGTGGCCTTCTTTCTCACATGGGGATCCTCGTGGCCTCCCACCTGGGTGGTTAGGGCAGTCTCCTAATTGACCTCATACCCACAGGTTCTGGCACCTCCAACCCATCCTCTAAGTCAGCTGTCACACCACTCCCTTGCTCTGAGTTGGCTGGTTGCAGAGCCTGGAGTTGCACCAAAGTTCATTCACATGCAGCCAGCCACCTGTCCCTCTGGGCTGTGGCTCCAACTCCTCACCCTTGCCTCTGGGCAGACACCACTGTTGGGACTCAGAGTATGTTTGCAGAAGCAAGGAATGCATTCCTGACTGCTGCAGGTCCCCTGCCTGCTGCAGGTCCCCTGCCTGCTGACCGGCTGTACCTGTGACTGACCTTGAAGGTTGGGGTCCACACTTCACTCCTGCAATCCACCCACATTTCAGTACCTACCTAGCGGAGTACGGTGAGGGAATAGAAGAGGGAAAGGAGTGAAGGCATGTTTGATTCAGGGGAAAGACTGAAGATACTGATTTATCTTTGATGCTAAATAAAAATGTAACTTTAGCTGGATGCTGATAGCTCATGCCTGTTATCCTAGCTATTCAGGAAGCAGAGATCAGGAGAATCTCTGTTCGAAGCCAGTCCTGGCAAACAGTTCATGAGACTCTATCTTGAAAAAAATCCACCACAAAAGAAGGGCTGGAAGAGTGGCTCAAAGTGTAGGACCTGAGTTCAAACCCCAGTACTGCAAAAACAAAAATGTAATTTTAAATAGCTTTGCTTGAAGTGTAAGGGCAATCACTAATTCTATGACATCTAAAAGGTCGATGTTTTAAACTACTAGAAAGGCTGAAATGACCACATAGAAAGCAATCCTTCCAGTGAAAAATCAGGAAAGAAAAAAATGTTACCCAGAAAAAAAATAGATGTACAAGTTGATCTCTTTGAAAAAACAAAACATGGAGATGCTATTCAATGATTATTCTTTGGTGGTGGAAGTGGTCCAGAATTTTTCAACCTTTTTACTTTGTGTTTTTTCAAGGACCGTATACAATGGTAGACTCACAATGAAAACAAAACAGCCAACCAGACAAGTCCATCCATCTGCAAATGACTCACTGTTCCAGTCTTTCCTGACCCCTGGCTAACTCCCCATGCTCATGGTGCCTTTCCCATGACATTGAGTAAGAATAGCTGTAACTTCTGTAACTAAAGGGCTAGGCCCTAAGCTGTCTAAGCCTCAGTTTCCTCATCTGAAATAGGGATACTCTGAGTTCCTGTGTGATAAGGTTGTTAAGATGATGCCACCAAATATTTGCATATTAAATGCTTCATAGAGTGTCTGGCACAATATGAACTCAATAAACTTTTTCTGCTGTTACTATTATTAAATTTACTTTAATGCCAAACAATTCTCCCAGGCATTATCAACTTTCTACATGATGGAAAAATGGCTCAGAGATGGGGTGGGGGATATAGCTCTGTGGTTTAGTGTTTGTCTAGCATGCACAAAGCCATGGGTTCAATCTCCAGTACCACCAAAAAGAAAAAGAAAAAAAAAAGTTCAAGAGGCTAAGTAACTTGCCTGAAAACACATACCTAGCAAAGGGTTTCCCCGGAGGTTGGATAGAAGTTAATGGGTATACATGAAAACTTTAAGAAACCTGCCACAGTGAGTGAGAGGTGCCATCTGGGGATTGCAGGTGGTACTAAGGGAATTGAGGAGTAAATAAGTCCAATGAAAGAATAACCTGGGAAGCCTGCATGGGTGAAAAAACAAGAAGGTAAATATCTGATTTCCAAAACCTAAGAGGCAGTACAGCTGCTTCGTTAGCTAGCATTGGGCCCATCGGAAGAAAGAATGCTGCGGCTGCAGAAAAAAGTGGCTTTTATGGAATGTGGGCCCAAGGGACAAGATGTGTGAGCTACTTAGTCTCTACTCCTCGCAGAGAAACAGGCATGTTCTTGGTTTGAACTCAAGGTCTCATGCTTGTTAGGCAGATGCTCTATCACTCAAGCCACACCCCCAGCCCATTTTTGCTTTGGTTATTTTTCAGATAGGGACTGTATTTTTGCCCTTAGACTGTGATCCTCCTATCTATGCCTCCAAGTAGCTGGGGTGACAGGCATGTACCACCATGCCTGGCTTGTTTGTTGAGATGGGCTGTTACTAACTTTTTGTCTGGGCTGGCCTTGAATGACTACCCTCTTGATCTCTATCTCCTGTAGCTGGGATTACAGATGTGAGACACTATGTCAGGCCTGTTATAATCTACTTTCTTTTCCGTCTCATTTTTACTAGTATACATGAATTGTACAGGCGGGATTCATTGGGACGTTTCTGAACAGTCTCACATTGAACATTGGTAAGGTTTGTCCCCAGTAACCTACTTTTAATGAGCAGCCCAAAATGGCTGTGACATCAAGTGTATAACATTGATCTTACAGTTGTGCTCCATGTAGAGAGGGCCTTCTTTTGTCACATTGGTAGAAGAATATGAGTGTCGCCTATTTCATGATTACCTAGAACGCATCCCTAGATTAAGCTCAGCCAACAGTGTGGGCACATAGCCCAAGACTGCATTGCTGTGCTTGTATGTTGGTGCCACCAGCTGTCACAGGACACTGGAAACAATAAATGAATGCTCTGGAGCTTGTATTTTTGACAAGAATGTGGGCAAGATGGTGTTCACTTTACCACACCCCTTCCAGTCCATGGGGACCAGAGGAAAAGCAATTTCTGAACTCAGAAATGGCTGTGCTGCTTCTGTAACTCCAGTCTCATTTTACCCTTGGGACATTAAAAGCCATCTGATGACTGTGTTCCTTGTTTTTTTTTTTTTTTTTGGCAGTACTGGGGTTTGAACTCAGGGCTTCATGCTTGCTAGGCGGGCGCTCTACCATTCTACCAATCCTTTTTAGTGTTGGGTGTTTTTGAGATAGGGTCTCTCCAACTATTTGCCCATCCTCCTTAAACTGCCATCCTTCTGATCTCTGTCTCCTGAGTAGCTAGGATTACAGGCATAATCTACCTGCAAGGGCTGTGTTTCCATCTTTGAATTGTCTGCTAAAGAGTTCATTCCAAATCGTGACCTCCCCTTCCCAGCATAATGTTTATATTAAACTGTCTTTATATGTGGTTTTTCTAACTTCATTTATTCTGGTCATGATTTTTTATTTTATTGTGTTGTGTATAGGCTGTTTTAGATTTTGTTCAAAGTAAGGTTGATATAAGCATATACAATGTTCTATTGTAGGACTGGGTTTTACTATGACCTGGAAGGATCACAGTCTTAAGTCACCCCAGGGCAAAACATGGGGCCCTATCTGAAAAATAACTAAAGCAAAAAAGGGCTGAGGGTGTGGCTTAAGTAGTAGAGCCAAATATCCACATCTCCTGACTTGGTGGTCATCAAGCAACATTCTGATTGGCAGTTGGACTTTCCACCCAGGTATCTTGCTACTAAGAGACGGACACCCCAGACTGTGGACAAAAGTACTGGAGATCCAGGACCAGCCTTGAGTCTGTCCCAGTTTCTTTCCTGGGAGTGAGGATTGTTCTAGAGCTCAGAAGGAAGCTGTCTTGGGCTGGAGCTAGAACACTTGGCATTTGTCAGGTCCTGGTTTCTATCCCCATTCTCCCCACACACAGAAAAAAAGCAGGGGAGCTGCCTGGGAAAGATACACAGGGCAGCCAACTCCCTTGCCTCATGTTATAGAAGCAAACCCAGGGATGTTTTCCAGGGAAGAGAAGAGAAAAGAGCCACTCTAAGGAAGCAAACACCAGGACAGCAGGACTCAGCAGGGACAGTTCTTTGGACAGATTCCCTTCATTCTGCAGCAGTAGCTGTTGCTGGGGTCAGATTGGGGAAGCTCTCTAAGTCTCAGTCTGTATTTGTAAAACAGGGGTAATCATTATCACCTCCCTGTTCGTGGGGATTAAGTGAGATTAGTCACGCAAATCATTTAGCACGACTGTTACATTATTGCCTTTTTTATCTTTTGCAAGGCTATAAAGAAGGAAAAGGGGAGGGACCCGCGCTTCTCCACTAGAGGGCAGGCTGCGGAGGCTCTGCACGCAGCGGATGACCGCCCTGGGATCACAGGGAACCTCTCCACTCCCATCTTGAACTCCCTGATTCAAAACACATGATCTGAATAATTTAGAAGGGCCAAAGCCCCACACATCTCCACTCTCCATATTGTCATCCACTAAGGCTGATTGGTTTTTTTTTTAGATTTATTAGATCTTCTTGGGACAATTATAAAATAAATTTTCTTATGGAAAATTTCAAACTTTTGAAAGGAAAGAAAATAGTATAAAGAACTCCTATTTATCTACCATGCAGCTTCAACAACTGTTAACATTTGCCAATCTTGGAACAATGTTATTTTTTTTCACACTATATTATGTTCTATCTTATCCCTCTTAAAGAGGTATAGGATGGAAAAATTCACACTCCAGGCTCAATAAAATTACTATTCATTAGGAAAGTTCTGTAAATAGTAGCATTTTAACAGGAGGAGAGAGATTAATAAGCTCATTCAAGAAAATATCTTTGCGGAGAGGGAGGATAAAGGAGAATGATGGAGAAGGTGAAGTAAACTATGATATATTGTAAGAACTTTTGCAAATGTCACAATATACCCCTAGTACAACAATAATAAAAAAAATTTTAAAGAAAATATCCTTAATGTATGGTCCTGACCAATATCTAGGCAATGTGAAGACTCCTGATAAGACTCTCGTTACATATATATGCATATATATTCCTTGTGGAATTAAAAAATAGGGCATAACTTGGCTTTTGAATCTGCCCACCTTCGTCTTATCTATTTCCACTGTAATTCCATCCCTTTTCATAGGGAGGATGTTATAAGGAAGATCTCAGAGTGCCATTGAGTTCAGTTCCCTTCCTTAGAGTGAGAACAGAAGTTGGCTGGGCCTGGGAATGAGCCCAAGAAGGGTTTTAAAATGAAATCTGTTATATTTCTACTGAGTCATGTCTCAGGATAAATCACAGAGCACCTGTTGACTTGTTACATGTCTCAGTTCCTGAATGTGGGCCTTGGGGTCTCTCAGAGGAGCTGTCTGACATCAGGAAGGGGAAAGGTGTGATATCTGTTCTTCCCTTCTCTCATAGTAATAGACTCTCATTCCTAGTGGATTATACCATTCTCCAGACTTTCTCTGCAGTTAAATGTGGCCACATGACCAAGTCCTGGTCAATAGAATAAGAGAGAATGTAGTAGGAGCTATTTCAAGGAATATTATTATTATTATTGTTATTTTGGCAGTACTGGGGTTTGAACTTAGGGCCTTGTGCTTTCTGGGCAGGTACTCTAGCATTGAGCCATGCCCCCAACCATCAAGGAACATTCTTGAAACAGGAGGAAACTTGTTTTTTATTCCTTTTTTCTCTGTTTACCCAATCTCCTTCTTGAAATGTGATGGTTAAACTCTCTGCCTCCCTAGTGCTAGGATTATAAGCATGTACCACCACACCTGGCCTAAAGAACTCTCTTTATTCCTAAAGTTTTGACCCCAAACTCTGTTGTGGCCTTAGTGAACTAGATTAGTGACCTGTGTAATCATAAGGACTCTTTGCCTAGACAAAATCAAGGATGTGTAGTAGCTTGCCTCAGCCTGCCCCTTTTCATGTCTCATGAGTCATTTCCCTTGGGCTTCCCAAAGAGGCTTGAAGTGCCTTCGAAGGAGGCTCTGAGTAAATCCCAGGTCACCAGCCTTCAAGAGTGGCCTTGCCTGGAATGTCTGCAGTCCATGTCTCCCTCAGGACCCCACAGGATATTAGGGCTGGTAGGTAGCTGCGAAGGGCTTTGGGATTTAGGACCCTGCTTACCTCATCTTTGGAGATTGACCTACATCTGGCAGAGTCCAGAAGGTGAAATTGAGGGGCTGTGCACAGAGACCTGGGAACAGAGCGTGTCAAATGTCAAGAGCTGCTGTCTTTCTGTTGGGCTCTGGCCAAGACTGAGGGGGACAGTCAATACACTGGGCCTCCCTGGCCCTGGTGTACAGGCTCACTTGTGACCACAGTGGCTTCATCGACAGGAGGTTCATAGAGCCTTGGGTTTCTGGAGGGGTAGGGGAAATCAGAAGAGAGGACCAGATGGAATGGTGGAGAAGGCAGGCTCTGCATTGTACTTGATTGTTTGAAATGTGAGATGCTATGTTTATAAAAATTGTCCCAGGATATCAGGATAAAGGGTAAGTGAGCGTGATCTACAGTGCACTGGAAGGAAAAATCAAAAGTCCGATAAACTTACAAGAGGGGTCTCCATCGTACACTTTAAATCTCTCAGAATGTAGGAATGTCCAGAGAAGAGGCAGTCTGCGTAGTTGATGGAGCTTTTTGTACTTTTTAAAAAGCCCAATATTAGTCTTGCTGTTTTAATGAGTATTATCTCCCAAATGAGTTTTTATTAGACTATTTTAAATTTTTATCAAATTTATCCACATATATAATTTTAAAAACAAACAAATTCTACCAGACTTACAGCAAAAAGCAAAGTCACAAGCATACTAGACAAGCATTCTACCACTGAGCCAGACCCCCAGACTCTCAATTGGTTTTTATTTTCCTATTTATTTTCCTTTTTTTTTCAGTACTGAGGTTTGAACTCAGGGCCTACACCTTGAGCTGCTTCACCAGCTTTTTTTTTGTGATAGGTTTTTTCGAGTTAGGGTCTCAACCTGGGCTGGCTTCAAACCTTGAGCCTCCTGATCTCTGCCTCCTGAGTAGCTAGAGTTACAGGCGCGAGCCACACTGGCACCAGGCTTAATTTTTTTTTACAAAATTTTTTTTTTTTTGGCAGTACTTAGGGCCTTGCACTTGCTAAGCAGGCACTCTACACCACCAGTCCACTAATCTTCTAAAAAGGTTTTAGAGAGATTTCAAAAGGGAGCTTTTGAAGTGTCTGGACCTGTTGATCCTGGGATGTCCCTCAGCATCATGCTGAGGTTTCAGTGTCACCTCCTTCTGTGAAGGATACCATGTCCTTATCTCTCTTGATCTAACCCCTCACTTTGATAGAACACACATTCTAGTAACTTCTTGAGGAAAGAGGTAAGGAAAAGAAAATGCCTTAATTATTATTATTATACTTGATTAATACATGGTTTACTGAGTATAGAATTCAAAGTTGCAAAGTTTATGTCTAAAATTTGAAAACACTGTTCCACTGTCTTTTAGTTTCCAATGTCATTGTCTAAAAACCCTATACACCTATATTAGTCAGCTTGCTGTTACTATGACAAAATACCTGAAATAATCAACTTACAAGGAGGAAAGATTTATTCTGGCTCACGGTCACTTGGTCCTGTTGCCTTGGACCATGGCAGAACAGTATATCACAGCAGTAGTGTTTGGCAGAGTAGGCCTGTTCCCCTCATGGTGGCAGGGAAACAAAGAAAGAGGCAAGAGGAGGGACCAGGGTCCTAATATCCCCTTCAAGGGCATGCTTCCAATGACCTAACTTATTGTACTGTTCCAACTCCTAAAGGTTTCACCACCTCCAAATGGTGACACAGGTTGGAGACCAAGATTTCAACACATGGGCCTTTCAGGATATTTATAATCCAAGTTATAAACTGGGCATGGTGGTGCACATATGTAATCCCAGCACTCAGGAGGCTGGGGTATGAGTATCTCAAATTCAAGTCCAGCCTGGACTACATATGAAGAAAAGAAAGGAAGGAAAGAAGGAAGGGAGGAAGGAAGGAAGGAAGGAAGGAAGGAAAAGAAAAAGAGTGCTGATGGAGTGGCTCAAGCTGTAGAGAGCCTGACTAACAAATGTGAGAACCTGAGTTCAAGTCCCAACCCTCCCCCCAAAAAACAAAAACAAAAAACATAGAAATAAAAAAAGTAAAAGAAAAAAATCGTCTAAGTCTCCATCTTTTTTTATGTGACCTGTTTTTTCTATTCTTTCTACTCAAATTTTAGGATT
The DNA here is from genome assembly GCF_047511655.1 of Castor canadensis. Classification (NCBI taxonomy): domain Eukaryota; kingdom Metazoa; phylum Chordata; class Mammalia; order Rodentia; family Castoridae; genus Castor; species Castor canadensis. Next base: position 25,106,248 of record NC_133393.1, read on the forward strand.
TTTCTTTGTCCCAGTATTTGTGTGTGTGTGTGGGACTGGGGCTTGAATTCAGGGCCTACACCTTGAGACACTCCACCAGACCTCTTTTTCGAGATAGGGTCTTGTGAACTATTTGCCCAGGCTGGCTTTGAACCACGATCCTCTTGATCTCTGCCTCCTGAGTAGTTAGGATTACAGGTGTGAGCCACCGGTGCCCAGCCATCCCCAGTATTTTTTAAATGATGATTTTAAAATTCATGATGACTTGTCATGGATTTCATCCTTTTGTTGGACACTTGAGGTCTATCTCAGTCTAGAATCTTATGTCTCTCAGTTCTGGAAATTTTCCTTGAATTATTTCTTTGATAATTTCCTCTCTTCTGTTCTCTTTGTTCCTTTTAGAATCCAATTATTCATCCAGATTAACTATCTTACTTCCATATATTTTCTATACTGTTCATATTCCTCCCTTGCTTCTTTTGAGATTTCTTCAACTTTACTTTTTTTTTTTTTTTTGGTGGTACTGGGGTTTGAATTTAGGACCTCACGCTTGCTAGGCAGATGCTCTACCACTTAAGCCATTCCTCCTGCCCTCGAGATTCCCTCAACTCTAAATTCTAGCACTCCTATTGAACTTTTTTCTTCTGTCTTCTTTTTGGTAGTACTGGGGTTTGAACTCAGGGCCTCACACGTTAGGCAGGCACTTACTACTTGAGCCACTCTGCCATCCCTCCTCTTCTTCCTTTCTCTCTCTCTCTCTCTCTCTCTCTCTCTCTCTCTCTCTCTCTCTCTCTCTCTCTCTCTCCTTTTTTCTTTCTCATTTGGCCTTCTGGCAGGGACTTGCCCTTGCCAGTCCCTTACTAGTCACTCTACTGCTTGAGCCATGCCCCCAGGCCTCCTATGGAACGTTTTTATTTTGAAATTGTAATTTTCATTCACAGTTTCTTTTTAGTTCTCTAAATATTCATTTTTATAACCTCTTGTTTTTTTCCATGGAGAATTCTTACAAGAACACTAATTGCAGTGGGTTTTATTACTTAATTCCTTGCATTGACTCTATTTCATCTGCTTCCAGTCCCTTCACTTCAGTGGTTTTCATCGCATGTTGACTGCGATATCACTTGTTGCCTCTCAACCCAGAATCTTAACCGCTCTGTGATGACAGAGCTGAAGCGATTCTTACAGCGAGCGCGACATAAGGCTTGTCAGTAGAGGGCGCTGGAGAGACATGGTTGGAAGAAAGTTTCTCTGGCTGGTTGTAGGGGCAGCGGGCTGTGACTGTCGCTGCAGTCAGTGGCCCGCATCAGTGGCCCGCGCTGGGACTCCCAGTGGACTCTGCTCCAGCTACGAGCTGAGAGCGTGCGTCCCCTCAGCGAGCTGGTCCTGACACGGATACTGCAAGCCTCGGCGGTTTCCCCTACCCCATTCGCTCTCTGTCCCCCCCATCACCACAAACCAAAGTTCGCCTCTTTCCCTTGGCTGTGCACGGGCTTTGGCTCTAGTGTCATCCGTCACTCAGGGGTTCTACACACCAGCGGTGAGGTCCGGATGCAGCTTTGTCTGTCTTTAGGTCCTCTTCCTTCACCCTGGGGTCTCCTTCTGAGTTCTCCTTACATCTTTATAGCTACTCTCTTGTTACAGTCAATAACAATCCTTATTTTAAACTTTCCTTGTCAAGTTAAAGCTTGGCTCCTGTCTCCTGACTAGACCTCCAAGATGCAATAATCCTTGACCTTCAGCTATTTGGAATCTCCAGGTGTGCCGATGGGTAGGGTCTCCAGTGGGCTTCCCTGTAGTGAATCCAGCTGAACTTTCTCCAAAGTAACCTTGTGTTTAGGACCCACTGAGGCAAGGTGTGGAGGGGAGTATATCTAAACAGAGATAATTTTATATAAAGAATTGCTAACCGCACATCAAAATTCAAGAAGATCAGAAAAGGCAATGAGGTAGCACAGAGATAGAAGGTGTGGGAAGCAGTGACCTTCCCTAAGGCTGGGGACACCAAGGGAAGAGTTTAGGATCATTCAATAATAGAATCTGGGAGGAAGGACCCATGGGGCTGGAGGACATGCATCTGAGGAGGGGCCTGGCCTGTGTGCTGAGCTGGTGTAACTAAGCTGCTGTCAACTGGTGCTGCCAGGCTGAAGACATTCACTGAGGTGATGCTGATGGGATTGGGAAGCAAACAGGAAGAGCTGAGCACGTCCTCCTTCAGTCCAGGTCCCTCTCTCCTCCTCAGAGGCAGGAGTAGAAGGGAGTGTTTGATGCTGACTGATTGATCATAGCTTAATGCCCATGAGAACCCCCATACTGATGGCATGTGTAGGTGTTTTTCTTGGTCTGGTCAATATCTCCAGAGCAGATTTCTCCATTAATCTTCCTGGGGCAGGTCTGGCTGTTGGAGTCTCAGGACTGCCTGGGGGAAAGGGTCAAGAAGACTTTCTGCTTTGGATACAGGCTTTTTCTTAATCCTAAATCATTTTCTTCATGGTTCCCAGGACTTCTGTGGTGGGGTTCAACCTTTGAGCAAACCACTCATCAGGGTGGACTATACAGGGTCACTGTGTTTGTGGGGTGAGTCAACCTCTGGTTCCACGCCTTCTGGCACCCTGCTCCCAGAGGCACTTGTGTCTCCAGTCCCTCCTGGGGTGTAGCTGTGTGAAATGAGCCAGTCTGGGATTCTCTTGTCTTGGAGGTGCTTTCACCTGCTAAGACAGCTGTTCATTTGCTGTTTAGTTCCTGCTTTGTATACTCATCTGTCTACTTATTTAGATTGTGTAGTTTTACTTATTCATTTTGCCTTTGTAGATGCTTGACTTTTTAAAACCTCTTTATCATGTTTTGGGGACTTTCTGGTGGGGGCAGAAGGCTGTGTTCAATTAGCCACATGAAAGCTAAGAAGACCCACTTGAGTTTGTTGTGTGGACATGGGGCTCTGGGTACCCAACTTGATTACAGTTCCATGTGGCAGTGAAAGCCATGAAGCCTTTCTTGTCCCCCTCTCCCCCAGGTGCAGTTGGGTCTCTGCTTCTGTATTTGCCTCGGTGCATCTCCAACAAGACCCTTTCCTCATAGAGAAGACAGTCATGTGCTCTGACCCATATGTCATTTTAGGAGAGATCTTTCAGGAACAAGAGAGAATTTCAGTTTCATTTTATTTTTGTTGGCATCTGGCTAATCATCAGAAATAAGGCAGAGTTGATGTAATGGGGCTAATTTGCATTCCCTGTTTTTTGATGCTTTAAAAATGACAGTTTTTAGACAGCTGCCAAAAGCAGAATGAGTATTGGGGTGGATCTTGCAGCAATATTAAGAAGTGTAAAAATGACTCTTTTATTGCTCAATATGTTTTTCCTTCTGTTAAAAAATAACATTTATCAGATTTGGAGTCTTTAAGGATAAAATATATAGTATAAGAAAATAAAAAGCATCTCTAACCCTAATACATTTTTCCTTCTGTTTTTTCAATTGGATATATGCTTCTATTTAACTTTGTGTCATAGACAATCTCCTACCTTTAAAAATTCTTCATAAAATAATTTAAAATTTTTGTCTTGTATACAGTTTTGTTACACTTGTTATAATGTCTCACCATTATAAGTAATGCTACCATAAGCATTCCTGTACACAAAGGCTCTTGGTACTACTATCAGAGTATTTCCAAAGAGATTATACTCCCTGCTAGTATTATGTATGAATGCTCTTTGACCATACCTTCGTAAGAACTGAAATATTTCCTCTTAAAATATTTCCTTTGCAATGCCTTTTTCAAGCCACTATCTGAGCAATGCAAATATGCTTTTGTTTTGTTTTTTGGTGGTAGTACTGGGGTTTGAATTCAGGGCCTCATGCTTGCTAGACAGGCATACTCTATCACTTGAGCCACTCCTCCAGCCCCCCAAATATGCTTTTAAATAAGCTAGATGCATTGTGGCAGCTAGAGATCAAGTGTGTGTGTGTGTGTGTGTGTGTGTTACGATCTCATTAACTTTAACCAGAAAGGATTTTAAGGATGAATGATTTTAGTAACTAAATAGGACAAACAATCACCATATTAATTGTTATAGAAATTGAAATGATTGCCTTTGGCAGATACTTTCTACAATTAATTTGGTATATTTCACTTAAGCATATAGAAAATTAAATACGTATATTTTGCAGGCAACCCTGGGATATTGGTTTCTGTCTTTAGAAGATCCTCTGAGTAACTTCTAAGGTTTTTCTGTGTCCAGTGACGGGTTTTGATTTTTTTTTTTCAAAATAAGAATGGTATTAGTTCTGTTGTAGCAACATGAGATTAGGAACCAGGTCTGTTTTAGTAATGCTTTGTGACATAGTGGGTGACTCAGTTAATCCCTGATTCATGAGTTGGAGCAATCCCAAAATGGCACATTATCTGGCTCAGGTGTTTCTACAGGTATTCTGAAGAACATCCCCATGCAGAGGCACAGGGTCTCCCATCCAGGTTCTGCAGAGGCAGAGAGCCTCAGTTTTCATGGGGCCCTGCACACTTAAGATCCTATGGAAAGGTCAGCAGCAGAAAATACACACCCTAAAGTTGCCTAGCAGAGAATGTGAACTAGATTTTCTGGTATATGATTTCTATTAATAGCCAGCAGGAATAAAAGTTATTTTAGAGATGATTATATAAGGGACATTTGATTCTCTTGCTTCTAAGTTTTCAAAATTCTGTCAGTGGATGACAAACATGGATCTGTCATAAGCTACTTTATGTACTGTTTTTATTTATATATATATAAATATAAATATAAAATATTTATAAATATATTTTATAAATAAATAAATATATATATATATTTTTTTTAGCCTTTCCTGAAATCTCTTTCACTCAGTTGTGATTGTGGTTTATGTTCTGCCTTTCTCTTTGTCTAAGTTGCTAAGTTGCTACAGCAAAAAAATCACACAAAAATAGTTACTGAGTTTGCTACAGTTTTATTGATACTTTTTACCTTTACAATATCTGGTATCCCTTTATAATGATACAATATGAGAAACTTATTTTAGAATGTAAAGGTTCTGTTTGATGCTTTTGTTCATAAGGACCACTAGATGCCTCTGCTGAGAGTGTGGGCTTAAGCAACTGGCTGCATTTTGGACCATGAGTTTTTGCATGCCCCAGCCATGGCTGATTAGTCCACAGACAGGCACTTGATTCAAGTCCAGCCAATCAACAGGTAGGCCAGTGTCTGGCACTAAACCAATTAGATTCTTTCCATTAGGAATTCACACCAAGAAATATAAAGAAGTGTCTGGTAGTAGAAAGAGAATTTTGATCCAAAATTATTTTTTTAGTAGTACTGGAGTTTGAACTCAGGGCCTCATGCTTGCTAGGCAGGCACTCTACCAATTGAACCACACTTTTAGCCACATCCCAGTCCAAGAATTTTGAAAGAAGTTTATTATAGGGGATAAGAATTTGGACTTTGGAGTCAAAACTAGGTTTAAATCTTGGTTTTATAACTTAGTAAATGTGTGACTCTGAACAAATTATTTGACCTTCCTATACTTCAGTTTCCTCAAAGTGGAATCATAGTGTTATTTAAAAGTATTGTTGTAAAGATTAGATGTACTAGGTGCTAGCATAGACTTGGCACTAAATGGTAGTGATGACAATGGTGATGATGGAGGAGGAGGAACGAGGCTGAAAGGGCTTTGATTTGGAATGAGGAGGGAAGCAAAGTCTAGACGTTAGGAAGTAGAGGAAGAATTATATAATGAGTCAATATCAGCAGGAAAAAAAAATGGGCCTAGAGGACAACAGCCAGGTCACTCTGATGGCTGACAAATGAAGACTAAAAGAGAAAGGGCAGCAGGGGGAACAGTATGCAACTGGGGAATAGTAGGTTTAGTTTTTCTTTTCTTTGGATAAAGTGAGATGGGCTGACTGAGCAAGCTGCCTCAGTTGTTTACAGATTCTTCTAGAAACCTTGAGAACTCACTGTGGAGCCTCTCTGTAGGCTATCTGTCTCTTTGGAACATCATCCTATGTCCTTCCATTGGCACCACCACCTCAGTTAGGCCATGGTGGCACTTCTGTCCCATCGGACAGTCTCACTCACATTACAAAGCCTTTTCTGGGCCCAGTTTGACTGTCCCGTGATGCCACACCTCCTTCTCCTCTTAATTCCAAATTTGTTTCCTCTTTGAGCCATCGGACTTTTAGGTTCCAAGATTTGTTTTTCTTTCCTTACTCTCCAATCTCTAGAGGTTTTTGGGCAGAGCTTAGAAAACTATATATGAAGAAATGGAAAAAATATTGCTTTCCATGGGAGTTTAGAGTCAGTGACCTTTAAAATCCAACAGGTGGAAAACTTCAAAGAAACCTGGAACCACACGGTAAGTTTAAGGAAATAGAAAACAGGGTTTTGTTCCAAAAATCAGTTTGTTATGTATTTGACAGAGTCTAAGTTCTTTACTGTAGTATAGTGTTACAGTTAGTGTTTTTTCCTCACTTCCTATAGATATTTGTATATTGAGTGATTGACATCATTTTAAAGTAAAATTTTAATTGCATCTTGAGAGCAGCATTTTTCACCTTTGGAAAATTGTTTCGGAACTTATATGGGAAATCAAAGCCAGATTGGTTTGATTTATAAGCATTCCATTAATTTATAGGAGCTTATCAGAAATTAGTAAAGTAAATATACTGACATTACATTAAGCAGGAAATAAAACAGGGTGTTAAAGGATGTGTAACAAATTGCATGGCTCCTTCTCTTTCCTCTACCTTATGCTTCTAGCTCCCTTCTCCTATCTTGCTGATAGTGTTTTCTAACCCTGCAAGCTTTCGTAGAATTGGAAAGGATTAGAAAGGGTGGGAGGTGGGAGTGGGGAGCTTCAGGAGAGTTCTTTCTTGCCTGGCATGGTTGTAAGAGGGCTTTGTATTCCCTGGAAATGGTAGGTCTTAAGTCTGGTTCTTAGCAGGGTGCAGTAATGCACAACTGTTGTCCCAGGACTTGGAAGGCTAAGGTAGGAGGATCATGAATTGGAGACCAGTCTGGCTGCATAGTGAGACCCTGTAGAAACAAAGGAAGGAAGGAAAGAAGGAAGGAAGGAAGAAAGGAAGGAAAGAAGGAAAGGAAGGAAGGAAGGAAAGAAGGAAAGAAAAAAAAGACCCAGACATTGTATGCTCATATGAATAAAAGAAATTTAAAAAAGAAAAGAAAGCTGCTTTTCCATCCTTGGGTGCTCCTATAGATTCTTCTGAAAACCTGTGGTTGTTGCTGAAGACCACTCAACTGCAGTTCCCTGCTACAAAGGAGGCCCTCCTGCCTTCCTTCCTAGGAATGGTGCGATCACTTCGGCGCTTGTTCACTACTGTAGGTGGCCATGTCAGACATGGCTTGCCTTCTGGTGTGGTTCACAGCTAGTTAACTGGAAACACTCCCTCAGCCTTTGCCTGAAACCTTACTGATTTAGGCCCCAGGCAGCTCTTCTCCCACACTCCCATCCCCAGGACGGATAACTGGCCTGTCTCCTACTACTAGGTGTGGAGGCAAGCATCAGACACCAACTGTTGTCCAATAGGGAGTGAGAAGATCTATACTGAAACATTCCAAAAAATTGGTCTTATTCTGAATTAGATGTTTATTTATGTACAGAAAATGATAATGCTTAACACCTGATGGTAACAAAAGAAATTCTGGAATTTTCTTGATCTAGGGGCAGGAAAGAAAGAAATGATAATTGATTGATTGTCATGGAAACCATGTCCACAGCTACTTTGCTGTTTTGACTGTCACTGCATATTGTTTGAAGGACTACGCTATGAGAAAAATATAGCCATTTCTTGATTTAACTATTATCTTGGCAAGACAGGCAACAAGTGCACCATATCCGTTAATAAATGGATAAACTAAGTAAATGAAGGCTGAGAGAGATTAAACACACTATTAAGGAACAGAACTAGATAAGAAGCCAGGTTTTCTGCTATCTTATCTGGTATGTTTTCATTCTGTAACTCATGCAAGGTTATAGAACCACTGACTCAGGACATTAGTGTGGCAAAGATCAACAGAAATCTCGAAGTCACTAGAACAAAAGTCCCACAAATTTTGGCAAGGTGCCAAGTCTCCAGTGTACCTTAAGGGTGGAAGTCAGTACTTTAAGTGCTAAGAATTAGTACTTTAAGTGCTAAGTATTAACAAAATGTGCACAGAATGAATGGATGGATGGATGGTGTAACCAGTTAGTTTATAAGTTAGTAAGCAAAGCTCCAGAAATGTTAAGCAACTTTCCAAAGGTCACTTATTATATTTTGTCAATTATAAGACATGTAATTATTCTCCCATTTACTGCCTCTCAAATCTTACAATCTATGGCATGTCATAGCTTAATTGGCTGTTTTTCTTTTTTAGTGGTACCTAAAACAATGGTATGCTTTCCAGCAAATGGAGTCTTTAGAGTCAATGGTAGGTGTTTGGGCCTACGTGCCAGCAAAGGCATGCAAAGAGGGAACTGGGGTATGACACTGAGCTACCATGCAAAGCCCGCTTTCTGGGAGGCACTCCTAAGTAGGCAGGTTCCAGGAGAGGCACTCATTCCAGTTATTGCCACTAGAGGGCACGTGAGAACATTTCATCTGGAGGATGCAGGCAGTCCCTGAACCTCTGACTGACCCTGTTTGTTGCCATAGATACTGTTTCCATAGTTGCTTTGGCTGTCATTGACATGTTTTGTATGCTAAACGTGTATTCTGAGCAAATCTTCATCCATGTCACAATTTAACAACTTTACTACACCAAGACTTTTTACTGGCCAGTTTTCATCAAGTGTAAGATTCATGGTATTTGACATAACAAGTAATTTCTGCTTTTTAAAATGTTTACAGCCTCTGTGATTCTGTATCCAACCCTACACTATACTTCCGCTCCATTTGCAAATTGAGTATCAACTGCAAGCTGCTAAACCCAGGCAGTGAATACTAATCAAAACTCAAAAGAATGGGTCTGTTATGGTCCCAGTGTAAGAGAAACTCCCCTGCCCCATGGTGCAACTGAAGCTTTCTGTTTGTCTGCCCAATTGGTTACATCGCTAGTGGGAAATACCACTGCCGAAAGCACTATGAATTTTTTAAATGGTTCCTCCAAAAGAATGTGGAGTATTGAGGCATTTCACAACTTTTATATCCATGCAACAACATCCTTTAGCTTCTGCCAGGCGCCTTAAAGATAGAAGCTGTGTATATGGTTCCCACTGTGTTGAGAATCATGTATGTATCCTCAGGAAAGAGCTGATGGATGACTAAGTGAGTCATCACATGTAGCTTTCTCCAGGTGTAAAAGTAGATGTTAATCTATAAATACCTTGAAGAAGATTTGATTCACTGCTGCCTCAAAAACTCTGGGTGGAGTCCACCTTTCAAATTCTTTGAGGATGGAGATGTTGGAAATATTGTTAAAAGGAGAATTCACTATCAAAGGCAAACAAATGCCACAATTGTCGAAATTGACACCATTATAGATGTAAGGATGGTTTTGGGTGTCTGTAAATATTTTCCAGACTAGGAACTCCCCAAGAGTGAGGGCTGTTCTGATTTTCTTGCTTGGCTCAAGACCCAAAACAGGTTAAAGGAAACCTGAAAAAGACAATGAAAGTTAAAGGTTTTCCCACCAACAGATGATTTTGTCAAGAGGATGTTGAATAATTGTCTATCACCTGGGATTCCACCCAAATGAGGCAAAAGGTGAATGATTGCAGAGACAGAGACATGAGCTAAACTTTCCCTTCCTACTCCACCTTGCCATGTGATTTGGGACAATTTAACTTCTCTGAGCCCTTTCCTTCCTTCTTCCCTCCCTCCCTCCCTCCCTCCCTCCCTTCCTTCCTTCCTTCCCTTCTCTTCCTCTCCTTCCTTCCTTTTCTTCCTTCCCTTCCCTTATGTCCCTTCCTCCCTCCCTCCCTCCCTCCCTCCCTCCCTCCCTCCTTCCCTCTTTTCATCAGTGTTTCACTATGTAGCTTAGGCTGGCCTCAAATTCCATATCCTCCCACTTCAACCTCCTGAGCTCTAGGATTATAGGAATATGCCACCATACTTGGCTTCAGTTTTTGCATTTCTTTTTTTTTTTTTTTTTAAGTTTTTGCATTTCTAAGATGTGATGATTTCCTATCTCACAGAGCTAATGTGAAGGTGAAAAGAGACCAGGCATATGAAAGCAGCACAAAGTACCCCATAAATATGCCATAAGTCTCAGGTCATCCCTTAGGAAGCTTTCCTTGACCTGCTCAGGTTGATCCAGGGGCCCCCCTCTCTGGGCTCCAACCCAACACATTTCCCTATTATAGCTCTTAGCATTTTTGCGCTGTAATAGCTGTGCTTTGTTTGCTTGTTTTCTGTCTTTGAGGATGAGGACTAACTCATTCACTTTTGTTATTCTGCCATCTCTGTTCCCAAAAGAATTTCCACCATATTCTAGATACTCACTTAAAAGAAATCTTAATTTCTGTGTGTTTCTATACAAAACCAAAACAGAAGAAAACATGCAAGCATTCATTTATTCCAAAACATGTATTTCATCCAGCTGAAGATGCCATTGGCTGCAAAGTGCACCATTATTTACATCCCCTACCGAAGACTAAAGCCCATAACGTGCCGTCAGTGATAAGACATGTCTCCTCCACTTTGTAGTACAACTGGGAAAACGTGCATCTTAGGATGGACAACGCACAGGATTGAGTTATCACTCTGACCCTTATGTTGTCCCCAGACTTCTGTTCTCAAGAAACTGACATTCTAGTGGAGGGAGGCAGACAGTGAACAAATAATTAACACATAAACTTAAGTCCAGCTGTGATCAGCTCCATAAAGGACATGAATATGGTGATAGAGGCTGAAGGGAGGAGTCTGCTTTCACATAAGTCACAGGGGAGGGCCTTGACTAGATTTGAAAAATGACTATGTGTTTGCTAAGGTATCAAACGATACCTTACAAAGGGAGGGTGTTGAATCACTATTGCAGGAAAACTCACCAAACGTTGTCATCGGTGAAGACAGGAGACTGGACTAGAATGTGCATTCACAGACATTTTTGTGAGGGGTGACACACCTAAACAGGAACAAATCCAGCTCAGGCACAATTCTACTTGGGGCGTACTCACCTGGTCTCTTTATCTGGGCAGCATAGTGATAGTGTGTACCAACTGGGTCCATCTGCATTTGGTACCGCTCCTTAATTATACCTTCTCTGCCCTTTAAACACTGGACTTTACAAAAAGAAAAGGGGGATTAGCCAAGTGGTGTTAACTTACACAATGGAATGTGCACCCTAAAGTGATGGCAAGCAGATAGCTACAATACGTCACAAGTGTCATATAAGTATGAGTATACTATTGTTTGGGAACCAACTACCAAATCTTGTAGTTCAAGGTCCCAGGAGTTGTTAGGGAGGTTTTCCCCCTTGTTCTTTGGAGCTTCTTTTTATTTTTTTCTTCTGGATGCTTCTGTAGCATTTTCTCCCGTCTCTTCTGACCAGATATGCCCAGGCACCTATCTGTGGGTACTCAAAGCAGCAGCACCTTGCAGAGGTGACCACGTTCTAGAGAACAGGGCAATGTGTGAGTTGACGGGAGCTGATTCAGTAAAGACCTCTGGTAGAACTCTTGACATAAGAGGACATGGGGACCTGGGGCAATTTGGACTAGCCAGTTGCTATCGACACTAGGATATCCCTCAGGTCTTGACCCTACATTAAACTGGGATCAGCAAAAATGACTGAGACTGAATTTCCTTCTCACCTGACAGGAGCAGAACTTACCATGATTGAAAGAAAATAAAAACTCTTGGTATTTCTTGCATCCTAAACTTTCAAGGCTAAGAGTCATACTTGCTATGTTGTTCACAGAGATCTCATGGTCTCTGCAGTTGCGCAAAGCTGTCCTCAATATGCAGAAACAACTCTGCAGACTTCCTCAGCTAGAATTTTCAGCTCTAGCAATTTCTTTCTCTATTGCACAAACCAAGCATTGCTAAGACTGCAAAAGCTCTGTGCCCTAGAAGGTCAAGCCAGGCTCTGGAATTCCTTCTGCTTACCACGGCCCATTGATGAACGGCCCAGCCTGTACTGCAGAGGGAGGATTTTCTAGAAACACACCTGACTTCCTGATCATATGTCAACTAAGGACTCTTCTGTAACCTTTCAAGCTTGCAAAGCGGGCTCTCTACCGCTTGAGCCACATCTTCAGTCCATTTTGCTTTGGTTATTTCAGAGATGGGTGTCTCACGAGCTATTTACCTGGGTTGGCCTCGAATTATGATCCTCCCGATCTCACCCTCCCAAGTAGCTAGGATTACAGACATGAGCCGCAGGCATCCAGCTTCATAAATATCTTTTCTTTTAAAAGGATTTAAATCTTTTAAATAAACAGACAAATATCTGTTTAGTGCTTATTTAGCCAATTCAATTGTTTCATTTTAAAGACTGGGAAAAAGACTCTGAGAAGTTGAGGAACTTGCTTCAAGAGTGACCAGCTGACTGATGATGAATCTCTGAGCCTTTTTATTTCCTTGGTGTTCTGGTGCGTTTTTCACTTGTCATCTCACATAAAAACTATCAGTGCACCTGTCATTCTTGAAACCTGTCTGGTAAGCAGTTTGAATCTCACCCAACTGCAGCCAAAATATCTGGATGATAATAGGCACTGTACAAACACAGACTTAAACTGGATTCTAATATTTTAAATTATTATTCTGTGCTTCTATACCATAAAAATTCTTTAACAATATAATGTTGCTGATAATACTTCAGGGTGAGCAGACAGTGATCAACTATATTAAAAATATTTTTTTGAGATAGGGTCTTGCTATGTTCCCCAGACTGGTTTCAAACTCATGAGCTCAAGTGACCTTGCTGTTGCCTCAGCCTTGTGAGTAGCTGAGACTACAGCCACATGTCACAACACCTGTTTGTCAGGTTTTTTTTGTCCCTTACTCCTCAAGGGGCTGTTGTATTCCATGCCCTGGCCTTGACTGTGGTCTCAGCCATTTTAAGGCCTTTCCAATGAAAGAACTTCCCCTCCCCCTGACTCATAGAGGCAGAGAGGTTCTTGCAGAGGTCAGCTGAACGTCGTGTTCCTTGTTTCACACCGTCTGAGCTGAGACTCAGCTACATGCTACACTGACTTGACCACAGGAGGTACTCAATACATACTTGTTTGAGTGATCAACTGGCTACAGCCTCCCAACAGACCAGCAAGGGATAGCCTTCCGCTCACATACAGACTGAGAGAGACAGAATGAAAAGTATAGATTGTCTGGCCTGTGTTAAGCACTAAGTAACTATATTGTTGAATGAACTAATGCAGAAATGTACCACAGACAGGAGAAAAACCTTTGCTTTATGTATTTTATCAGGTAATGAGTATCTCTTATGTCTGAGTTTTGTGTATCTCTCCCACAGAGATTTCAGGACCAAACATGGTAGAAAGTAAGGGTAATTTTTTCTGAGGAAGTAACCAAAGCCAGACAGAACTAGGAGGTGCTCAAAGCAGACAGATATCCTTTCTTTTGGAGGTACTGGGGCTTGAACCCAGGGATTCTGCTTGAGCCACGCCTCTAGCCCTTTTTGCTCTAGTTATTCTGGAGACAGGGTCTCACTTTTTGCCCAGGCTGACCCTGACTACAATCCTCCTTGCCATCACTGGGAGACAGGTGCACATTATCACACTCAGCGTTTTTTCCATTGATATAGAGTCTCACAAAACGTTTTTTGCCCAGGTTGGCCTGACCTGGAACCTCGATCCTCCTATCAGCTTTCCAAGTAGCTTGGGATGACAGATGTGCACTACAATACCCAGCTATTGGTTGAGATGAGGTCTCACAAACTCCACATCCCTCCCCTCTAATTCAATCCTTCTGATTTCAGCTCCTAAGTAGCTAGAATTATAGGCATGAGCCACCAGTGCCTGTCAAATAGGTGTCCTGAGTGTCCTTGATACGGTTATTCCAGGGTCCAGCTGCCTTCCTTATCTGGTGGCTCTAGAGCTAAGACCACCACCCCTGGAAGCCTGAGGTCATACATCATGTTTCATTCAGGGTCTGGTTTTTTAGAACCATCTGTAGTTACTGCTGGGTCTTTCTTATGATGCATTCTAGTCCATGGCATAGGGGTGATAAACAACCCTGGCAGGCGGATTTAATAGATGCAGGAAACACTATTTCTAGGAAGGAAAGAAGAGAAAGATCATCTCTAAACCCTAGTGATTGGTGAATTATTGACATCTGTCAAGCCCATCCTGGCTCTATGACTCTGCCTATGTCAGCATCTTCTTCAGAACCTGACAATTCACCACTAGAGACACATGCTTTTGAAAAACACTTGGAGTCATACCACTCTGGACTGCTCTGTGCCAGTTCTCAGAAGCCTGGTTTGGAGGATCTTCCTATCTTTTCTTCTTTTTCTTTTTGAGACAAGGTCCTGCTATGTAGCCCAGGTTCAATGCAATCTCATGGTCCTCCTTTCTCAGTCTCCTGAGAGCTGGGATTACAGTCATGAACTACCTGGTGTAGGATAGCATCTTTCCATCTAGAGCAAGGGTGTCTGTTTTTTCACAGTACTCCATGAAATCCACTTGTCTGTGACAACACTGAAGTCCAGAAGTTTCCTCCTCCTCTTCCTCCTCCTTCTTGGGGTTGGGTATTGATTGATCCCATGGCCGTGTGCAGCTAAGCATGCCATCTACCACCAGCTCAGTGGGACTGAGCTACAGTCCCACTGGTAAGTACTGAACATGACTCACGTGTGAGTCACCCTTCAGAACGCTCTAGTTTCAAGGTGTGATTTTGGTGGAATTAAATGTGAATACTCAACTGTACAATGCGTTACTGTCAGCTTTACTCACATTTACAAATGGATCCAAAGCGTGGCTTTGCCTCTTGAGGCAGAGGTCAGTGCACCGTGACACCAATGATCCTCAAGAATTAACGAGGCTTTAATGACCTGCGTGAGTTGGCTAAGCTCACAAGCTGCTACTTGTTAAAATTCCAGTGTGTACTTCATTCTTAGGTCAAGATGGCAGAAAAGGAGCAGCCCTTCCCCATGAGCAGCAGAACAGAAGTGAAAGGCTTGGGTTTTAGAGCAAAAGTCAACAAGAGGAAGCCACAGGGCCAGCACAGGATCCTTTGATCTACTCTTGTAGAAACAAGGGGGGCCCTCAAGGACAGAAAAATACCTAGAGCCCTCCTTTCAGAGCTGCTACTAACTGGCTCTCCAATACAGAGTAGCCATGCTCATAAAACCTATCCATTTCTGGTTTTAAAAAAATCCTTTTTGCAGGGCTGGTGAAGTGGCTCAAGTGGTAGAGTGCCTGCCTAGCAAGCCTGAGGCCCAGATTTCAAACCCCAGTACTACAAAAGAGAAGAAAAAAATCTTTTGCAAGCCAAGCACTGGCAGCTCACACCTATAATAGCTACTTGGGAGGCAGAGGTTAGGAGGATCAAGGTTTGAAGCCAGCATGAACAAATAGTTCACAAGACCCTCCCCAACACAAAATAGCCAACACACAAAAAATGGGGTGACAGAATGGCTCAAGTGGTAGAGTGCATGCTTAGCAAGGATGAGACCTGGAGTTCAAACCCCAGTATCACCAAGGAAAAAATAATTCTTTCATAGAATTCCAGAGTGAGTAATAATTAACACAAAAATATTTGGCTTCTGACATGTTGGACCACTCAAAATGTTCCTGTTTCTTTTAGTCTTCTTACCCCAATTCCATGTCTTCTTATGAAAACTTTTAGTCTTTTATATCCATCTTTGCCTAGGGGTGAAGGCCTTGCTCTAGCTCTCACTGGATCCTCCTGTATTTATGTTTTTCTGTTTCTGTCTCTGTCTGCCTTACCACTCTCTTGTCCCTCTTCCCTTTCTCTCCTCAGACTTTGCCTGTGTCTTTCACCACTTCCTCTCGTCTTTCTTTTCTGATAATTACTCGTTTTCTTTCTCTCCATGTCTTTCTCCCTGTCTCTGTGAGGTTCTCTATGTAGGCTTCCTCACTCCTAATAATTTCTCATGCCTTAATGCCTCAGCCTCCTCATATCCAGTGCCTCCTCCTCCTCCTCACATTCCCTTCTTCACGTAATGCCCATCACAGTCCTGGCACAGTGAAACCAAGGTCACTTGAAGTGAAACAGTGACTGTGGTTGCAGCTAGAGACATGAAGATGTCACTGCTGTGTCTAAATCTGTGCCAACAGGAGAAGGGTTTGGATGCTTAGTGGCAAAATCCAGTCTACAGTGATATAATCTTCTGTGGTCCTTGAGTGTTCAGTGGCTCAGAACAATGTATTGCCAAAGACCTAAATGACACGATCCTCAGTTTTCCCTGAATTTTCTGTGCTATAATTTCTCTTGTCTTTGAGTCTTTAGGGCTGATTTCTGGGTCCTTGCTGAAGACATTTTGGCTTGTGCCTACTCAAAAGTAATCTTGTTCAATATGTGTCATTGATGGTTTGTCTTATCTGTCCTGCTAAGTGTTTGCCACAACTTTCTTCTCAACCAAAGGACACACCTACTTAGGTAATATGGTTGAATTTATTTAAGAATCATCTGATATTTTGGATTTAATTCTAGTAAAATATATTTCCTAGGAAATCCTCTCGCACTACAATATGTATTATCTAGTGTTAAGCCACATCCTGCAGTGTGTGCTTTCTTAGCCTTTGCTTGTGTTCTCGCCAGGGCTGGTCTCTTTCCACAAAACAGCAAAACTGGCTCTAACACTGCTACCCCCGAGTTGGTATTTCAGCAGTGGAGGAATCCTGACCTCATGCAAGTGTCTGCTCTCATACTGAGGTAAACAAGTGAGGCAGGAACCGTGACTCATTTAGAGATTAAATTCAGGTCATGGCTTGATATGGTTTAGAATGAGACAGCTCCTGGGTCAGCTCTGGACTGAAGTGGCAAGGTTGTAGGGGATAAGAGTCAAGGATTTGGTGGGATTAGGAGAGGAGTTGTAAGCAGTGTGGGTATGGTCTGTTAGAGGCTGCTGTGGTCTGGTAATACCACTGAGTTGGGTATAAGCAAAAAGAGATGGACCCCTCCACGTCCTCCCCCTCACCCCCACCAGCAGGTTTCGGGACTAGATGTCTCTATCCTTAGAAATAAATGCAGCCTACATTGGCACACATTTTAGAATTTTAGATCCCTTTGCCCAAACCCATTCCTCCCTAATTGCCATTACTCTAATAGGACTCAATTTTTCCATTTGTCTTTTTTTTGGTCTTTTTTTCTGTGCGACTGATCAAACCCAGGGCTGCAGGCATGCTAGGCAAGTGTTCTTCTACTGAGCTCTGTTCCTAGTCCTCATTTTTCAAGGGCAGTTGAAATATGGAAATTTAAAATGAAATGTAAATAATCAAAAGCTGAGCATTTCCTCAAAGGGGGATGTGAGAAAGAGCGTGAACAGGGTCCAGGGGATCCTACTTCCTAAGGCAGAGAGCTGGGGCAGATAGCAAGGTCTGGAACTTTCTGAGTGTTACTTGCCAATTCCATAACCGCTCTGGAACCTGCCCTGCCTGGAGTCTTCAGAGATTCCTTCTCCAGGGATCCTGACCCCATCTCTCCAGGTCCTAGGCAACCTTTGCATCCTTCTCTCCCAAATTAGTCACTCATCACAGCCCTAACACCCAAATAGCAGCATCAGGAGGGATGTGGCAATGAGGATGTGACATTTCTTTCTCATCTTAACAGGATCCACAGAGGCTGGAAGCCAGAATGGCTTTTGTTCCCTCCTTCTCTGCACTCGTTCTTCAGCCTCCCTCTTCAGTCCACAGTGGCTGTGGGATTTATTTGTGTTACAGCCAAGGGAGTCCAGGGCTCCTGGGTCTTCCTTATTGCAGGAGAAGCAGGCTGCCCCATGACCCTCCATCAGTTGAGGGAAGAAGGGTCTGATACAGGGCAGTGGCAGATCAGGGAGGAGAGAGATGACTCAGGGACAAGAAGGGGCTCTTTGGCTTTGGACCAGAGGCTAGAGTTGAGTAGTAATGGGGTCACCCTTATCAACATAAGTGGCATCACTTTCTTATGCCCCAACTTGAAAACTGTTCTCTTCATGGATGGATGTTGTCCCTTCCTGCTCAGAGAGGGTCTTGGCTCTTTTTCACAAGTGGGATAGTTAGGTCAGTGTGGCCAAGAAGACAGCCAGACTACCTCCGGGGGACAGGGCCTGGCAAGGGGAGAGATAGCTGTCAGAAGGTATACACAGCACTTTGGTCCTTAACAGAAAGGGAGGAATGTCCACGAGGGGGCTGGAAACACCCAATCTCGCACACTTAGACTTGCCCTTTTCCCCCCACCATCCACCCAGACCCTTCCATTGGCTTCTCTCCAGCCCACAGACTGATCTCCTTGTATGTACTGATGAGTGCCCTCAGCCCAGCCAGCTTTCCTGAACACCAGGCATCCCAGGGTCTGGTCAGGTTGGAGGAGCATACTCATCTTTCCTTCTTCCTTCTCTAGCCCCCATCTCTTCCTCATTCAACCCGTCTAGAAAATTATAGTTGTATCTTGTTTTCCTTCAGAGGCATTGGTGGGAGTCTCTTTCCCAATGTCCTCCTAACCAAAGACGGGCTCAGAAATTACAGGGGAATCACAGTCTTATTCCACTTTTAAATGGCAGCAGAGTCCCTAAATCAATTTAATGAGTGGCCAGTTAACCTAATTTAATTATCTCAACTATTCATATTGTTCGAATGTATAAAATGTTTTGTTCAAGAGCAAAACATTTAGACACATTCAAAAAGTATTTTTATTTATTTAATATAACTACGAATATACAATATTTCAAGAGTATAGTAAGGAAAATATTTTAAAATCATGATGTATAATTTCACATTTGGTAAAATTCACCCTCCTTCATGTACAGACATACAGCTTTTACGTTTTGTTTTAAAATTTATTCTGAGGCAATTTGAGACTTATAGAAGAGTTGCAAAAATAATATAATCTCCATATAGTCTCCCCCCAGCTTTCACTCATGTAACATCTAATATAGTAAAATTATATTTATAGAAACTAAGAAATTATATAATTTATACAATTAAAGAAACTAAGAAATTATCACTGGTACGATACTATTAACTAAAGTACAGAATTTATTCAAATTTCATGTTTTTTGGCTTTATTTTGCTTTGTTTTGCATTAGTGTCATTTTTCTGCTCCAAGATTTTACTCTGGATTCCACACAGCATTCATTCATCAGGTCTCCATAGGCTCCTACAATCTGTGACAGTTCCTCTCTTTTTCTTTGTCTCTTGTGCTGTTGACACTTTTAAAAGTAATTTTTATTTTTAAGTGACACATAGTAATTGTGGATATTTAAGGGAACAGTGTGACATTTCAATACACGTAACAATGTATAATGGTTAGATCAAGGTAACTGGTCACCTCAAACATTTGATCATTTCTTTGTGTTGAGAACATCCAAAATCCTCTCCTATCAAAAAACCAAAAATCGTATGTTCTCCCTCATATGTGGACATTAGATCAAGGGCAAATACAACAAGGGGATTGGACTTTGAGCACATGATAAAAGCGAGAGCACACAAGGGAGGGGTGAGGATAGGTAAGACACCTAAAAAATTAGCTAGCATTTGTTGCCCTTAATGCAGAGAAACTAAAGCAGATACCTTAAAGCAACTGAGGCCAATAGGAAAAGGGGAACAGGTACTAGAGAAAAGGTTAGATTAAAAAGAATTAACCTAGAAGGTAACACCCACGCACAGGAAATCAATGTGAGTCAATGCCCTGTATAGCTATCCTTATCTTAACCAGCAAAAACCCTTGTTCCTTCCTATTATTGCTTATACTCTCTCTACAACAAAATTAGAAATAAGGGCAAAATAGTTTCTGCTGGGTATTGGGGGAGGAGAGGGAGGGGACGGAGTGGGTGGTAAGGGAGGGGGTGGGGGCAGGGGGGAGAAATGACCCAAGCCTTGTATGCACATATGAATAATAAAAGAAAAATGAAAAAAACAAAACAAAACAAAAAAAAATCCTCTCCTAGTCATAGTTACTCTCCTGGGCTATAAACGAGAGAAGTTTCTTCATCCTCTTCCTCTTCTTGATAGGACTGGAGTTTAAACTCAGGGCTTCACACTTGCAAAGCAGGTATCTACTGCTTGAGCCATGCCAGTCTTCTTTTTCTGTTCCTTCTCCTCCTCCCTCATTCTTCTTTGTGGTGCCCAGGAATTAAACCTAAGGCCCCTTTCATGCTAAACAAGCACTCTACCACTGAGCTACATCTCCAAACACTAGGTATTATTTAAAAGAAATAAGAAAAAAAAAGCATTTGTTATTCATTGAGTTAAACATATATATTGTATGCACATATATATATGTATATTTTTTCAGACGAGGTCTTTTTATGTAGTCCAGGTTTGCCTTGAACTTGTGATCCTCATGCCTCAGCCTCCTGAGTGCTGAGATTGCAGGCATGTTCCACCACACCCAGCTTAATAAATTAACTTTTAAACAATTGCCCAGCCCAGAGTGGGTGGTAAGGGAGGGGATGGGGGCAGGGGGGAGAAATGACCCAAGCCTTGTATACACATATGAATAATAAAATAATTTTTAAAAATTGCCCAGCCTTTTTAGAGGCAGACCTCTCTAAAACAGGATCCAAGTTACCATGGATTCTGTAGATGAGGATCTTAAAAAAAAAAATTACTCGGTAGAAGCCTCTTTAAGTCCATTTTTCTTCTTGATTCCCATTTCCATGTTTTGTCTCCCAGGTTTGTTTCCTTCTTTACTGGAACATTACAACAGCCTCCTGAATTCTAGTCTCTATTTTCTACTCACTCAGGTGATCAAAATGTTCTTGTTTATACAAAGAATTTTGTCCCACTATATCCTACACTGCTCTGTTTGCTTCCTGTTGTGACAGGATGAACTCTCATCTCCTTGGATGGCATTCCCAGCCATGCAGTTAAGCCCCAGCTTCTTCTCCCTCTGTGGTATTGTCCAGTTCCACAAGTCTTCTGACCATTTGCTGGCCATGCCTGCACCAGCTGCAGCTTGCCTGGCAATTCTTTTTCTCCTCCTGCAAATGCCCACTAACTCTTCATGACACAACCTGCCTCCGCCTTGGCCAAGTTATCTGTTTTCTCCTGGACACTTGAATTGATAGGACTTGATCAGTAGCCTTCACTTACTGTGTGAATTTCTCTCCTTCACCAAACTGTGACCTGCAGGTTATCTTTGTCAACTCAGCTTCTCAGAACCTTCGTAGGTGCTCATAAACACAGCACATAAACAAATGAGGAGGTGAGTGAGAAAGAAGGTAATGATTTTAAGATGAAGGACTGGGGCCTGACAAGAAGATAACTGATGGACTAGTTACTGCCTTCAAGGATATTGTTTTTTAAAAATCTATTATAATTGAGGTAAAATTTACAAACAATGAAATGTACAGATCTTAAGGCTTTAGTCTGATGAGTTCTGACAAATTTATTTACCTGTGTGACTAACCAACAACTCAGGCAACATTTCTACCACTCAGGAAGTGCCCTGTCCCAAAAATCTTCACCCTTATAGGAGGCCAGTGGTCTGATCTCTGCAGTCATAGATTGATTTTGCCTTTTCATTCAGATGGAATTTCATGCCAGTGGTGTTCTCATACAGTTTTTTTAAAAATAGTCCTGTTAAGACTGCTGTAAAATGTACCTAGAGAGGTACATTTTGGTCCTGTTAAGGACTGACCAGGCCCCAGGCTGGGTTAAGTTGATAAAGCAGGGGCAAGTGATTCATTCTCAGCCAGAAGAGTCAGAGGCAGGGTGTGGGATGAGCCAGTTGCACCAGAAGCCTTGACAGGGCAGGGGCTTCAGCAAGAACATTGTGCTGGTTTATGGACAGATGGACATTGCATCCCTGTCTGAGGCCTGGCTTTGCAGGGGCTGCTAAAAGCCTAGGTCCTAGCAGGGCCTAGTGTTTGCGGTTCTTTGTGTCCTGGAATGTCAGCTAAGGAGAAGAGAAAGGTGGCACACCCACCTTCTCCCTGAAAAGCTCACACCTGGAGCAGACTGCTGAAAGGGAATGTAGCCACCCTGGGCAGCCCGATTAGCAAGTTCTTTTGTGCTGGACAGCAAGCACTTTCCCTTCTGCAAGCTTACCTGCAGACAAAATCTTAGTGTGCAACACAAATCTGCCAAGTCTCTATTTGCCTCCACCCCCATTTTCTTGAGCCCAGAGGTTCAAGAATGGGGAAGAAAATGAGACCAATGTGTATTTCACTAAAAGGAAAAAAAAATTGGGAGTGTACAGGGAGAGGGGGGGGTCTCTAGGATATGGGGACCTCTCTTCACAGCAGTGCATAAACACCCACAGAGTCCAGGTACCACATATATTAGATGCATTTATTTAATCATATTGTTACAGCTAGAACCTCATTTTTCCAGACTGGGAAAACCAAACAGGAGGCCGTCATGGCTGAAGAGAGCTGGGAGGAACAGCTCAGGCCCTGGTCCTCCAGGTCAGCTCCTGCCCTCCTCTTGAGAACGCTGATGTTTCCATCCTTAGGGACATTCATTGTCTCCCAGTCATCTCCAAAACTGTTCTCTGGAACCAGGTCCAGTTGCACTAGGTCTATTTAGGACCCCATGATAGCCTGGAGAGCAGGGGCCAAGTTTGGGGTCATGAAGGTGGTAGAGGTCTGTTGAGGTTTCTTAAGCATGGAGAGTTTCTCTAGAAAACAAGATGAACAGCTTCAGAGTTTGTTCTTTCCCTAGTCCAATCCCAAGAATCCCTCACTTCTGTCATAGCTGCATCCTTATCACTTCTTCTGTTAACCTCCTTCTCCCCCGCATCAATGTCCTCTAAATTTCTCCTGGTTTTTCTGACCCTCTGTCTTGTTAGTTCCGAACAAGACCTGCTATTTCTATGTAATTCTCTCCTGATTTCTTACAGCTGTTTCTCCTGCCATGACCCTCCTCTCTCTGCCCTACTTTCTTACTTGCCTGCAGAAAAAGGGGGTCCCCATACTCCAGGCACTCACAAGAGAGAAGACGAGCCCCAAGGAGAGAATCACAACCATTGCCACTGAGGCCAGCGTGATTAGGGCAACTACCCATGGCCTCAGGTGTCCCTGAGGGGCAATGTTTGTGCTGGTGACATTAGAGGTTGTCACTGCTGTGCTGGTGACACTGGAGGTTGTCTCTGTGCTGCTGGTAACATTGGAGGTTGTTGCTGCTGTGCTGGTGACACTGGAGGTTGTCTCTGCTGTGCTGGTGACACTGGAGGCTGTCTCTGTGCTGCTGGTGACATTGGAGGTTGTTGCTGCTGTGCTGGTGACACTGGAGGTTGTCTCTGCTGTGCTGGTGACACTGGAGCTGAGATTTGATACTGTTGTACTTGTCCCAGGTGTGGTTGCTTCAGGGGAGGAGGTTGTAGCTGATCTGAAGATGGTGTTTGTAGTGCTCCCACTGGTTGACATGGGCCGGGGGGTTGTGATGTTATCATTGGAAGTTACTGCGGATTAAGAAAAGGCAGCTTGTTAATTTCACTGCAAATTTAGTTTGTTTTTACAACTACTAGTATTACTAGCATTAATGATAGTAACAATAGCTGTCACTTACTGAGTTCTCATTGCGTTCCAGGAATTGTGCTAAGTAACCACACATGTGAGAATGTGCACCTCAGATCCTCACAGTACAAGGCAGGAATTATTAGTTCATACATTTTATAGATAAGACAATTGAAGGTTAGAGAAATAAAGCAACTGGTCCAGGCAGACAGTTAGTGGATAGTGAAATAGGGATTTAAATCAAGGCAGTCTGACCCCAGAGCAAGGCTGTAACTCATATACTACTCTATATCACATGTATGGGGGAGACAGTGACTTGGAATCACAGGGGGACAGTATTGTCCCTTCTCCAGCTCTTCACGATACTGTCCAGGTAAAGAATACAGGAAAGAAAGCTGAAGGGGCTCAGGCATGCAAATTGAGATGCACTCCAAATAGCATTGTCCCTTCCTTCTAGGAGAGGGGAATCAAGAGGAATAGGTTTGGAAAGAGGCAGAGAGATGTGTTTTACTACTATCAGGTAATTCTCACATCACAAAAGTTTGGGAGCCACTAGTTGAAGGGACCCCAGATAGCTTTGGCACGTGATCTAGCAAAAACCAGTCAGGTAGCTTGAAGAAATAAGAACTTCCAACTTCCTTGATTGGTTGGTTAGAGTTAAAGTGAGACCCAGGCTTCTTTCCTTCTACCTCATGCCTAGTTTCTACCTCTTTCTGACTATCCATTCCTTGGACGAGGTGGCACACACAAGAAATCTCAACTCTAGGGAGGCTGAGGCAGGAGGCCAACCTGTGCTACATAGTGAAACTGTCTCAAAACAAAACAAAAGATCCCTTCTAACTCCAATGTACTTATATTTGGGATTATTTATTACGAAGGAAATTGGCCAGACTTCTGGGTAGAAGAATTTCTAGTGGAAGCAGAATGGAGGACAGATGTGGAGTTGGATTGGAGAGAATGGAGCAGACATCACCATCCTTACCTCTCTGATGAGAAGGGGAGCTAAGAAGATAGATGTGCATCCCAGGAGTTGTCAACATTTTTTCAAACTCTTCTCAAACCCGCACATTACCCTCCTGTAAACAAAAGCACTCACCATTTCCCAAAAGCAGAAGAAGGTGAAACATCCAGCATGCCAAGACAAATTCTTTTCTCTTCATCTTGAGATGTTTGCCTGTGTAGGGCTGCAAGGGAGGGTCCTGAGCCCAGAAGCAATCAAAGCCTAGAAGGGGAAGAAGGGTATTGAGAGTAGGGTCTCAGGGTGGGACTCGGGGGCCTGGGATGCTGACAGTTTGGGTCTCCACAGAATGGGTCCTCAATTGAAAAAAAAAAAAAAACACCAGTGAGGGTGACCCAGGGCTGCAGAATGGGGAGGATGGATGTCTGCTCCCTCAGGTTCCCTCTGCAGAATGTTGTTTCCCTCTTTTTCTTTCAAAGGCCTTTATAGCATCAGGTGGGGCTGGGCAGGGGCTGACCACAGAGTCTGTTATTCTTGCAGCTGTGAGCAGTGATAGGACACCTGAGTTCGGAGAGGAAGGGACAGAGGCCAGGAGGTGCATGAAGATGGAGAATGGCTTGGTTTCAGTAGGCAGATCTTGGGGAGGTGCAGGAAGTAGGGAAGTTCAAGGGGATCAGGCTGTCAAAGTGGAAGGGACCCACCCTCTGAGACAGAGATGGGGTTGCAAGCCTGTTCCAGCTGGACACCTAATTTCCTGGACAAGAAGTCCCAAGTGCCTGGGGGAGCAGGGGTGTGAAGAGGAGGTCCCAATGGATGGAATTTAGGAAGCAGGACACTTACAGTGATTCTTGTGTCCCCCAACTATAAATTGGTGAATGGGACCTGTTGACAGGGCCTATAAACATTGCTGAATATGTAGTAGATGTGCAAAGCACATCTGGAATGAGTGGGGAGAGTCCCAGGGGTCAGGAAATAGACTTTGGGGGTTCTTGGGTATGGGAGCTGGGGTGTGTAGCTGTGGGGAGGATAGAACCAGTGGCAGACTGGTGTCAGTGTAATGTGAGCTCCCCTCTCTAAGGGTTCCACATGTCAGGTCTGGCTACTTGCCCCAATACACCAAACAAAAAGTCAAGTGTTTTTCAGCAAAAGCAGCTCTAAGTACCTGCTACACCTGTTTGCAAGATCCCATTGTTATATTTTCAGGATTTTTTTTGCAGTAAAATCATTATTAAAATTAAATTATATTAACTTACAGTGAACTAAATGATAAGCCTGTGCTGGTATCTCATGCTTGTAATCCTAGCTACTCAGGAAGCAGAGATCAAGAGGGTCACAGTTCGAAGCCAGCTCAGGCAAACAGTTTGTAAGACCCTAAAAAAACCCAATCACAAAAAAAGGCTTGAGGTGTAGGCTCTGAGTTTAAGCTCCAGTACTGCAAAAAAAAAAAAAAAGGTAAAATACCCCTTACTAAGTCATCACTTTCTAATTGCTTCACTATGTTTTATTGTTCTCCGTGCCCATCAATCACACCTGCCTGGCGGGAACCGTGCATACAGCTGTGCTGCCCACCTCTTCCCAGCTCCACATCCTGTGACTCAGGTTGGCAGCATGAAATCAGCCACAGCAGGAGCATTTCCACCCCAGAAGACTGCATATTGGACTTTCCTCAGCAACACGCTGGTTGAGACCTGCCGAGAAGCATGACAACTGGAGAAGAATGTTCCTGCTGCTAGCCTCCTTGGCAGGGTGCTCCTTTTCCATTTTTGAAGAATTCATACATATGAGCGTTTCCACAGCAGGAATGGGGAGTCTCAGCTTGTTCTTCATCAGTGTTGTGTGCGAGACAAGCTAAATGAGCAAGGAGGCACTTACCCTTGGAGTGCTGCCAGCCAGTGTGCCAGGAACTGAGCACTTATCATCTCATCTTGTTTAGACCCTGGATGAGGCCGGGAGAAATGACACAGTCAGCTGAATATGCAGGATAGAACAAAGATGGGATAAGGGGTTGAGAGTTCCTTCAAACCACAGTTCATGGAAAACACCTGGGGCAAGACTCTAGGGGAGTTTTATTTTTATACAGTGTGTGATTAAAACAAGCTGTCTCCATCTTCTCCAGAAATCTGGCATGGCTTTTTGGCAGAGGAATCATTTAGACGTTCAGGTGAATGAATACTCATGGCATATGGGGTCTGATGGAAGGAAGCTGGCAAGCACATGACTGGGATTTGTCTCACAATATTTTGTGAGTAGTTACTATGAGCTGGACATTGACCTCAGTGAACAAGACAGATCAATGTGTGTCCTTTGGAACTGAAATTCTATCATATGACAGAACCATTACTGGATGAGTTCTAGAAATGGGAAGAGAATGGACTGGAATAGAAAATGAGGTGGAGAGAGGGGAGGAGTTAAAATCCTGCAAGGCCCTGGGAAGGGGCTTGGACGCCAATCTGGCCGGTGTCTGTGACGGAATGTTCCATTTGGGGTATGGAAGAGGGTTGTGGTCAGCAACTACCTGGAGCTGGGACCCCAGGCATCCTCCTCGAAGGGTAATATCCTCATAACATTTCTAAGTAGAAAGACATATCTTTTTCTCTCCTCTAAAAGTCACCAGAGTTAAAGAAGTTGTTCTGGACTACTCATGTATTAGCTATTTTTCTGAGTTGCAAATTTCTCATCTGCTTAGTGGGGATTATAGTCTGCACTTCATAGGACGGTTGTCAGGATTAATTGATGGTGTGTATAAAAGCTCCAGCACAGTGCTTGGCACATAGTGTCATTCAGAATGAAAGATAGCAGCAGAACACACCTAAAGTTTGAAAAAGTATGGGCTCTACATACTTCAGTAAATGTTTTCTTCTTATAGCATCTGCTAAGTTTCTCCTTAGTCACCGCTACATTGCATGTGTCCATCGTGATTCTCATGTTGAAAACTTAATCTGCAATGCAGCAGTGCTGGGAGATGCTGCCTAATGAAAGATTTTTAGGTCATGAGGGCTCAGCCATCATGAATGGATTGACACTATTATAAAAAGAACTTATGGTACTGGGTTTACCTTTTTTTCCCATAAGACAAGGTATTTATTCTCTGCTTGCCCTTTTGCCTCCCTCCTTGTGGGGAATCAGCAAGAAGGCCCTCACCAGACATCAGAAGCTGCTGCCTGATCTTGGACTTCCCAGTTTCCAGAATTGTAAGAAATAAATTTCTGTTCTTTACCAGTTACACAGTCTGTAGTATGCTGTTATAGCAGCACAAAATGCACTAAAACAGTCATGTAACATCTGGAGAGGCACAGAAGGGTGGAAGCTTTTCCAAAGATAAACTAAATCAGTGGTGGAGACCCACCTCTCTGGCTCTCTGGGACAGGAATGAAGCATTGTTAGAGCATTGTTAAATGCCATTAAAGCACGTTTACTGAAAGCACTGTTGCTATGAGGCTTTTTCTAAGTGCCCCCTTTGCAAGATTATTTTCCCTTTAAATGTGCTGAGATGTGGGGACTGGGGAGGCTTCATTCCCTAATCTACAACTACAAAACTCTTCCCAGAGGTATGGCTGCCTCGAGCAGGGAACTGCCCAGCATCTGAAGCATGACTCTGGCTCCAGAAGGCACTGTTCCAGCAAGAAGCTTGCATTGGACTTTTACCACATAACAGCCACTTCCACCCAGGCCAGAGGGGGTGCACTTTCTTCCCCTGGTAGCCCAGTAGAAGGTCATGATCGGTACAGACACCCTTGTCACAACCACTTTCTGGCTGCTTGCTTGAATAGCCAGAAAGGGGTTATGAGCAGTCAGGAGATACCCTCCTGTGCTGTCCTGTGGTGTTACTATGTTAGATCCAAATAAAGACTTTTCTGGAGTGGTCTTGCCTCTTTTTGTTTAGTAGAATGGCTGAGATGAACACACAAAAAAGAAAAGAAGCAGTGGCAGATCCCTTCCTACTAGACAGGAGGAAGTGCAGGACAGAAAGGAACCAAGAGGGCATGGCTGACAGTGGATATTTGATTCCCAGCCACTCAAAGTTGGAGCCCAAAGGAGGTATAGTTAGAAACAACCCAAGAAGTTTAGAAGGTACATAAGCAGAAGATTTTGCTTCACTCCAAATGTGCCCCAGGACATTCTGAAGCTCCTTAGAGAAACTCCACATCCAGCATAATACCAATGCTAGGCAAAATGGAGCTGTCACCTTGTAGATTGGAAATGGGAAAGGTATCAGTGGGGTGGGCCAGAGAACAACCTTATGGGATTCTACCATCCCCACTGTGGATGAAGAAAGCACCCAAGAGGTCCTAACATGTCAAGGAGGTGCTGAGAGAACTAGTGGACTTGACCTGAGTCATGATAAAGGGGTAGCAGAGTTTGGGACCCAATGTTAGAGGCCATAGTGGGAATCTTGGTCATACCGACTCCCAAAAGACCAGGTGACATCTTTGGCTGAACCAGCACAGGAAGTCCATGAACGAGTCAAGGAGAGATCACCAAGAACCAAAGGCAACTTGTGGGACCAAAGTTCATCTCTATCACCACAAAGAGACACAGACTGAGATAGAAGAAGCTGCCTTACAGGCAGAATATTTACCCAAAGAGGAGTGTTTTAGCATTAGAGTAAAATAACATTAATTAACAAGCTTAGGTCCTTCCTGTGTCTCTCCTTTGTCACACCCTTCTATCTCTTAAGAATTGGGGTCTGGAGTGATACCAACCACATCAAATAATGTTACATATTTTTCTTGCATATGTAAGCTGCACCATTTGAAATGTAGCTACTCTTGGTGTGTAAGGTTTGGAGCTTGGGTTAGGACATTTTCTTCCTGCTCAAAAAGCCTCCAAGAGTCTTGGCAGAGGGGCAATAACACAGTCTACAGAACCTTCTTCAGGAAGGAGAAATTCACCCAGTGTCCTCCTACTGGCAGTGTGTTGACTAATGTTTAATGACCAGCTTGTCGTGGAGAAAAGTCCTGATTCATAGTATTTTCTGATATCTGTGATGCAAATGATTATAGCATGACCCATTATGCTACTAACATGATGTGGTTGAGAAGGGATTTGTAAAGCGATGCACAGCAGCAGACCAATATAGAGTGACATGCACTAACAGAAAGAAAGTGATTTGCTTTGGCTGTGTATTACTTTTTAATATGCTTTAATTGCAAGTTTATGTAAGTTCATTTTTAAATAGGCTGTTTTGAGAGCTAAGGTTCACAGCAAAATTGAGGGGAAAGTGGGTCAAAAAAGAAATCAAAAGGAAATTAGAATATTAGACAAATGAAAATAAAAGCACAATGTACCAAAATTTACATAGTGCAGGAAAAGCAGTTTTAAGACAGAAGTTTATAGTATTCTACATTTGGATTTTGAACCATACTTCCTCTTCCTTTCCCAATATATTTTCTTCGTATTCTGAATTTTTAATTTATATTTTTGGTTATAGAGAGGCACCTTCAATAGTAGATGAGAGATGGTAGGGTAAATGATGAAGCCCACTCTAGCCACAAAGGATTTCTCTAAACTTTTCGTTTCTAAAATGTCCTCCATTTGGAAGGTAACAGATTACACATTAGTTTCCTCCTAACCATGTTGGCGCTCTCTTAAGACCAGCAGACAATGGTAGTTAATATTAATTAAGCACTTATTTTGCACCAGGCACTGTGTGTGCATTTTGCACATGATATTTCATTGTATAGCCTCAATAAAATCCTATGGGAAAAGTATTATCTCCTTTTCCTATACAAGGATATAGAAGGCACAGAGAGGTTAAGTGACTTACCCAAGGGCTCAGAACAAAGGTAGGACACAACCTAAGATTAAAAAAAAAAAGTTCAGGAATCCATATTCTTACCTACAAGGCTATACAATAGATTTCAAAACTGTGGCACATTCAGCATTATTATTCCTCATCTCACTAACCCACATTTCCTTAGTTAATACAATGACTAATTCCTGTCCTTTGCCAGGACTCTTTAGTCTTGCTTTTCAAATTCCTCTGTATTATATTGGTGCAGCATAGTATAGGAGAATAGGCAGGCATGGCAAGGTCATGGTTTTTATTTGATTTTTTCTTGTTTTGTTGTTTCCTCAGAATGAGAAATAAAAAGATCAACACAAGAACATGAAGAGAGACACAGAGAAAGCATGGAGATTACAGAGATTTTAAAAAAAGAGTTCTAAAAGTGAAAGTCTATGACTTTAGTCAACCATGGAAGTTGTGAAATAAAGAGAAGAATTAATCTCTTAAAACATCAGCCTTTCTCTCTTTTACAGTGATACCCCACTGCCTCTGAGAAACAATGGACCTCATCCTGGGTCCATTGTTCTATAGACTCAACAATGAACTGAGCCAGGGAGGGGCCCTTGACCTTGACTGTGAAGGAAGCCATTATGGATCATGAATTAAGTCGCTGTCATGAAAGTGATAGTGGAATGAGTGTCCACTGAGTGAGAGAGTTAGGACCACTGCAGTAGAACAGAGGTAAATAAGCTAGTGGGCCCTAGTTTGCTAGCCATTGACAGTATAGTATGTGACCTTCACAATTAGAGAAAAAGAAAAAACATAGTATGTTTTCTCCTATTCCTTTCTTCTTTTTTTTAATTTTTATTTTATTCATATGTGCATATGAATAAAATATCCCCCCCAACCCCTCGCTACCTTGCAGAAACTTATCTCTAATTTTGTTGAAGAGACTATAAGCGATAATAGGAAGAACCAAGGGTTTTTGCTAGCTGAAATAAGGATAGCAATACAGAAGTTGACTCGCATTGATTTCCTGTGCATGTGTGTTACCTTCTAGGTTAATTCTTCTTGAACTAACCTTTTCTCTACTTCCTGGTCCCCTTCTCCTATTGGCCTCAGTTGTTTTAAAGTATCTGCTTTAGTTTCTCTGCGTTGAGGGCAACAAATGCTATCTAGTTTTCTGGGTGTCTAATCTATCCTCATATCCTCCTTGTGTGTTCTCGCTTTATCATGTGATCAAAGTCCAATCCCCTTGTTGTGTTTGCCCTTTTTTTTTTTTTTTTCATTTTTCTTTTATTATTCATATGTGCATACAAGGCTTGGTTCATTTCTCCCCCCTGCCCCCACCCCCTCCCTTACCACCCACTCCACCCCCTCCCGCTCCCCCCCCTCAATACCCAGCAGAAACTATTTTGCCCTTATCTCTAATTTTGTTGTAGAGAGAGTATAAGCAATAATAGGAAGGAACAAGGAGTTTTGCTGGTTGAGGTAAGGATAGCTATACAGGGCATTGACTCACATTGATTTCCTGTGCGTGAGTGTTACCTTCTAGGTTAATTCTTTTTGATCTAACCTTTTCTCTAGTACCTGGTCCCCTTTTCCTATTGGCCTCAGTTGCTTTTAAGGTATCTGCTTTAGTTTCTCTGCGTTAAGGGCAACAAATGCTAGCTAGTTTTTTAGGTGTCTTACCTGTCCTCACCCCTCCCTTGTGTGCTCTCGCTTTTATCATGTGCTCATAGTCCAATCCCCTTGTTGTGTTTGCCCTTGATCTAATGTCCACATATGAGGGAGAACATACGATTTTTGGTCTTTTGGGCCAGGCTAACCTCACTCAGAATGATGTTCTCCAGTTCCATCCATTTACCAGCGAATGATAACATTTCGTTCTTCTTCATGGCTGCACAAAATTCCATTGTGTATAGATACCACATTTTCTTAATCCATTCGTCAGTGCTGGGGCATCTTGGCTGTTTCCATAACTTGGCTATTGTGAATAGTGCCGCAATAAACATGGATGTGCAGGTGCCTCTGGAGTAACAGTCTTTTGGGTATATCCCCAAGAGTGGTATTGCTGGATCAAATGGTAGATCGATGTCCAGCTTTTTAAGTAGCCTCCAAATTTTTTTCCAGAGTGGTTGTACTAGTCTACATTCCCACCAACAGTGTAAGAGGGTTCCTTTTTCCCCGCATCCTCGCCAACACCTGTTGTTGGTGGTGTTGCTGATGATGGCTATTCTAACAGGGGTGAGGTGGAATCTTAGTGTGGTTTTAGTTTGCATTTCCTTTATTGCTAGAGATGGTGAGCATTTTTTCATGTGTTTTCTGACCATTTGAATTTCTTCTTTTGAGAAAGTTCTGTTTAGTTCACATGCCCATTTCTTTATTGGTTCATTAGTTTTGGGAGAATTTAGTTTTTTAAGTTCCCTGTATATTCTGGTTATCAGTCCTTTGTCTGATGTATAATTGGCAAATATTTTCTCCCACTCTGTGGGTGTTCTCTTCAGTTTAGAGACCATTTCTTTTGATGAACAGAAGCTTTTTAGTTTTATGAGGTCCCATTTATTTGTGTTTGCCCTTGATCTAATGTCCACATATGAGGGAGAACATACGATTTTTGGTCCTTTGGGCCAGACTAACCTCACTCAGAATGATGTTCTCCAATTCCATCCATCTACCAGCGAATGATAACATTTCATTCTTCTTCGTGGCTGCATAAAATTCCATTGTGTATAAACACCACATTTTCTTGATCCATTCATCAGTGGTGGGGCATCTTGGCTGTTTCCATAACTTGGCTATTGTGAATAGTGCTGCAATAAACATGGGTGTGCAGGTGCCTCTGGAGTAACAGTCTTTTGGGTATATCCCCAAGAGTGGTATTACTGGATCAAATGGTAGATCGATGTCCAGCTTTTTAAGTAGCCTCCAAATTTTTTTCCAGAGTGGTTGTACTAGTCTACATTCCCACCAGCAGTGTAAGAGGGTTCCTTTTTCCCGCATCCTTGCCAACACCTGTTGTTAGTGGTGTTGCTAATGATGGCTATTCTAACAGGGGTGAGGTGGAATCTTAGTGTGGTTTTAATTTGCATTTCCTTTATTGCTAGACATGGTGAGCATTTTTTCATGTGTGTTTTGGCCATTTGAATTTCTTCTTTTGAGAAAGTTCTGTTTAGTTCATTTGCCCATTTCTTTATTGGTTCTTTAGTTTTGGGAGAATTTAGTTTTTTAAGTTCCCTATATATTCTGGTTATCAGTCCTTTGTCTGATGTATAGCTGGCAAATATTTTCTCCCACAGTGTAGGTGTTCTCTTCAGTTTAGAGACCATTTCTTTTGTTGAGCAGAATCTTTTTAGTTTTATGAAGTCCCATTGATCTATGCTATCTCTTAGTTGCTGTGCTGCTGTGGTTCCATTGAGAAAATTCTTGCCTATACCTATTAATTCCAGAGTATTTCCTACTCTATCCTGTACCAACTTTAGAGTTTGGGGTCTGATATTAAAATCCTTGATCCTTTTTGAGTTAATATTGGTATAGGGTGATATACATGGACCTAGTTTCAGTTTTTTGCAGAGTGCTAACCAGTTTTCCCAGCAGTTTTTATTGAAGAAGCTGTCTTTTCTCCATCGTATATTTTTAGCTCCTTTGTCAAAGATAAGTTGCTCATAGTTGTGTGGCTTCATATCTGGATCCTCTATTCTGTTCCACTGGTCTTCATGTCTGTTTTTGTGCCAGTACCATGCTGTTTTTATTGTTATTGCTTTGTAATATAGTTTGAAGTCAGGTATTGTGATACCTCCTGCATTGTTCTTTTGACTGAGTATTGCCTTGGCTATTCGTGGCCTCTTGTGTTTCCATATAAATTTCACAGTAGATTTTTCAATCTCTTTAATGAATGTCATTGGAATTTTGATGGGAATTGCATTAAACATGTAGGTTACTTTGGGGAGTATCGACATTTTTACTATGTTGATTCTACCAATCCATGAGCATGGGAGATCTCTCCACTTTCTATAGTCTTCCTCAATCTCTTTCTTCAGAAGTGTATAGTTTTCCTTGTAGAGGTCTTTCACATCTTTTGTTAGGTTTACACCTAGGTATTTGATTTTGTTTGAGACTATTGTAAATGGAATTGTTTTCATACATTCTTTTTCCGTTTGCTCATTGTTAGTGTATAGAAATGCTAATGATTTTTCTATGTTGATTTTATATCCTGCTACCTTGCTATAGCTATTGATGATGTCTAGAAGCTTCTGAGTAGAGTTTTTTGGGTCTTTAAGGTATAGGATCATGTCGTCTGCAAATAGGGATATTTTGACAGTTTCTTTACCTATTTGTATTCCTTTTATTCCTTCTTCTTGCCTAATTGCTCTGGCTAGGAATTCCAGTACTATGTTGAATAGGAGTGGAGATAGTGGGCATCCTTGTCTGGTTCCTGATTTTAGAGGGAATGGTTTTAATTTTTCTCCGTTAAGTATAATGCTGGCTGTAGGTTTGTCATATATAGCTTTTATAATGTTGAGGAACTTTCCTTCTATTCCTAGTTTCCTTAGAGCTTTTATCATGAAGTGATGTTGGATCTTATCAAAGGCTTTTTCTGCATCTATTGAGATGATCAAGTGGTTTTTGTCTTTGCTTCTGTTAATGTGGTTTATTACGTTTATTGATTTTCGTATGTTGAACCACCCCTGCATGCCTGGGATGAAGCCTACTTGGTCGTGGTGAACAATCTTTTTGATGTGTTGCTGAATTCGGTTTGCCATTATTTTGCATCAATGTTCATTAAGGAGATTGGCCTATAGTTCTCCTTTTTGGAGGTGTCTTTGGCTGGTTTTTGGATAAGTGTAATACTGGCTTCATAAAATGTGTTAGGTAGTTTTCCTTCCCTTTCTATTTCATGGAACAGTTTAAGGAGGGTTGGTATCAGTTCTTCTTTAAAGGTCTGATAGAATTCAGCAGAGAATCCATCAGGTCCTGGACTTTTCTTTTTGGGGAGACTCTTGATTGCTGCTTCAATTTCATTTTGTGTTATAGGTCTATTCAGGTGATTAATTTCCTCTTGGTTCAGTTTTGGATGATCATATGTATCTAGAAATCTGTCCATTTCTTTAAGATTTTCAAATTTATTTGAATATAGGTTCTCAAAGTAGTCTCTGATGATTTCCTGGACTTCCATGGTGTTTGTTGTTATTTCCCCTTTTGCATTCCTGATTCTACTAATTTGGGTTTTTTCTCTCCTCATTTTAGTCAGGTTTGCCAGGGGTCTATCGATCTTGTTTATTTTTTCAAAGAACCAACTTTTTGTTTCATTAATTCTTTGTATGGTTTTTTTGGTTTCTATTTCGTTGATTTCAGCTCTTATTTTTATTATTTCTCTCCTTCTATTTGTTTTGGGATTTGGTTGTTCTTGTTTTTCTAGGAGTTTGAGATGTATCATTAGGTCATTGATTTGGGATCTTTCAATCTTTTTAATATATGCACTCATGGCTATAAACTTTCCTCTCAAGACTGCCTTAGCTGTGTCCCATAGGTTCCGGTAGGTTGTGTTTTCATTTTCATTGACTTCTAGGAACTTTTTAATTTCCTCTTTTATTGCATTGATGATCCATTCTTCATTAAGTAATGAGTTATTTAGTTTCCAGCTGTTTGCATGTTTTTTGTCTTTACTTTTGTTGTTGAGTTCTACTTTTACTGCATTATGGTCAGATAGTATGCATGGTATTATTTCTATTTTCTTATATTTGCTGAGGCTTGCTTTGTGCCCTAGGATATGATCTATTTTGGAGAAGGTTCCATGGGCTGCTGAGAAGAATGTATACTGTGTAGAGGTTGGATGAAATGTTCTGTAGACATCTACTAGGTCCATTTGATCTATTGCATATTTTAGATCTTGGATTTCTTTATTGATTTTTTGTTTGGATGACCTATCTATTGATGATAATGGGTGTTAAAGTCTCCCACAACCACTGTGTTGGCGTTTATATATGCTTTTAGGTCTTTCAGGGTATGTTTGATGAAATTGGGTGCGTTGATATTGGGTGCATACAGATTGATGATTATTATTTCCTTTTGGTCTATTTCCCCTTTTATTAGTATGGAATGTCCTTCTTTATCTCGTTTGATCAATGTAAGTTTGAAGTCTACTTTGTCAGAGATAAGTTATTGCTACTCCTGCTTGTTTTCGGGGGCCATTGGCTTGGTAAATCTTCTTCCAGCCTTTCATCCTAAGCATATGCTTATTTCTGTCGGTGAGATGAGTCTCCTGTAAGCAACAAATTGTTGGATCTTCTTTTTTAATACATTTTGTCAAACGGTGTTTTTTGATGGGTGAATTAAATCCATTAACATTAAGCGTTAGTACTGATAGGTATGTGGTGATTCCTGTCATTTAGTTGTCTTAGTTGTTTGAAGGTTTGATTATGTGTATCTAACTTGATGTTACTCTCTGTCTTGCTTTTTCTTTTCCTGTGGTTTGGTGCTGCCTGCCTTTTCATGGTTAAGTTGGGTGTCACTTTCTGTGTGCAGAATCTCTTGAAGAATCTTTTGTGATGGTGGCTTTGTGGTCACGTATTGTTTAGTTTCTGCTTATCATGGAAGATTTTTATTGCTCCATCTATTTTGAATGATAGCTTTGCTGGGTAGAGTATCCTGGGGTTGAAGTTATTTTCATTCAGTGCCCGGAAGATCTCACCCCGCGCTCTTCTTGCTTTTAATGTTTCTGTTGAGAAGTCTGCTGTGATTTTGATGGGTTTACCTTTGTATGTTACTTGTTTTTTCTCTCTTACAGCCTTCAATATTCTTTCTCTAGTTTCTGTACTTGTTGTTTTAATATGTCATGGAGTAGTTCTATTTTGATCTGGCTTGTTTGGTGTCCTGGAGGCCTCTTGCATCTGCATGGGAATATCTTTCTCTAGATTTGGGAAGTTTTCCATTACTATTTTGTTGAATACATTACACATTCCCTTCGCTTGCACCTCTTCTCCTTCTTCAAGGACCATGATTCTCAAGTTTGGTCTTTTGATGGAGTCAGTGAGTTCTTGCATTTTCTTTTCACAGGTCTTGAGTTGTTTAATTAATAGTTCTTCGGTTTTTCCTTTAATTACCATTTCATCTTCAAGTTCTGAGATTCTGTCTTCTGTTTGTTCTATTCTGCTGGATTGGCCTTCCGTTTTGTTTTGCAGTTCTGTTTCGTTCTTTTTTCTGAGGTTTTCCATATCCTGGCAGTTTTCTTCTTTATTGTTGTCTATTTTTGTCCTGAGTTCATTTATCCATTTATTCATTGTGTTCTCTCTTTCACTTTGGTGTTTATACAGTGCTTCTATGATTTCCTTTATTTCTCTTTTGCTTTTTCAAATTCTCTATTTTTGTTGTCTTGGAATTTCTTGAGTGTCTCCTGTACATTTTGGTTGACCCTATCCAGTATCATCTCTATAAAATTCTCATTGAGTACTTGTAGTATGTCTTCTTTTAAATTATTCTTGTGGGCTTCATTGGGTCCTTTGGCATAGTTTATCTTCATTTTGTTGGAGTCTGGATCTGAGTTTCTGTTCTCTTCATTCCCCTGTGGTTCCTGTACTAATTTTTTGCTGTGGGGAAACTGGTTTCCCTGTTTTTTCTGTCTTCCCGTCATTGTCCTTGGTGTTGTTATTGTCCCTGTACTGTGTGCAATTAAGTATTTTCTAGCTTGTAATAATAACAATGGTAATATTTAGAATGGAAGGGTGAACAGAGATGGAAAGCAAGAAGTTAAAGAAAAGGGGAAAACAAATATACAGACAAGAGGGAGAAAGCAGAACAAGGTATCAGACAAGAGAGTTTCAAAGGTATAAACAGAGAGTGTTAGTGTACTAATCAACAGTAAGCTGAACAGACATTAGAGAGACAGAGAGAGGATTGAAAATCAAAGATAAAAAATAAAAAATAAGTAAATGAAAGAAATATCTATATATAAAAATGAATTAAAATAAAATGGAAAATAGAAAATTAAAAAAAACCAAAAAACAAAAAACTTCCAAGTTTATATGCAATGCAGTTTCAGTCTTAATAATTTGGGTGTCGGTCTCAATCTCCAGTCCTGGAGTTGGTGCCTCACATGTTGTTCTGTAGTTGTCTCATCAAAGGGGATGCATAAAGTAGAACAAAACTCACACACACACACACACACACACACACACACAAAAGCCCCACCAAATGTCCCAAATTCAAATGCAATACAATTTCAGTAAGTTTTTCGGCTTGCAGGTGTAATTCAGTTGTTCTCTCATCAAAGGTAGGGAGAAAAAGAAAAAAAAAGAGTCTGGAGACCGTTCTGAGAGTGGTATCTGCAACTGTGGCTTGCCTGCCCACTGCTCTCAGCCTGCTGTAGCTGGCGGCGTTATTTATGCAGATCTCTGGGGTGAACTTAGCACTCACCTGGTCCCACAGGCTTTGTTTGTTCAGAGTTCTCCTGTGCGGGAGCTTCTGCTACAAGCTTTCCCCTTTCCAAGCACTGGGAAAGGTGACACTGCCCCCGCGTTGTCAGGCCTATGTGTTTATTTACAGTTCATGTGTGAGGTGGGTCTTCCCCCCCTCTCCTGTGCAGTTTTCCTCCCACTGCCACTTTCACAAGCTTTCCTGCTCCTGATTACTGGGCGGTGCTGCTGCTCCTGCCAGCTGCCATGTTTGTTTACAGTTCACGTGGGAAGTGGGTCTTTCCTCCTCTCCTGTGGAGTTTTCCTCCCTCTGCCACTCTCACAAGTATCCCCGCTCCTGGTTGCTGGGCGTGCGCCCCGCTCCCGCCAGAGGCTCTCCGGCCCACCCAGCTTGTTTATTTACAGTCCCGGGAAGGGTTCCCTTCCCCCAATCTTCAGCGCTCAGGGCGCCCCACCCTCTTTCCAGCGTGTCTTAATTGTTCTTATTGCTTATTACTCAGTTTCTCTTTTTTTCTCTAGGTGAAGGTCAGTCTGTCCAGGGGGCTATGCTGCTCTGGCCCAGGCTTGTCTGTGGGAGAACCGCGGTACCGCGAAGCTCACCTGGTCCACGTCTTCCCAGTGGGCGCTGGCCACTGGTGGCCTGGGGGCCCTCCTTGTTTCTCCATTTAACGTGAAGTGGAGATTCTCTGTGCCAGCTGGAGGTGTGGAGGGGTCAAAGTTATGCCTTTTCTCAGTGATTATGCCTGCAAAGTGTGTCTCCAGTGTCTCTCCAAAATTTCACTATAGGAGGCTCGCTTTCTGCTTCCTACCTCTACCCGTCATCTTTAAAATATCTCTTTATTAATTGTGTTCTTTGTTTCACTGTGGTGTTTATATAGTGCTTCTATGGTTTCTTTTATTTCTTCTTTTGCTTTTTCAAATTCTCTATTTTTGTTGTCTTGGAATTTCTTGAGTGTCTCCTGTACATTTTGGTTGACCATATCCAGTATCATCTCTATAAAATTCTCATTAAGTACCTGTAGTATGTCTTCCTTTAAATTATTCTTGTGGGCTCCATTGGGTTCTTTGGCATAATTTATCTTCATTTTGTTGGAGTCTGGATCTAAGTATCTGTTTTCTTCATTTCCCTCTGTTTCCTGTACTAATTTTTTGCTGTGGGGAAACTGGTTTTCCTGTTTTTTCTTCTTCCCATCATTGCCCTTGGTACTGTTACTGTCCCTATACTGTGTGCAATTAAGTATTTTCTAGCTTGTAATAATAACAATGGTGATATTTAGAATGGAATGGTGAGAGGAGAGGGAAAGCAAAGAAGGTAAAGAAAAAGGGAAGAACAAATAAACAAGTAAAAAAACTAAAACAAACAAAAAGTTTCAAAGATATAAACAGGGAGAGATAGTATACTAATCAACAGTAAGCTAAACAGGCATTAGAGAGACAGAGAGAGGATTGAAAAATAAAATAAAATAAAGTAAAATAAAATAAAATAAATCTCCAAGTTCAAATGCAATAAAGTTTCAGTCTTAATAATTTTGGTGTTAGTCCCTCAGTCTCCAATCCTGGAGATGGTGTCAGAAGTAGTTCTGTCATTGTCTCATCAAAGGGGAAAAAAACAAAAAACAAAACACCACAAAGTGTCCCAAGTTCAAATGCAATACAGTTTCAGTTAGTTTTTCAGCATGCAGGTGTAGTTCGGTTGTTGTCTCATCAAAGGGAGAGAGAGAAAAAAAAAAAGAGTCTGGAGACAGCTTTGTGAATGACTATCTGAGGCTGTGGCTCACCTGCCTGCTGCTATCAGCCTGCTGTTGCTGGAGGCTTTATTTATGCAGATCTCAGGAGTGAGCTTAACACTCACCTAGCCCCACAGGCTTTGTTTACTTAGAGTTCTCCTGGGTGCAACCTCCACTCTTAGACGCTTTCCCCTTTCCAAGCACACTGGGGGAGGTGGCACTACACCCACTTTCTCCAGCCAGCCTGTTTATTTACAGTTCAAATGGGAAGTGGGCCTTCCACCCTCTCCTGTGGAGTTTTCCTCCTACTGCCACTTTTACGAGCTTTCCCATTCCTGGTTGCTGGGCAGGTGCTGCCGCTCCTGTTTTCTCTGGCCCACTTGTTTATTTACCATTCTGTGGGGGATTGTCCCTCTCCCTCTCTTTGGCACTCAGGGCTATGTGAGCCTTTGCTATGTGTCTTTTTTGTTGTTGTTTATTATTCAGTTTCTCTTTTTTCCCTGGGTGGGGGTCAGCCTGTCCAGAGGCTATGCTGATCTGGCCCAGGATTGTCTGTGGGAGTACCATGTGCTGCTTAGCTCACCTCGTGGACTGTGTCTTCCCAAGTGGTCTGGGCACTGGCATCTGGCAGCATGGTATCCCTCCTGGTTTTTCCATTTAACGTGGAATGGGAATGCTACGCACGGGCTGGGGGTGTGGAGGAGTCAACATTTTGCCTCTTCTCAGTGGTTTTTCCTGTAAGGTGTATCTCCAGTGTCTCTCCAAGATTTTACTTTAGGAAGCACACTTTCTGCTTCCTCCCTCTAGTCGCCATCTTGGAATCCTCCTCCTATTCCTTTCTCGTGCTCTTTCAGCAGCTTAAGCATCTGAAGTCCTTCAGGCAGGATGATGACCGCCCATTAGTCCACCTCAGTGAATCAATAAAGGCCTACCTCTGCATTTGTTCAGAAGGCATCTTGGTGTCCAGTTTTGTCAGTACTGGCTCCCTTCTGCTCCTGAGCCAAAGCCCCATTAAAGCCTTGCCTATATTCCCGCACACTTGGCTTGGTCTTATTTCTATTGTATCGGTGTCAAAGACTGTCTCCTGTGAAATGAAGAGAACACCATGGAAGCCATGGACATGGGTGACACAAAAGAGACTTTGTCAGTGAAGACTACAGGGAAGGTCCCAGGAGAGATCATTGAAGTTCCAAGGCCATAACCACTGCATAATGGGAGACATTTTAGGACAGGGAAACGACAGAGGAGAGAGTCACGGAGAAGAAGAAGAAGACAAAGAGTCATGAGTGGAAAATGAGTCAAGATGGAAGGCCAAAATGTTCCTAGGGAATGACCATAGGTCATGGCCAAGGTCAAGGACAGAACCAAGAAAACTGTTTCAGTGTCTGACAAACAAAGCTAGGTCAAGTACAGTGGTTTTGGAGGAAGCCCACAACCTCACTGGGTCTGGAAATGATCTCAAATAAATACATACCCAGAGCTCTCCCATAGCTCAGGCCCTTAGAATCAAGAAGGTGCTGAGTCCCTGATGGGGCAGGCATGTGCCAATAACTACTCAAGGTAGTATCTTTCCCTTCTCTCTCTCCCAGGTCATTCCAGTGCTCTCTGTGATTTGACTTTTGTCACAAACCAGCCGACTTAGGTCCTTCTGCTCTACTCAGACAAAAACTGTGGCAATTATGGCAGGAAAGGTGGCAGGGGCTCAGGTCTTAGACTTTCAGCATGTTTGTATAATAAGAGATTAATGAATTAGAAAGTTTAAGATTCAAACTTGCATATAAATAAAAAAGTTACAGAGGCAAAAAGATTACAGAAAAAAGAAAAAGAAAGTGGTTTTTTTAAGGGATTGCCTAATTCCAGATTCCCTCTGTCCTTTAATTTTAGCATGTCCTATTTTTTTCCTTAACTTGTCTTTTATTTAAATCACTCAAGTCTCTTCTCATAAATGAGAAATATTAAATAAATGGCTTCTCTCATAAAATAAAGAAACAACTAGCAGAGTAATCTGCAATTTCCGTGAATAAGCTTTTCCTTAGTGTCTAAAATAATAAAAACCATTTACAGACCAACAATGACATGCTGTAAGTTTTACTAATTGGTCCCCAGTCCCATGTTCAGTCTATCACTAGTCCAGCAGCACAGATACTCAGGAAACTAAGACTCAGAGACAGTAAGTCAATGTCCAAAGACTCCTGCTAAGGACAGAGCAAAGATCTGAACCCAGGTGGGGCTACCACCAAAGCTCACAATCATTTATTTTACTATTAAGCCCTTACCAGCCAGGTGCTGGTGGCTCACACCTGTGATTGTAATTACTTGGGAGACTACTATGGGTAGGATCACAGTTCCAGGCCAGCCTAGGCAAGAAGTTTGCAAGACCACATCTCAACTGACAGCCAGGTGTGGTAGCACGCACCAGTCATCCAGTGGTGGCAGGAAGCTTATAATAGAAGAATTGTGGTCCAGGCCACCCTGAGCAAAAAGTGAGACCTCCAAAATAATCCAAGCAAAAAGGGCTTGGAGGCATGGCTCAAGTGGTAGAGTGCCTGCTTAGTAAGCACGAAGCCCTGTGTTCAAACCCCCAGTACTGCCCAAGTAGGAAAAAAAAAAAGCTTGCCAATTACTCCACTGTGCCAGGGATTTTTTCTGAATACCTATTTCATCAAATCTAATTATCAAATTATAAACTGTAAAGCACAGCTTTACAGCCAATTAAAGCTTTAACTCACCTTTAATAGGAAGGCAAGTCACAATTTCAGAAATGATAAAATGTGTTCACATTTACCCACACCCATTTTTACATATGCATACTCATATATATGTATGTATCTTGAATTAAATATAGTAATACACTAGCCTTGGAGCAAATTATTTCTTATAAATGTTAGAAAATATAAATGGTTCTCTAAATCCTTTAGAAAATTAATTTTGTCATAAAGTACAGAAAAGAAAGAGATAAGTCTGAAGTATGAATAAGGTTGTAGGAAATGACAAATATCTGCTAATACATACTCCATTTAAAAATCATTTCTCAGACTGCTTGCTCCCATTTCCTGCCTGGGGAACAGGAAATGTCTCTCTCTTTCTCTTCCCCCTAACCCCATTGCTCTCAACTCTACAGACAACCCACTTTCAGTCTGTTGAAAGTGTATTCCTTTCTTAATAAATTTTATCATTACTTTTTCTGAAAAAAAGTAAATAAATAAAAATAATTTCTCCTCATCTGTGGTATTAAACCATACTGCTTATAATGTCAAGTGCTGTTGACATCTTTCTGATCATAAACATGATCTTCAGATGAATAAATCTTACTTTCATGCATCCCAGTGCATGAAAAGGTAGTAAGCACATTTAGAATATTCCAATAAAAGCGAATTTTAAATCTGTTTTTCTTAGCTTCTGTTTGTTTTCTCTAAAAGCTAAGGAAAGTAAGTGATTTCTCATTCCACACCAAATAAAACTATGCTCTATTGCCAAAGACACAGCTTTCAGTCTCTACAAAATCAAATGAGATCAACATTTCAAAAAAGCACTCTCAGTGTTTCTATCTGAATGACTTCCTGGAGATGCAGGATTTTCAGGGCCTCTTTTCCTTTCCTCTAAAAGTGCTCCCATCATAAGCCCACACAGTGTCTATCCCCTCTCCAGTGACATGATCCGGTGTCCAGTGGGGAAAAGGTAATCGGCAAGCAATGACTCTTGCGTCATTCTCAAGTTCAAGTTTCTTCTCCAACTGTGGCATCATCTGGGGCACAAAAATAACAACATTTGAATACTGCGATAAGGTGACCTTCCACAAATCTGAAATACAAAACGTGGAAAAGCCATGCACCCCTTCTCGCCAGACATGGTACCTGGAGTACCAAACTAGCCATGGATTTAATTCATAACCAAGAGCTGTGACTCCTTCCTTCGCAGCTGCAATCACA
Source organism: Castor canadensis (assembly GCF_047511655.1). Lineage (NCBI taxonomy): Eukaryota > Metazoa > Chordata > Mammalia > Rodentia > Castoridae > Castor > Castor canadensis. The sequence continues at coordinate 25,150,505 of NC_133393.1, forward strand.
ATGCGTCCACCGCCGCTACCAATGTCTACGAGGGATCCTCGTCCGCGTTGCGACATTTTCACGACATTTTCAATCTGTTTGGAAGTTGCGGGTACAAAAGGCAGGCAATATTTCCGCAGGGCCGGTGTGATGGACGGCGTGGCCACCGCGTACAAAGCCACCAGTGCCCCACCGACTATCGCAGGAACTAAGATTCCCCAACTGCTTTTCTTCAAACTGCTCCCCTGCGAACCCGTAGTCAGAGCATGTGCGTTTCCGCGGGTGTACCCACGCTTCCTTGAGATTTCCGGGGACCCAGCATGTCCTGTTTCAGATCAGCTTCAGATGTCTCAACACAACAGGAAGTCTGTGTTCTCTTTCTAGTTTTACTCTGTCTCCAGTTCTAGTCCAGCCCTCCCCACGCTGGATTTGTGACAGGAACTGGTACTGGTACTTTCTAACTTTTAACATCCTTCCATGCTCTGCACGGAGCCACATTAGCCAGGCTTTTTTGCCAGTAAGTTCCAGGCATGTTTTATGTTCCTCTGATGAGATGAACTGCCATGATACTCAGCTCTGTAACAGCAATAGCTGGAGGCATTCCTGGGCTTCTGGGTGAGGATTTTGCCATGGTCTCTGCATTTCTCTGTCTGTTGCACACTGAGTGGCTATGGAGGAGTGATCGCACCAGCAGCACTTGCCTGCAGGTCCCTGCCTCTGAGTGGCAGCTCTCGGTGGCAATGAACATGAAAGCTATTAGCTGTCACACTGACTTTCACACCTCCAGTATTCCAAGTAGTATTATAAGCACCTCTTTCTTGGATTAAATCCTTTTGTGCTTGAGATAGCCAAAGTGGTTTCCTTTTTCATAAGGAAAACTAGTTGTTAAAATATTTGGTATGAGACCTTCTAACATGGGAATCTTGATTGATTACCTGACCAATTCAGGCTGAGGGCAGGGGTGACTTCACACTGGTACAAAATGGGGCGTTTGCATCCCATATCAAAAGGTAGCAAGTATGACTTATGATCACCTGTGGATGTGCCTAGAATAAAGTGGTATGGAGGGATAGGACTGGGAAAGCAGGTGGTTGATATGAGATCCCGAGACAGGAGTGATGATATGACATAGTCTCTGTACTTCTCTGTCTCTTGCACTCCTGCTGTGAGTGACTTCATTGGAGAGAATACAGAAAGAAAACAACCATGGGTGTCCCATTCTCAGTGAAGATGGTGCCAGGGAATGAAAGAGCTTTCTCTGGCCATTCCAAAAAGCATACTTTTATCTGAATGTTACCTGGACCATGTGTGAAAAAAGTGGACCCAATGTTTGATTTCACAGACTGCAGGATTTTATTCAATTAGGATAGATATTCTTGTCTGTCTCTTATGTAACATTTAGGGTATTTGTTAAATGAAAGCCCAGAACTGGGGTGGAGAGGTTTGGGTAAATTGAAGAAACTTTATCCTCCAAATTCCACTGAACTTTTCTTCCCAGTAGAAACAGTCACTTTACGTGAGGAAGTAATTTTCCTTTAGCCTGAAGACCCTGTAGTAACTACCCTCAGCACTTCCTTGTCAAAGTGATACAGATCTTCCTCAGTCCTGTATTAGTTAACTATTACTGCAGTACAAATTACCACAAATGATGGCTTGAAAGAGCACATGAATATTCTCTTATAGTTCTGCAGGTCAGAAATCCAAAATAGGTCTAATTGGAGTGAAATCAAGGGGCCAGTAGACTGTGTTGTTCTGGAGGCTCTAGGGGAGAATCTTTTTCTTTGCTTTTTTTAAGCTTCTAGAGGCTTCTGCCATTCCTTGGTTTGTGGCTCATTCCTCCCTTTTCAATGCCAGCATCATAGCATCTTCAAATCTCACTCTGACTCTGAAGCTGCTGCCTCCCACTATAAGAACTTTTGAGATGACATCGGACTCCCCAGATAATCCAGAATCATCTCCCCAGTGTAAAATCTGTAAAGAAATCGCACTTGCAAAATCTTTTTTGCCATATGAGGTAACATATTTAGAATTGGGATGTAGAAAATTAGAATGTGGGTATTCTTGAGGGACAATTATTATGACATTATTTCAGCCCTATTTCAATACTCTTTGGGGCCTCCAGCTCCATAAATATGAGTCAGAGCTAGGAATTGACATCCAGAAAAAAACAAAACAGGAATTTCAATTCTACAACCACAAGAACTCAGTTTCACTACAGTCATATGAGCTTGGAAGAGGTTGCCAAGTTCCAGGTGAAGATATAGATCATTCAGCACCTTGATGTTGGCCTGTGAGGCCCTAAGCAAAGGACCCAGTCAGGCCATGCCCAGACTTCTGACTCACAGAATTGTGAGCTAATAAATGGGTGTTATTTTAAGCTGTTGTTTGTATTACATTGTCATGCAACAATAGAAAATGAATACATGGGTGAACTCATACATTGTAGATTCAATATATTAGCTCAAGTAGGTAGGGGTTACCCTAACAGTTTTCTTGATCGAAATACAGACTCACAGGGGGCCTATATTAAATGAAGTTGAGATCCCAGTATTGCTTGGATATAATTAGAAGAAAAAGTCAAAAGATTTAGGGAAAAAAATATATTTTTTATATATTATATATATATAATTAGGAATGATTATATATATATAATATAATATATATATATAATATATATAATAATAATATATATAATAATATATATAATATATATATTATATTATATATATATAATTAGCCTACTAAAATCTCACCTGATCTGTATAAGTGATAATAACTAGGTGATTGACCAAAGAACTGACTTGAGTTACCACAATGGAGAGTCTCAGACTCAACCTAACTCCCAGACCTGAACATATTCACGGACTTAGAAATGAAGGGAAGGCAGAAAGGTCCAACAACATTACAACATGTATGTGCTCCTCCAGGTTTTCAAAGGAGACCTCAGCCATTTATCATGATGACAGTGCAATGGGGAAAGGGAAATGTCTAAATCTTTAAAATATTACCAGACCCTGGCTAGGCTGATGCTAATAGCTGAAGATCTAAAGCACTACTGTGAACCTACAAGTTAGAGTGAGGCTTACGGAGTTCAGAAAGTAAATGTTCATCTCTGATCCCATCTATAGCTCTTCTTCACTTCTAAATAGAAACCAAAGTCATCAGGTCATTTGAGACTTATTTTTTTAATAAATCCAATCTGGCTCAAAATGTCTGTGGCAGATCAGGATGCTGTATGGAGACTCTGTAGCATTGATAGAACACAGACTCCTAGAGCTTGGGAGCAAAGGCATGCCTTCTTCCATATGTCCTCCTTTTAATAAGTATCCAACTAGACATTGCATCCTCCATAGTCAAGAGTTCATGAAACTTGAGCTGCCCTTTATGAACTGGGTGTTGTCTGTACCACTAAACTATAAGATTTGGGGGCATACTTAGCAGTACCTGCCTCTTTGACTAGAAGTGACTTACATGAATTTGGGCTCCATTAGGTTCTCAAAGCATAAGCAAGAGGTCTGAGTAATCCACCCAAACTCTAACAGCATCTAGCTACATTTCCAACCTCTACCACTATGGGAGAATTACTTGTCTGTAATTCCAGCACTTAGGAGGCTGATGCAGGAGGATCTTGGATTTAAGGCCAACCTGCGCTACATAGTGAATTCCAGACCAGCCTGGGCTATATAGCAAGACCTTGGAGGGGTCATGTGGAGCGTTTCCTGTGCCCAGATGGTTGAGGAAGAGAAGACTTTGTCTCATCTGGTTCGCAGATGGTTCTGCATAATACATCAGCACCCTCAGAAAGTGGGAATCTGCAGCATTATAGCTCCTCTCAGAGTGGAGCAGAACATTGAACAATGCATCTGTTTGTTTACTCTGTGAGCAAATAGATGACCAGAATTTTGGTTTACCTTGAACAATAGACAGTAGCTAATAGTTTTTCTATCTAATTTGGGATGTGGAAAGACTATGATTGGTGAATTGATGACAGGGAAGTCTGGCAAAGATGAATGTGGATGAGTCTTTTGGGAAGGGCACAGATGGTGACAGCAGAGTGTTTTCAAGTATTGGATTGACAAGGTGACCCATTCTATGGATGGCAGTAAACCTGTTTCTCTAGCTAGTCTGGTGCTTGCTCAATGGGCTCATAGATGAAGCATACATGAGGTAGGAATGTAGGTCATACATGGCTCAATAATAGGGCCATCCTCTCATCAAGACTGATCCAAACAGATACTTCTATTGCTGATTGCCTAACCTGCTAATGTCAGAGATCAGGGTTGACCCCATTACAAGGGGTCGAGTTGATTACATTGAATCTTTTCAAACCTGGAGGTAGTAGTAATTCATCCTTGCATTCCAATAATCCCAGCACTCAGGAGGCTGAGACAGGAGGATCTCAAGTTTGAGGACAATGTGTGCTTCATAGGGAATTCCAGGGCAGCCTGGACTACATAGCCAGGCCCTACCTAAAAAGCAAAAGCAAAAACAAAACCCAAATCTCCTGAAACTTGTGTTCCCTGCACACAATGTTTCCATTAGCACACTGTCACTGGATGCCACATTGTCACATGTCCCCAACCACATCTTCTGACCAAGGATATCATAATGCTGACAAAAAAAGAAGGTCACAGAGGATTCTTCTTTCATTTTTTAAATTGACATGTAACTTAAATATAAAAAAATGCAAAATATCATATGCAAATTTCAATGAAGTTATACCCATGTAGTCACCTTCCATCTTTTGATAGAACATTCTTTCCCCTCTCTGACCCAATCCCAGAAGGCTTCCTCATGACTTTCCCCAGCATTTTCCCCAAAAGCAAGCACAATTCTGACTTATTAGAGCAGATAAATTTCACATTCTTTTTTTTCATGGCTTGTAACTTTTTATTTTTTAAGTTGTGCTGGGGGTACATTATGGCATTTATACAATGTACGATTACACAATATATACATATATATAATATATAAATATCTAATATATTACACAATATATCAAATGTATCATAGTTGAATTCGTAATTTCATATTCTTTTTCCCCCCGGTACTTGTGTTTGAACTCAGAGTATCATGCTTGCTAGGCAAACACTCTACCACTTGAATCAAGCCTCCAGCCCAATTTCATATATCCTTAAACTGCAGGTGAATAGAGTTATATAATACTCTTTTAATTTGACCTCTTTTATTCAACATTATTTCTATAAAATGTGCTACTGTTATTGCAGGAATCAATAGTTCACTCTTTTTTCACTATTTGGTAACATTCCATTGTATGACTGTGTCATAATTTATGCATTCTAATATTAATAAACCTTGGCTAATTTCCAGCATGGTGCTCTTATGAATACAGTTGCTATTATATGTATCTTTTGGTGGATGTAATCACTCATTTCTATTGAATAAATATATATTCAAGAGTGGAATGGCTTAAACACACAGTCCATGCGTGTTTAATTTTAGTGTTCCCAACCATTTTCTCAAAACAATCACATCAATCTACACTCCTACTAACAAGGCATCAGAGTCCAACTGTTCAACACCTTTGCCAGTACTTTGTATTGTCAGTCATTTAAATTCTAGTCATTGTCGTGTGTGTAGTGGCGGCTTGTTGTGGCTTTAATTTCCACTTCTCTAATAAGCAATAATACTGAATATCTTTTTTTTATTTTTTTAATTTTATTATTCATATGTGCATACAAAGCTTGGGTCATTTCTCCCCTCTGCCCCCACCCCCTCCCTTACCACCCACTCTGCCCCCTCCCTCTCCCCCCACCCCTTCAATACCCAGCAGAAACTATTTTGCCCTTATTTCTAATTTTGTTGTAGAGAGAGTATAAGCAATAATAGGAAGGAACAAGGGTTTTTGCTGGTTGAGATGAGGGTAGCTACACAGGGAGTTGACTCACATTAGTTTCTTGTACGTGTGTGTTACCTTCTAGGTTAATTCTTTTTGATCTAACCTTTTCTCTAGTTCCTGGTCCCCTTTTCCTATTGGCCTCAGTTGCTTTTAAGGTATCTGCTTTAGTTTCTTTCTCTGCGTTAAGGGCAACAAATGCTAGCTAATTTTTTAGGTGTCTTACCTATCCTCATATCTCCCTTGTGTGCTCTCACTTTTATCATGTGCTCAAAGTCCAATCCCCTTGTTGTGTTTGCCCTTGATCTAATGTCCATATATGAGGGAGAACATACGATTTTTGGTCTTTTAGGCCAGGCTAACCTCACTCAGAATGATGTTCTCCAGTTCCATCCATTTACCAGCTAATGATAACATTTCGTTCTTCTTCATGGCTGCATAAAATTCCATTGTAATACTGAGTATCTTTTCAAAACTTCACCAACCTTTTTGATGTCTTCTTTTGTTAAACATTCGCCAAATGTTTTGAGCATTTAAAAAACTCATAATTTTTCTTATTAATTGTAGTTCTTTGATATTCAGGATAGGAGTTCCTTGTCAGATGTATCTATTGCAATATCTTCTCCTGTCTTTGACTTTCCTTTTCACTCTCTTAAAGGTATATTCTGATACTAGATTTTAATGAAGTCTTATTATCAAACTTTTCTTTTATAATTAATTTTTTTGTGTTATGCTTAAAAATCTTGGCCTACCTCAAAGTCACAAACATATTTTACTCACAGGATTTTTTTCAAGATCAAGTAATGATGTGTATAAAGGTTCCCAGGACAGCACTTAATACATAGAAATAACTGAAAAAACACCTTGCAAGGAAAATTGAAAGAACAAATAAGAAAACGAGTAAGCATGTGATCCTGATAATGCGTTCATTGTGTGCTTTTATTTCTCGGCAATGTTGTAGTGACAATGAAGCATCTTGAGGAATCGTGGGGATGAGAAATGTTGATCTTGACTTGGTGCAGATGGGAGGGATTCTGATAGTGATCATCATGCCTCCCCATAACAGAGTCTGAGATTTAGGTGGAACTCACAGGAGCTTTGACTTGAAGTCATTGCCAATGCCAGCAAAGCCATGCAACTCCTTCAGAGCCAGCTTTTCTCAATCTCTTCCATGTTGGTCAGGGTCTCTGTGATCCTTCTGCTGATTCTCTTGATGTAGGTCATATTCATCTCCATGGTTCTTTCCTAGGAACATTTTTAATATTTTTCATTTTAATCCTTCATGAACATTATTTTGTTTTTGTTTTTGTGGTGCTGAGGATTGAACCTAGGGCCTGGCACTCTACCACAGAGCCGTGGTCCCAGCCCTGTTTTTGTTTTTTGAGACAGGATTTGCTTGTAGTCCAAGTTAGCCTTAAACTCATGATCCTCCTTTTTCAGCCTCTGAGCACTGGGATTTTAGACCTGCACCACCATGCCTAGCCATGATCATTTTTTTCTTTCCCTCCATGACTCCCTCCTACCCCAAGCTTTCTTTCCCCGCAGAATTTTCCAATATCCAGTCTATGGCCATAGCCATCTTGTCTATCATGGCCTCCTCAGTGTCTCCCTCTGTGACACTCCATGACTCTGGGAATCTAGTTCATGGCTATTTCTGTGGCCTCTTCCATGACCAGAACTCCTGCCATGGTCCATCCATAGCCTCTTCCATGACTGTGGCTCAATTCATGGCCCACTTCGTGTCCAAAGCCATGTGTGCCTGCAGGTCCAGTCCCAATTCTACCTCAGAGCCCTGGCTTGAATCAGGTCCAAACCAAAACCAATGCCAAGGCTATGGTCATGGGGGTAATAAATGCTACAATTTCACAGGGGGAAGGAAAAGACCCTCTAAAAAAATATATATGTATATGTACATATATTAAGTCCCTTCTCTCATCCCTATTCATTTCATTTTTCAAAACCATTTTCTTTCTTACCATGATCCTTATCATACTTTCTTTCCTTGTTGTTTTACTCTACCTCTAATAAAACAATCTCTCCTGACACTATATCCATATATCCTCTTTATATGAAGACATGGGCTCTTGCTCTGATGTGTAATTGAGTTTTAAAAACAAAGGTATATTCACTTCCTTATATAAAAACACAGAACACTACTGAAAAGTAGTGTTTGTCAGCTGAGAAGCTGGGGACAGGCGTATGGAACTGAGTGAGAAGGCTGTCCATGTAGACTCTGGGGGTCACAGGCATGAAATCCAGCCTCTAGCCAGCCTGGGTTAGCGTCCTAGATCTGCTACTCCCTGCACTGTAATAATTGCATGTACAAATAATTAAGATCATGGAGTTTCAGTACCCTCACTTACAAGATGAATATACCATCTCCCGAGCCTAGCATTTATGAAAACCTCAATGCTTGTTTTAATTCTCTCCTGATCCAACAAATAAAATTATTATGTAACTTAGGAAGTTATTCCCAGATGGTAGGAATTTATTTTGGAATCTGCATATGGAGGGAGACTGAGAGCTCTGAAATAAAGAACTCAGTAAATTGATTATATCAAGCCAATTCCTTTTTGCTATAGTGTTTCCATTTGTCCATTTTTACCAATAGTATGTTAGTCAACGTTTAACTGGCTGTGATGGGAGGAGAGAGTCCTGATTTGTAGTGTTGTGATTTGAATATGAAATGTCCCTACAGACTTATGTACTGGGGACTTGTCATTAGTTCATAGGTTTTTGTGAAGCAATGGGATCTTGAAGGCTCTGACCTTATCAATGGATTAATCCCTTGATGGATTCATAACATGACGGCATTATTGGAAGGATGGTAAAAAGTAGGAGGTGGGGCCTAGTTGGAGAAAGTAGGTCACTTGGGTCATGTCGTTAGGATTATATCTTGTCCTCCCGTCTTGTATCCCCTTTCTCTGCTTCCTGTATACCATGAGGTGAATAGCCTCTTCCTCCACATAGTCCTGCTACCTCACCAGAGGTCCAGAATCAACAAAGTCAAGTGACTGTGATTGATGCATAAGTGTCCACACAAAGAGAAGTGGGTAGGCTGGGGTAAAAAGTGGCAGGTCCTATCTCTTGTGATTGTGGTCACTGGGTGTAAGGAGAATGTGGGAGAAGGAGATGATGAGACCAGATTCATTCATGAGTGCAGCAGTGGCCATGGCTGTGAGCAGAGGCCATGTAACACAATTGTGGTTTAAAAAGTCAAAGTGAGTATGCTTGGAACAGATGTGGAAGAACCTGCCTCAAGTGGATGTCACAAGGGTAGGAAGGGTGCACTCAGACAAGGGGATGGGTTCTAATATGCCAGAGGCGGTGGTGGTGGTGGTGGTGGTGGTGGCTTAGGCAGCAAAAGTGTGCCTAGATCAAAAGTGGTTAAAATCTGATACATGAATGAAATCAGTCACAGGACAAGAGTTGAGTGTGCCCAGAACAAGAGGGAAAGACTCAGGCCCAACACCAGTGCCTATAGCAAGTACAGATGTGGACTTATCCAGAACAACAGCTAGAGTATGGAAAAAAACAATCACTTTTGTCTTAGACTGGAATAAGGGTTGACAACATTTCTCTGGAAAAGGGCCAGCTAGTAAATATTTTAGGCTAATTGGGGGGATAAATATAGTTTCTGTTTCTCCTGGAGACAATATGGGCACAGCCATGTTCCAGTAAAACTTTATTTACAGAAACAGTGGTTGCTGGGCCATTGGTAGTGGCTTTGGCAGTTTCAGAGACTGAAGTAGAAGCCTTGAAGGGAACAGAAGTTGTCATTGTGGTTTTGGTGCTCTCAGAAGCTGTGACAGTCACTGTGATAGAGAATGAGGTGGTGTTAGAGACAATGGTTGAGCCCATTGGAGACACAGACTCTGTTGTGGTCTGAGAGGCTGTGTTGGGTGCTATGGTGATCCCAGAGTCTATGGCAGTTTCAGAGGTATTGGTGAAAACCACAGTGGGCACAGATGCTATGGAAATGGTAATAGGACTATACAATGTGGTAGATGTGAGGTAATCTCAGATGTTGGCATGGAGGCTTGTGGTAGAGTCAGCGCCCTGTCTCAGGGCAGGCAGTGTTTTCAGATGATGTGGCAAAGAATGGTGTGGGTACATCAGGTATTGGGATTGCTGCAGATTTTAAAATTAACATTATTCCTTATTCCAATTACACATAACCTGTAATGCCTTTGTGGTACTAATAGCTTGTTATTAAAATATGTGTGCTCCTTATGTTACTCTGTTTCCTCCCTTTCATCTGTGACTTCATATTTTCTTCTACCCTGCTAGAGTTACTTTTTAATAATTTGTTCAAGCAATCAAACTATCTTTGATTTTCTATTTTGTTCATATTTTGGCATATTACTACTGTCAAATCTTAAGATGTAGTCCAACACAGACACCAGTATGTAAATGTTTTCAGAGGTTTTTTATGTGAAACCTGGAAACATCACAATCATCTTTGTACTGGTGAGTGGGTAAGCACACCATTTTATATCCTAACCATGGCAGACTATTCAGCCACAAAAAGGAACTCTTGATGCATGCAGTAATATGGATGACTCTTACACACAAAAACCGGATCAACATATTCAAAATTCCAAGGGGAAATGGTACCCAACCTACAATTCCATAACCAGCTAAGCTATGAGTCAAATGTGAGAATAGAATAAAGACATTTATAGGTATAAAAGGTCTACATACTGGCAGATCCACTTTTCTCTTCTTCCTGGTAACATAAATATGTTATTTGCCAAACTTTTCTTGTAGCTAGGTATAGCTACATGTCTAAACCAAAGAGGACCATGAGGGGAGGAATAAATATAACTTTTACTTCATTTGCTTAAGTGTAAATCCCTGTTCCTTCATATCTGCTTGTATTGCATGCATTATTTCTGTTATATTTGTTATGTTGACATCTTAATTAACTTTCCTGTCTGGAGCTCCTCCTAGGGCTAGCCATTTCTTGGCAGTAGGAAAGGGTCCAGTGGAAGCATGTCTTTGACAATAGTAAAGGCAGGGGAAGAAATAAACTGCTTAACCTGGGAAGAAATCCAAGGCAGGAATGGAGGAACCAGGCTAGGCGGTCTGCTGGAATTAACCAGATCTCCATTCATTCTAGAAGAAATCTCTGATGCCAGAGCCCTGGTATCCCAGGGGTCAACTCCAGTTTGTTTCTATCAAGGAAATTCTAAAAGGATGGATTTGAAATCAAGCAGCATTCATGCAAGGAATACTTTTTACTTGATTTTTTAGCTGCAGAACCTGGCTCTAATTTGGAATTTAGAATACAATTAGAGAGCTGGAGGCATGGCTCAAGTGGTAGAGTGCTTGTATAGTAAGTGTGAGGTCCAGAGTTCAAACTCCATATCACCAAAAAAGCAATGGGAACTAGAATTTTACAGTTAAAAAGAAAACATTTGTCCAAGATACCAGGGAAAGTGAGACAACCCCAACCCGCAGCTGGGGGAGATGAATATGAATTTGCTATGGAGGTGGCATCAGAGACTTGAACCATGGAATTGGGATCAGTACACAAAAATCCCTGTTTCTTTGGACTCCCTGTGGCCCCCATCCCCCTCTCATTCATCCACTGATAAGTCACTTACGGGATCCCAGGAATACAAATCAAAGCAGCCACTGGAACTGGCAAGCAGAAGACATCTCTCCTGTTCTCATCGTGAAATGATATCCCTAGGAAGTTGTAGTCAAGAATGCCTGGGGTCCAGAGGAAAGATGGGCTACAAGGACAGAGAGTCAAGGGGCATGCTTCAGACCTTGATGAAAAATCAAGTTGCAGGAAAAGAATTGAAGGCCAGCCAAGGCCAGGGTAAGTTCTGTGGAGGATGAGGGGGTTGAGGGAGGGGAGCTCCACAGTTGTTTCACAGTTTGACTTATTTTTCCACTTTATTTCTCATGGGCACAGCTATGGGATTTATAATTGCTACTGGGTAGAGAAGGCCAGAGCTTCAGGCCTCCCTTCCCAAGGAGAGGCATCTCTGTACTTTGCTTTCTGCAGTTTAGGGCTGTTTAGAGAGAGGCACCCAGTAGAGATCCAGGCAGAAAGGAGTGAGTAGGCACAATCAGAGGTACAGATATGAAGACGAATGGGGGGAAACAGAACGAGAGGAACAAACTTGTCTGAACAGAGGCCATCTATAACCTGTTTTCTTTGGCTTTGCCTCATTTCCAAAGCAGGAATCATTTTAGAAGAAAGGAGGAAGAGAAGAAAAGGAAGCAAAATAGAGAAAGGTCAGAAGATTTCTATTTGGGGGAAAATGGGGATTTGGAGGATGTGACAGTGTGAGTGAGTAACATGCTCTACCCGCCGTGGACTCTCCAAGGGTGGGGACCATGGACACTAAGTGAGCCTCACTTCTAGTGGAGGTGAATAAGGAGGGCGAGGGAGTGTGGAATTGCCACTTTCCTGGGTTGATCCTTGACAATGGCTCCTCAGCATGGGCCAGGGTCCTAACTCACCAGATCCCTATCTCTAGGCCTTATAATTTACACCACGCAACTCAGAGGTGCAGGGAAAAACTGTAACATGGCATGCTGTGACTGATCTGATTTAGTTCTTGGGCTCTCATTCCCACGGATGGCAGGGAGGGCCATGATAAGGGATGGGGATATGAATTTGAGCTTACCAAATGGTGCTTCAATTTCATTCCTTTTTAAAAGGTCTTTTTTTTGAAGTGTGTACTTGCATGGTTCCATTTATATGAAAGTCAAGTACATGGAAGAGTTAACTGATAATGATAGAGATGATTAAGTCAAAATAGTGGCTACCTCTGGGGGTGGTGATAATGGGGGGAGGGGGAGGGAAGGGGCATATCCTGCTCTGGAAGGTGGATGCATGAGTGTGTACACATGTTGAAATTCAATGACTTGAACACATGATGTGTCCACTTTGTATGTTTTGTGTCTCATATTTGTACATATTTGCATTTATTTTTAAGCCTCAATTTAAAAAAAAAGGGAAAAACTTAATAGGATCTTTTTAAGGTAATCAGGTTATATAAAATTCACTGCCCCCCCTACAGGGCTGTCTTCCCTCTTTTAAGGACTGTCTCCCCTCTACCTCTTCCTTTGTGCACATTCCCTAAGAAAGAGCTTATGTTTTCTCTGGTGGTGTGGGAAAAGGACTCAGGTCCTACATCCGGCCTCTCCTGGGTTTCCTCTCATCCCTTCTGGTCACCAGGAGCCTGTGGTGGCATCCAAGAACCTTCAGACACAGAACCACTATTATCTCCATTTTACAAGTGAGGAAACAAGGCCAAAGAGAAATCAAGAAACTTGGCCAAACTCACAAAGCTAATAAGGGGTAAAACCAGGAATTAAACTAGCAGTCTAGCTTCAGAGCCTTTGCTTTTAGCCATTGTGAAAAGAGTATGTCATGTGCAAATAGGGCTTCAAGTGTAATCCCTACCTATCTCCTTGAGATAAGTGACCCCAAAAGCCCATGTGTTAAAGTCTTAGTCTCGAATGTGTCAATATTGGGAGATGATGGAAACTTTGAGATGGGACTTGTTTGGAGGTCTTCTAGTTGTTGAGGTCATGCAAGGGACCGTGTCCCTTTTTCTCTCTTTCACTTCTCAGCCACTATGAGGTGAACAGCGTGTCTCTGCCACATGCTCCTGCCATAATGTGCTGCTCATCACAGGACCAAGAGCAATGGCACCGATTGAAACCTCCACAACTGTGAGATGGAATAAACCTTTCCTCTTAAGTTTATCATCTCAGGTATTTTGCTATAATACCAGAAAACTGATGGTCATGCTTCTTCTAACCAGATTGCCTGTTCCCACCCTTGTTCTGGATAGAAATTCTGGAACCATCACTGTTGGAAAATATCTAGAATATAAAACCACAGAAGCTGAGGAGGCCCAATGTAGGGTTTGAAAAACAGATGGCAGAATCATCAGAAGACACAAGTCAGAAGAATTAATGACTTGGGAGCAGGTTGACCTAGCAAGGCCATTTTTTAAGTTCCTATTTGGAGAGTCAGTTCCAATGACTATGAAGGAAGAAGTACACAGGAGCCAAAGGCTTAGAACTTATGTTTATGCAAAAGGTGAGAAATTAGTTTATCATAGTGTAAGGAATTCAGGGAGGAAGCACTCACATAAAGCAGACAATTTATAAACACTCTGTATAGATTTGAAATTGATCCTTGCACAAATATGCTGAAAGTTTTACTCATGAAATGCCTGAATTTCCCATTCTCACTGTCGTGTCAGGTCTTCAACTGGTTCAACAAGTCTGTTTTGTCTTTCTAATTTTATTCTGTCCCCAACTCAAGCACAGCCCTCTTCATTACAAAATGTCTCATAGGTGCCTTCCCGTAAAAAACATATGGTTGATAAGACAACAAATAAAGGGCTGGGAGTGTGGCATGGTGCTCAGCATAAGGAAAGCCCTGGGTTCAACTCCCAGCACCAAAAAAAGAAGAAAATAATAAAAAGAAGCAAGATTTTCTGTGAAATACAGCCCTATTGCAGTATGTCAGTAAGCTCCTCTCCAATGGCGGCATCCATCCTTGAGTTTGGAGAGCTCATGAGGGTATTAGATTTTACCAAATATCTGGAGCCATTATTTCAGTAAAGATCTCCTTATGTGCTTGGACAACAGTCTTAAAATTTTATGTGCATAGAGAGTTGAGCGTGGTGGCCCACACCTGTAATCCTACCTGCACAGGAGGCTGAGATGGGAGGATTGTGGCTCAAGGCCAGCCAGCAGGAAAAGTTAACAAAATCCTGTCTCAAAAAACAAGCTGGGCATAGTGGCTGTAATTCCAGCTAAGAAGGAGGCAGAGGTAGGAGGATTGCATTCTGAGACTGGCTATAGGCAAACATGCAAGACCCTATCTGAAAAATAAACTTTAGCAAAAGGGTTGGGGGCATGGCTCAAGTGGTAGAGGCCTTGTCTAGCAAGCCCAAGATCCTGAATCCAAAGCCCCATACTGCCAGAACATTTTTTCTGTGCACATATTTTCAAAAAAGAATTTTGATAATCCTCATTATTCAGGAGGTAGAGATTGGGAGGATGGCAGTTCCGTACCAGCCAGGGCAAAAAGTTCCCGAGACCTCATCTCCACAAACAAGCCAGGCATGGTGTATATGCCTGTCACCCCAGCTACTTCAGGAAGCATAAATAGGAGGATCAAGGTCCAGGATCATAAAAGTGACACCCTATTCAAAAAGTAACAAAAACAAAAGGGGTTGGTGATGTGGCTTAAGTGGTAGAGTGCCTGCCTACCAAGCTCAAGGTCCTAAATTCAGACTCCATTACTGCAAAAAGAAAAAAGAAGAATTTTTGACAACCTTATTTTTTGAAAAAAAGAAAAAAAGAATCCTTCCAACCTTATTTGAAAATAAGAATTTTGAAAAATAAGAATTTTTAAACTACATACATTTAATCTAAATTTCATCCTAAATTTAATAATTGCAAAGCATGTGATTTCTACCATGTTGTAAATACAGATATTGAAATAATAAAATTTTACTACTCTTTAGTAAAATTTTACTTGATGCCCTACCATTAGCCTTTTTCCTAGCATGTAAGCAACTCTTCCTCAACAGTTCAGGTGTGTACTTGTTCCTTCTGCTTTGCTAATGTATTGCTCTATATTCTTTTGCCCACTGTTTTGTGTGTGTGTGTGTGTGTGTGTGTGTGTGTATGTGTGTGTGTGTGTGTAAGTACATAACAGTTACATAAATATTCTTATATATCAATATGTATATCTCAAAGTGATAAACTTTATCTTTTACAGCAGTTTTAGATTCAAAGAAAAATTGAGTGGAAACTACAAAGTTCCCATACACCCTTCCCCCACACCAACACCCTCTCCCCTACTATCAACATCCGGCTCCAGACTGATAATTGATACAATCAGTGAACCTACACTGACACATCATTGTCATCCAATCTCTCTGGCTTACATAGAGTTCACTCTAGGTGTTGCACATTCTATGCATTTGACCAGTTCACAATGACATGTGTCACACAGAACAGTTTCACTGCCCTAAGAATCCTCCATACTCAACCAAGACTTCCCTCTTCCCTGTAACACCTGACAGTCACTGATGGGCCTCAAACTTGCAATCCTCGTGCCTTAGTTTCCTGAGTGCTCAGATTACAGGTGTGCACCACCACACCAGGCATAGTTAGTCTGCAATATTTTTGCCTGAAGTGTTTTTATTGATCACCCTATCATGCTCCTGTACAGCAACAGGTGCTTATAAACTTAAAATTTTTTTCCTGTGACGTGCAAAACTCTAAAGTGTTAAATATATGGCCCCAATAACATTTTGCTGAAAAGAAAATGGAAATATTTTCAAGAAAATGCAAATCATTAATTAAACAATATAAAAAATGTTGATACCAAACTCCTGTGGCTCATGCCTGTAATCCTAACTACTTGGGAAGATTGCAGTTTGAGGCCAGCCCTGGCAAATAATTAGGGAGATCCCATCTCCAAAATATCAGAGCAAAATAGATTGGAAGTGTGGCTCAAGTGGTAGATTGCCTGCTTTGCAAGTGCAAAGTCCTAAGTTCAAACTCCACTTCAATAATAATAATGACAATAATAATGACAAAATTAGAGCACTTGCCAAATGCAGGACTATTCTATGAGCTTCACAATAAACTCGGGTGGTAGGTATTTTATCACTCTGGGCTTATTTTATTTTTTTGCAGTACTGGAGTTTGAACTGCTGCTAGGCAGGCACTCTACCACTTGAGCCACTCAACCAGCCCTATCATTCTCTTTTACTAATGGGAAAGCCGAGACCCAGAAGAGCTAAGGAATGTGTGCAATGTCACACCAAGCTTGGATTGGAAACCAGAAATTCTACCTGGACAGTCTGTGCTCCTAGCTAACATGATGGATGACCTCTCTAGGTTCCATTCATCTTAAGATGTGACATTAATCACTTGGAAGTAAATGTGGAACTTACACCTTTCTCCTTGAAGTCGTGCAAAATACACAATTGTGCCCTGCCCAGAAATGATATATAAGAAGCTTCTGCTTTCAGAGAGTGGTGAAGGAAGTGTGCTTCAGAGCACCTGGTTGTATCTCAGCAAGACTTTGCAAATCTTGTTTTGTGGGGTGGGGAGAAGGGGAGGGAAATACTGGAGTTTAAATTCAGGGTCTCACACTTGTTAGGCAGGCACTCTATTACTTGAGCCACTCTGCCAGCCCTTTTTGCTTCTTCCTGTTTGTGTTCCCCACATAGCTGGGATGACAGGCATGTGCTACTACTTTGGTTGAGATAGGGGCTGATGAACTCTTTGCCCTGGATAGCCTCAAACCATGATCATCTCAAGTAGCTAGGATTACAGGCTTGAGCCACCATGCCCAGCCAGTTTTTGCAAGTATTGAATATTTTAAAATGGGCAGAAAGGCAGGTAAGGCAGGTGGACCTGCCACCGGATTTTCTCCTATGTTTAATAAGGCACTGCCACCTTTTATTCCTCATGGATTCTGTTTTAGCTCTATTCTCATGGGATGCCCCTCAGAGGGATGCCACCTTTGAGAGGGAATGGAAGAGGATATTAAACAAATTTTATTATTCCTGCTACCCTTCTCTACAGTGTATCAAATAAATAGAATCTAACACATACCAAACCAAAACTATCAGTTTGTTACATTCTATTTAGTTCCCAACATGAATATATGTGAAGCAGGAGAAATAGTCCTACTCTGAGCATACGATGCCGAAACCAGAAGAGATTTTTCACATATTCATCTATTTGACTTCCTGATATTTTCTGCACCCTGGAGAAATGAATACAAATAAGATAAGGACTAGAAAGAAAACTTTGGAGGACTAAGAATGGAGCTTAGTGCTATAGAACTTGACCAGTGTATGTGAGGACCTGGGTTCAATCTCCAACACAGAGAGACAGAGAGAGAGAGAGAGAGAGAGAGAGAGAGGAGGAAAAGTTGGGTAATTGTAAAAGGGGAGTCAAAAAAGGAAGGATAGCTTGATATGCTGACTCCAGAGGTCCTCTGACAGATCAGTTTTATGTAAAAAATATATCTAGAGGTTGAATACCTGAAAAATTACTTCCATAAAACACCTGTATGACATCTTTAGAAAGTCTTCATGAACTTCCAAGAATGTGGGTCACAGATGCCAGGTGAAGAACCATAGTGCAGAGGTCTAGACAGAGAAGTCCTTTAATGCTGTCTGCTTCAAGGACTTTTGCGTGGGTCAGAGGTGCTTGGTGGACCAGGGCACTGTCAGGTTAAGGGAGTCGTTGCATTCCATGCTGAAGTGTGGGTAACGATGCTTCTGAACTGCACCCACATGCTCTAATTGTTGAGAACAATGAGAAATTCACAGCACAATTATGTGAACAAATCACAAGCCAAATTACTCACTGGGATTCCTCCCTCTTCACCTTTCTCTGTCTCAAAGTGCCCCTTCCTTCCAGTCATTTGTTGTCAGCTTTTGGAAATCAAATATTTTATTTACAAGCTATGACTAGTAATATTTCAATACCTTCATTGAGATATAATCTGTTTGCCATCATGTTCACCTGCTTAAGTTATATAAACCAATGGTTTTGGTATCTGTATTGTATTTGTTGGACCTTTTCAATCTATAGACTCAAGTATGTCTTCTTTAATTGTTCTTTCACCTCATCTCTTTTTCTCATATATACCCTCTATTTGTCTTATATATCCTGGAGATATTCATCCCTGTACTATTGTGTCTAACTGAGCTATTTTTCCTACCTACCTTCCAGAGTATGTGCTAATATTATTCTGAACAATTTGTCTATTAAAATTATAAACACCTAGAAGGTAACACCCACGCACAGGAAATCAATGTGAGTCAATGCCCTGTATAGCTATCCTTATCTCAACCAGCAAAACCCCTTGTTCCTTCCTATTATTGCTTATACTCTCTCTACAACAAAATTAGAGATAAGGGCAAAATAGTTTATGCTGGGTATTGAGGGGGGGAGCGGGAGGGGGTGGAGTGGGTGGTAAGGGAGGGGGTGGGGGCAGGGGGGAGAAATAAACCAAGCCTTGTATGCACATATGAATAATAAAAGAAAAAAATAAATAAATAAATAAATAAATAAGAAAAGGAAAAAAAAAATAAATAAAATTATAAACATTAAAATTTAGATTTCTTATTTACTTTTATAATTTTTCAGATGCTGATCTCCACAGTTCCCACCATTGGGAGGTATTTCTTCAGGGTGTTCAACTTGATTTCCCCTTCTGGATGCTGGAGATGCTCCCTTAAAAGGAGATGATGATGATGACAATGACAATGACAAGGATGATGATTGCCTACATGTGGCTCAGTGTGGCCTTACTGATAACATTCAACTGCTTGAGGAACTCAATGAGTGGTGGAGGCAGAGCAGTGATTGGGGTGAACCTACCAACACACTCTTCTGAAGGCTCCGCCCCAAATAGGGCCTGTCACTATCTTATGGATTTACAGCAACTTTGCCTCTGTCCTCTGAGTTGGAGAACTGTTTTCTTCTGTCCTCTAAAGCCCAGAAGGTCAGGCAGCTTCACCTCTGGACTCAAAAAAGGGATACATGCAGTCCTTCCAGGAGAGGATTCATGAGAACTTTGAGTTTCCCCTGAGGTGTCACTGCTAAGAGCCTCTTGAAGAGTGAGTACTTAGCAAGCTGGAAAGTCTTTCTCCTGGGAAAACAAGAAGTACTTGAAAGACAGGTGTCAGGTGGCACCTTCACCCTGATAAGGGGCATAGTTGCAGAGCATCTGTAAGTGTCCGGGAACTGTGATTTGAGTGAACACGCCCTGCCTTCCCCACATCGTCATGCTCTGGGTTCTCCTCTGTACCGGTTGTGGCACCTGCCCTCCCTCCACATCCATGCTAATTCAATTCGCCCATCAGCCTGTAGGAGTCTCAGGGATATAGGGGCCCTGCTTAGGTCAAGAAGGATTAGAAAATGGGGACACACAGATATGAAGAGGTTTCTAGACATTCCACTCAGAGCTATAGATACCCACCCAAGTGCCCACACAGGTTTTCTCTTCAGACATGTTGGATGTATTTATTTCTTAGCTAAATGACTAATATATTATCCTCTTTCTCATGTCTGGTAGGGGCAATAAAGGGGAAGAAGTATTTTCCTCAAGGATGTGAGGAACCCAAACAAAGCTGGGAAGGGACGCTTAGAAGGATAAAGAGGAAACTCAGGTCTCTGGTCCCCAGGTCTGCTTCCTCCCTGAAGAATGTGTCACTCAACTTCAGGAGCTACTTGGGCAGTTCTCTCTCCCACTCATCTCCATGGCCACTGAGGTTACTGGTTTCCTCCAGAACCAATTACGGCTCCATGAAGTTCTGTGGGGTGCTCCATGATTCCCTCCTGGACTGGAGCCCCGGCCAAGGTAGGGACCATGGGGATGGTAGACAGCTGTGTCAAAGGTGTTTCTCAGGGACAAGCAGTTTCTCTAGAAAAAGAAGTGTCAATAGTTTCAGAATTGTAGCCCCCTCTCCCAAGCCTTCACCACGGGCTCCTCTACAATCATCTTCTCCCTCACCTGGTACTCTTCCCTTCAGCCTTCATTCCTTTTCAGTACCCTTTGCTCACAGGTCACAGGCTGCCTCTGCACATTACTTGGCTCCTCTAGTTACAACCTGCTATTTCTACTTATAGCTCTCTCTTGTTCTGCACTTCCTGTCTACACACCCCTAACTTAGAGCCCCACTATTCATCTCCCATCTCCTTATGCTCCTGCTGCTCCTTCCCCAAAGTAGCTTCCTACGTATTAGGTACTTACCACATAAAAGAAGAACCCAGCAACGAGCCCTACGGCCACTACAACAGAGACCAGGGTGATGAGGAAAATTTCCCATGACTTCAGGGACCCACTGGGCTTCACCTCAATCACAGGAGTAGCAACACTTGTGCTAATTCTGTTGGAAGCTGTGTGTATTCCAGGTGTGCTAGAGTCTCTGGAGGTTATACTCAATCCAGAGTTGGAGGTTTTGATGGTCTCACCAGAGGTCACACTGGACTCAGTGTTAGAAACCATGCTAGTCCTGTGAGAGATTATACTGGATACAGTGTTAGAGGTTATACTGTTTACACTGGAGGTTACACTGGATCCAGTGTAGACAGTTGTACTGGCCCCACTAGAGGTTGCAGTGGCTGCAGTGCTGGAGGTTGTGCTGTCTCCACTGGAAATCAAGGCAGATGCAGTGCTGGAGGTTGTGCTATCCCTACTGGAGGTCAAGGTGGCTGCAGTGCTAGAGGTTGTGTTGTCCCCACTGGAGGTCAGGGTGGATGTAGTGCTGGAAGTTGTGTTGTTCCCACTGGATTCAGTACTGGCAACTGTGCTAGTTCCATCAGAGGGTACACTGGATCTAGCACTGGATGTTGTAGTGATCACATTGGAATTTGGGCTGGTTCCAGCAATGGTAGGTGTTCCGGAGGCAGTTGAGATTGTACTGGATCCAGCATTGGCAGTGCTAGTATCACTGGACGTTTTTCCTGAAGATAATTATAAATAATTCCAAATATATTTTGAGCATATGTACCTTCTTCTCAATGCTTGGCTAAGTTTATTGTATGTATAATTGTGTTTTAATACTCATTTCAGCCCTTTGATTGTCCTTTTATCATCAACTAAGACAAAGAAATTTAGAGTTAGATGGTTGCCCAAGTTCATACAGCTAGTAAGTAATGGAACAGGAAATTGAACCAAGGCTATTGAATCTGTACTTTTAGGTACAAAGCTAATTCACCCTCCAACCATCAAGAATGTCAGAATCACATGACCTCGTTTTACTGATAGATATGCTTACTGCTTACTTTATATAGAAGACCCAATAAGAATTATAAGTTTGGGACTGTAGCTCAGTCGTAGAGTGCTTGCTTAGTAGGTGCAAGGCCCTGGGTTCTATCACCAGCACCAAAAAGGGGCAGGGAATTACAGGATGAATGAAACTAATATAGATATAGATATAGATAGATAGATAGATAGATAGATAGATAGATAGATAGATTTATTCTTAAAATAGCATTTCTCTGAATATTAATCAGGAAACACCCACATCAGATTCACCTGGGGGAACTTGTTGAAAATAAAGATTCCTAGGAATGGACTAAATGAATCAAGTGGGCCCAGGTAACTGCATCTTCAGTAAGGCCAGTGATTCTATGTGTATTAAGGTTCCAGGAGCTTCTGATCACTGTGGCAAAGACTGGAGAACAAACCTTGTATAGCTTAAATGCATAAGATCTCCCAGGATTAAGAGCTGTAAGCCAAGATGTAAGATTTACGGTTATGGGGAAGGTTTCCAACTTCTTGGAGGCTTAATCACAGTTAAAGTTGTGCCTATTTTTTGCTCCTCATTATCCTGAAGGACAAGGACACTTGACTTCCTCATCCTCTATTTTCTCATCTCACTTGTGGGTCATTTCACTACTATCTGGGACATGGGTCCCTAGCACTTCACTCTACATATGTCTATTGTTTCCTTTGGTCATTTTAGAATTTAGCTCTATTTTGGAAAGTTCCCATTTTTTGGACAAATGAGTGTTAGGGTGAAATGAAATAAGAAAGTAGGGGCTGGAGATGTAACTCAGTGGTAGAGCACTTGCCTAGCATATGCTAGGGCCCTAGGTTCGATCCCCAGTACCATAAAAATAAAATTAAAGTTAAGCTGCATACAATTTAAAAAATAAGAAAGTGGGATGAAGGGGCAATTGTAAAAGGGAGAGTGGATTTAATGTGAAAAGTTTTGGAGGACAAAATAAATGAATCAAAATTATAAAAGATCTAATTTGGGTTCAAAATAGTGAATTCCCTAAGAAGTCATGTTTCCTGTTTGTGCAATAAGGATGGCCCAGGAAGTGTTTAATGGTGTCAGAGATGTGGACATAGAGTGGAAATTTGATTTTTAAATCTCATTCTCCTTGATCTGAGGTTGACTTAGGCTAATGTGGGATCAGGATTAGGAATAGGAAATAAACTGAATTTGTAGAATATAGGAGGATGATATTTTTAAAATAGCCAACTATTATTATTATTTAAGTCCTCAACTATATCACACCGGTTACTACCCTCTCACATATGCATAAACTGAGGCACAGAGCAGCAACTCATCCAAAGTGTACAGCTAATTAATGGAGACATGATTCAGGTGTAGTCAATGTGAGCCCAGAGCTCACAGTTCTAACCACTGCCTCCTGAAATGATGAGAATAAAATGGTGATCCTCCTCTGTGGAGGAGACTGGATCTCATCTTAGTAACGATTACCTCTCCCACACTCCTCAAAGGTGGTCAGACCACCCACTCTTAAATAAAATCACTCACCATCTTCTAAAAGTAGGAGATGTAATAGTAGCCAATACAGAAGGACATTGTTTCCTTTCTGCATCTTCATCTGCCTCTTTGTGGCTGGAAAGCAAGATGCCTAGATTCTAGATGTGGCCAAGACCTGGAGGGTAAAGAACAAAGGATTCTTGAGAAGGGAGATCTCAAAGTGAAGAGATAAAGCCTAGAGCTTCTAGGAGCCTGGGTCTCCTAAATGCATATTCCTAGAAAGAACCTTGAGCTTGGGGTAGGTGCCGGGGCTTTATGCCTGGGTTCCTTACGCTTTCTCCATGCAATGCTGTTGCCTCTTTCTCTGTTGCAGAAGTGCTCCAAGGGCCTTTATAACTTCATGTGAGCTGGGGAGGGGTTGGGCAGTTGTCCTGACATTTTGCCAACTATGAGCATGTAACAAAAATACACTGAACCTGGGGAAAAATAGACTAGGGGATCAAGAGGAAGGTGAGAAAGAGAATGACATGATCACATCAGGCAGGTCACTGGACTGGGTTGGAGCAGGAAGCAGAAAAAAGTAAGGAGAAAGAGGTTCTCACAGTGAAGGGGATCCACCCTCTGAGGCAGGGAAACAGAAATCTTTTCAAGCTCAAAATTTTGTTTCCTGGTCAAGAAGTCCTGCAGAATAGTTTTAGTATAGAAGACACCTTACTGAACTCAACTGAGGGGCAGGCCTCACTTTCAAAAGAAAGTAGTAAGTAGGGATATGGGCTTCTGGGTTACGAAAAAGATAAATGGAATGCTTCAGTGCATGCAGTTGACACTCAACAGTGCATGTTGAATTAACAGATGAAGGAACATATAGGGTTAATGAAACCATCTTTGGGCTCTGCCTTAGTTCATTTTGTATTGTTATACCAAAATACCTGAGGCTAGATATTTTTATATAGAAAAGAGGTTAATTTAGCTCACAGTTTTGGAAACTAAAAGTCTGAGATTGGGCAACTCTATCTGCTCAGCTGTGGGAAAAGCCTTCTGGCTACATCACAACATGGCAACTGACACATTGGAAGGAGTATGTGCAGGAGGGAAAGGATCACATAGTGAAAGAGTGAGTAAGGGGAAGTGCCAGGTTCTCCTATAACAACCTGCTCTCTCCTGACCAAGGAACCCCCACTACAAGAAAATCATTAACACCTCTGAAAAACCCAGTCGCCTTCTACTAGGATCCACCTTTTAATGGATCCACCACCTCTCAACATCATCACACCAGGGACCAAGACTCAGCATGCGAAACTTTGGGGACAGATCACGTCCAACCCATAGCAGAGTCTCTTGGGCATTGGGAGAATATTGAATGTGCAAAATGAGTAACCTGTCAGACTTATGGCAGGTGAAAAGGCATAGGCTCCCTTCTGACCCTCAACTATGGTGTGCCCCTCCTGTTTGCTTTTGTTTTCAGAGGTCTCCACCCCAGGATCCTGCAGATGTGCCTTCTCCTTGGTCCAAATGAAGCATATCTCAGTAATGTAATACAAAGGGAGGCACAGGCACCAACATGGGAGACTTCAAATCTAATGGGAGGAGGAGATAGTCTGAGTCCTCTAGAAGTTCAAGTTTGATCTAGACACTTGAATGTGACCAACAGAAAGCACACACAGCCTTGCTAAATGAGCAAGTCTCAACAGACTCAAACGAGCAGAGGATTTGGGGAACACATAGGGAGGGCGTCTTGAAACCAGACTGATGGAATTCCAGTGATCAATCTGTATGAACAAAATGATCTGTCTCCACCCACCTATAAGTGAGAAGAAACTTCATGCAAGAGGCAGCATCTCAGTTTATGTGGAGGTGAACAAACAGTCCCCACGTGCAGGGCATATTACAAGGAAGCTGGCAGGCAGGAGGTGGCTGAAGATGTGAAGGAGGTTGGAATGGCTGAAGATGTGAAGGAGATTGGAATGGCTGAGTCTGAGAGGCAGGAAGGGACAGGCATGCTGGAATGGCTCAGAAGGAGGTCTGCCTAGTGGTTATGATACCAACTCCTGAAGCTGAGACATGAGAGCACAGACAGTGACAGGCCGGGTCCTAGACCCCCAACAATCCTATTCTGTAGCTGAAAAGTCAGTAACACTCTGAAAAAGAGAGCTTTTCCCCACCCACTTTAGAATTATATATGGAATAAGAGATCTTGAATTTGAATTTAGTTTCTACCTTTAGGAAGCTACTCTAAAAATTGTAACGTGTACTGATCAGCGTCTAAATGTAATTACTATCTTTACTCATCTTCAAAAGAATGCAGTGAACTTGGAACACTTTCTTATTACTTATCTGCCAAGTCATCAAGTATCAAGTATTATAATTCTAGCTTTTGTTTGTTTTTCAAACAGCTTTTATTTTGTTTTCCTTTGAACTTGCAATCCTCCTGCCTCTGCTTCCAAGTGCTGGGATTATAGACATGTACCATCACACCTAGGAAAAAATTCTCCTCCTCCTTCTCTTCATTTCTTCCTCATCATTTCTTCCTCCTCATTTCCCCCTACTCCTCTGCTTCCTCCTTCTCATCTCTTCCTCCTGCTCCTCCTCCTCTTCGTCCTCTTCCTTCTGGGGGGAGTGAACCCAGGGCCTCCTGCATGGTAAGCAATCATGCTAACACTGAGCTACATCCCCAGTCTTTAATTCTATCTTTTTTAGCTCCATGAGAGATTCTTGTTGTCAGTTTATTGTAGTTGGCTGATGTCAAACATAGTTACACAGAGAAATAAAGTCCCTATTGAGATGGACATGTGCTTAAAACTTGAATATTCTGTTGCTAAAGATGGAGTATGGATGCTAGTGGACAACCATAAAGCTATGACACACATTTATGCTTGCCTACTTTATATTTTGTGTTTAATAATCTCAATACCTGACATCTTTGTGTATCTGATCCTATTTTGTTTTTGTTTTCTTGCTGGTTTTTCTTCATGGTATCTGTTGCCGTTTGAGATTTGAGATTCGCAACTATGACTTTACTCTTCTTAGGATGTTATCTGTGGAAGTTCTTTGAAGCCTGAGATGGAGAAATGACCTTCCATAGACGATTTGCATGTTTCTGCCAAGCATATGGATGCATCACTATTTGAGGATTCTTTATTTTGTGTTATAGGATTGAGTCTTTGAATTACCTATATGGCATGATTCCGACTGAAAATCTTGTAAAGTATTGTGTGGGTGTAATTTATGTCTCAAGGGACACTTCCCCACCCTACCCTGCACCAAGTTCAGAGACAAGTGATTTTCCTTGTATTTCCTTAGAGGAGAGATGAGTCCATTATTAGTTCATACTCTCACTGAAGTCTCCAGATTTAGTTGAAATTCTGCTACTGGATTCTCTCCCTGGGCTGATCTACTGAAGACATGGTGGCTGAAGCTCAAGTTCACTGGGTTTGGCAAAAGTTGGCCTCAGTAAGGCTCCCCTTACCTACTTGGCTTCCCACTTCAACTTAGTTTTAATTTTAACATTCCTTACTTTCCTTTTAAATTATTTTCACTGTGATATCTAACACATGCATATAATATACTTTGATCAAGTTCACCCCACCTATCTTACTCTTTCTTAATCTCTTTCCCTCCTTCCCCCTCTTTTTTAACAGCTTTTAGTGGTTTTCCACCAATTCCTTGAAGAAGGTTTTTTTAGTTCATTATTTTTAAGTGTTTTGGGATAATATCCAGTCCATGTTTACCCAGTAATTTAGATTGTTTTGAGGAGAGAAATGACTTACAGGCACTAGCATAGCATTTGTCAAATAAAAAGCAAGCAATAGTAAAGGATAAAATAAAAACAAAATGACAAACACAAAAACATAAGGATGTAGATGCCAAGTGTATTTTGGGATTTCAAATGTAGCACTGTCCTAGTGAACTTTTTCCTTTGTTGTCATGTAACACTTGGAAGAGACAAAGTAGGAAGGAAAAATCTTCCTAAGAATGAAGGAGACCTAGTGAGCACTGAGAAGGTATCTAAGATGACTTTCTGATCTATTCCTGTCTGAGTCCATTTTAGGCTGTTATAACAGAATGTCACAAACTGGGTAACTTGTAAAGATCAGAAAAGTATTCCTCACAGTTCTGAAGGCTGGGAAGTCCAAGATTAAGGCACTGGCAGACTCTGTGTCTGGTAAGGGCCCAGTCTCTGTTTCCAAGATGGCATTTTAAAAGCTGTATCCTCCAAGGGAAGACAGTTATTCACTCAGCAAAAGAGAGAACCCACTCCTGTGAGCCCTTTTTATAGCAGCATTAATCCATTCGAGAAGGCTCTTCCCTTGTGACCTAAACACCTACCATTAGACTGCCTCCCAACATTATTGCATTGGGATTAAGTTTCAACACAAATTTTGGAAAGGACAAAAACATTCAAGACATATCAGTTTGTAAAGCAGATACCTTAAAAGCAACTGAGGCCAATAGGAGAGGGGGACCAGGAACTAGAGAAAAAGTTAGATCAAGAAGAATTAACCTAGAAGGTAACACACATGCACAGGAAATCAATGCGAGTCAACTCCCTGTAAAGCTATCCTTATCTCAACTAGCAAAAACCCTTGTTCCTTCCTATTATTGCTTATACTCTCTCTTCAACAAAATTAGAGATAAGGGCAAAATAGTGTCTGCCGGGTATCAAGGGGGTAGGGGGGGGAGAGGGAGGGGGCAGGGTAGGTAGTAAGGGAGGAGGTGGGGGAAGGGGGAAGAAATGACCCAAACAATGTATGCACATATGAATAAAAAAAAGATATATCAGTTTGTGTGATTAGAAGTCATAAACCCAAATGAAGAACATTGTGTAATTATGAATTCTTAGGGAAGATTTTTTTATACTCATTTCACTCACTGTCACATTTAGAGACATATATTTGCACTATAGTTTCCAATTGTGTACAGTGTAGTTTTATAGTTTATTTATATGTTGAAGTTTTGACCCTTTTCAGTCTCAGATTTGTTTAGGGTATATTTTAAACTCCACCCTTGTACAGACCCAGGACTTGCCTCCTGTACTATAAGCAACAGAAAGCTATGAGAAAATAAACTCAAATTCACCAGGTTTGGCAAATTCCCTCAGTGCAAAGTCTGGTTCAGAGCTTGCCTTAAGCCTCTTTGAGGCTCTGCTTTCTCTGTCGTTGATCTAAACAGTACCTGCTAGCTATCCAACTAACTTGTTGTAGTTACATTATTTTCATTTTATACAGAAATTGTTGTTGCTTTCAGTTAGTAGGGCAGTTAATGTACCTTATCCACTATATTGCCAGAAAAGTAGGAGTTCTAAAGGACGTTTTTAATCATTAAGTGATACCATATTGAAGTCAACCAATATAATGCTTAGTGCATAGAAAGTACTCATTTACAAGTGAGGAGAAACGGGGGAAATACCTAAACAAACAAGAAAACATATTCTCTTCCTACCACAAACACTCTTGAGCTTATTTAAGCGTCCTCGTACCGATTGTAATGTATGCTGAAGAAACAAAACAGCAGAAATCCGAAGCCTAAAGGGCACAGGTTACGACTTACACATGAGAAAGCAAAGAGACATTGATCTGAGCCACGATCAAGCTCAAAATATTTCTATTTGTGGTCACAATCAAACTTGTTGAGGCTGTACATCTCCTCCAGAGCCACTCTGTTTTTCTGGCTGCTCTTTTGGTCAAGCTCTCTGTGATCTTTTCTCTGGTACTTTTCTTGACCTCATCATGACATCTATGGCCAATTCCCTGGAGATCTTGAGGATGCCCATCCTGACCCATTTTATGATTTCTGCCTTCTCCTCCATGACGTCCTTCTTGCCCAAGGTTTACTTTCCCAAAGCTTCTCCCACTATCCAGTCCATGTCCACATTCTACTTTTCCTTGGTGGCCTCCTCTGTGATCTACTCCACGGCTATTGCTGTGCCCTCTTCTGTGCCCACGATTCCTGCCATGGTTCTTTCCATAGCCTTCTCCACAACTGTAGCTTGATTCATGGCCCACTCCATGTCCAAAACGATGTACTCCTCCAGGTCCAATGTCAGGTCCTCCTCCATGAACCAGTGCATTTCCATGAACTGGTGCATTTCCCGGGCTGTAGATCTCCTAGAGCCTGAGTCCATGCCCAGATCATGGGGGCAATAAATGCCTCTACTTATCAGGGAAAGAAAAAAATCCTTCTAAAAGAGAAAAATTAGAGTAAAATCCTTTTTCTATGTCACTTCAGCCTTGTTGTTTTGTCAAAAATAACAAATTTCACTTTTCAATTCTATTTTCTGTCTTCTCATCAGTTCTTCGTGTGTGTATAATATTATAATTCTCTTCTTCTCATTTATTTTTTGCCAAAAAAACAGACTTCCTAATTATTGTACTTTCATATTTCCTAATGAGTGCTATGATCATTGCTCCATCCTCATACACTGGTGAGGATACAAGCCACTCCTTCTCAAAATAAAGGTAAATCTACAACTTGTACCTAGGGAGTTCAGTCTCCCAGGAAATAGGGAGCCTTTCATTATGTTATCAACCAAGAAATTTGCATGCCTATGAGGATAAAATAAATTAAAGCTCATTAAACAGAAGTCAGAAGAGTAGTAACCTTTAGTGTAGTAGGTATTGACTGGGAGGAGAAACAAAGGAATACTCATATTTCATAGAAATATTCCTTATGCTAAACTAGGTAGTGGTTATATAGATGCATACATATACATATAAGTATATAGGTATAATTTTAAATTAATCAAACTGTATACATAAGATTGTATACTTTTTGTAGATAATACAGTACTTCAATATTTTTTCAGTAGTGAACTAAATTTCTTCAATTAATGTTCTTTTGTTTTTAAATCTTTTTTTAATTTTATTCATCTGTGCATACAATGTTTGGGACATTTCTCCTCCTTTCCCCCCACCCCCTCCCTTACCCCCCCAACCCCTCGCTACCAGGCAGAAACTATTTTGCCCTTATCTCTAATTTTGCTGAAGAGAGAGTATAAGCAATAATAGGAAGGAACAAGGGTTTTTGCTAGTTGAGATAAGGATAGCTATACAGGGAGTAGACTGGCATTGCTTTCATGTACATGTGTGTTACCTTCTAAGTTAATTCTTCTTGAACAAACCTTTTCTCGAGTTCCTGGTCCCCTTCTCCTATTGGCCTCAGTCGCTTTAAAGTATCTGTATTAGTTTCTCTGCATTGAGGGCAACAAATGCTATCTAGTTTATTGGGTGTCTTACCTATCCTCACCCCTCCCTTGTGTGCTCTCGCTTTATCATGTGATCAAAGTCCAATCCCCTTGTTGTGTTTGCCCTTGATCTAATGTCCGCATATGAGGAAGAACATACGATTTTTGGTCTTTTGGGCCAGACTAACCTCACTCAGAATGATGTTCTCCAATTCCATCCATTTACCTGCGAATGATAACATTTCATTCTTTTTCATGGCTGCATAAAATTCCATTGTGTATAAATACCACATTTTCTTAATCCATTCGTCAATGGTGGGGCATCTTAGCTGTTTCCATAACTTGGCTATTGTGAATAGTGCTGCAATAAACATGGGTGTGCAGGTGCCTCTGGAGTAACTTGTGTCATAGTCTTATGGGTATGTCCCCAAGAATGGTATTGCTGGATCATATGGTAGATCTATGTTTAGATTTTTAAGAAGCTGCCAAATTCTTTTCCAGAGTGGTTGTACTAGTTTACATTCCCACCAACATTGTAAGAGGGTTTCTTTTTCCCCACATCCTCACCAACACCTGTTGTTAGTGGTGTTGCTGATGATGGCTATTCTAACATGGGTGAGGTGGAATCTTAGTGTGGTTTTAACTTGCATTTCCTTTATGCTAGGGATGATGAGCATTTTTTCATGTGTTTTTTGGCCATTTGAATTTCTTCTTTTGAGAAAGTTCTGTTTAGTTCACTTGCCCATTACTTTATTGGCTCATTAATTTTGGGAGATTTTAGTTTTTTGAGTTCCCTATATATTCTGGTTATCAGTCCTTTTTCTGAT
Organism: Castor canadensis; assembly: GCF_047511655.1. Classification (NCBI taxonomy): domain Eukaryota; kingdom Metazoa; phylum Chordata; class Mammalia; order Rodentia; family Castoridae; genus Castor; species Castor canadensis. The sequence continues at coordinate 25,181,621 of NC_133393.1, forward strand.
GTGTAGCTGGCAAATATTTTCTCCCACTCTGTGGGTGTTCTCTTCAGCTTGGAGACCATTTCTTTTGTTGAGCAGAAGCTTTTTAGTTTTATGAAGTCCCATTTATCTATGCAATCTCTTAGTTGCTGAGCTGCTGGGGTTCCATTGAGAAAGTTCTTGCCTATACTATTAATTCCAGAGTATTTCCTACTCTTTCCTAAGCCAACTTTAGAGTTTAGGGTCTGATATTAAGGTCTGTGATCCATGTTGAGTTAATATTGGTATAGGGTGATAAACATAGATCTAGTTTCAGTTTTTTGCAGACTGCTAACCAGTTTTCCCAGCAGTTTTTGTTGAAGAGGCTGTCTTTTCTCCATCGTTTAAGTTTAGCACCTTTGTTAAAAGACAAGTTGGTTATAGTTGTGTGGCTTCATATCCGGGTCCTCTATTCTGTTCTACTTGTCATCATGTCTGTTTTTGTGCCAGTACCATGCTGTTTTTATTGGTTTTGCTTTGTAACATAGTTTGAAGTCAGGTATTGTGCTACCTCCAGTGTTGTTCTTTTTACTGAGCATTTCCTTGGCTATTCGTGGCCTCTTGTTTTTCCCTATAAATTTAACAGTAGATTTTTCAATCTCTTTGATGAATGTCATTGGGATTTTGATGGGAATTGCATTAAACATGCAGATTACTTTTGGGAGTATAAACATTTTTACTATGTGATTCTACCAATCCATGAGCATGGGACATCTCTCCACTTTCTATAGTCTTCCTCAATCCCTTTCTTCAGAAGTTTACAGTTTTCCTTGTAGAGGTCATTTACATCCTTTGTTAGGTTTACACCTAGATATTTGATTTTTTTTGAGGCTATTATAAATGGAATTTTTTCATATATTCTTTCTCAGTTTGTTCATTATTAGTGTATAGAAATGCTAATGATTTTTCTATGTTGATTTTGTATCCTCTACCTTGCTATAGCTATTGATGGTATCTAGGAACTTCTGAGTAGAGTTTTTTGGGTCTTTAAGGTATAGGATCATATCGTCTGCAAATAGGGATATTTTGACAGTTTCTTTACCTATTTGTATTCCTTCTTCTTCTTGCCTAATTGCTCTGGCTAGAAATTCTAGTACTATGTTGAATAGGAGTGAAGATAGTGGGCATCCTTGTCTAGTTCCTGATTTTAGAGGGAATGGTTTCAGTTTTTTACCGTTAAGTATAATGCTGGCTGTAGGTTTGTCATATATAGCTTTTATAATGTTGAGGTACTTTCCTTCTATTCCTAATTTTCCTAGATGAAGCCGACTTGGTCATGTTGAATGATCTTTTTGATGTGTTGTTGAATTTGGTTTGCCATTATTTTATTGAGGATTTTTGCATCAGTGTTCATTAAGGAGATTGGCCTATAGTTCTCCTTTTTGGAGGTGTCTTTGCCTGGTTTGGGGGTAAGTGTAATACTGGCTTCATAAAATGTGTTAGGCAGTTTTCCTTCCCTTTCTATTTCGTGGAACATTTTAAGGAGGGTTGGTATCAGTTCTTCTTTAAAGGTCTGATAGAATTCAGCAGAGAATCCATCAGGTCCTGGACTTTTCTTTTTGGGGAGACTCTTGATTGCTGCTTCAATTTCATTTTGTGTTATAGATCTATTCAGATTATTAATATCCTCTCGGTTCAGTTTTGGATGATCACATGCATCTAGAAATCTGTCCATTTCTTTAAGATTTTCAAATTTATTTGAATATAGATTCTCAAAGTAGTCTCTGATGATTTCCTGGATTTCCATGGTGTTTGTTGTTATCTCCCCTTTTGCATTCCTGATTCTATTAATTTGGGTTTTTTCTCTTCTCATTTTAGTCAGGTTTGCCAGGCATCTGTCAATCTTGTTTATTTTTTCAAAGAACCAACTTTGTGTTTCATTAATTCTTTGTATGGTTTTTTTTGGTTTCTATTTCATTGATTTCAGCTCTTATTTTTATTATTTCTCTCCTTCTATTTGTTTTGGGATTTGCTTGTTCTTGTTTTTCTAGGAGTTTGAGATGTATCATTAGGTCATTGACTTGAGATCTTTCAGTCTTTTTAATATATGCACTCATGGCTATAAACTTTCCTCTCAGGACTGCCTTTGCTGTGTCCCATAGGTTCCGGTAGGTTGTGTTTTCATTTTCATTGACTTCCAGGAACTTTTAAATTTCATCTTTTATTTCATCAATGACCCATTGTTCATAAAGCAATGAGTTATTCAGTTTCCAGCTGTTTGCATGTTTTTTGTCTTTATTTTTGTTGTTGAGTTCTAGTTTTATTGCATTGTGATCAGATAGAATGCATGGTATAATTTCTACTTTCTTATATTTGCTGAGGCTCACTTTGTGCCCTAGGATATGATCTATTTTGGAGAAGTTTCCATAGGGTGCTGAGAAGAATGTATATTGTGTATAAGTTGGATGGAATGTTCTGTAGACATCAACTAGGTCCATTTGATCTATGGTATATTTTAGATCTATTATTTCTTTATTGATTTTTTTTGTTTGGATGACCTATCTATTGATGATAATGGGGTGTTAAAGTCTCCCACGACCACTGTGTTGGAGTTAATATATGCTTTTAGGTCCTTCAGGGTATGTTTGATGAAATTGGGTGTGTTGACATTGGGTGCATATAGGTTGATAATTGTTATTTTCTTTTGGTCCATTTCCCCTTTTATTAGTATGGAATGACCTTCTTTATCTCATTTGATCAATGTAGGTTTGAAATCTACTTTGTCAGAGATAAGTATTGCTACTCCTGCCTGTTTTCAGGGGCCATTGGCTTGGTAAATCTTCTTGCAGCCCCTCATCCTAAGCCTATGCTTATTTCTGTCAGTGAGATGGGTCTCCTATAAGCAACAAATTGTTGGATCTTCCTTTTTAATCCAATTTGTCAAGCGGTGCCTTTTGATGGGTGAATTAAGTCCATTAACATTAAGTGTTAGTACTGATAGGTATGTGGTGATTCCTGTCATTTAGTTGTCTTAGTTGTTTGAAGGTTTGATTGTATGTACCTAAATCGAGGTTACTCTCTACTTTCTTGCTTTTTCTTTTCCTGTAGTTTGGTGCTGCCTGCCCTTTCATGGTTATGTTGGGTTTCACTTTCTGTGTGCAGAATCCCTTGCAGAATCTTTTGTAGTGGTGGCTTTGTGGTCACATATTGTTTTAGTTTCTGCTTATCATGGAAGACTTTTATTGCTCCATCTATTTTGAATGATAGTTTTGCTTGGTAGAGTATCCTAGGGTTGAAGTTATTTTCATTCAGTGCCCAGAAGATCTCACCCCAAGCTCTTCTTGCTTTTAATGTTTCTGTTGAGAAGACCGCTGTGATTTTGATGTGTTTACCTTTGTATGTTATCTGTTTTTTCTCTCTTACAGCCTTCAATATTCTTTCTTGAGTCTCTGTATTTGTTGTTTTAATGATAATATGCCGTGCAGTGGTTCTATTTTGGTCTGGTCTGTTTGGTGTTCTGGAGGCTTCTTGCATCTGTATTGGCATAGATTTTTCTAGATTTGGGAAATTTTCTGTAATTGTTTTGTTGAATATATTATGCATTCCCCTTGCTTGCACCTCTTCTCCTTCTTCAATGCCCATGATTCTCAGGTTTGGTCTTTTAGTGGAGTCGGTGAGTTCTTGCATTTTCTTTTCACAGGTCTTGAGTTGTTTAATAGTTCTTCAGTTTTTCCTTTAATTACCATTTCATCTTTGAGTTCTGGGATTCTGTCTTCTGTTTGTTCTATTCTGCTGGATTGGCCTTCCATTTTGTCTTGCATTTTTGTTTTGTTCTTTTTTTCTGAGGTTTTCCATATCCTGAGTCCCTTCCTCTTTAATGTTGTCTATTTTCGTCCTGAGTTCATTTATCTCTTTATTTATCATGTTCTTTGTTTCACTTGGTGTTTATACAGTGCTTCTATGGTTTCTTTTATTTCTTCTTGTGCTTTCTCAAATTCTCTATTTTTGTTGTCTTGGAATTTCTTGAGTGTCTCCTGTACATTTTGGTTGACCATATCCAGTATCATCTCTATAAAATTCTCATTGATTACTTGGAGGATTTCATCTTTCAGATTATTCTTGTGGGCTTCATTGGGTTCTTTGGCATAGTTTATCTTTGTTTTGTTGGAGTCTGGATCTGAGTATCTGTTTTCTTCATTTCCCTCTGGCTCCTGTACTAATTTTTTGCTGTGGGGAAACTGGTTTCCCTGTTTTTTCTGACTTCCCATCATTGCCCTTGGTATTGTTACTGTCCCTGTACTGTGTGCAATTAAGTATTTTCTAGCTTGTAATAATAACAATGGTAATATTTAGAATGGAAGGGTGAGAGGAGAGGGAAAGCAAAGAAGGTAAAGAAAAAGGGAAAAACAAATAAACAAGTAAAACAAAACAAAACAAAACAAAAACTGTGTCAAAGATATAAACAGGGAGAGATAGTGTACTAATCAATAGTAAGCTAAACAAGCATTAGAGAGACAGAGAGAGGATAAAAAAATAAATAAAATAAAAATTTTAAAAATTTAAATAAATAAAATAAAATAATTAAAAAAAAAATCTCCAAGTTCAAATGCAATAAGGTTTCAGTCTTAATAATTTTGGTGTTAGTCCCTCAGCCTCCAATCCTGGAGATGGTGTCTCAGAAGTAGTTCTGTCATTGTCTCATCAAAAGGAAAAAACCAAAAAAAGCAAAAAAACAAACAAACAAACAAACAAACAAAACACAACAAAGTGTCCCAAGTTCAGATGCAATACAGTTTCAGTAAGTTTTTCAGCATGGAGGTGTAGTTAGGTTGTTGTCCCATCAAAAGAAGAGAGAAAAAAAGAGTCTGGGGACAGGTCTGTGAATGGTATCTGCGGCTGTGGCTCACCTGCCTGCTGCTGTCAGCCTGCTGTTGCTGGAGGCGTTATTTATGCAGATCTCAGGAGTGAGCTTAACACTCACCTGGCCTTGCAGGCTTTGTTTACTCAGAGTTCTCCTGGGCAAGACCACTGCTGCTTTCCAAGTACACTGGGGGAGGTGACACTGCACCCACATTTCCGGCCAGCGTGTTTACTTACAGTTCACATGAGAAGTGACACTTTCCCCCTCTCCTGTGGAGTTTTCCTCCCACCGCCGCTTTTACAAGCTTTCCCGCACCTGATTGCTGGGCAGTGCCGCAGCTCCTGCCTTCTCCGGCCGGCTTGTTTATTTACAGTTCCGTGAGGGATTGCCCCTCTCCCCTCCTTTGGTGCTCAGGGCTCCCTGCTTTCTTTGCTATGTGTCTTTTTTTTCCCCAGCTGCTTGTTTATTATTCAGTTTGTTTTTTTCCCTGGGTGGGAGTCAGTCTGTCCAGGGGGCTATGCTGACCTAGCCCAGGTTTTCTGTGGGAGTACCGCATGCCGCTCAGCTCACCTGGTGGTCTGCTTCTCCCAAGCAAGTTAGGCGCTGGTTTCTGAAGACGTGGGAGCCCTCCTGGTTTCTCTGTTTACCGTGGAGTGGAGATACTATGCGCGGGCTGGGGTGTGGTGGTGTTGGAGTTTTACCTCTTCTTGGTGGTTTTCCTGCAAGGTGTTCTCCAGCGTCTCTCCAAGATTTTACTTTAGGAAGCAGAAAGCATGCTTCCTCCCTCTAGTCGCCATCTTGGAATCCTTCATCAGTTTTTAATGGTGCGGATTATGCTTCAATCCTTTTAGAAAAGATAAGGAAGCACCCATAAAGAGCTAAGGATTGGAGAATTGCCTATAAACACTGTAGCTAAGAAAACTGGCTCTCTTGTCAAACCCACCTCTGTCATCATTTTCAGCAAGCTGCCAATGTCTCCAACTCCAGTTTCCCAGTCTATAAGCAGTACAGTAAGAGTACAGCCCTAAGGAGCAATGATGCAGAACAAAGGAGAGACACTCTGGGCTTTGGACTTCTTACTTAGTAAATAGTCAATAAAATTCTAGCTATTATTCCATCTTTACCTTAACCATTTAGAGGATTTCTCTCGATGGGCAAGTCACATTTGTTTTCCCCAACAAAAGAGATTAGAGAACCTGAAATAAGAACGTCAAATCAGTTGATTGTAGATCACACCAACTATGTATCTAGTGTGTAAAATTTTCATTTCTTTATTGTATATTCACTGGCTTGTCCTATAAATTTCAAAGATCACTTACAGGGATATGCATAGCCATAATGGGAAAATATAAATATATTTTAAAGTAAAACGTATCAGAGAAAGAAGGTCAAGATCAGGATGGAAAATAGAATGCAGACCTGCAGTCTGCTACTGTCACATGGAAGGGCTCAGAAGTGTGACAGCTTGCAGAGCATCTCCCCTGGGGGGCGTGGAGGGGTGCACTGGGAGACTAAGGCAGGACAACTGGGAGCTCAATGCCAGCCTGGGCTACATAGAAAGATCCTGTCCCCACCACCACTCCTCCAAAAAACTCTCCTACACATAAACCCAAGCATTCCTAATGGCTGGTATTCTCATGAAGGGTTTTATTTTCCCATAGTATTTGGTGAAGTGTTTTTGAATTTCTAACCTGTTTGAGCTGTAAATAGATAGCTCACCCCAGAAGCAGCACGTGGCTGTATGTATCACAAAAGTGAAAAGCATATTGAGGTCCAGAATGCTCTTCACTTTCTAAAGATTCCTTTTGTAGTTCTGCAGTTCCCAGCTATTTCATGACACTCTCTGTGTGCACTCAACTCTCATACTCACATGCCTCCCTCTCCTTGGGACCCTACTTCATCTTTCTTCTTTTTCTTCTTTTTTGGTCTCTCAGTATAGCTCTCATTTATATTTTCTGCTTTCTCCTTCTGCCTGGTCTTCATGATATGCTGTGTGAGAGAGTAAATATCAGACTGAGAAAATAACCATGTGTCTGCCATTCATCGGGCTGGGATATCAACACAGATAAGGCCAACTGCCATGTTCCCTGAGAGAAATATTTTCCCAGGGCCATGCTTCACTTGTAACCATCACAACAATCTCTGTCTTTGAGTGACTTACTCACTTTCAGTGATTTAGTCAGTGAAAAATGTACTGTAAAATTGTAGACTATCAACAATGTGCAGTTTTCAGCAAGTCTTGGAAATATCCCATTCTTGTCTGGAGAATCTAAGTTACTTTGATACAGAAAAGCAGATAAGGAGTTTCTGAACACAGCATTCCACTTTGTAACCTTCTGATTTCCAAATAAACCGGTATACATCACAATCTACAGTTGTTGTGGGCCTCTGACACAGCCCTGCTCTGCTTTGAGCCTATTAAAATTCCACATAAATTTCACCAAAAAGCCAAAAAACCATACTTCCTCAATATTTTAATGATACTTTTTGTTTGTTTGGTGAGAAGCTCTTTGGTCTCTCTGGTATATGGTCTTCCTTGCTGCAAGACAGACACACTTGACCTTGGGAGACCATAGGTTTGTTCCTGCATTCTTATTCTTAGGCAGATGAAGTTAGGACTGGAATGACTCTCCATCATGTTTCTCTCTCTCTCTCTCTCTCTCTCTCTTTCTCTATGTGTGTGTGTGTGTGTGTGTGTGTGTGTGTGTGTGTGTGTGTTTGAGTCACAATATTCTAATGGCCCTATTTCTATCAATCCTATAATCTTATACTTATTCAGGAAGGGTCCCTCCATTTCCATACAACAGTCACCAGGCAAAAGCAGATTCCTATTGACAATGTAACAACCATCACAACTGCAGCCAGAGAAATGAGGACGATACTCCATGGCTGTAAATACCCATTTGGATTGGTCACATTTGTGGTCATGTGGATCACATTAACTGTGGATATAGTCATGAACACTGGGCCTGCTGTATGGGTGGTGGTGCCCACTTCAGGAGTGGAGGTTGGCCCATGGATGGACACTGTGGTGGTTCTGACCCCTGGGACTGGGGTGGGGGGTAGATGATACCCCAATAGCAAGTATGCTCCTGCCAGAGGAGTTTGGAGCTATAACAGGCACAGTATTACTGATAGCAGAGGTGGTAGAGTTCCTTCCAGGAGTCGTGGTGACAGAGATGGGAGTGATTTGTCCAATTCCAGTAGTCCTGGTACTTGGGAAACAGGTCAAACAAGATGATGCATTTGTAATGGGGACAATTAAAGGAGATGTGGGGGTCCTTAGAGCAGAGAAGGGGAAATTTAATATGGCTATGGTAATGGTGGTTTGGAGAGAAGGGCTGTAGGGTAGGAGAAAGTAGTTACCTGTGACGATGGTCCCAGAATAGAGGTGAGTGTCTCAAAGCAGAAAAGTAGAATATGTCCAGCAGTGGTGGTGGTGATGGCAGGCAGGATATCAAGGAGAGTGACAAGAGAAGTGAGTAGGCTGGGATGAAAAATGGCAGGTCCTATCTCTTGTGATTGTGGTCACTGGGTGTAAGGAGGATGTGGGAGGGGGAGATGATGGAACCACATTTATTCATGAGTACAGCAGCAGCCATGGCTGTGAGCAGAGGCCACACCTTGTAACACAATTGTTTTTTAAAAAGTCAAAGTGAGTATGCTTGGAACAGATGTAGAGGAGGCTGCTCACTAGGGCGGGGGTGTGCGTTCAGACAAGGGTTCTAATATGGCAGAGCAATAGTGGTGGTGGCTTAGGTAGCAAAAGGTGTATGTAGATCAGAAGTGACTAAAATCTGATAGATGAATGGAGTCAGTCACTGGAAGAGAGGTGCGTGCGTGTGTGCTCAGAACAAAGGGGCTAGATTCAGGTCCAACATCATCACCGATGGCAAGTGTAGATGTGGTCTTATTCAGAGCAACAGCAAAGGATGAGAAAAAAATCACTTTGATCTTAGGAGTAAGGGTTGGCAAACTTTCTCAGGAAAGGGCAAGCTAGTAAAAATTTTAGGCTGTCTGTGAGATACAGTCTCTGTTATAATTACACTTAGTATCTAGAAAGCAACTGGAGACAACATGTAAATAAATGGGCATGGTTGTTCCAATAAAACTTTATTTACAAAAACAAATAAATGATATTGACCCATGAACTTGTAGCTTGCCATCTCCTGGAGACATTATGTGGAACAGGAAGTGGTGGGTCACTTGGCACAGAAGCGGGAGCATCTGACTGTTGTGGTGGTTGAAAATAGAGCTGAGGTAGGTTTACTAGTGATAGAGATGATGAAATATAATTAACTTGCCCTGGTGTGGGGGTGGGAGAATATTTGCCAAGAGAGTCTCTGGTTGAATTAGAAATGGTATTAATAAAACAAAGCAAGTGAAGCCAGAATAGAAGTAAGGAGGATTCAAGAAAAGGAAATGACATCTGCCTGGTATGCTGGCATGACAGAGGCAAGGGCAGAGGTGACAGAAACAGGTGTGAGAAGGTGATGGTAGTCACTGAAACTGAAATGCGTGTGTTTAGAGAAGACAGTGTTACTACCTGATCCAGCAGTGTTGGTGACAGACACAGTACAAATGCCAGTAGTCTTGGTGGGCACCAAGGTGATGGCAGAGATGGTGAAAGGTCCAGAACCCCTGGTGGAGATTGCTGTGGTTCCAGAAGTAGTGGTTGAGGCCAAGATGGAGAATGAGGCCATAGCTAAAGCTGTGGTGACCTTAGAGGATAAGGTGGGTGCAGAAGGTGAAGTAGAAGCCTGGATGTCCCCAGATGTGGTAGAGAACATGGTGGGTCCAGAAACTGGAAATGAACCTGTAGAGCTCTCAGAGGCTGTACTTGAGCCTGTGGTGCTTGTTGTAATGTCCAAAGTAAAAGTGGACAAGTCTGTGGTGAGTTAGGAGGCTAAGGAGGAAGACGTGGAGGACACAATGCTCTCATTACCTATAGGGGAGACTATGACAGTCTCAGATGTAGCTGTGGGTGACACATTGATCTCAGAGCCTGTGGGAGAAGCTGTGCTACTACCAGACTCTGAAGTGACCACAGAGACTATGATATTGGCCATACTGGTCTCAAAACTTGGAATGGGGGCTGAGGTGGTTTAGGAGGTTGTGATGGAGTTTGTGGTGGACACGGACATTATCATGGAAGGTATGGTGGCCTCAGAGACTATTGTAGAGACTGTGATGGGGACAGATGCTGTGGTGGGCATCTTCAGGACACTGACCCTGACATTGTCCCAACAGCTTCAATGGAGGCTACTGTGGTCTCAGAGATTGAGATGGAGGCCAGGGTAGATACAGTGCTACCAATGAGGAATTGATAATCCCAGAAGCTGTGGGGACCCCTATGGTTGTTTCAGAGAGAACATAGGTCTTAGAGGCTGTGCTGGAGACTGTGGCTGGTACAGACATTTGGGTAGGGGACATAATGGTCTCAGAGGCTATGCTAGAAGCAGTGGTGGTCTGGGAGGCTACAGTGAAGTCTGTGGTGTATACTGATGCTATCTTGGAAGCTGTGGGGGGCACAGATGCTAAGGTAGATCTCAGCTGTTCTAGTGGAAGCTGTGGTAGATTCAGAAGCTGTGGTGGTCTCAGAGGCTGTGGTGGAGGTCAGGGTGGGCACAGACATTGTCATGGAAGATGTGGTGATCTCAGAGACTTTGGTGGAAGGTGTAGTAGATAGAGAGTCTGATGGAGATCAAAGTGCTTCCAGAGGCTGTGGTAGAAACTATGGCAGAATCAGTGAGGGTCTCATAGCCTGAAATAGTTACAGAGGTCAGAGAGAAGGCTGTAGTAGGCATGGATGGTAATGTAGAGGACACAGTTTTCTTAGAGGCTGTGATTGAGGCTGAGGTGGGGAGAAATGTGCCGATTTTGGCTGATATCACAATGGCTGTAGAGGGCTTAGTGGAGGTTTTTTTGGTCTTTGAGTCTGTGGTGGAAGCTGTGGGGGTCTCAGAGGCTGAGTGAAGACTGTGGTGGGCACAGGCATTATTGTGGAGGCTATGGTGCTCTCAGAAGTTGTGATGGACATTGTGAGGAACACAGATGTTGTGGCCATGTCAGCAGGTATTTTAGCGGTTGTTGAAGGTACAGCCACTTCAGTTGCCAAAGAGGTTTGAGTGGAGACTGTGGTGGCTTCAGAGGCTGTGGTGGCAGCTCTTATCTCAGAGTTGGTAGTGGCAGCCATGGTAGTCTGAGATACTACTGTGTTTCTTGATCCTGAGGTAGAGTCTATGCTGAGACAGATGTTATTGTAGAGGACATGGTTGTGAAGAGACCAGAGTGGAGGCCATGGTGGATTCAGAGGCTGAGGTAGATGCTGTCATGGGCCCAGACACAGAGGGGGAGGACCTGGCAGTCTCAGCATTTGTAAGGGAGACTGATGTGGTTACAGAGCCTGCACTGCGGGCTGTGGTTGTCATAGACATTGTATTAGAGGACATCATGACCTCAAAACTATACCGGAAGCTGTGGTGGTCCCAGAGGCTGTGTTTCTCTCAGAGACTACATGGAAGTCATGGTGGGCACAGATCCTGTGGGGGAAGGTGTAGTGACCTCAGAGTCTGTGGTCACAGTTGTGGAGGTTTCCAAGAGTCTGGAGGTCTCAGAGCTCCTGGTGGAGGCTGTTATGGTCTCTGAGGTGGAGGTGTTCTCATATCCTATGATGAAGTCCTCTGTGGACATAGACTCTGCAGTGGCTGCAAAGCCTGTGCTTATCCCAGAAGACATGGTAGAGGATGTGTTGAACTCAGAAGCCTGAGATGTGGCCATGTTAGTCACTGAATTCTTGGAAGGATCAATTGTGGTGTCAGCACCTGTGGTAACAGGCATGATGGGCTCAGAGGTTTGGTTAGAGGCTGTGGTGTTCTGTACATATGCATATTCAAAGAAATGAATATACAGCCAGAGAGAGCTGTGTAAGGGAGACCCCAGAACAGCAGGACTCCAGGGAAGTGACAGCTATGTTTCCATGGAAGCTTCTGGAAACTTGTAGCCAACAAGACCAACCTGCAGCATCAGAGGTCTGCAACCATCCATTTGTCAAACTCACAAACCTGAGGCTGGTGGGTCCAGCACTGGAAGTCAAGAAATCAACAAGTATGGTCGCAGAGCCATATGAACGCACTGAACTGAACGTTTAAAAATAGTTCAAATGGCAAATTTTGTGACCTGTATATTTTACTATGTTATGTTGTATCTAAGTCCCCTTCCCCCAAAGATCCATGTGTCAAGGGTTGATCCCCAGGGTGGCCCTATTGGGAGGTGGTGCATTCTTTAAGAGATGAGGCCTTTGTGAGTTCTTAGGTCATTGGAGGTGCATCCTTGAAGGGGATGCACCTCCCTGGCCTTTTTCTCTTTCTCTCTTTCATGCTCTTCTACCATGATGTGCCACCTCCCCACAGTCCCAAAAGAAATGGGACTAATTGATCATGGATGGAAACCTCTAAAACCATGAGCCAAAATAACCCTTTACTCTCTATAACTTGATTATTTCAAATATTTTGTTATAGTGACTGAAAGCTGACTAACACATATTACAATCTAAAGAAAAAGAGGAGAAGAAAGCAGAAGAGAGAGAGAGAAGAGGAAGAAGAATTGGAAGAAAAATGGTGAGAAAGAGAAATAGGCAGAGGAGAAAAAAGAAGAGAAAGAAGGGGAAATCAGTAGCAACCTCCAGGCCAAGCAAGATGGCACCACCACCACAGCTGCTGCTAAGGAGGAGGAGGACTGGGCTGGTGTTTTGTGATGTAAAAACGGAAAGGAAAAAATTCTGGTGTGATTTCACAACTTGGAGTTTGTATAAGAGAATGCCACACTTCACTGCAACCATGGCTTTGAATGCTAAGACTCCGTGTTGCAGTTACCAGTCCCCAAATCAGCCATTAGAGTCCACTACCTGGTAAGCACTTTTTTTCTTTCTTTTTCTTTTTTTGGTGGGACAAGGGCTTGAACTTGGGGCTTCATGCTTGTAAAGCAGTTTCTCTACTGCTTAACCCACACGTCCAGTTCAAGAATTTTCTTTTTCTAAATTCAAATGGCCAGAAAACACATGAAAAAATGCTCACCATCTCTAGCAATAAAGGAAATGCAAATTAAAACCATGCTAAGATTCCACCTCACCCCTGTTAGAATAGCCATCATCAGCAACACCACCAACAACAGGTGTTGGCGAGGATGTGAGGAAAAAGGAACCCTCTTACACTGTTGGTGGGAATGTAGACTAGTACAACCACTCTGGAAAAAAATTTGGAGGCTACTTAAAAAGCTGGACATCAATCTACCATTTGATCCAGCAGTACCACTCTTGGGGATATACCCAAAAGACTGTGACACAGGTTACTCCAGAGGTACCTGCACATCCATGTTTATTGCGGCACTATTCACAATAGCCAAGTTATGGAAACAGCCAAGATGCCCCACCACTGACGAATGGATTAAGAAAATGTGGTATCTATACACAATGGAATTCTATGCAGCCATGAAGAAGAACGAAATGTTATCATTCGCTGGTAAATGGATGGAATTGGAGAACATCATTCTGAGTGAGGTTAGTCTGGCCCAAAAGACCAAAAATCGTATGTTCTCCCTCATATGTGGACATTAGATTAAGGGTAAAAACTAGCTAGCATTTGTTGCCCTTAACGCAGAGAAACTAAAGCAGATACCTTAAAAGCAACTGAGGCAAATAGGAAAAGGGGAACAGGTACTAGAGAAAAGGTTAGTTCAAGAAGAATTAACCTAGAAGGTAACACACACGCACAGGAAATCAATGTGAGTCAATGCCCTGTATAGCTATCCTTATCTCAACCAGCAAAAACCCTTGTTCCTTCCTATTATTGCTTATACTCTTTACAACAAAATTAGAAATAAGGGCAAAATAGTTTCTGCTAGGTATTAAGGGGGGGGGAGCGGGAGGGGGCAGAGGGGGTGGTAAGGGAGGGGGTGGAGGCAGGGGGGAGAAATGAACCAAGCCTTGTATGCACATATGAATAATAAAAGAAAAAGGAAAAAAATGAAAAAAAAAAAGAATTTTCTTTTTCTTTCCATAAGAGCCTAAGACACAAGCAGGAGTTAATAGGAGATATACTGTTATGGTTAAATAGTTGATAGAGTCACAACACAATATGGGCATGATGTCTAAATCTGTAGGTCATATACCAAGAGAAAAAGCTAACAGTTGGAGTTTGTTCCTTTAGGAGAGCAGGTGTCAGGTGTGACAAGGTATAGGAGCATCAGAGCTGGCTATTTTTTGTGATAAACCTGAGGGATCCTTTTATTTTGTTTTTTTGTAACTACTTACATGGATTGCTCTGGTAAAACTTGTGAAGAAGATGCAGACACACAGTGAGTAGGTGATGAAGAACTGGAGCTAGTGTTTATAGGAGATTATTTCAACAGCCTTAGTGATGAAAGGGGAGTTGAAGGGGGCCAAGCTGGAAAAGATGGGGAGGTCCAAGATAGATGCTGCAAGAGAAAGCTTTCTAAAGTAAAGAGCTGGCTCATGGATCAGGAGTTCCTGGGAGCTTGTTAGAATGCAGATCCCAGCCCCCAAGACAAAGTTACTCAGGAACCTCCAAGGACAGGGCCTGGGAGCCTACATTTTCTAAACAATCCCCTCTAGATGCTCATCTGCACACTGTTCACAGTATGTTTGGCTGCTAATGAGATGGGCCCTGGAGAGGAAGAAACAGAAAACACAGGCAAGGAGGAGAAGCCCACTGAAAAGGCAAGCAGGCTGGGATGGGAGCCAGAATCCAGCAGAAGACACTCCTCCCATATATCTGTGAGAGTGGAAGCTGACAAGGGTGGCTCTTTAGACCTGGTGGTAGGAAGATGCAGCAAGGCCCACTAGCATTCTTGCACACTTACAACTCTCTTTCATTATGTGCCCTTTTGTGTGTATGCCTTTCCCTGCAAACTGAGCTCCCTGAAGGCAGGACTTTGTTCACAGACGTATCGTCAGAACTAACAGAGTAGATGCTCAGAAAAGTTTTCTGAATGTGATATGACATCCAAGTGGAGATGTTATTGAAAAGCAACTAGAAATAGAGATCTGGATTTCAGAGCAAGGACAGGCAAGAGATGAGTGTGGAAGTCATCAGCTGCAGTAATAGCCACTCAAAATGACAGGCTCACAGAAAGGCAGGGCAGAGGAGGAGAACAGAATGTACCATACTCTCTCCAGGAGAGTCCCTTGGATGGAGTAGGGGAGGACCCAAGGAACAGACACTGAAGTGGAACAAAAAGCACCACGAAGCATCTTCTTGTTCATTCCACCTAGGCCTGTTTCTGTGGATTCCCCACTTAGCCTCCCTGCTTCCTTCTTATGGCATTCCATCCTACAGTGGAGGGAAGGGGCTTTGTAAGTTGTTTGACATTGGATTTTAGTAACTAAGAAGGGAAACTTGAAATTCTGAAAGGGTGGAGGGGAGAAGTCCGGTGATGGTTCCACTTGTACTTCTTCACAAGCTAATTTCACTCACAGCCCCTACAGGTCCCTCAGCGTGTCTCTGTGCGGGATTCTGAGAACTGACTAAAGATTTAAATCCAAGCAGCCTTTCTGGAAGGAATATTTCTATTTGACTTGAAGCCTAGCTCTAATATGGAATGAACTAAGATTTTCAAGTTCCATACAAAACATTCGTCAAGCAGCCATTAGCGCTCAGGACTCTAATAGAAATAAAACACACTGCTATTTGTGTTCCTGCCTATCACTGAGGGTCGGAGGGAGAGGACAAAGGTGGATTTGCTGCAAGTTGAAGGTGGGGTCAGTCTCATGCTCAGTGAGAATAAAGCAGTACTGACTTGCACAGAAATGGGTGGAAACAGAGGTTCATCATCTTTGCTTCCAGAAAAAAGAATGAAGATATACAAGCAGAGTGCTTGAGACAGGGACACTTTTTCCTTCGGATTTTTTTGGCCTCCATGTTTTCTCTGATTGGTGGACAATTCACTTACCAGGTCCCAGGATTCCAAAAAGAAGCAGTACCCAGATGCAGAAGGCAAGAGATAATTTCCCTCTCTTCATCTTGAAATAACCCATGTGGGTTGTTACCCAAAATGCCTGGGTCTGAGGCAGAGATGGGCTGCAAAGAGGGGTGGATGTTTGGCATCTCAATGGTACATGAAGTTGTAAGAAAAGCTAAAAGCTTCCAGGATCAGGGTTGCTGGGCACTGGGAAAGTTGGACTCGTGGGTTCCACAGATTACTTACACATTATGTCTGACTTAATTTCTCTTCTCATTTGACTATAACTGTAGCATTTATAGTTGCTACTATACCATAACTTCTTTGTACCTCCCTTGCCAGGGAGGGGCATCTCTGAGGCCATGCTCCCTGACAATGTGGGGAGGGGGGTGAAGAGATGGAGAGAACAAGGAGACCCATCCTGTCAGAGGACAGGAGACCCCCCTCCAGGCCAGAGGTCAGAGGATCTAAGGATTTTGTATTTTCTGGGACAGAGGCCTGGTTAGGAGGCAGAGGGGAGGAAAGTGAAGGTGACTGAGTCCTTGATGCTTGCAAGGGTCTTGGTCTTACTGTGTCATCACTTACTCTTCAGGGGCAACTGTGAGGGGATCTGGGGACTGGAAGGAGAGGATGGAGAGCCAGCTACTAGGAGGCCATTTAATAGGTCTTGGAGGCTGGCAGGAAAGACCTTGGCACTGGGCTGGCTGTGGGACCAGAAAAACAATAGTCTAGGTGTCCAAGGAGCTGCAAGAGGAGACCTGAATTCTGGAAGACAGTGCTGGACACTCTGGCACAAGCCTCAGTTACACTCCATTCCTTAGGTGTAACCTAAAGTGTCCAGTAATCTCCCACACACCCAGTCCTGCTGCCGCCTCGCGTGGAACTGACTCCACTAAAGAGCGTAATGAAATGGAGGCTGGAGAACACAAAGCAACTCTGGTCCATACGGGCCAGGCGGATCTGAACAGGTCTGCCCTGTTTTCTCACCTATAAAACAGGCCTGAGAAGAAAGAACTTGCAAGGTGACCGTAAGGTTGACAGAGTGGTGTCCGGGAAAGCAGCACGGGCGTTTGGTAGTTTTACTATCGATTTAGATTTAGCGTGGGAGTGAAGCCCAAGCCTGTCAGTCTGGTGATTAGGGCAGGAAGCCGGGGACAGAAACTGACCCAGCAGATCCAGGCTGGGAGCCACTGGGCTCTCTGGCCGTGGGAGCCGCTACCAGACGCGGGGCCGAATTCCTGCTGCCCAGAAGGTGCCCGCGGCCAAGGACCACTAATCAGCAATAAGGGAAAGAAATCTGAGAGCCGCCGGCCAGGGAGGCATCGGGGCCTCCTCAGCCGGAGCCCAATCCGCCCTCGGTGTCTTAGAGGCCACTCGTTCCTGGCAGTGATGTCCCCGGAGGCTAGGAGTACATGAGTGTGAGGAGGGAGCGAATTCCCTCCCGACCTACTCATTAAATAATTATCCCTAATGAGGGCCCAGTCCGAACTTGTTAAAGGACTTCCCCCTAGATATCAGGGTGAAAGTAGGAAAAAGGGAGGCAAGAACCCTGGAAAGGGAGCAGTAGTCCACAGCCGCCAGGGGAAGAACCCCCATTCCACCTGCACCCCTTGGACCTAAGTGCTGCGTTTCTGTGCCTTGGCAGTGGAGGAGGAGCTGGGTTGATATTTAAGACTTTAGGAGTAAAGATGTTTCTGTTTCATCTCTTTTATTAGTATCCAGACTTGGGGGGATTCAATGGTTAGAGGCTGGGACTGGGGTTCTCCATATTCCTCCCAGGACTAAGACACTCCTGTTCTGGCAGCCCATACACATGCTAATTTACCACCTGCCCAAACAACTGAAAACCACTCCTTCCTCCCACATCCTTTTCTCCCGGGCTCCCCCACTGTCTTCCAGAACCCATGAGTCTCTCTGCCACAGGCTTTCACCAGGGACCCAAATCTGGTGTCCCACTGGCATTTGCATACCTCCTTTCTGAGATCAACGTTCTATCTTGTCCTTAGCAGAGCCCATCTCTGCTGGGCTCTGCTGACAGCCGGGGTCAGATAATTGAGGGCCATCCATATCAGGGTTGGGATTACTGTCCATGATAGCTTCCAGCTTCCCACAAACAGGAATGCCAAAAGTAGTAAATAGTGACCTGTGACCCTGCTGTTTGATTCTGGTTGGAGTTAAGGTGGAAAGGACGCTAGCAAACTGGAGTGCCTTTCTTGTCTGTGAGGATGTCATCTTCCTCCAGAAAGAGCAAGAGCCAAGGCTATGTGGGTGACAGGCAGGGTGCTATTGGGACTAACCTGAGCCCAGAATGCTTTTGGAGCAGAGCTGAAGTCCTAACATAAATATGGGCATGTGGATGCTCGTAAATATTGGGTTTAATTAATTGGAGTGTTGTTTTATTCTGTACAGTACTTCCTTGTGACCACTTTTGTTAGTTTTCCTGTGTTCATGTCTCAGGTGGGAACCATGTCTTACACTTCTTTACATCCTCAACAGACTATAGAATGGATGCTTCAAAGTACTTACTTACTAACACGTTTTTCCCTCATTTTATCACCATGCAAATAAACTTGGCATGAAATGAGGCTAGCTTTTATCAAAACCCAGAAACAGTCATTTTAGAAATATAGAAATTTGGCTTCTGTTTGGTGCTCCAGAGCTCCTTTCCTCCCTTGTCCCCTCCTACCCAGGATTAAGGTCATAACCAGAGCCAGAACACCAGTCAGTTCTCCCAACTGATAGTCCACTGAGTCCTTTTTTTATAAATATGTTACACTTTATTATAAAAACAACCAACAGATGGAAGGAAACTGTCATTTGTCCACTGTCCCCCACCCCCTTGCATCAACTCAGTCAGTAATAGGTGAAAGGGCTGTCATAAGTTAGAAAATCCAGAAAGCAGACACAGATGAAACTCCCACAAGGAAGAAAATTGGAACCTGGGGGAAGATGTGGGGGAAAGGGCCAGGTCAGTAGAGAAGATGAGCAGCTTCCAAGCCTAAAGCCAGGATTGGCTTTATGTGGAAGCGACAGGAAAATGAATGCTGAGTGGGGACACCATCAGGAAGAGCCATCTGGGTGAGAGATATTTATGATCTTTTCTGGAATTATCCTTTCTCCAGAGAATGGAGAGAGTAGAGAAGGAATTACTATAAATCCTCTTTTCTTCTTAAATCCTTTTTTTTTTTTTCATTTAAAAAAAAGAAGGGCAAGTATCCTGGGAATTCAGAGATGGGTCTGTACACATTCAAACTCTTAAGTGACAGTGGATGAACATAATGTAGATCAGTCCTGAAATCCAAGAGCTCTGTCCTCATTCTCCCCACTTCCCAGGACCCCCAGTCACAAGTCAGTCTGAAGCATTGCCTTCTAAGGCTCCTGCACCTCTCTTAGCCATTCCCCTCCCAGGACTTAGTGTCCTGCCTTGGTCCCCACCCCACCTGTCCATGAAACACTTTCTCATTCTCAGACCATCACCTGCTACGGAGAACACTTGCTTGAATTGTTTACTCTTCTCATTCCTTGAAACTTAAATCCTTCTTGCATATCACCTCATTCACCAACCAGTTTCAGTTAAGAACACAGCTGTCAGACTGCTGACTTTTAAGTGTACTGACAGTATTTCTGCCTTTTGTGGAGTCCAGGAAATAGGAATTGTGAGTCTAATTCATCATCCAGGGAAGGGGTAGAGCCTGGAGCTGGGGATTAGATGCCTTTTAAAATATCATTATGAGGAAGGAATCTGGCCCCTGTTAAAATTCTGCTGCTCCATCAGGTAGACAGGGTAGGAATTGGGACCCCCATCATCCTCTGGATCATTGTCCTCAGTATTCTGGATCAGTGTACCACGTGCTCGAGTCATAAAGGCAACCTGAGATTGAGATGAGAAAGGAAGAATGAGAACCATCTGTTGTGCCATTTGCTTTCCTCAATACCCACATCTTGGGGTGGGGTGGGGGGAGAAAAAGAAATACATACATCTCATTCTCTTGATTCTCTTCTTCCTAATCCTGTACCTTTTATTTTCTCCTTTCCCAAAATTCCATCCAAACCTCTATTCCTATTTGAGTCCTAGATCCAATACACTGAGTCCCAAATTCCATCTCCAATCCCCTGCCCCTCTGTCCTATTCTCCTTGTCCTTATATCCCCTATTCTTATACTCTACACTCTACTGCCAATCCCCCAATTTTCTCTCTTGTCTCAGTCACAGCCCAACTCTAATTTTTCACATTTTGTATACTTTTCCCCTTCATTTTACCCCCCATTACCATGCTCCACCCCACCATAGCTCTTTTTCCAGAGTCGTTATTCCTTCTAACTCTGACCCCCAACCTCTTCTCAACTCCCTATCTTATGGGTTCATTTCCCTAGGGCACTGTTGTCCCTTACCAAGAAGATCAGGCCAATGAACACCAGCAGCAAAATCACAGCCACCAGGATCACAATAACTATGGCCCATGCAGGGAACGAGTCATTCTCCCCTGTCACTCCAGCATGGAGCCCTCCTGATGAACCATCGTTATTCTGGTTTGGATGGCTCTGGTTGCCTGGGGTTCCTGACATGATGGTACTCAGGTGCATGCCAGATGTGGTGAGTTTCAAAGAATTTGTAGGCCCTTGATGGATAACCTCGGTTTTGTTCAAATGAGAAAAGGCAGTAGTGACAGATTTGTCTCCTGTGGTCTTGAGCTGAGGTCTTGTGGCCTCTGTGACTTCTGCTGTGTTTTTTGAGGTTTCTGTGGACTTTATTGAGGTTTTTACGGTCTCAGTCACCAGTGTGGTCTTCTTTGGCAATACTATAGGATTTCCTGAGACTGTTGTGGTTTTGTCTATGGTTGATGTGGCCTCCTCTGGAAATTCTGTAGGCTTTGCTAAGATTTGTGGCGTCTTCTTTTGGGCCAATGTGATCTTTCCTCCAATCTCTGTAGGTGTTACTTGGGGTCTTGTGGTCAACTCATTGGCTGATATGGTCTTTTCTTCATGCTCTGTAGTGGTTACTTGGGCTCTTGTGGTCTCATCAGCTAATGTAATCTTTCCTTCATGCTCTGTAGGCAGTGCTTGGGTTCTTGTGATAATCTCATTGGCTGATATTGTCTTTCCTTCATATTCTGCAGATGTTGCTTGGGCTCTTGTAGTTGTCTCATTGGCTGATGTGGTCTTTTCTTCATGTTCTGTAGGCATTGTTTGGGCTCCTGTACTCTCATCAGCCAATGTGACCTTTCCTTCATGTTCCACAGGTGTTGCTGGGACTTTTGTGTCCTTCTCACTCACTGATGTGGTCTCTTTGATGTGTCTTGTAGTATTTATGAAAGACTTATCTGAGGCATCTGTAGTCCTATAATCTTCAGCTCTTTCTGATGTTTCTGGGGTTCTTGTAGTTTGGAGTTCTTGTGATAGCCATGTGGCTTGTGTGGTTTTTTCTGAGGAAAATATTGTTTTCCTGTTGACATCTGGATTGACTGAGTTGTGGAAAGGAATTGTGATCTCATGTGAGGTGGTCTTTTTCTTATCTAAAGTAGTGATGGTCTTCTCCACTGGTCTTACAGTTGAACTTGAATTTCTTGTTACTCTTGTTTTTCTTGTTTTGGGTTTACACGTTGTTTTACTCTTGGGTGCTGAGGTTGGAAATTTTTCACCAGATGATATTTTCTCTGTGTTAGTGGAGTCAGTGAGATTGACAGAGCGTCCATTCCGGATCACTGGGTCTTTTTCCTGGCTGCTTGTGTTTTGTTCAGAAGTTGGAAGAGCTTCATGATGAGCTGTTGAGATTTTGTGGTCTGTGGTTTTAGAGGTGTCTATTGGTTTGTGAGTTGGCTTGGAACCACGTGTGGTGTTGCAGTGGCGTTTTGGCTTATGAGTTTCTGTAAGCTTAGGGAGATCTGAAAGTCTCTGTCCTGAGTGCAGAGTAGGGGATTCAGAGGGAATATTATAAATAAAGCCTTGAGTAAGGGGGAATAAATGATCAGATAGAAATTCACCAGTTTTCTGAAGCTCTTGAGATGTACTAGTACCTGTGGAGGGAGAGAAGCAAATAAGAAACTTCCCCTAAGTTCTTCCCTCCATCTCTAGGGGTCCCTTGGATCTCCCAGATGTCTCCTCAGCCAGTATCCTTAGAATACCAGGATGTCTAATCCCCATCCTCACCTCTACTTTTTGACTTTTGATTAGGCTATGCCTTCAACATAATGCCACCTCCCTTATTTCCCACATCTACTCCTCAGTTGTCATCTTAGGTCTTTCTGGCATCTTTCTTATTCCTCTAAGTGGTTAAGGTCTAACATCATCTCCATATTCAGAAGCATCTTAATTCTTTTCCTGTTACTTCAATTTGATGTTATGTTTGTCTGTGTGACTGTCAACATGTACTTCTTATCATGTCTATCAAATTGTAAGGTCTTGAGGACAGGGATTGACTGGCATTTTGCTCTGCAAGTACTCTTTTAGGACCTGTAGGCTTATAGAATGGACTCCATTTTCCATGGCAGAGCTGAGAGGAAAAGGAACAAACTTCTGTCTTTCTGAAACATTCCAGCTCCATCCCAAATGTAAACATGTGAGAAACTGAGGTCAGACCTCTGGCAGAACATCCCATAGAGATCAGCAGATTGACAAATTGTAAGTGAGAGAAGTAGAAAAGAAATGGAAGATGGGTAGAGGAAATAAATGGAAAATTTCCACTTTCATGATGATGCTTGGTCTGAGTGGAGAGAAATAAATGTGATGATTCGATTCTGTGTAGCATTTTGGAAAGGGACTGTGGTGCTACCATGGGATCCCCTTCTTCACCTACCTAATGTTATCTGGGTATAGATGAAGGCGGTCCTCTCGACAGTAAAAGATATCTCCTTTTGTGGGGGTCTGACAGTAGTGAATGAGGCAGCTGGATTGTGAGAGGGACTATGTTTAAGGACAGGGTGTAAAGGAAAATACCCCTATCGGTGTACAGATATAAGCCTTAATTCCATGGGAAAACAACTGGATATGGACAGGGGATATGTTCTGATTCTATCCAGAAGAATGAGAACCAGGAGGCCACCAGAGAATGAGGGAGAGATTGTGGCTACAGAACTGAGATTGCCAGTCTCTTGTTAGCTCAAGGCGGCAACCAAAACCTGGACCTGTTCCCAGTCATGGGAAACCATAATCCACCCAGCACTCTGCTGACAAGGAGACTGGAGCTGGAGGACTCAGTCATTAAAAGAAATATGGGTGGGAAAGAAGAGGGTAAGGGTAACAGAGAAACCCACATTCCTGAAGCAAGTCAAGGTTAGGAGGAAAGAAAAGGGATGAATTATCTGGTCCTCATTCCACTCTGCCAGTTCTATTCTCTGATTCCCTTAACAGCAATTCCAATAATAGCTGTCACTTATTGGGCATCTTTTCTAAGTACTATAGTTTGAATCTTGAGTGTCCTCCAAAGGCCCCTGTGTCCCTGACTTGGCACTATTGGGAGGTGGTGGAACCTTTAGGAGGTGGAGCCTAGTAGGAGGGTTTCAGGTTGTTAGAGGTGTGCCCTTGGAAAGGGATGTGAGGCCCTAGCCCCTTCCTTGTTTTTCATTTCTGATCATGAGGTAAATGACCTTGCTCTGCCATATGCTCCCACAATAGTGGGGGCCACAACAGGCCCAGAACAACAGGGACAATTGGTCATGGAATCAACCCTCCAAAACTGTGAGCAGAAATAACCCCTTCATCTTTATAAGTCAATTGTCTCAGGTTTTGGGGGTTTTTTTCTTGCAGTAACAAAAAGCTGTCTGTCACATAGGCCAAGTGCTTGGCTGGTTGCCTCACATTCTTTTCCTCAGTGGTTGATCTCCCAGTTCCCACAATGCTCCTGAGAAGCTGGCAACTGCTCCTATTTACATGTGCAGCACTGGAGTTTCCCCAGGGAGGAAAAGTGACTTACAGCAGTCCCACGGCAATAGTAACAGCCAGCCTCTCTTGAGTACTATGAGACAGCCAGGTCTTAGGAGTGAGAGCAACCTTTACTTTTCACAAGAAGCCCTTGAGTTTGAGAAGTATTTACTATTCTCCCAACTTTATACTTAATCAGAGTGATTAAGTAGTCAGCTCAGGGACACCCAGAGAGTAAGAGATGGAGCCAGAATTCAAATGCACATTCTGGGCTCCCAGAATGGGAGGTGGTGGAACCTTTAGGAGATGGGGCCTAGTAAGGAGGTCCAGATTTGTACTGGTTAAGACCACAGCGCACAAGTCACTCTAGTCTCTTGGGGAAGGAAAGATACTGACATTTGTGGGACTCCTGAAGGATGCTGTTCCTATATTGTTTATTTAATCTTTTCCACAAACCCACAAAGCTAGAGTTATGATCTTACAGTTTTACAGGTGAGGGAAGGAGATTTGGAGAACTTAAGTAATTGGCAAAGTCAGACTTTCCACTATACCCCAGATGCTTTTAAACCTGACAAGGAATGAATAAATATTTGTTGAGTGAATAAATGAGCAAGTAGCAGCACAGAGTGGCAAATTTCACTGGCCTTGAAGCATCCGAGTCCAGACTCTGTCCCTCACACCTTTGTATCCTTGCTGAGGTCATTTAAATGTTCAGAAGCTCCACATCCTCAACTATAAACACTGATGTTGACTGCACCAACTTATTGTGAGATTAAAGGAAGTATGGAGCATAGAAAACTCTTTGAAGTGTGTGTTGAATTCAAATTGTAGTTTTTGAAACAGTTTCATGCCTTGTTCTATTCTCCTGGTGGTACAGAGCCAGAGCCTGTGGCTCCATCCTCCTGCCTGCAATGGCCCAAGCGTCTCCTCTGACCCACCTGCTCCTTCCACCTCTAAGGCCTAACTTGACCGCCCCCTTTACACACTCCTGCATACTTGGGCCATTTCTCCTGCTGTATTTTATCAACATAGCTCACAATAAATACAGTATTTTTTCATAATGGCAAGTTTTTTTAAATTTCGTTCATCACTATATCTCTGGCCTAAAACAGTATCTGACCCATAGGGTGCACTTCATAAGTATATAAGTAGGCAAGTAAAAGAATACTTTAAGACCATTGAAGCTAGGTGCTGGTGGCTCACACCTGTGATCCTAGCTACGCAGGAGGTAGAAATCAGGAGGATCTAGTTTAAAGCCAGCCCAGGAAAAAGTTCTTGAGACCCTATCTTGAAATAACCCATCACAAAAAAAGACTGGTGGCTCAAGGTGTAGGCCCTGAGTTCAGACCCAAGAACAACAACAAAAAACTTTAGAGGCCTTGACAACAACCAATCATTGTGCACATTAAGTAAAAACCAAACATATTTGTCACTTCCAAAGGTTGGGAGACCAAGGGCTGACTTCTGCTATGTTAAGTAATTGATCCCCTGAGACAAAATGATGTTAAAAGAAGGCCTCTGGCCCACCAATTCTAGGATGCCAATTGTCATTTAACCAGAGTCATAGTCAACAATTAGACTCAGATAACCAGATGTTAGAATTCCAAATCTGCCTCATATGGTTGTGAAATCATTGACTAAAATCTGGAGTTGAAGCTTGAGGAATTCCTTGGTCCTGATCCCAGTCCTGAAGCAAATCAGTGACTAAACCCCAGGATAAGAGGACCATTTCTTCACCCCAGTAGATCTACTACCATTGGTACAAACTTTATTTCCCTAGGAGGTTTTCTATCATGAGACATTCATTTTACTTACTATCATAATGGTCTGAAAAGAACTATTTTGGTCAGTAAAGAATAAGCAGAGAGTACAAAGAGAAAAATCTGGCTTTAGAACAAGAGACATTAGGTTGATGCTTAGCCTGCATAATTCCAAAGGTCTCTTCCATCTTGCTTATTTTCACAAAGGACATCCTGTGAAGTGACTCATGTCTTGGGGTCTCTGTCAGGACAGCCTCATCCAAAAGAAGATTCCTAGTGTTTCTTGCTGTCCCCCACCCCCAAAATGGCTTACTCCATTTACAATTTACAATAGTGTGGATAGATCTTGTCAAAATGTCTATGCAGTATGAACTCAATAAAACCTAAAACACAGACAGAAAACAGAAACACTGAAGGGAAATGTATTCAAATGCTTTCCTAAGGACTGGAGGTATTCAGAAAGATTTTGCTTTTCTATTTTTTTCTATTTTCCAGTTTCTACAATGAACACACATTATTCTTGTCATAGAAATTAAATCAAATGGCATTTGTTATAGGAAAATGTCCTTTTGAGATTCTCCCCAGGACTCCAATCCTAATTCCCATATCCCACCCCATCTGTGCATCCCTCAGCTGATCTACGCTGGATTCTGTCCCTGTGGTTCTGTGACTGCATGATGCAGCTGCTGGGGGTTCCACAATCTAGTGATATCTGGGTATTGACTAGTCCTACGGACAAATGCTGGAGGCACCAAGAGCTGTGTCACAGGCCTTCACTCGCCCTTCCTACTTTGGCTTCACTCTCTGCTGTACACAGCCATGTGCCCAACCCTGACCCACATCCCAGTCCCACTTTGACCCCATCCCCCTGTGGTCCCAGCATCAAATTCTCCCCACCTATTACTCACTTGCTTTGTTCTGCAATCTCCCTCCATCCTGCCCAGCCAAACTCCAGGGAGCACCTGTGCCCAGGGGGTCTGTTGCTGCTGTATCTGACCTGCTCTGCCCTTTGCCTTCTGCCCCAGAGCAAATCTCCCTGCCCGGTGTGGAACTGACTCTTGACTCGATCCCCTGCACCCTCTACAGCTTAGTCTCTGAGCAGCAGCAAGATGGAAGGTGGGCATCTGGACAGGGAAACTGAAGGCAGCTCTAGTGCTCTGTCCCCAGCTCCTCAAGGTAAGAGGGACAGGCATCAAGTCTGAGCACTAACACAGTGCACTGAGGGGTCCTGTCAGAGACAGCTTAAAAATTTCTCAACCTGGTCTCTGCCATCCCATCTGTGGCCCTGTCCCCTTTGGTCCCAGCAAAACACTGAGCTGAGGGCAGGAGTCCTCCCTTTAATTTCACCCCCAGTCTGACACTATTGGAAAAAGATGCTGCTTGTTGTGCCCCAGAAACAGCCCAGCGCACCCAAGCTCCACATTACCAGCCCTGGTTTAGGGCTATCTACCATGATGACTATCCCAGATTTAGGGACACTCTTTGAATCTACTGTTGCATTGCCAATCTACTTGTGATCCTGATTGCCCAGGCCTCCTCAGCTGCCCCTGTGTTTGGCATCTTTGCTCCCTGGTCCAGTCTCAGAACTGTTTCTTAACTAAGTGAACAAGTTTAGCATTTCACCTCCTCTCCTAGCATGTTTTGCTCATCAAACTTCTCCATGTTCATTTTCTCACCCAAGCCTTCAGGTATATCCCAAGTGTCAAATGGGGACAGAACCATACTGAGTTGCCATGAGGATTAAACAAATAAATATGGGTGATGTGCCTAGTACACTGCCCACCGCAGAGTAAGTGCTCAGTAAGCACCAACTCTTGGCATTAAATGGTGGCATCCGTCCCATTTTACTGATGATGTGGACGTCCAGATGAACTAAAGGCTCAGAGTCGGGTTAAGAACCAGGTCTGCACAGAAGAGCGCTGTTAGGAGAGAAGTTGATCCTATAATCACACCTATATAGTTGGTGCAATCCTTGCTTGCCACTTGCTTTGGGCAAGCCCCTTTAATGTCCCTGAGTCTCACTTTCCTCAACTAGGCGATGCACAGGACAGGATAGGATATTATTACCCACCTCAAAGGATGCTGAGGAGATGCAAGGAGAGCAAGTACCATGAGCATCGGTGAGTTTCTTGTACGTAGCAAGCGTTCCATGAATGTCAGGTCCCTATCCCTGCCCACCTAAGACTGACAGCCTAGACAGTGTCTTTATGTAAGCTTAAAGAAGCCCCCTTCTGAGTGGGTGAAGCCCTGCTGACCATGTCTTCAGGAGAAGAGCATAGGCTAAATTTCATCTTCTGCATATATCCCTTTGCTGGCAAACTTGTGCAGTGAACACCGTGGATAACTATGTAGCAGCCCATGGCTACCCACTTTCATTCATTTCATGATTGTTTATCCAACCCTATAAATACCAAGAGCCAAGCCTTATCTGACTTTTATACCCCTGTGTAGTGGTGACCCCTTCACTCCTGCGGGTATCTTACCTAACTCCCAAGAAGCTAGAAGGAAGAGAAGGCAGCACTGGAAGCCAAAAGTGGAACAGAGGCCACCAGCCGGCTGGGCCATGTCGGAGCTGGGCAGCTGCCTGGGAACCATGGACTGGGGACCCTTCATCTTATATGGGGACAGGTTTGACGTCATGGGGGCTGGGGCCCCTCAGAACTAAGCCTTAAACAAATGGAGCTGCCCCACCCCACAGGGTGCACTGATAATGGGAGACCGCAGCTGCTGCGTCATGGAACCAGGTATCTGGGTGCCACCAAAAGGGTGGGATCTGCAGGCAGGGAAAAGATGCCAGGAGGGACCAAACTCCTAACCCAGCCCTAATAAGAGGGAAGGAGCTTGTGTGAAGGTGGCCTCCAGGCTCTGAGAAGCTGGGGAGCTGATATCTGTGTTCTAGAAGGACTGAGCTCTAGCTAGGGGCAGGACTGCTAGGGGCTCTGGGAGAAGGTTCACACTATGATCTCTCCCCAGCTTCACACTCACCTTCTTGCATCTTTTGTGTCAGCCAATTCCACACCCCTTACTCATACATGGTCACTCTTTCTGCCCTGGGTGGAGCTATCCTCTATGACTAGGTAAAAGAGCAAAGAAGAGGAAGCCCTCCCATGGCCCATTGTGCAGAGACAGGTGCTTAGAGATACCCAAGTTGATACAACAGGCTGTGGGGACAGCAGAGGCAATAACAGGGACAGACGGATGCAGAGCCAGGAACCAACATCACACACCTGGCCAGGGATGCAGGCAGCTCAGGCAACCCAAGGAGACTAAAGCTAGGCTCTTTGGCAGAGATGTTCAGTCTATGGGGGCTTCTGCCTTCACACTACCTCTCCCCACGACCGCCTCAGCCCAGCAGCTGTCTCCTTGCCTCCAAGCTCCCATTCGCCTTTTGTTCAGAAACACAGACTTCTCATTTCCAGGAGTTTCCCCTTCCTTTCTTCCTCATTCCCTGCCTAAAGCAGGCATTAGCTCAGAGACAGTCCCTTGTCTCTCCAGTAACAGTGTCTGGGGTGGGAGCACAGAAGGACAGACTCCTTAGGTCTCTAAGAGAGAGGAACCACCACCATCTTTATTGCTATTTGCACACTGCAGTCCTCCCTCAGTGGAAAGTAAGCACCCTATGGACAAGGTCCTTGCTTCCATCACTGCCACTTCCCTGGTACCTGGGACAGTGCCTAGTGCACAGGAAGCAGTCAATCAATGCTATTTCCCTGGATGGAGCGGAGGAAGGGCTGGTGGAGCCTTTCTGAGGGAAGTGGGGCAGAAGAAGGAGGGGAGAGGTCTGGGGACCTGGAGGCAGGAAGCCAGGCTTCAGGACAGCTGGAGCATGTGAGGAGACTCGAGGGCTGAATACATGGATTACACTATCTGGCATAACTGATCCCTAAGCTCTAGGTGGGGCTGGAGTGGGCAAGAAATTGAGAGGAGGCCAACTGCTCATTAACTCCATTAATGAGAGATTAATGGAGCTTCAGGGAGCTGGGTAAAAGACTGACTGCTCAGAACTGGGCAGGCTGTCTCCCAGGCAGTACATTCTGAAGGATGAGAAAACTGAGCCAGAGGCAGGCCTCCCCCTGCAACTTCATCTGGACTCAGGGGTGACTGGCAAGACCTCATTCCACCTACTCTTTCTGTAGGGATCCCAGCCTCTAGGACAATGGTGTACTGAAGCATGCATTAGACACCTCACCTATGGGTTGCAACCAGTGAGGTGGAAATGAGGAGGTCTCATTTTCCAGATGAGGACAAATGAGCCTAGGACCAGGGAATGACTTGCCCAGGTCACACTGGTGAGCGGCAGAGTCCAGACTTGATCCAGACCTTCTTGACACAAAGCCCACACACCTGATCAAGTATACAGCAGCTGCAAGACCAGTGTAGGGGGGAGGGCAGCATTTTATTTAGCAAAGATTGTGGCCACCACACTCCTAGAGTGGTCATGTCACAGAGCTTCATCTGTCCTGAAGGAAGAGAATCAGGAATCAGACTGTGGAGAAGAGCACTTCCTAAGGAAGGAAGTGTCCTCAACTAGGGAACTTGTCTAATATTTGGAGGCGGGGGGGACACAAGAAGAGTGAGGAGTGAAGGTTCCAACTCCCCTGGCTCAGACTGTGAGGGCTGGAAGGCATAGTGACCCTCTGAGACAAAATAGGAAGAGCCTAATCCTCCCAAAATGTTTTTATGGGTTGCTTTTTTTTTTTTCTGTTTTTGTCTTGGATGAAGGTAGTTTTTTGCAGCTGCCTCACCTCATCTTGCACCCGGCCTTTGGGTTGATAACAATCGATGCCCTAAGGTGCAACCAAGTGGCTACACCAGGCCTGCAGGATTGGGTGGAGGTGGAACAGGATTAGGGTAAGGCCACACCACCATCACTGTTGTAATTTCTGCCATCACTGCCAGACCCTGGAAGTGGGCAGAGACATGGGGGGCTATGGTTTGCAGGGATTTTCCCAGTCTCTTGGGGTGGCACTGTTGAGCACATCCCCATCTCAGAACGACCCAGGGCAGATGAACTCAAGACACATGTAGATCACAGAGTCAAGTGCAAACACCTGTCCTAGAGTAAACAACCAGCAGGAAGATGTAGAAACTCTGCAGTCAGCAGCTGACTGTGTCTGTGTGAGCCTTCCCTTATAATCTTCAATCCTCATATCCTCAGGATCCCTGCTGGCCTTGGGCTCCCACACAGATGGGCCAAAGCCTCACTCACCTTTTTGAATCCATACAGCAGGCTGGCAATTGCTGCCACCAGAATGAAGTGTTCAATACGATGGTCCAGTCTGGCAAAGACTCTTTCTTTTTCTGAGGTGCAAGTCTGAGGAGCAAAGAGAGGGACAGTGACCAAGGCAGGTGGGACCTCAAGCCCCCACATCCCTACTGATCCTGTGACTTTCTTTTCACAACTCTGATGTCTAGGGGACTCTGAGGCCACATCTCTCTGGAGTTCTCTCCTATCATGTTGGGAGCAGAATGGCAATGAAGGAGACTTTCAGTGGCCTCAATCTGAGCCCCAGTCACTTCTTCCCCAATACCTGTAGGCATGTTTGTTGGTCCCTGAACTCCTCACTGGCATCTACATCTCTCCTCTTTCTAAACTGCCCTCTGTATCTCAGGCTTTGTCATCTGTCCCTATCTATGATGCCTTAGCATTGTGAAGGTCCTCCAGGGAGACCTTCCCTCTTCTGAGCCCTATTCTTCCCTATGGCCCCATCTTGATTTTGCTCCCCGAGGAGAACCATAGCCTGTTGTCTGTCTTCCCTATATTTGTTTCCTGCCTTCAGACTACGTGGGAGTTAGGTGAGGGAGGGAGACTGCACTGCCCAAACTCTCCCCACTAGGAAGAAAGGAGAGGGAAAGAGGGAGGCAGAAGGAGGAAGGAGGGTAGGAACTCTGGAGAGGCTGTTTTCTGCCCTGAACAGACAGATTTGGCCATAAAGAAGGAAGATGAAACCATTCAGGTAACAGACATCTGCCATTGTTCTGACCAGAGACTGCAGGGCACCGAGACCCTCTTTAAGGCACAGAGACCTCCTCTGACAGACAAAACAGTGGAAAGCAGGCTGTGACTGTCCTGCTTCCCTTCAGGAGCCAGGGGTGACTGCAGAGGGATAAGAGACAATGGACCTGACCAATAGTGTACTGGAAAATGACCCAGTGCAAGTATAGCCATGGGACAGTTTATGAGAGTTTAGCCAGTGTAATGGTGGTCCTGTAAGATTGTAATGAGATGAAAAATTCCTACTGCCTAGAGTCACAGGTGGCACACTGCAGCACAGTGCTTGGTGTGAACTATGGCAGTGCTGCCACTTGTATAAAAGCATAGCCCATAATACTCGATAATGACAAGAAACCACTATGTTAGGTTTGTGTTTTATTATACTATACTTTCAATCATTATTTTGTTTATTTTATTTTTGGGGTATAGGGTTTGAACTCAGGGCCTATACTTTGAGCCACTCCATCAGCCCTGTTTCGTGTTGGGTATTTTCAAGATAGAGTCTTAAGAATTATTTGCCCAGGCTGGCTTTGAACTGTGATCCTTTTGATCTTTTTCTCCTCAGTAGGTAGGATTACAGGCTTGAGTCACAAGTGCCCAGCTCAATCATTATTTTAGAGCATACCACTACTTATAAAAAACAGTTTTCTGTATAACAACCTGCTTAGATATGCTGGCAGCCTTATACATCTCATGTTTAGCACCTCTCTCTCTCTCTCTCTCTCTCTCTCTCTCTCTCTCCCTTGTTCCTTCCCTCCCTCTTTCTCTATCTCCTTTCCCTCCCTTCCCTCTCTCTCCCTCTCCCTCTCTACAATGCTACACCCCCAGCCCTAATACATTTTTTGCCTGCACCCTTAGGCCACCTGCGTTGGTGGACCCATAGCATCTAGGTTTGCATAAGTACATTCTATGATCCTCACATGATGAGAAATTGTCTAAAGGCACATTTCTCAAAAACATCCTGTCCTCAAGGATGTATGACTGTGAGAGTTTCTTACTGGTCAGCACACTGAGCCCAGGAGATGTGGTGGCTGCTGCAGCCATTGTGACATGAATATGGATGTCCCTGGCACAGTTGGGACAGTTCCAAGAGTGCCAATGGGGGGATGGATCCCAGAATCCTAAGAGGTCAGAAGGGAATAAAAACAGCTGGAAGAGATTTGGAGATTTGTAAGAGCAAAGCTGAACCCACCTCCAATGTGCTTTCTAACCAAATCCTAGTGAGTTTTTGGCACAGACTGAACCGATGCTATGAAAATCAAAGACTGAAAATAGCTAAGACAATGTTAAAGAAAAACAGAAGTGGAAGACCCACACTATCAGATCTCAGGGTTTGCTACACAGCAGTCACTAAGCTGTGGTGCTGGGGTAAGAATGGATGAATAGAGCCAAAATGAAGTACAGAAATAAACCCACAGAAACATACTTGGCTTTCAATAAAAGTGCTCACAACTAAAGGGGAGCAAGGGAAGGGTCTTTGAAAAAAAACCCTGAAATACTTAGATATCCATAAGGGAAAATAAAGTAATTGACCTCTACCTCACTCTGTACCCAGAAATTAATTTGGAATGGTTCGTGGGCTTAAATTTGAAAGCTAAAATAGTAATAAAACTTCAGGAATAAAACATAGAAGGATGTTTTCACAACCTCAAAGTAGGTAAAAACTGTCTTAGGCAGTTATAAAAGGCATTAGCCACAAGAAAAGAAGTCCACAATTGAAAAACTAGAAAGAGGGGCCCTTGCAGAGCCACAAGAAGGGCGCTGCTTCCAGGGAAGCTCTGGGAAACCATTGGCTTCTACACAGGAAGCACACTGGGAGCACAGGAAGCCCCACTGGTACTATCAACTGAGCTAAAGAGCTCTCTAGAGATGGATGAGTGACAGAATCATCACCTGACCATATGGAGATTGTTCTCAAGTGCTCCCAGGAAGAGAAGCGCCAAAGGTGGAAAAATCTCAGGGGTTGAAGAGACTGTCAAGAAACTCCCAGAGATGGTGGGAGATCTGAAGCAATAGTGGGGAGACTTGCTGAGTCGGTGGAGGGACTTCCAAATACAATATCAGAGTTCCCTGGTGGGGTCAGCTGAGCTGTTGGATGAAGAACAACAACAAGGTGGGATTAGAAGAGTTGGCTGTGTCTCTGGGTCCAACATCCACATCCTCACCCAAGACCCTATGTCTCAGCCCAGGACTGTCTGTGTCCAGTCAAGACATGCAGGTCCAGGAACAGCAACAGCAGGGCATCCATGGTGCCACCTGACCATGCCCAACTCTCTGCTCTTGAAAGGCTCTAGATGCTATTGAAAGTCCATGGAGAGTCAGTGTGCCTAGGGCCTCCACTGAAGCCAGAAATGCCATCCCCAGGGAGAGGTCACCAAGCTATCCCAAAGGATTAACTTGTCCCAGCCTAATCTCAGGAAGTGTTGGGTGAAGGGCAGCGTGAGTGAGAGTCTGAGTACTCTCCAACCTAGCCCCTGGGCTTTTCCTGGATTATCCCTTCCCTGCCTGAGTTGGTCCTTAGCCCAGACACTCCTGGAAATGGGGAAGCCCAGATATCCTATCCCAAGGTCCTCCACTTACTCCTAGAATTACAACCACTGGTGGGGTCAGGATATAGGGATCCCTCGGGAAAGCAGGATTTGGTTGCCAGGGCTGGGGGTAGGGGTTAAGGTCGTCAGGCCTGAGGATGGTAAACCTGACCTTTAGGAGACTTCAGGGCAAGGTAGGAGGCAGGACACTGAGCCACCTCTCACCTAGATGACTGCAGTTGGCAGTGCTTTCTGTTTCTGTGGCAGAAAGCAGTGCAGACAGTCCTGAGTCACAGAAGCCCAGCACTGGGGCTGAGTCAGCTGCATGGGAATCCAGCACTGTGAAGCTGTCCTAAGACCCATCTATGTCAGATTCTCCACCTATAAGCAGAGGTGGTCTAGGACCTACTGCAAGGGGTTGGTATGAGCCTAGCACATAGCTGTGTCAGTTGTATAAGCTGTGGTCATACAGAAAGAGTGGATACACCAGCTGAGAAAATGCTGGGGTGCTCCACTCTCCTCTTAGGCAGATCCAGAAACCCAGAAACATCTCTCTGTGTCTCCCTTTCTCCTCCTACTTGTACCTTCTGTGTGTGCTGCTTTTTGACCATTTTTCTTCCCACTGAGATCTTCCTGCTCTCCCAAGCAAGTCTGGGAGTCCCTGGATGTCTCCCTTCACCTTTAGGCTGCTGACCATCTCTAGCAGCCTTTTCCTGGTCTTACTACTGGCTTCTCTAACTCCGCCCAGTTCTCTCTTTGCCTCCATCCCTCTGTACTCAGTCTGGTTTTGGGCAGAGTGAAGGACGACCTATAGGAAAGAAGCAGGTAGGAAGATTCAGGGCCTTTGCCCTTGTGGATCAGGTGGGCTCACAGGACTGGTCTATTTGGCATGCACCCCTTTATCCCACTTCATGAGTGATGGGTTCTAATCTCTTTGCCACTGACCTGCTGAGTGATCTTAGCAAGTCATTTACCCTCTCTGGACCTGTTTACTAATTTTTAAAGAATGGTTGAAAGCTAGATGTGCCACAAACTCCCTGTACACATGGGTCCTAGTGCTTGCTTTCCTTGGTTGGGAGTACGTGGGTAATCCCTTTGCATTCCTGTGCAAGGGTAGGGTAGATATTTGATGAAACTCATGTCTCCCCATGCATATCTAAGACGTGTTAGAGTGACTAAAACAAACCACTCAAACATGGAGATTCCCCATTACCCAAAGACTAGGGCACAGGGCACTTGGGCTGGGGAATTAACTTGGCCCAATCCACCCCTCCCTTTTGGGCTCACATTCCTGAGCCATTTGGTGGCAGGAATGATGTCAATTAGCAGCAGTTAATAATTAATTACTAAAGAGTGCTGAGAAGCCCAGGCTTGGGTGGGGTCGCAGATAGTTGCAGGTGGGTCACCTCCTTGGTCCCAACTTTCCTCTCCATTTCCCTCTTGGTAGGACCAGGCACCCCCCACCCCCCTGCCAGGTCAGGAAATTGGGGGGAGGGGGGCACAAGCTGAGGGAAGAGGACCGCCCTCTACTTTTGCTAAGAGCCCTGTGAATGGCCCTCTCCAAGGTCCTGGAAACTATACAGGAAGAACTGGAAGATCCAGTTCCCAGATCCCCCTCGCATTTCCCCCAAACACACTGCTAAGGACTGAGGGTAAAAAGAGGGCTCCAGGACTTCTTTGGATATCTCCTCTGGCTCCTCCTGCTTTCCAAGAGGTGAGGTGGCCACATGGGGTCCACGCTGCCCCTCTTCTTCCTCCTGGTCTTCCTTGGCAGTTCACAGGCAACAGGTGAGGGCTAGAGGGCAGACATCTGGGTCCTCAAAGCCAGGAGAGGCTGGAGAAGGGGAGGGGACTCCTTGGCCACTGAGAGAGATAGCTCACCCCAGGGCTGAGCTTCCCAGGATCCAGGCTAATCCCTGCTTCTAAGAGGCAATGGGAGGTTGCCAGGGAGGAAGAGGAATCTGTGGGAGTGTGGGGCAGGAGAGCCCCTCACCCCTAAAAGAACACAGCCTTGACTGATGGATTCTGAGCTGCACTTTTGGGTCCCCAGGACCAAGTGTGACTTTGCAAGTGAAGGTGAAAGAGACTTTTCAGACCAGGGTCTCCCATGGCTCCAGCTTCCCGGAATTGCTCAGAAAGGTAATTCTCAGGGAGGGGAAAGAATGTGGCTATGTGTTTCTGGGATCAGTTTCTGCTGGGGGCTGGCTGTCTCAAAGGTAGGACTGGAGCCAACTTATGCCTCATCTTCTAGTCCTTTTTGTTCCTCAGGTCTGCCTCCTCCTCCACCTCCCGCCAGGGACCAAAATTACCCTCCATCATAAAGGACCTTCACACCACCTCATCTGCAAAGCCTAAGAGCAACTGAAGCCCATGTTGGTCAGGGCATTTAGTCGCTGGTGCACCAGGGTCATGCCTTGACCCTATCTTCCAGCAGGCCTTCTCCCTGTTGTGTGCTAATAAATTTGCTGACTCCAGTGCCTTGACTTAGTGGTTCCATGAGCACAGGGTGGGCAGAAAAAGGGAGCCGGACACCCAAGACTCTGACTCTCCCAGCTACTGAGCACAGGGTTCCGAGATGGACTCTTCCTCAAAACCACAAAGGCCTATAGGGATTCTGGGGAATTAAGTAGCTGCATGAGGGTGGATACACACACACACACACACACACACACACGCACACACGCAAACTTCCAGTTGTGTTCTTCAGAACACCTGAGAATAAAAGAGAGTTAACAGGTATGAATTCCTACTTAGTTTCAGCCTGATGTTTTCCCATGTCTATGTTTGTGGCAATCTTGAATGCAGCATAATAGGTATCATTATTGTATCTTACAGATGAGGAAATTGATGCTTAGGGAGGGCAAGTCACTCACCTGAGGTCCAATAACAGCAGGGAGATCAGGCACCAGACAGCTGTCTTGGTTGAAGCAAAGTTTTTATTTCAGTCTCCTCCCTTTGCTTAAGTTTTGGGGCTGGGACTCAGAAAACCCAGACAGGGATGCTGACAGAACACCCCAGGACATTGGGCCCCTAAAGGTGACCAGTATCTTGTCCCTAGCCTACACCAGTGGACAGGTGACACACATGGGTCAGGTGTACAAACCCCAAACCAGCTGGGGAGCTCGATATCTGAGTCCCCAAGAAGCTAGAGAAGACAGAACTGCTCCTCAGCCTGGTTCCTAGCTCCAAGAGCCTGAAATCACCAGCATGTGTTTTCTAAATTCTTTTCTCCAGGAATTGAATTCTCAGATTCAAGATAGAGCAGGGCAGTGAAGAGAAGGCTTTGGGTTTCACTAGAGCTGGGGGTGGCAGAGGCAGCTAACCAGTTCTCTGACAGCCATTCTTATGAAGTCATGTGAATTTTCGCTGGGAACATGGCTCATTATGGTACGCGTTCCAGCCTCCCTTGCAACTAGGTATGGCCATGTGATTAGATTCTGTACAACAGGATGCGAGTGGAAAGGAAGTGTGCAACTTCCTGGTAATATTCTCGAAAAGAATTTCCACATCAGAGGGGAATAATGCCCAGTCCTTAAAACAGCCTACAAGGTCTTAAATAAGCACTTTCCAATAGAACTTTCTGTGATGAAGTAAATGTGATGACCAACATGGTAGCCAATAGCCACATGTGGTTTTAAACACTTGCAATGTGGACAGTCATTGAGGAACTGAATGTTTCATTCTATTTCACTTTAACTGCTTTAGTCAAATGACTATCATTTTATACAACACAGCCCTGAATGGTCCTCCTTGAGCCTTTCCTGCTCCCTGCCACATTCCTCAGCTCCTACTTCACCTCCCACAGCCTCCTTCATTTGCATTCCCTGCACACTTGGCCTCCTTGTGACTCTGAGTATCCTAGACATGTCTCCATCTTAGTTTTGCTCTGGCTCTTCACTTCATCTGGAACACTCTTCTCTCTACATCTACTTGGCTAATTCCTACACCTCCCACAGTCTTTGCTTTAACTTCACCTTTGCAGGATCTACTTTGATCTCCTATTTGATGTTACAATCTGCCCCCCAACACACTCACTCAAGTGCCCTTATCTTGTTTTGGCCTTTTCTCCCCCACAGCATTTCAACTTTCAAACATCCTGTATCATTTACTTATTTGTATATGTTTATTTCTGACTGTCCCTGCTGGGTGTAGTAGACCTTTGCTTCACTCACTGATGAATCCAGTTTTTAAAGTGGTGGCCAGGACATTGTAGGTGCTGAAGAAATACCCATTGAATTCAGGGAAAATGGGAAACTGCCCACCTGCTTCTTTTCCATACGCAGACATATGGTAGGAGCTGGAGCAGATCCGGGACCCAAAGTAGTGAACTGAAATGGCAGGAGAATAACACTAAAAGGGACATGGGCACCATTACTGCAGAGCCTTGCATGCTGATGCCCAGCAAGAGAAACATCCATCTTGTGTAAGCCACCATTTCATCTCAAGTTTGATTACAGCAGCCAGAAAGAAACTGCACCTAACTTATCAGGTTCATTGCTACCTTGTACAACTTCCATTCTCTGAGCACATTTCTTCATCTTCAAAATGGAGCTAACACCCACTCAGGGAGGTTCTAGGTAGGATTAAAAGGCATTTAATGGAGGACCCAGCTCATGACAGGCTCACCATAAATAGCTATTCAGAGGTGCTAGACAGACTTGGGTAATTTGGATGCAGAAGGACCAGGCCTCTGAATTCCACTGAGATGAGACAAGGCGTTTTGGTGGATAGGGTGGCTGGTTGTTCATCCATGAGCATGTAACTCAGTCAGGTACTGAGTGAGTCTCTGGTGGTAGGTTCTCAAGTGCACAGAGTGTAGGGAGCACAAAATTCCCAGCACATGCTGCAGCCCTCAAGCCTAAAGGAAGTCCCTGCTTCTCTCAACACCTCTGGAGACTGGCCAAGGAAGGAAGCTTCCATTTGGTGAGAAATGGAACCCATAGGGCCTGCAGCAGTCAGGGCACTGTAAGTCTGAGAAGCCAGTGGATCCAGGGTCACTGTGCCCATGCCCTACCCCAGTACCAGAAAGCTCCTCCTTCCTCCAGTAAAGCAAATAGGCCAGCACCCACACTCCTCTGCCGCCCAGGGCTGGAAGCTAAGAAGCACCTTCTTCTTACGCCAGATGGGGTTTTCAGGGAACAATGGAAAGGAGGACAAAAAACCCACAAGCAGATGTGTTTGGGATTTTATAAGTTTATCTGAATGAATCTTCTCATTCCCAAACTTGCAGGTAGGACTGCACAAAAGGGAAGCTGGGTGGTAACAGCACACCTTAAGGATGCCTCAGTCCCATGACCAGGCAGGTCTGCTTCCTCATTTACAATTTGAGGAGGACAGATCGTGTAGTCTCTGAAGTCCCATCAGACAGATCAGGGAGGAAAGATGTAAGTTAGAGCTCAGAGCTCCCTGGGGCTGGGAGCCTCATCCATCAGCTGCCGGAGGTGAGAGGCTGCCTGGTCCAGTTTTGACAATTCCAGCTGGAGAGAGGAAAGCTGGATAAGGAGAGAGACAGTAAGGATCCAGGTCTGAGCTCACCCTCCCAGCTCATACTCCCTTAGGGACTCAGGTTTCTTGGGTGGCCTCCCTGAGCCTCACCCTTTGCTGCCTCTGTGTCTCTGCCTCTCCTTCTGATACAGTCTGGGCCATGAGGCCATCAAGCTGCTTCTGCAACTTGAGTCTTCGGGCGGCTAGGCGAGGTAGCTGGGTCTGAGGGTCCACCAGGCCCTGGGGAATAACAGGGAGAGAAGGCTGAGACATCTGCAGCCTGCTTAGCCTTCACTCTCTCTACCCTAAGGCCCACCTTTCCCCACCCTTCCATTTTGCCCAGCATTCTTCTCAATCCCTTCAGTCCCTTCTGGTTACCTGCAGCTCCATGTAGACCTGAATGGTGTCACTGAGTGTGGCCTGAGCCCATCCAGAGGGAGCTACTGCTCCTGGGGGCAGAAGGCTCACTGCTGCACAGTGGCTCAGGGTGCCCAGAGGCTCCAGGAAGACCTGGAAGAGGCCCTGTTCTTCTGGCTCTGAGCTCTGCAGCAACACTAGAGAAGGGAGAGAAGGAGGGAGGGTCAGGGCCTAAGCATCAGCTCCCACCTCACTTCCTATCTGATACCTCCTGACCCTGGGTTCTGCTCTCCCTTGGGGAAGATAGCCAGGTGCCCAGGATCTTACCTCGGGGCCGGGCTTGGGTGAGCTGGTAGGTGGCTCGGAGAGCCCGCAGCACCTGCACAGCCTCCTGGACTTGGGAGAAGTGCTGCTCCAACGCAGGCTGGCGCCAGTGTTCCTGGCAAAGGGAACCCAGATTTTGCAAAGAGGCTCCTGGGAGACTTAGCATCAACTCCCTTGGCTCTGTCCTAGACCCATCAATCCCCATCTTCCTACAGCAACAGATCTTCCTCAACAACACATTAAATGCTTCACCTCTAGGAACAGGGCAACAGGTAAGGAACCATCTAAGAAGGGTTTAGATGACCAGTGACGATGTCTGTTGAGTTGGTCTAACTGAAGATGGACAACCACCACAACTAAATTAGAATTTTAAATACTATTCAAAATTCACAAAACCAATTACGTATCAAAGAAATTTAAATAGTTAAAACTTTAAAATTTTTGGGTGAATTTATAACATTTATCCCTCTGAAGTCTTAAAGTTGCTTTGAGATTTTAGGGACACCCTGTTACTGACTCATCTAATTCTCATCACAACCATGATACACACTACTACTATCCCAAGCTTAAAGGTGGGAGAAACTGAGGCACAATCACATGCTGAGAAGTACCAGTCTACCAAGTACCAATCCTCCTTTTGGCCACTATGCTAACACTGCTCACCAAGCCCTAGTTATCTCAGCAACCCTAAGGAACAATCCATCTTCCTCAAGGCTCCAACAGTGAAGTGGGAACCCTTGATGCAGCAGTACCTCACAATAGAGAGCCCTGTTAGAGGCTTCTCCCCCCTTCACCGGAGTCACATTCTAAAGTATGAGTCTATGTGACTCACCAGGCTACGGGCAGTGGGATAGGGAGCAACACAGATGCTGGGGACAGGGGTGCCACCAGGCCTGGGGGGCAGCCTCTGCCAGAGCTCTTCAGCCAGGAAGGGCATCAGCGGTGCGAGGAGACGGAGACCAATATCTGCGCAGGAGAAGAGGACCTGAGGAGGCCCAGGGGGACAGGGCTCCAGGGACAACACTGGTTTCACAGCCTCCTAGGAAGGAAGTCCACAAATCAGAGAATAGGCCACACTTCCTCCGCAGTTGCTCCTATAGCTATGGGGAGTGCTGACGGCAAGCAGGGGCAGTTCCTGGTAGGGAAACAGGGGCAGAAACACTGACCATGTCTGATACCACCAGCTGGCCCCAGACACACACTGGAGAACGTGAAGAGGAGAAATCCAGGGCAGTGATTCCCACAGGTGGGTGAGGAAAGATTCCCAGGGGGATGTGCAGTTCAGAAAAAAGTCAGTTTTTTACTCATCAGAACAGGACAAAAGTTTTTTAATAAGGCTGAGAAACTGTGAGCGAGGGTGTGGTCAGCGGTGGGACCATCAACACCACCTGGGATATGAAATGCACATTCTGAACACCCCATCCTGCCTGATCTGCTGAAGGACCTACACTGGGGGTAGCCAAGCAATCACGGTTGACAAACCCTCAAGCAACTCTAATGTGGAACATGGCCTAACAGCCACCACACTCTCCTCCATGTCCCCTCATAGTACCTGACTACCCAGTCTAAACATAGCCCAGGAGGACTGAAAAAGTCCACTCTGTCTTCCAACCCTGTGAGGTTGTTTTCTAAAAGTCTCCCCTCTTCCTTCTTTCTCACCTGGTGACAGGCAGACAACACTGCCTGGCTGCGCTAAGACACTAGTCCCAGGGAAGGGGAACTGGAACTTCCACACACTTTCCTTTCCTCATTGAGGGGACAATGAGGAATCACTAACTCCACAGCTCTCAGCCATGGCCATTTTCAGGAGGAACTAGCAGCAAGCTGAAGGAGAAAGTGCAGGATCTCGCCCCACTGCTTACCAGGTAGATGTCACAGAGGTTATGGAGCCAGAAGTGGTGAAGTGCGTGAGTGACTATCGAGAGCTCCTGGGTGAGGAAGCCACGCTCACACTCACAGGCAGCAAGGGCCAGGCGGCTCAGGATCCAGGCATCCATGGGGGAGGAGGGAGATAGCTATGGGTTGGGGTGGAGGTAATGTCAGAACCCAGAGTGCTAGACCCCCACTCCCTGCCTCCTCTCCTTCCAGGTGACCCTTTTTCTCAGACATGTAATCACTCCACTCCAAGCATGACTGCTTTCTCTCTTTCACCTCCTCTGCAGGCTGGGGTACAAAATTCTCCCCTAGAGCATGGAGGATAAAGCGCAGGGCATTCCAGATCTTGTTGCAGAAATGGCGGCAGCTCAGGACCTCAGAGACAGACAGGTGCAGGTCGTCTCCTGGAAGGGAGAGAATTGGTGAGTCTGCACCTGGATCGCAGCATCTTAGGAAGTCCTCCATCCTGCTCAGGTGCCCTCGGCAATCTGCTCACCCCTAAGCTTACCAAGGACTCCACGGGAGCACAGTGTGAATCTCAGGGCATCTGTCCCACACTCAGGGATCCCATGAGGAAAGTCTTTTTTCTACAGAGGAAGAAGAGCATGGCAGACACCAACTGGGCTGCAGGGCAGAAGCCTGGGTTGCAGAAACCAGTGGCCCAACCTAGAGGCCTGCACCAGGCAGACATGGAGTCTCACCTGTGCTGCAGCTGCAATGGCCAGCTCTGCAGGGTCCAGGTTCCCATCTCTTAGCTTGGCCTGAAGCACCTGGGGATGGGTAAGGAAGTCAATGGCCTAGGTTGCAAAACCACCCCTACAAGGGTCATGCCTGCTGTCCCTCATCCCTGTCTCTCCTTGGACACCTTCATCTCTCCAGCCGGGCCCTACATCCTTACTTGCAGCTTCACTCCACTGATGATGTCCCGTGGGTCCAGCACATTCCCCAGGGATTTACTCATCTTCCGGCCCTGCCTGTCCCGAACCATGGAATGAAGGAGCACCTGGGGACATAAAGGGGGTCAGCTTGGACCTGTAGACTCTATACTTTAGGGGTCAGGGTAAGAAGTGAATCAAGAAAATGGGAACACAGAAAATATCACACTATGGACCAGAAGAACGGAGGGCAGAAAAATGGAATTCACAGAAAGAGGCAGGGAATAAGACGTTATTACCTTGCTGAAGGGGAGCTGACCAGTGAGCTGGGTCCCCAACATGACCATTCGGCCCACCCAGAACAGTAGGAGGTCACTGCCTGTTTCCAAAAGTGACAGAGGGTAGAAACGAGCAAGGTCTGGGGTCTAGGAGGAAGAGATAAGCAATTACAGGTCC
The DNA here is from genome assembly GCF_047511655.1 of Castor canadensis. Classification (NCBI taxonomy): domain Eukaryota; kingdom Metazoa; phylum Chordata; class Mammalia; order Rodentia; family Castoridae; genus Castor; species Castor canadensis. Next base: position 25,224,924 of record NC_133393.1, read on the forward strand.
AAGTCCCCCACCCCACTGTCCACCTTGACTCTGCAGGGCCCAGCCGTCCACCTTCTTCATCGTGCCCACCTTCACTCTCTCCCTCTCAACCCACCTCACCTCGTGGGGCCAGCCCAGGGCAGAAAAGGGAAAAAGAGCTGAAGAGAACCAAGTATCCAGGACATCAGGGTCTGGGAAACAGAACAGGAATTGGGGACAGGTAGAACCTTGGTGTGTATCACCTCAGACCACTGCTGCCCACCTTCCAGGCCAACCTCCCCTTCAGAGACTAGGGGGTTCACCTTCTGTCCATTCCCACTTTGTCCACTCCCACCTGCTCCCCTCAAAGACCCAGTCATGCCCCTTCCCCATTTTTCCTCTCTCCTTCCCAGCTCGGCACTCACCCCTCTCTAAGGTCAGCTCGGCCTCTGGACTTCCTGTCAGTTTTGCTGCTACCTCTCTGGCCTCGGCTTCTGACCGCCCAACCACCCAGCATTCTTCTCTGTCATCCTGCAAAAGTAAGAGGTATGGGAGAGTGAGGAAGGGTAACAAGGGGTAGGTGTAAAACTTAGTTCCCTTCTTTGATCACAGAGTAACAGCTCCCTCTGGGGGCGAAACTGGAGCTCAAGGAACCTTGGTCACGCAGTAGCCTCCATGACCAAAACCATGAAGCATTTAGTGGCAGGAACTGGCACTGGCGCTGCTCTGACTCCTGGCTAAGGCTTGTTCCACCACACCCAGCCTCCTCACACCAACCTTTTCTTGCCCCTCCATAACCAGGTAGGCTGGAATCCGATGGCCCCACCACAGCTGCCGGGAGACACACCAGTCCCTGCCAAAAGAAAGAAGACATCAATGGCACCTCAGCGTGACCAGTGGGTCCCCCTCCCTATCTTCACAAGAGCTCCTCTCACCCTTACCCAATGTGAGCAAACCAGTGACGCCAGTTCTTCTGGTGGAAGGAGGGACAGAGCTCCAGGGCACCAGACTGCACAGCCTGGAGGGAAACGAGATGTTAAGCAATGCTTCCCTTCCTGCCCACCCAACCTCTGGGTGGGAAAAGTGGCCTCTGAGGTAGTTTTATAACTCAGAAAAGACCTCACAAGCCTCCCAAAAAAAGATTCTGGGCCTGAGCAAAGTACAAGCCAGCCTTCTCTGACTGGCTTGCCTTGCACACGACAGTCCCCTTTGTACCACAGCTACAAAGTCTTTGTAGCAGAAGGTCTCCCATTCCCATTTCTTCATCTCAATTCTTAGGAGTTTCTCTACTCCCAGGCCCAAACCTTCCTCAAACTGTGGCCTCACCTTGGCAGCTCGATCCCCCATTTCCTGGCAGCGGACAAACCACTGGCTCTTCAGTAGATATTCTATCACGTCCCCAGAACGGCTGGAAGGGAGGCAGGGTGAGTTCAGTCTTCTGATCCTCAGGCTCTGTGCCTTTTCCCAGGGACACAGGGCCCTCAGTACTGAGGAACAGCCATGAATATAACTAACACAAAACCTGTTTTTTAATACAGGGAGTGCACAGCCTATCCTGCTGTCACTCTTAAGCATCATTCATTCCCTTTTGGGGTGGCCCTTAGTAAAGGAGTTAAAATGGGGCTACCTGCAGAAAGGCAGTACCATGGAGTGGTCCTGAAGGCCCCGGATCTGGCCCCGTTCGCTCAGTGCACACATAATCTTTTCCCTGGCCACAAATCGGTGAAGACCCTGGGGAAAAAGTGGTGTTAGGAAAGATTAAAGGCCCCTTAAGAAACAAGAAGGAGGGAGGCAGACAAGGGGTGCCTGCAGAGGATGGGGTAATACCAAGGTGGTCCCACCTGCAGCCATTCCCCACAAAGAGAGGTCATGGTCCCATCCTCCGCAATGACACTCAGGGGACTCAAGCCATGTCGGGCTCCCATCTCAGCATCAGTGGGACTATGAGCTGGAGTCACTTTCACTGCACCTGGGGGCACACAACTGCAGTGAACGTTGACCCTGACCTTTGCCTTGGCCATGAGTTTCACCCACGCCTCCCTACCCCTCCCCTGCCTACCTCCCTTTTGTTCTCACTACCAATTCTGATCTCTGATTTCCCACCCCTACTTTCCTCCTCTTCTTGGTTCCCTCCTCTCTCCCACCGAGCCCCCAACCCTTGCCTCCTTCTCTAACCTCTGACTTCTACTTACCTGTGCCTACATGTGCCTGAACAGCAGTGTCTGTGATGAGGGGGAGAAGCTGCCCTGTCAAGGGATGACGAAGCTGTCGCCCGTGTAGATGCTGAAGGGAAAGGAGAAAAATCAGGGACAGGCACATGTCCGGGGTGGAAAGTCCTGAGGTCTGAGAACCCCAGGGATAGAAACTGGAAAATAAAAAGCTAATGCAAGGTCAGCTTCTTTTTCAGGGCCCAGAGAGCAAATATCTCAGGTTTTTGAGCCAAGAAGTAAATTCAGTCTCTGAAAAACCCCTCAAACTGGCCACTGTGTCATAGTTAACATCAGCCATAGATAATACAAAAAGAAATGAGTGTGGCTCATATAAAACTAAGCAGCAGCTGGATTTGGTCCAAGAGCCATGGATGGCCAACCCCTGAGCTAAAGAAAAATCACAATTATCAAGAAAAGAGCAGAGTCAGAGACACTACAGAGCTGAGATGAGAAAATTCTTAGAAAAGAAAGGAACTGAAGGGGAGCCAGCATCTTGAAGAAAGAATAGACCATGGGGGCAGGAAGGTCATGTGTAGGCACTAAACTGTGTATTCCTTACCGTATATCTGGAGTCTTCAGGGTGAACAGCCACAGCCACATCTCCAGGCAAAGTCTCTGGCCTTGTGGTTCCCACCACAACCTCTGTATCTGAAGATGAACATTTAAACACTTACAGCTGGTCATCACCCTCACCTCTCACCCTGACACAGCTAAAACCAGCAGAACTAGGAGAAGGAAGGGCAGGGAACAATCAAGGTGGTACAGGTCCCCAAGAACAACTAGGAAAATTAAAAGCCATGTTTATAGGAGCCCAAGTTTCCTCGGCCAAGAGAGGGTGTGGGTGCAAAGAATACTTTGCATGGAAGAAGCAGGGGTCATATTAACAAAAGCAGCTAGAATCCTGCTGGGTGCCCAGATATTTGGGATTCTCAGTCCTAATCACAAATGCTGTGCACTCTTCAAGACACTGAAAACACTTCCTTGGACTAGTCCTATCTTATCACTTCCCCTTCTCTGAATTCTTGAGAACACTTATACAAACCACACTTTAGAACTGATCTTCTGTCTCTTTCCTGAGTACCAGACTCCTGCAGAATTACACAAACCTCCCAAAGAACATGATCTTGTATGCTCCTCTTACACCCCCTGTATATCCACAGTAAAGTAGCCTTTGGAGGACTACACTCACCAGGCTCTCCATCCACAGGAAAAGCAACAGAAACAAGGAGGCCAAAAGACACAGGGGTGAGGCAACCAGGCAGCCAGAGCTCCGTACGGCCAGGCAGGGGCCGATTCTCCACCTGGAGGTTCGAAGAGGTCAGGTCAGACAACAGCCTTTCTATACAGCTTACACCCAGGATTTCTACCACCACACACTGTGTACCCTGGCTTCTCTACAATCCATCTAAATCCCATTCAGAGGACTCAGGAGCCCCCTCTCTTCCCCTCATCCAATTTTTGTGCAGTCACAGTTACAGTACATATTCATCGAACAGAGCCATGGTGAACCATTGCCTTGAGCACCTTACACAAATTCTCATTTACGTTTTTTTTTGGCAGTACTAGGGTTTGAACTCAGAGCTTCACACTTGCTAGGCAGGCACTCTTACGGCTTGAGCCACTCCACCAGCTCTTTTTTGTGATAGGTTTTTTTGAGATAGGGTCTAGTGAACTATTTTCCCAGGCTGACCTCAAGCTGCCATTCTCCTGATCTCTACCTCCTGAGTAGCTAAGATTACAAGCATGAGCCACCAGCACCGGGCCTCATTTAGTTTTTAGAACACCCCCACAAGCCAGGCATTCCAACATCTCTGACAGTTGAGGAAGCTAAGACTTACAGAGCCTAAAGCCTGAGGAAAGTCACCCCGCTGCTGAGATAGCACTCACATTTGAATCCAAGCAGTCTGGCTCCAGACTCTGAGCTCCTAAGCACCTGAGCTCTTACATATCTGCTTCTCTACCTTGGGCTCACCTCAATATCCGAGACAGCTGATCGCAAAGCACAGGACCAGTTGACAAGCTGACGGTTCCGGTACAACAACCCCGCATTGTAGAGTCGCACAAAAGCTTCAGTTACAGCCAATGAGGAGCCCTAGAATGACCTGTGTCCACATCTAACAGCCCCTTCTCAACTGAACCTACTCCCCTTCAGTGACACAGTCATTCCCCCTTTCTTTCCCAACTTGTCCAACAAGCCCACTCCCACACAGGTCTCTAAACACCCTCTCCCCAGCATTCACAGGGACCGTGACACATAACACTCACAGCATCCATAGTAAAACACTCTCGATCCCAGTCCAGGGAGGCTCCCAGAGCACGCAGCTGCTCACAGATCTCTCCTCCTTTCCTGCACCCAGAGACTCTGTCAGCAAACATGTCCCAAGTACCTCCCAGGTATCAAGCCCAGTGATGCCCCAAGCAATACCAGGTGCTGAGGAAAATGCAAATGCATTGCCACTGATCCAGCCTCTAGAAGCTGATGGAGACCCAAAACCCCAGTGTGGGGATTTCTATGATATTAAAAGAGGCAGAAGGAGAGGCAGTCACTTTGTAGAAAGCCCAAAAAAGACATACAGAAATGACAGCATGAGATAACAGACCTTTAAGAATGAGGGTAATTTTATGGGAACTAGAAGGTAGAAACAGGTAAGTGGGAGAAGTAATGAAATCTAGGAAGAGGAAAATGGGATAAGTATACATATATGCACATATACACAGACACGTACTTCTTAATGTATATATAGTATATACACAAGCACACATAAAGCTTGGACATGCCACAAAATGCTAAAGGATCCCAGAGTTTCTGTCTCTGAGGAAGTTAGGGCTGTGGAGGGAAGAACTGAGGGCTACAAGTTAGGAGAAGAAGTGGTGGGAAGCAAGGACTTTTTTTTTTTTTTTTTGCGGTACTGGGGCTTGAACTCAGGGCCTACACCTTGAGCCACTCCACCAGCCCTTTTTTGTGATTTTCTTTTTCCAAGATAGGGTCTTGCAAACTATTTGCCAGAGCTGGCTTTGAGCCACAATCCTTCTGATCTCTGCCTTCTGAGTAGCTAGGATTATAGGCGTGAGCCACCAGTGCCTGACAAGCAAGGTCTCTTCTTTCTGGGTAGCCCTTGAGGCCATTCCCATTATACTCACACCTCCTTCCACTGCCACACCTCCCTCAGAAAGTCCTCCCGTCCCAGGTCGTGCCTCCTCACTCCCCGCTCCTTCCACAGTTGTTTCTCCACCACAGCCTGCAGTAGTATTTAAGGGCAAATGAACAGTGTGTCAGTTCCCTTTGGGAGAAGACAACAGCTTTCAACCAAGACAAAAAATGTGACCAAAGACCTACTTGTGTAGCAATTCCTGCGTGATCTGAACCAGGGACCCACAGCACCTGATCCCCACGCATCCTGTGCCTACAACAGAAACACCCTCAAGGGAGCCCTTGGGCTCACCTGCTTATGTTCACTCATTCCCACCCTTCCTCCTTCCCTTGAGGCAGCCCCCATTCCCCTCTCACCAGCGCACAAGGGCATCCTGTATGGCCACTGTGAGTGCATGGCCAATGTGCAGGGAGCCAGTGACATTAGGAGGTGGGATACACATGGAAAAAGTTTCCCCTGTAGCCTGGGGCAGCCGAGCCTAGGAGGAGGAAAGTCAAAGGGCAAGAGAGGACTGGCTGTTACCCAGAGGAACAGCACCCTCTGGTGCCTCCAAGGCATAAAGAACTTCAGAAAAACCTTTGCAGAAGCTAGAGGCCAAAAGTAAACAAGCTCTGCAACGTGAGCTGAACTCTGAAGCTCACCTGTGCCCATCAACTTCAAGGGCCACTCTTTACTAACCTGATATTCTGGTTTGAAGAAGCCCTCTCGCACCCACCACGGGTACCAGGCAGCCTCAACATATCGGGGGCTGTAAGCAGGAGGCAGGGGTCCAGAGACATCTGTGAAGCAGAAGGGAGCTCCACTAACTTTTGAACTTTGTTCCAAGCTGCATTTCAGCAGATCAAAGGGGCAACAAAAGTAGGAAAGGAGTAGCCAAGTGTGGTATTACATGCCTGTAATCCCAGGATTCTCTTGGGAGGAAGATACAGGAGGATCATGAGTTTGAGGCCAGCTTGGGTTATATAGGGATACCACCCTAGGCAGCCTAGCTAGACCGTTTTTATTTTTTAGGGGAAAAAAAGGGGCCTTCAGGTTCCCTAGTTACCTTTCTTTTCACCAGGTTCTGTTGGGATTTCATACAATACTATCTCCTTAGGGCTCCAGGCCTTACTGGGTTCTGCAAGTGACTGAGAAAAAGGAACAGAAGGGGAGTCATGCACTTCCCAGTATATTACAGCATCTAGACCCCTGCCCAAGTGTCTCAGAGGCCCAAGAACGAACTGATCCCTGACCTTGTTCTTCCCAGTTATCCCAGCCTCCAGCGCTGCCTGCTTCTCCAGTAGGCGCTTCTGCTTAGCTTCACGGTTCCTCCGAGAGATGGAAGATCCATGTGTAGAAAGGGGACGGGGCCTGGGGAGGCCCTGTGAGAGCCTCAGCCCACAAAGTGGTGGCCGAAAAGAGGACAGAGGCAAATGAGGCATCAGGAGTGTTTGAGAAGAGACCAGGATCTGCTCCAGATAGACAGCACATTAGGTAAGGCGGGGGGTGGGGGGGGCGGGGGCGGGGGACGGGACGGGGAGCACAATCCCCTAAAGTCATTCTTTTTCTGGCCTCTTACTAGCAGGGGTCTCATCCTAGCTCCTTCCCCATAACCATTCTTTTCTGTGGGCTGGAATGCAGTGACCCTGGAATCATGGAGACCAGGGCGCTTCTGGAGCTGAGTAGGAGGCTCTGCCCCTCAACCCATGCATCTGCGACATGGCTGACAGCAACCACAAGGACGGGAGAGGGCTTAGGAGAGGTTTCAGGGAGGGGGGATGTTGGACATCAGTGTACGTAAGTGCAGGCACGGAGCCCTGGAGCCGCCCGCAGTGCCCCTGGCCCACACGGCCCGGCCTTCCCGCCTGTCGCACCACGTGCGCCTGGGCCCGCAGCGCCTGCCACCTCCCCCGAAGACCACCGGGTGCACGCTCACCCCGCTACCCCGCCGCTATCCAGCGCGCCCCGCGGCAGCAGGGGCTGCGGAGACCCGCGCTTTCGACCCCAGGACGTGGCCGGAGATCCGCGCACGCGTAGAGGCGGAGCATCACCCGGCGCGTGCGCAGTAGCTCCCCGCCCCCAACTCCCGGGACAAATGGCCGCCCGCGCGGAGAGGGCCCAGTCGTTGACGGGGAAAGCCCACGGGAAGGCTTCCAGGGCCGCATGGCTCACTTCCAAAACTTTATTAAACAAGAAACGTCCCGGCGAGTAAATAAAAAACACCTGAGTTGTGAGGCCGCCGCGCGGCCAGCTCGCCCTCCCGCCCGCCAGGGTCTGGTATCCTGTATCCTCCAGCACTCAGGAGCTGTGCTTCTGCCGCTTCCAGAAGCGCTTGACGTCGCTGTGCCCGGCCGGGGTCACCACCATGAGCCGCTTGGCCGAGTTCTCGAACACGAGCACGCCCAGCTCCCGCGCGTGGGCCAGCAGCAGCTCAAAGTCCACTTGCGATAGGAACTGGTTGTACAGGACGCCTGGGTTTGGGCGGGCAGGGAGAAGGAGACGGGAGGCCTGAGCACTTGTCTCTCAGCCCCTTCACAGCCCACCATGGTTTTAAAAACTAATTATGCTTATCTGCTCGGAGCTCATCTTAACACTACAGTGATCCAGACGTTCAAAAAGGCAATATAGTACCATAAGAAAACCCATAAATACAAAAAGGCAATATAGTACCATAAGAAAACCCATAAATACTCAGCGGGCCCAGGGAAATTACAGAATTATCCCTCCCACTTTCCCTCTCCTAGCTATAGCCAAACTGCACTGTTCGGGGACAATTCATTTACTATTACCAACTCACCCCAAAATAAAGTGTCTTGCTAGATTTTCTCTCCCCTTTCATGCAGTAAACAAAAAATGAAATGCACAGAAAACTTTTCAGCTCATCAAGACTGAACTACATGCCCTTCTTATGGCTAACGACCACTCACCCTCTGTGAACCGGAGTCTGTCCCTTTCCAGCTCCCACAGCCGAATCTGGTCCGTGATGGTGGGAGGCAGCACAGGGGTCTGCAGGGGCAAGGGTGGGTGTAGGGGCTCAGGAACACTGTCCCAGACAACCCTAACCCTCCATTCATTCCCTGGGTTTGGATCCCCATTTTTCTCTTCCATCATCTCATCACTAGGTGCCAGGGGCTGCCAGCCTCCAGCATCTCGGTACCTCTCCGCACCTGTTTCAGCATCACTGGGTGAGCCCTTGTTCTTAAGAAATGGATTATCTAGGGAAACAGACAAGAATGCCATGAGGGCTCAGCAAGAAGGCAGGAAAACCATCTGAGCTGTCACCTAATGTCATTAAAACAGCAACTTACTGTTTAAAATTTCATAGCCTCCCCTCATCAACTCAACCCACCCCTGTTAAGCTGTTTTCCCAAATTGCTCCTTCCATTAGTCATGTCTGTTATTCCTTTTCTGGCACTTCTGCTCTTTCCATAGTCTTGTTTTGTTTTCTTTCTTTAAAATAGCAGCCGTTAATATATCGTGGCAGGCTCTGAGCTAAAAGCTTTACCTCTAGTGTTCCATTGAGTCCTCCCAAGAACCCTGTGAGGTGAGAACTGTCATTTATCATGAGGAAACCAAGACTCAAAGAGGTAAAGCAACAAGGTCCAGTTTATCAAGACAGGAATGATGAAGCTGAGACACAAATCCAGTTACATCTCCTCCCTTCATGTTTTCCCACTCAAGGGGGTCTGCCAATTTCCCCATCTAAAGTCTTAATTTCTCTTCATGTGCAGAGTGCTCACAAACAACTCACCACCACTACTGTGATAGACCTGAGGCTAGCCTTCCATAACAGGACTACCCAAGTGCAGCACATGTTCCCACCTCCACCTTCAAGTAGTGATACCTGCTGAGCTGTGATGCCACTGGCAATGGCCTGCTGCACACTCTCCCGGGTCACTTGTGCCACTACCATGTTGGGGAAGCGATAGAGCATCTCAGAGAAGAGGGCGATGAGGGCAATCTGCAGCTCTGACTCTAATGCAGGGATAGAGAGAGGACAGAAGGCTACCCCTCTACCCAGACTCCCCTGAGCCCTTCATAGGAGCTCTGTAAACTGCTAGATAGTGATGAACATTAACTGCCCTTCCCTCCTGCTTCCTTCCCCTCCCCACACTTGCCCCAGTCTGCTTTCCCAGGAGCCTATGTCCAGCCTCACCCGTGTAGGCATACAGTCGGTAGTTGGTTTCCACGACAATGAAGCCTGGTTGATGCACAGTACCCCCAGCCCCAGAGACACCAGATGAGAGATTGATGGCCAGGCGTGTGGGGTAGTAACGCCGAGATTTCCTCTGGGAAGGACAGAAGTGAAAGACAGAGGGCCTCTCAGGAGTCACCACCCTCCATCTTCCTGCCTGGGACATCAGATCCCTCCTAGTGCACAGAACTTCAACTCCCAACTTCCTCCCCGCAAGGAACCCACGTATTCAGTCCTGGAAACTGCTTCCTGCTACTGCTGAGATCCCTCTTCCCTAGAAGCCATGCATCTGAGTGTTCATACCTTTCTCTGGAAAACAAGCCCAAACTCACGCAGATGTTGCAGGAAGTTCAACAGAGAATCACTCATCCCTTCCACAGAGTAATCCTGAGGAAGAGGTAAACCCAGCTGGGGTCCAAAACACATTCTATCCTTCTCCCAGCTCCTTACACTCATTCCCTCCATCCCCTTCTCTGGTCATTCTCTGTTCACTTTTATTTCCTCACTCTACTGCCCCACAACCTTATTCCCCTTCTCATCTTCCTGTCTTCCAGCCCCCTACTTACCTTGCCCAGAGTAGAGAAACTGAGCTGGAAGAGGAAGGAGAGAATCTCTACCAGATCCATTCCCCGACTCTGGGGAGAAAGGGACAAAAAAAAAAAAAAAAAAAAAAAGAGAGATGGGTGGGGGAAATGAAAGAGAGGCACAAGGAAGAGTCAGGGAACAGTCTGTGGGTGGCTGTCTCAGCGTGGGACCTGAGAAGAGCAGGGAATGCTGGCCCTGATCCTCTCACCTGGGCTGTCTGTAGATACTGCAGCATAAAGTACCAGAGCTGGGCAGGGGTGTCCAGCAACAGGAACTGGAAGCCAGCAGAAGTAATACAGGGCGGCTCTCCAGGTTCAGTACTAGAAACAGAGAAGGACAGTCATGGAGATAGGCAGAACAAGTTTACCCTCCCCACGTGTCCTCTCACACTTTTTATGCATATCTCCGGCTGCACACTACTTGGACCTCCTTTTTCAGTCAACACCTTACTTTCCCCAGACACTCAGTCTGTCTGGCACCCAAGAAGATAGCCAAGGAGGTTGCTACTAAGGCTCAGGCTTCCTCACCTCTTCATGAGCCCAGCCTGGCTAAGGAGCTGAGCCAAGTCTTGGCTGACAGCTGCACTGGGGGAACCCACCATGAAGTGCAAGACCACCTACAAACAGAAAAGAACAAAAACACTGAGGCCTTTCAGAACCACAGGAAATAGGAGCATAGCAGAGACACGCACAGAAGCCTAAGTCCTCACCTCCCATCGCTCCTCGGCGTACTTGTCAAGTGAGGGAACGTCCCGAGCATGCTTGTCTGGTCCCAGCTGACTTGTATCATCAGACCAGGCCTTCCCCCTATGGCCAGGGTGAGCCAGGAATAAGAAGCCCTAGCTCTGTTTCCTGCTGCCTGTTGCCCTTTCCCACCCTTGCCCCATGTGGTCCATGAAAGGGGCACATTTCCTTCACCCTGTAGCCATATCTGGCCCAACTTATCCCTGAAGGAGCTCCCCTTCCATTAGCGTCATTAGCAGTTCCTCTGGCCTAGCTTAGAAGAGATGGAAACAACATACCCACCCAGAAGGGCAATGCGGAGGTTCTGGCGGAAGATGGGGTTGAGGATGAGGCCCTGGAGACCACCAGGAAGCAGTTGGGTGTGCCAGATACGGAGGCCACTCAGAAGCCCTGTACTTTCCTCCTGAGCCCTGGAACAGAAGCAGAGAGGTGAGTGGGAAGCCTGGAAAACAAAAAGAAGGAGACACATAGAGGCCTCCATTTTTGCTTTTTGTGAATTGGTGATAATTGGAACACTGCTCCAGACTGAAATTGTATCTTTTTAAGATAAATATTTTTACTGCAATGTCTAGCAGAGCCTTATTATAGACATCACAACTCTCTAAAGAGGAAAAATGCAGTAAAGAGTTTTCAAACTTACTTAATTACAAATTTTGTGGTATATTCACTAATATTTCCTGGAAGGAAGGGCTGGTGGTATAACTCAATGGTAGAACACATGCAAAGCATGTACTGAAAGATCCTGGGTTTGATTCCCAGAATAAGATAAATAGATATCCTGCAAGTGTTCCAAGAAACAACAGTTTGGGAAATCTAGCTGTTGAGAAGTTTGTATCTGACTGAGAATGCAGTAGAGACTCACTTGCTGAATTCCTTCTTCACCCATAAGGCTACAGCAGCCTGTGGCAAAGGCTGCTCCAGAAAGAGCATCCGCATCACCCAGTTCTTAGCCAAAGATGGAAGCTCCCTGTAGGGGTTAGAAGCCAAATGTTAATGCTAATATCAGAAGCTGCCTCATACTTGCATCTCTGCCTTCATCTGCCTCTCAAACATCTTACCTCATCCCACACACCTTTACCACTCCCGCTGCCCCCAAGCTCCATCTGTTTTGTCCTGCCACACTCTGAGTAAACTCCAACACCCCTGTACCTCTTGGGCTGCTGAACTCCTACTCCTGATAACTGATTGCAGTGTGTAGGCCCCATTACATTTCCCCACCAGGTCCCTGCTGTGAAGAAGGCTCCTCACCTGAAGACAGCCAGACAAGTGGCAGGGTGTCCATACAATCGGTCCAATATGCCAGGACTCAGGCCCCCTAAGAATTCCTGTAGATTCCTGCATTGTAGGTGCACTCGGTTCAGCCCACCCCTTACAGGGCTGCTCTCCATCACCTGAGAGATGCAACTGTTATAAGCACATCCCCCATGATCCATCTCACTCTGATTCCAGATCCATCAGCTCCACAATTATCCCATCTTTTCTGTAATTTCCTCTCCTGTGTCATTCATCGCCTCTTTATTTCTCCCAAACCTCACCAACCCCCTCTCCTTTCCTACTTCATCCCACTTCTGCCCTAAATTCCAGTCTTTTCCCAATTTCCAAGTGAGGGGATTATTAATTGTCCTATATTTGCAAAAACATTTTGTATTTTGATGCTTTGTCTCATCTTGAGCTAAACAGTGACAAAGACACTTGTATGAGCCCAGTCCTCTCTCTTCCCACCCTCCTGGTCAGATCAGATACAAGCTCCAAATCTGTCAGTCCCTCCCATTTTCTATTTCTTAGCCCACTTTTGCCAGACACAACAATAAATTACCTCCACCCTCCATGCTTCCCAAGTCTAAATCCACCTCTCTCTCCTTCCCCCAAAATCTACCTCATCTCATGAGACCCGCAACGTCTGAACTTCTAACTTCTCCCCGACTTTCCTCCCACTCCCAGCCTCTCAATTCTATCCAAGGGCTGGCGGAGCGGTTCAAGTGGTAGAGCGCCTGCCTAGCAAACATAGGTGAAGCCCTGAGTTCAAATCCCAGCACGGCCATAAAACAAAACAAAAAACCTCTCGCATACCCTCGCCTCCTCCTGGGCCCCCTCACCACTCTCTGCCGATCCCCCTCGCACACCCCGGACTCGAGCCGTCGCTTAATCGGAGCCAGTGTCTCGCATTGGTCCCCCAAAATAAAGGAAAAGATGGTGGAAAATGAGAGAAAATGACGGGACAACTACGAGAGGTTTCACAGACAGAACACACAGAGAGGAGAATTCAGAAGAGAAGGTAAGGAAAGAGTAGGAGAGTGGGGAGGATAATAAGCAATGCACTCGCCCGCCGCGAGGCATACTGGGAATCGGAGTCCTCTACTTGCCTACCCAAGAACAGGCTGAAGGGCGTATTACTATAACTCCCGAAAGGCATCGCGGAAAGACCCGGCAGAGGGAAGCTTGGTTTTAATTGCGAGCGCTCGGCACACCAGAAGCCGGGCCTTTTCGTTCCGCGGCGCTCTCGGCCCACGCGGTTACGCGGCTGCTCGCGCGTCTAACACACCTGCGCAGGAGGCGGGACCGAGAGCCGAAGGGCTGGGAGAGCTTCCTGGCCGAGGCGCGCTGAGGAGGTTTGACGATGAAGCGTTTGGCTTAAAGACCGCAAAACTGGGTTTCTTGAGCTCAGCTGTTAACGCACAAATTGGAGTGATGCACCCTGAAGAACGTTTTCACAAATTAAGGATCTATATGTTCCAGAGCCGTACTTTGCAAGTAGGTACTCAATAAATCTTACCGCTGGCTTCCATCACGCTTCCAACATATAGTTGGAAGACTCTAATACAGTTTTTTAAAGAAACTAATTGTTTGCTCTGACTTGATGCATGAATTTCCTGCTGAGAAAGGCAAGGGAAGGTCTTCAGAACCAAAGTCGGAGCCCCACATTTCCCCAAATTCCTATGAGGCAAATTCTGTTCATCTCACTCCACGACTAGAAGACCCCTCGCAGCGAGATTAAGAAATTTGCCTAGGATTAGACAGCTAGAAAGCGCCCAAACTGGGATTTGAAGTGCATTGCCAAGGACCAAAATTTTAAGGAACTACGACTTTGTTGTAGCTCATCCTTGTCTGCTTTGTTGTTCCCTGTTTCTTTAGCAATCAATACTGAAAAAAAAAAAAAAAAAAAACCAGTACAAACTGACAAAGCTCCTTTATGGCAAGCACTTAAAAGACAAATTACAGTTTGGAAAGAAAGTTTTGACAAAATTCAAAAAGTTCTTACAAAGCAGTAAGAAAAAGAAACAAAGATTGGCGAGAGAAATAACAAGCAAGAAGCAGAAGAAATATAAATGCCTTATATGAACAAAACACAACTTCACTTGTAATTAAGAAAAGTAAGTTAAAGTAACAAAAATATCAGAAACAACACCCAGTCACTGAGCCGCATCTGAGGACTCAGCTTCCTCACCCTTGACTTCCCCAGGCTCTGTTCCCCCCCCCACCCCCACCCCTTCTCTGGCAGCCACCTTCCACAGGCCGTTTCCACCAAGAAAAAGGAATCACATCATATGTACGCTATCCAGAATCTCTGCTCTTTCGACCCCTTTGCTGAAGCAAGCATGGGTGATGACCTGCTTTCTGCTGGCACTGAGGGTTATATCCATATAAGCGTTCAACAAAGAAATGGCAGGAAGACCCTTGAAGGGAGGGAGCACTGATGATTACAATAAAAAGAAACTTGTGAAGGCATTTAAGAAGAAATTTGCCTGCAATGGTACTGTAATTGAGCATCCAGAATATGGAGAACTAATTCAGCTACAGGGTGACCAGCAAGAAAGGCTATGCAAGTTCCAGGTGGAGCGTGGACTGGCTAAGGACGATCAGCTGAAGGTTCATGGGTTTTAAGTGCTTGTAGCTCTCTGAAATTTAAGTGAGGATTTCCTTGCAATGAGTAGAATTTCTCTTCTGTCCCTTGTCACAAGTTTAAAAACCTCTCAACTTCTATAATGTAACCAAGTAGTCCGTTTTTTAACTTGGATTAGTGTAACTCCTTTATGCAATCAACTGAAAAGAACCCAAAAAAATCAGAAACAACAAAATATTATCAAATGGAAAAAATAAATAAGTAAGGCTTGGCAGCCTAGTGTTGGCCAAGCAGCAGAATACTCAGACCCTTGTTGAAGGGTGACAGAGGCATGTCATTTTTTTCTGAGGGGAGGGGGGGAATGGGGTTTGAACTCAGGGCTTTGCACTTGCAAAGCAGGCCCCTACCACTTGAGCCACACCCCCAGTCCATTTTGCACTGATTATTTTGGAGATGAGCTCTCCCAAACTATTTGCCCAGGTTGACCTTGAGCCTCAACCTCCTAATCTCAGCCTCCCAAGTAGCTAGGATTATAGGCACGAGCCACCTGCACCAGGCTAGAGGTATACCTTTTTAAAGTTGGTTCAGCAGTACAGTACTCACCCTGAGTTAGTCAGGTTTCTGTTACTTACTGCAACAAATGCCTGAAATAATCATCTTATAAAGAGAAAAGGGTTGTGTGTTTGGTTGGTTGGTTTTGGTTTTGCTTCTTTTGAGACAGTGTCTTGCTAGGTAGGCCAGGCAACTCATGATCCTCCTGCCTCACCCTCCCAAGAGCTGGGTTAATAGGCATGGACCACCATTCCTGGCAAGAGAAAGGGTTATGTTGGCTCACAGTTTTAGAGGTTTCAGTCCATGATCAGTTGGCCCTCTTACTTTGGGCCTGTGGCTGCACACCATGTGGGGATCTCATGGTGGAGCAAAACCACTCACCTAGTGGCCAAGAAACAAAAGAAGAGGAGGGAATTGGGGTCCCACCATCCCCTTCAAGGACATGCCTCCAGTGACCTGAAGACCTCCCACTAGGCCCCATCTCTTAAAGATTCCACTATCTCCCAATAATGCCACTCTGGGAATCAAACCTTTAACACCTTTGGGGAATATTCTGTCACATCCCCTTATGTGCCCCATGGTCAACTGTGGTCAGAAACATTGAATGGAAAATTCTGAAAGTAAACAGCTCATAAATCTTAAATAATTTTATTGTAATAAATTGTTATTCTTGTTCCTTTTTATTATTGTTGTTAATCCCTTACTGTGCCTAATTTATAAATTACACTTCATTGTAAATATGTATATCTATAGGGAAAAAAACAGTATATGTAGGATTTGGTACTATCTTGGATTTCAGGCATCCACTGGCGGGGGGGAGGGGAAGCAGGTCTTAGAATCAACACCTGAGGATAGGGTAAGATGCTGTATCTACCAACAGTTTTAAGTGACAGTCCTCTGACCTAGCAACTTGTCCTTTAGAAATGAATCACACTGAAATTCTCCTCCATGGGTACAGAGCTATTCATGCACAGATGTTTACTGAAGTGTTTTTGTTGTTTTATAATGAAAATAATGCAAGTAGCCCACATGTCTGTGATTGAGATTTTTTTAGATAAAATGGGAGTGTAGAAAAACTGCAACAGTGCAAATGTGTAGAAAACTAGACAGCCCTCCCTGGATGCATACTGACCTTGAATTACCTAAGACCAGACACCAGGGGGAGAAGAGCACATTGCAGAGTGGCTTGTACAGTCCAATGGTGTCTTGGTAAGAAGCTTTTGTTCCTGTGTAAAACTAAAGGAAGTCATATACTTCATTTTGCAGGGAGCAGGCAATGGGGAGCTGGGCAGATGGTGTCCAATTCCCTCCACTCTATAGCTGTTCTGTCCAGTGTGGCACCATGAGCCACTGATGGCCATTTAAATTTAAGTAAAATAAAATATTAAATTCCATTCTTCAGTCACACTAGCCCTATTTCAAGTGCTCAAAAGCCACAGATGGCTACCTATCAGTGCAGATATAAGCCATTTCTGTCATTGAAATTTTCTTGGGGAGCCCTGCTCTGAGGGCTGCAGTGGATGGAAGCAGGTTGTCTGATGGCAGGCACTGAGCATGGGCAGCATTCCTGGAATCGGCCTTGAGGAAGAAAGTCAGCCTAATGAGGCCGCCAAGCCTAAGAAGTGGGCATAGGAGCTGAGATTGTGCAAAGAGCAACTATTCACAGTCTTTCAAGCACAGGGTGTCCATCCTGTCCTTGAAGTTGAAGACTTCTGTGATACTGAGCTCACCACCTCTTCCTCTTGGGCAGCATCCCAAGAGAAAGAACAGAGAGCCAGGAGACAGGCCAACTTCCTACCAGCTTTGCTGTTTAGTGTCTGTGCCACCTTGGGCAAGTTGCATAACCTAACAGAGAAGTTTTCCTGTCTGTGAAATGGCAATAATTTTAACTACTTCATAGATTGTTGTATTAAATGTGATATATGTAATGATGATAACACCTGGTATATAGTAGGTGCTCAGTAAAATATCATTATCATTATTTCTGTGATTTTCAATTATTAATCCTAGTTCTCTTAACTACACAGACTCTCTTATGTTAGCCCTTCAGGTAATGAATATAATTCTTTTTTCAACCAATTGAGACCTGCGTTCCTGGAATTTGCCCTTGTGCAACTGATAGTTTTGTACGAATGTGGGTATAAATGTCACCTATATAAAAATATAATCTCTGAGTGCTACAAATAAGAGATTTATGTGCTCCGAGAGCATCAATAGGGAATTTGACCTGGTCTGAGAAGACTGCAAGGGCAAGCAACAGTTAACAAGGCAAAGACTGCAGGGAACATTGTTGCAAGTGGAGGAACAGCATACTACAAAAGCCATGTGTGAGAAGGTCTGTGGCCATTGGGAGAAACTGAAAGGAGGTCAGTGATGCATACAGGAGATTGTTAGGGTTATGGAGGCCAACCTTGGATAGGAAGATTTTGTTCTTTAAACATCAATGAAGAAGCCAGGCATGGTGACACACACACCTGTAATCCCAGCACTCAATAAACTGAGGGAGAAGTATGGAAAACTTGAGCCCAGGGTGGTGGAGTGGCTCAAGTGGTAATAGCACCTGCTTAAAAGTGTGAGGCCCTGAGTTCAAACCCCAGTACCACCAAAAAGAAAAGAAAACTCGAAGCCAGCCTGGGCTACATACCCTGTCCAAAATAATAATAATGAATACAAAAGTCAAGAGGCCAGTAGAGGGTTTGAAATAAAGGAGTGGGGCTAGATTAATGTGTTTTAAAGACCACTGTGGTTGTAGGGCTGAAAACAAACCAGAGAGGAGGAGGAGCTGATCCAGGGTGGCCAGCTGGAGACTGCAGTGTACCCAGGGGCAATGAAGATGGAGAGAAATAATGAGTTCAAGGAAGATTTGGGAGGCAAAGTCTGAGGTTGGTGCTGGATTTGGCTTGGCAGGTGAGGGTCAAGGGGTGTCAAGGTTGATATCTTGTACTTGTGGGGCTAGGAATGACACTACTCAATGAGTCAGTACACCATGGGGAAAGGGCAGATTTCATTTGCTGAAACCAAAGTACCCATGAACCTCAAGGGGTTAGACAGGCCTGGGCTTAAAGAGAGTCTGGGTCAGAGGTTTGGTAATTAACAACTCACTGCCATGGTTTGCATTGCTTATTATTCTGACTTCTGGCCTCTGAACTCTAAGCCATCAGTACTTGTCCGAATTAAAGCACACTGTGATCTGACCTGTACAGCTTTTAGGACTATTAGATTTGTGACCCAGGCCCCAAGAGACTATTAATTCAACATCAGATGAAATTATCTTTACTGTTATCCTCATTACCCATTTGGCTCATTGTTGTAAATATCATCAGCCTTATTTCACAAGACAGGTCTGCTTGTCCAGCACCTATAACTGATTTTTTTTTTCTTTCCAGCCCAACTTGAACTCATTGTTAAATGCTTTCTTAGCAGCTGAGACTCATCCTTTGGGGCCTCTAAAATAATTCAGGCTCACAGTGCTGGCTTCTACCCAAATGTCTCATTGAGTCATTTGTACGCTTGCTCAGCCCAATCCAGCAGTCTCGACCTGAGCCTCCCCAGCCCTCAGAGTTCCTAGAATTTTGGCAAGACAAAGAAGTTTCACCTTTATTTTTTCTAACCTCTAACTAAAATTTAGCAATTCCCCCATCATGAATATGAGCAAAACTCCCAGTAGTATCAGCAGTATCTGTGGCTTGTCACAAAAAGACATCACATTATTTTATTCTGATATTCTGTTAGAGTCATTGTCAAAATCCCAAAATACCGATTTTGCTCATTACTACTTGGAAAATGTCAGTAGTTGTTATACCTGCTGCTAGATCTTGTTATTAAGTATATGAAAAAGAAGCATACGTTACTATATCATATTTTTTTAACATTTTGGTAATCCTTCGATTTTGTAATCGTCCATATTTTACTGGTTTTAAAGCATAATTCTGAGCAAGATGCTGGTGGTTCACATCTGAAATCCTAGTGACTCAAGAGGCAGGGATCAGGAGGATCTTGGTTCGAAGCTAGCTCCTGGGCAAATAGTTCATGAGACCCTGTCTTGAAAATACCCAACACAAAAAAAGACTAAGGGAGTGACTCAAAGTAGTAGAGCACCTGCCTAAGGCCCAGAGTTCAAACCATAGTACCACCAAAAAAAAAAAAAAAACCATTATCCTAGGAGGAATCAGACTGCCAAAGGGCCCATGGCACAAAAAAGACTCAGAACTCCTGGCCTGAGAAGCTCCTTCCAGGCCTCCTGCAAAGCCCCACTCTGAGTAGACAGGGTTCTTGAGTTCATGCATTCATGCCATCTCCTGAGGCCCCACCAGGAGGACCCACCAAAGGACCTAGATTATGTAGAAACAGATCACTGTGCTAGTGTGCTAGAAAACAGATTGGGGTGGAGCAAGAATGGACTGGGAAAAGGAAGGAAAAAGAGAAGAAAGTGAATGGGTTGGGAAGGAAGGGCAGGAGACAAATTTTACCAAAACCCCAAGAAAACCACTCATGGCTGTGGAAAACTCAACCTTTATTAATACCTGCCTAGTGCAGGGGATTAAAACTGCCTCAAGCTAGGTCCATATATTAGTGTAAAAATCTGTGTCTCTCCCCCAAAAAATGTACAAACCCCAGGTGATTATAGAAAAACCAATGTGGCAACTATAATAGAGATGTCCAACCCCAGGGCCACAGGCCATTGCTCCCTTTCCCACTAATCCCAATATTTACTCCACAGAAACATACAGGCTTAGAGAAGTTCTAGCTACAGCACGGCAGGTGGGAAGTGGGGAGGACTGAGGAATGGGGCAAGGATAACCCCCCAGGTCCAGTGTGTTTGGGGGTGAAGGAGGAGGAGGCCAAAGCTGAGGACAATTCCAGGGGTAGGCATAAGGGAAGATCTTTCTTCCCTTTTGTCTTCCTCATCCCCCAAATTCTCAGCCAGAGGGTCCAGTGTGTGACAGGAAGAGAGAGGCTGGGGGCACAGCCACCTCCCCAGGAACCAGTGTTGTCCAGTGAGGCCCAGGTGCTCCAGTGGGCCATGTCCAGTGTCTGCCCTGCATTTGTCCCCACCCTCCCCCAGGGGATGGTTGGAAGTCAAAGAGGATCCCATCCACAGGGCCAGCTGGGTGGGCAGCAGGGGCTTCTAGGGAGGAGATGGATTAGGAATAGGAAGGGGACATGAGCTTGTGTCTGGTGAAAGAGGAAGTGTCAGCTCCCTGGGCAGGCCCAGCCCACCACAGTTGCTCTCAGGTGATGGGTTAATTGGAAGGGGGGTGCCATAGACTCCTCTTGTTTTAGTGTCACAGCTTCCCTTGGATCATGATTCACACTGTGTTGAGCACATCCTCTGCCAGGAACCGATGCAGCTGGGAAAAGGGTGGTCGCTGCTCAGGTTCCCGGCTCCAGCACCGAAGCATCAGTTCATACAGGCTCTGCGGGCAGGCAGGCGGCCTGGACAGGTACACCTGGATTGTACAGCATGGAGAAGCGCGGATAGTGTAAAAATGTCCTACAGTCCACACAACATGCTCTTCCCCTCCTCGCCTCCCACGATGGACCCATCTCCCCTGCCCGTGCTCTGACCTGCCGACCCTGGTCCCGGAAGAACTCTCCAGCATTCTCAATGACTTGTTCATCGGTGAGTTGCCCAAAGGGCTGGGCTCTGCAGAGCATCAGCACCTCCCACAGGGTCACCCCAAAGGCCCACACATCACTCGCTGTTGTGAACTTCCCCTGGCACACGGAGAAGGCAACAAGGGTAGAGAGAAGCCTCAGGCAACATAGCTGTGGGGAAGCCCCAGGGCGCCCAGCCTGACTCCTCCCAATCCCAGGCTCTCCTCTCTCCCTAGCTGGTCCACCTATCCCAACAACCCTCTCTCCCTGGTGCTCTGCCTTCTTTCCCTGTGCTTGGCCCTCTCTTCTACCATCTTTCCACTCCACCTGCCCCACATTTTCTGGTCCTGACTCTGTCTTTCCCCAGCTCCATCTCCAGCTTCCTCTCTCCTCTTACCTCTCCAACGCCTTGACTCCATCCCCTGTCCCCGCTCTTGGCTCCTGGATCCCATTCCCATCACATCACTACTCCCTCTCCCTAGTCCCTTGAGCCAGAGGGACACTCATTTTTCAGATGAGGAGACTGCAGCACAGAGAAGGCATGTGACTGAAGGCGCCACAGAGCTGGTGGCAGCTGGTGTCATCCTCCACCACCCTGCCTCTGCCTGCCTCTCCTCGGACTGCTCACCATGAGGATGCACTCCCAGGCCATCCAACGGATGGGCAGCACCGCCCGGCCCTGCACACGGTAATAATCCCCAGCGTAGAGGTTCCTGCTCATGCCAAAATCAGCAATTTTAATGGTGAAATTTTCCCCAACCAAGCAGTTCCGGGTGGCCAGGTCTCGATGCACAAAGTTGAGTGTGGCCAGATAGCGCATGCCTGAGGCGATCTGGGCTGCCACATGCAGCAGCATTGGGTAGCTGAGTAAGGAAGCCAACAACAGAGGGTTACTAGGGTTCAGCCTTAGACAATGCCCTAATTCACATATTCCAGGAAAGGAAGGGGAGCCCACCCCTGGACAGGTCACTCCTGCTCCAGCTTTGGAATGCCCATATGAGGCCAGGGTCAAGTTCCCACTCAACCCCTCTGGCTCATCCAACCATAATGTGCTTGTGTTTTGTTAGGCTCGGCTGGCTGAGCTCGGGCAGTGAGGGTGAAGGAGATGAGATGGGATTCATGGTGGGGAGTCCTTTCACCCTTCCCCATGGTTATCTCATCCTTTCTGGCCAAGTCCAAGATTACCACTGTCATATGTTCCTCATCCCAGTCCCCTCCTGGGACCTCTACCTACCTCCCCACTCCATGCGCCCCAACCCCTACCCCTGAGACTTAGAGTGAAGAGAGAGGAGACCTGCTTGGGTTAATCTCAGGGAAGGCCACACCTACATAAGTGAATACCTGATGGTGGGCCCCTGAGCAGCCTCCTCATCCCCAGGGGCCCCCTCGGCCACCTTGTCCTCCAGCTGGTGGGCGCTGAGGAACTGGTTCAGGTCACCGTTCTCCATGTAATCAGTAATCATACAGAGGGGGTCATCCTGCACACACACACCCAGGAGTCGAATGATGTTTGGGTCCTTGAGCCGGGACATGATCTTCACCTCCTTCAAGAAATCATTCCTGGAGAAGCAGGGAGAAGGTGGGGGAACGCCAAAGGGGCGACCCACACCTTCCTTCCTGCTCACAAGGACCAGGCACCCCGACCCCCAGAGAACATGCAAACTTCCCTCCCTGGACACCAGCCCTCTGTCTCTACCACAGCGGTAAGCCCTCAGTCTCTACCTCTCTGCACTGCTGCCCACAGTTCATGGCCTCCCCTTTCCTTCATCCAGGCGCCATCCTGGTCCTCACCTAGCGTTCTTGGTGGCATCTGGTCGTAGGATCTTGACAGCTACCAGCAAGGGTTGTCCTTTGCGCATATTGATGGGAAAGTCAAGACTGACCAGATCTTGAGGGTTCTCTACCTCACACAGGTGCACCTGGAGAATGAAATGAAGGTTACTGGCTAGGTCATAAGGTTCAGCTGAGGTCACAGGGTCAAATGGGGCCAGATAGTAAGGTTCCTGTCCAAGGTAGACATGCAGACAAGACATCAGTGCCCCACGGGTCAGACACTATTAATGGCTGGGCAGGCATCCTCCTTACCTCACCAAACTGGCCCTCGCCAAGCTTCTCCTTGAAACGGAGCCGAGACCGAGGGAAATCCACTCTGGGGGGCCCATCCCCAACCGCCCCTGGGGGCAATGCAGGCACAGCATAGGTGTTGCCCCCGGTGACGCCCTGCAGGGTGACAATGTCAGCTTCGGCATAATGGGGGACACTGTTCTGGGGAGGTGGGGGCAGAAGTGGGGCACCCGGCTTCTCAGGCTCCATGTAGTCCCCATTGCAGGCTGGAGAGGAGTAAGGGGAAAGAAGACAGGACAAGGCATCAGGCACAGCCCCTGAAAGTCACAGCTCTCCACACCCCAGCCTAGAAGCCCTTTGTCTCCCAGTTGGATGAGACATTCATCCACCCTGTACCTTTCCTGGTGGTTCCAGCCACCAGCCTTAAACTAGAGAAGGCACTGGCATGAAATGAGAGTTAACTACTCCAGATAAAGTTTTCAAGGCAGTACAAATGGTTAAGCAAAAACTATCATAAAGTCTTACTCTCCGGGAATCTCCCAGCACAGCCTAAAAGACCATAAGGTAAGTCTTGGCTGGAAGAGGAATTCCTTTACCCCCATCAAAAGGATGGTCAGCCATCCAGTCTCCTCCACTTTCCAAACCCTTGTCCTCCTCAACACCAGCTCCCTCCCTCCTCTCCACTTATCTGTTCTCCTGCTGCTTTCAGCCTGATCCTTCCCAAACCCCCCAACCCAACACACCAAGCTCAAAGACAGAGACAAGGGCACACAGAGAGGGGAAAGGGCAACAGTTCTTCACCGCCCCATGATGAGTTGTCTATACACAGGAGGGAAGCAGAGCTGTCCCCTCTTGACCCTGGGGAAGGAGCCACAATAAGAAAGCAACACATAGGAAAGGAGGAGCAGACAAGAGGGGCGGGGCATGAGCCTTCACCTCTAGGACTGCAGAGAGAGGACACATGGGGGAGAGGGCAAGCACCCAGAGTGAGGCCCTCCTCCTCGCAGCTCTAGAGAGAGGGGAGAATAAAGGAGGAGTTACGAGAAAGCCTGGGACACCACAGCTCTGGAGAGCTGTAGAGGTGATTGGGAGAGGAGGAAGGGACAGAGCTGAGACCGGTAGCCTTCTACTCAGCTCAAGGGGGAGGCCTTCAAAAGGAGCAAGAAGCAGCAGAGCCCGAGCTAAGGGTATGAGAGCTTCCAGCTGGGGAGCTCAGGAGAGCAGAAGAGGCCACAGCGGGGAAGGAGGGAGTGCAAGGTGTGAGAGCTTTTCCCTGCCCCAGTAGAGGTGTGGGGAGCTTGGCAAAGCCCAGGGGCAGAGGGGCTTACCCTGGGTGTTGGTGGGTTTGGCCCAGGCGGGTGTGGGGGGGCCCGGGCCTCGAGGGGGACGGGCGTAAGTGGCCAGAAGGAGGCGGTAGGCTGGATTGGAGAGCAGCAACGCTGTCGGGAGAAGGAAGGGGGAGAGACACGGGGAAGGGATGAGACTCAAGGCTAGACAGACAGGGAGACCTGGAGTAGGGCAAGACCAGGCATATGTGAATGAATGTAGTAAGAGACAGAAACAGGATAAAACAAGGACCTGGAAAGTGATGGGTAGCCAAATGGAGGATGGATGGACAGATAGATGGATGATGAATGGACAAATGGATGATGGATGGATGATAAACAGATGATTGAGTAAATGGATAATGGATGGACAAATGGATATATGAATATAGACGGATAGGTGGATGGATGAATGGATGAATGGATGAATATAGACAAATGGTAGGATGAGAAAATTGATGTATAAGTAGAGGTAAGAGAATGGATAGGTCAATGGATGGAACAAACCTGGTGAGTCTAGGAAAAAGAAGAGAGGCTAGGGAGACATAATGAAAGGATACAACAGAAAATATAGAAATATGTATGTATGACACGCGACAGGATGAAACCCCTGAGGATTATGGGTAATAGAGAGGAAATCCTTGAGTTAGACCATGTGGTAGGGACATGTAGTGATAAAGTAGGTGACTAGAGGCATAAAAATAAGAAAGTGAATTAAAACTGGCATAGATAGGTAAAGAAGAGAATAGGAAAGGAAAAGAAGAGGGATACAATAAGAAAACAGGCAGAGGACAGAGGTGGGACTAGAACAAGGCAGGCCTTACCAGAACTGTTGGGGACACAGGGAGCAGAGTGGGGTGGATTCCCACGAGGCCGTGGCTCCTGGTAAGGGGGTGGTTCTCGGGGACCTGGGCGGTTGTTGATGAGGATGGTGTCCCCAGGGACAGAGAGATGAACTGTCAGCTCCTCTTCCAATACCCGACGCTCGGCCTTATTAAAGGGAACCGGAGATGTTAAGCAAGGCCACTGCTTAGCACACACTTTCTGGCATTTCATTAAGTGCTGCTCCTGGGTTCTCTCCTTTAGTCCTCACAATAGGCCTGTAGTTGTAGTTCCTGCATGCTTCATTTCGCTTTCTTTCAGGTAAAGAAGCTGAACATTTAAGTAACTTCCCTGATGTCCCACCATGGGATTCCAACTGAAATCTGACCAGCCCCTAATTATCACCCTTAATGCATATCACCACCCTGGACTCTCATGGGAAGACAAGGGTATCTTCCATTTGCCCTCTTGCTCCACTCACCACCTTTCTTCACCTGATTGTGGTTGGCCAGAGAAGAGCCCCAGTGGAAGTTTGGAGGGAGGGCAATAAGTGAGGTCAGGAGATCTGTTCTTCCAGCCCCTCCCTCAGGACTGGCATTCACCAAAGTACACTGCCCCTTTCAAGGGGCCCTCTCCAGACTCCTCCTTACTCTGGTAACTACCTGCTTCCTCCTCTTACCCTGGCAGGACCTGGAGTAGGAAACTGACCTATGCCTTGTGCACACTTTTGAAGGCAGTCTTTATTTATGTTATTAGATCATGGCCTCCCATTCCCCACTAGACCCTGACTTGTGCAGGGCTCTGGACCTGCCAGGCCCCCACCACCTGCAGTCAGGCCCCCGCCCTGCGCCCCACGCACCTTGCTGAGGAGCCTACGCCAGTGCAGCCTCCAGAGCATGAGGGCAATGATGAGCAGCAGCAGCAAGATGATGGCCACCAGGCAGCCGATGAGGATGGCAGTTGGGCTCCCTTCTGCCTTGGCCACAGGCTGCTGGCCCCGGGGCTCCAGCTCTGGCAGAAGATAAGAGTCAGCATGGCAGGAAGCTTCCCACCCCACTGGAAGGGAGGCCATGGAGGAACTGTGCCAAAGGCTGCTCACCCAAGCTGCTGAAGTTGGTGGGAGGTGGGCCAGCAGGCCACCAGGGGGCTGGTGGGAAGGTGCCCCCCAGAGCTGGAGAGGAGTCATTCACCACATCTGGAGAGAAGGAAGCAAAGAAAGGAGGGAATCAGAGCAGGGAGACCTGAGGGAGCACATGTGCATGAGACCTAAGGACCTGAGTAGAAGGAAGGGTGACACTCAATACAGGTGACTACTGACCAGTCAGACACCACCTAATCAGAGCTCCTGTACAGAGCCCGGGATGAGGGTCCTAGGTATCAGGAGGCTTAGCACACAGGCTGCTTCTCAACTGATATAGAAGTCTTTCAATATTTAAACAACCAGTACTGTCACTCTGGCTCAGGATAAGTCATGAGCGAGGAACTCATAATGGAAAAACAGATGCAGGGAGAAAGGGGAAGAAAGGAACTCCGATTATTCTGCTCCTGGTTGAGAAGTCTCATAGGTAAATATGATGTTAGTTAGGAATAGCTATTCTGGGGGCACTACAGGGTTAGCAGTTAAGTCAGTTGGCAACCACAGGAGCTGGGGATTGGCCACTCTGGGGGCTTACCAGAGATGAAGGAGATTTCACTGAAGAGTAACCAGGGCCCCGCAAATAGGAAGCGGCACTGCAGAAAGCGACCCACACGACCACCCAGGGGCACTGAGATAGCCCTGGCTCTTGGATCCCCCAGGCTGCCCCCCAGGGCGTGGCGCATGGGCTCCCCCTCCCAGGCCATGGCAGGGCCCCTCTTGAATCGACACTCCACTCCTCCCGGCAGGCGGGCTCCCAGTGTGTGCATGTTGTTACAGTGGACCTGTGGGGAAAGGAAGAGAGGCACAGCATGAAAGCCAGGAGAGCCCCAGAGCACCCCACAGCATCCACCCTGGCATTAGAGTCATCCCTGAGAGCTGGGCTTGCTCACCTGCATTGCCTGGAAGGCCCGCAGCCGGTCAAACTCAAACTCCATCTCCACATAGCCACTGGGGAAGCTATGGTTACTCCATCCCACATAGTCATAGCCTGGCCAGACCCGCAGCTCCTGACTCTGCCTAAAGTCATCCAGCCCCACCACGCCATCTGCCAGCTGGCCTAGACCACCATATTGCAGCCTGGAGAAGAGGAGACCAAAGAAGGAAAGGGAAGGGGAAGTTGGAAGAGAAGAAGGTACCTCTATTCTCCAGGTGCTCTGGACAGCCCACCCACCCCCCAGTGGCCTGGCTGGCCTGGTTCCTATCAACTTGTTCCATTCCCAGCCAACCCACCCATGGCCTCATTAGTTCTCTTCCTTGCACCACCCCCAAGAGTATCACAGGTAGTTTGCAGGTCACACACTGCACAAAGGCACAAAACTCTAAGGCTTACTGTTCAATCTATGGTATATTCATTGTGACAATTTCCAACAGATGTTCTTAGCCAAGGAATGCCTCTTTCTAATCTACACAAAACACCCTATGGCTAGTGATCACCCTGCTACCCTTTATTCCTGGTCCTGACTTTTGAAGCCCTACCTGCTGATCATTCTCCCCAGTTCTTCCATTCCACTGCCCAGACTACTTACCCAAACCCCACACACACTCTGGCCTTCCCCTTATCCCAGGCTCTGGGTCCTGCAGAGCCCATTCCTCTTACCCGCCAACGGTGTATCCATCGTAGGTGGAGTCATTGAGATGCACAGCCTCAGATAAGTACATGGTCTGCCCCACAGGGGCTGTGTAAGACAGGAGTCCATCTGGAGCAGGATGTGAAAAAGAGAGTTAAGAGGCACAAATCTTCCACCTCAAATCCTGCATCAGGCCCCCTGGGCAGATCTCAACCCCTCTCTTGTATTCCTCCACTAGCCTACAGGCATGGAGGAAGCTATATCAGCCAGTCCCCTCCTCACTCAGAGTGACAGCATCTCAACAGGAAAGGATCCTAGATGCCCCTGTTCACATGCCTCACACATAGTCTCCAGGACTAGAAATGGACTCTTAGGGGTTTTCCCTACTCACCCCTCCAAAGGCAGCCATAGAGCTCCACCCGTAGACAGACACTCATGACCCGGTCCGCCCGGGGGTAGAAGCGAACAAGTCGGGCCACCATGGGGGGCCCAAGGTCCTTCAGCACCACTCCCCCAGGGTCCTCATTACCTGAGATCACCTGTGGGCCAGGAAACAGGATGGAATGGGTGGGAAGGGCTCCAGGTTAGATCTAACTTCCGAGCTATCATTTGCTCCCTGGCCCAGCCCACAGAGGTTACTAAGAGACCTGAGCACACAACACTGTGGGGTGCAGCCAGACATTTGTAAAACAAGGGTCTGCAGCAGTGACCTCTGACACCTCTTGCAGCCCTTGGTCTGTCTTCAAACTCCAGTCTCAGATACCCCTCTCAACTTGCCTGGCTCCATTCATGTGTCTCCAAGCCACTCATGTCATTATAGCCAGATCCCATCTAGTCTCAGAGCCCTACACCCCATGTCAGCTTCCTCCTCTTGCTCTATCCCATTCCCTCTTTTCATTCAGCAGAAATTGGCTGAGTGCCCATTCCGTGCCAGGCACATTCTCAGTGGTGAACAACAATCACTCCCCTCACAGGACTGAGACTCCAGTAGAAGAAATAGCTGAGAAGAACAAGAGGCAGTGTGTGAGGACAGAGCGTGAGGTAGGTGGTTAGAAAAGGCTCTCTAGGAGATGACATCTGGAGTGGTGGTGAGGACTGGATGTTGCAAGAGAGAGCCTGTGGGTGTCTGAGAGAGGAGCTTACCAGGCACACAGAGCAGCAAGTAAGAATGTTCTGACTGGGGAGGAGCCCTGATTTGTTCCAGGAAAAGCAAGAAAGGGAGAGTAGCCAAGGTGGAGCAAGAAGCAGGAGGTGCAGCCAGAGCTAGCCAGGCTGAGCATTCAGCCAAGGAACTTAGCTTTTGTTCTGGTAGAGTGGAATGCCAGGAAGGGCTGAAAGTCGAGTGTGACATATCTGGTTTACATTTTCTACAGACCCCTATATGTAGCCCCAAGGCAGAGATGCGACATCAGGCAAAACAGTCTGGAGCTGGGGAGAAGGACACTTGGCCTAGGGCTGTAGAGTGGAATAGAGAGAAGTGGTGGGATTCAGGAAATGCCATGAAGTAGAACAGACTGGTGCTGCCCATGGTTTGGAAGAGGAGGTGAAAGAAAGAGATCAGGGTTGTCATCTCAGCTCATGGCCTGAGCTCCTGGGCAATGGTGGTACTACTTCCTGAGCTGAGAATGTTCGGAAGGAGCAGGTTCAGGGTAGGAATGATAACCAAGGTCTAATTAGGAAGTTAATGAGATGCCCATTAAATGTCAAGGTGCAGGAGGCACTCAGGCTTGCAATACTGGGTGGTATTGGGAAGATAGGATCTGGAGCTGGATATGCTACAACTGGAAGGTCATCAGTGTATGAATGCTGTTTAAAGTATGACTGGGAAGGAAGACAGCCAGCCTCCCCTGGCCACTGCCACTACTGGCCTCACCTCCTGACCCCAGCGGTCCTTCCAGTCCATCCAGCGGTGGCCATCCCGGGAGTAACGCAGCCGGTAGCTACGAGAGAACTCCTTGCCCAGGCCCCCAGCATGGCGGCCTTGTGTGCCCACCAGAGCAACCAGGTGCAGCCGCCGGAGATCCACCTGCAGGTACTCCTCCTCTTTAGGAAACACAGGCCCTGCAGGGCACCATGCCCCATCCCCGTCACTGCTCTCCAGCCTAGTAGAAGGAAGGAGGTCACAGGGAACATCTGACCCTAGGTCTGCCTCTGTCTAGTATTAAAACCTGCCCCCACTGAACTACAGTAGTTTCATTGACATGGGCCTTCTCAAAAGCCTCTGGGCTTGGGTAGAAGAGCTCGAAAGGCAAATAGAGACTTTCAGACCTCCCTCCAGGACAGGCCCAGGTGTGCCAGGTACCTGCTATGGCGGGCAGCAGTGGAGTCTGACCAGGAGCTGGAGACAGAGATGTCACTGTCGGGAATGGTCCGGTCCTGCATGCCCAGGGCATAGCGGCACTTGGCTGGATGAACATAGGCATGACAGATCAATGCCCCCAACTCTTTGACCCCCAAGCTCTATCCCTCCAGGACCCAAGATTCAGTCTCCTCACCAGGGTCAAAATGTCCCTTCATGTCAGCATCTCCAGTTGCCACCAAGAGTAGCAACAGCATCAGTAGAGATGAGAGGGCCCCTGGCCCCATAGCTCCTGATCCCTTGGGCCTAAGGAGGTGGGGGCAGCATCTCTGCAGGGAACAAAATGGGTAGGAGAGTAAGTTAATCAGGGACTGAGTCACAGTGACAGCAATAGACAGCATGGCTGCTTTGGGGATAAGAGCAGTAAAATGACAAAAATGGTCATTGTTTAACAGCATTGGTTCTATTTTTAGACTGCTTCCCATGTGCCAGACTGGGCTAAATCCTTAAACAGAATCTATAATTTTATCTTCACAGACACTTTATAAGGTAGATTCTGTTACTATCCATATTTAACACATAAAGAAACTGGGGTAGAGATCCATTAAATAACACCTAAAGCCCCACTCCTCCAATCAACAGAGTATAAAATATCACTTTAACAATGGCTTCAAACAATGAGAACCCAAAAAAATATTGACAACACATGTAACAGAAAAAAAGGTTAACAGTTTACAAATTGATAAAACACATATATGTATATATATATGCATATACATATATATATAAACAACTGATACAGAGATGGCCAAAAGAATCTCAACAATCATTTCACAGGAGAGCAAAGCCCAATTGCTGAGTCAGAGAAATACAAATCAGATTGTAAAAAAAAATTTTTTTGGTGGGACTGGAGTTTGAACTCAGGGCCTCAAACCTGCAGAGCAGGTGCTCTACCACTTGAGCCAGTCCATTTTGTTCTTATTATTTTGAAAATGCTGTCTCAAACTATTTGCCCAGGCTGGCCTGGAACTTCGATCCACCCAATTTCAGCTTCCCAAGTAGTTAGGATTGTAGGTGTGAACCACCAGAACTGGGCTTGACAAAATATTTTTAAGGGCTGTAACTTCTATGGATGGTAGAGAGGGACAAAAAGGGAGCCACCATTCTCAGTGACAGGTATGTAGTATTATCTATTTGGAAAGCAATCTAGCAATATGACAATTAAAAATGCACATCTCGTATAACCCTCGTTTCCCTCCTGTGATCTAATCAAAGGGAGAAGTGCCAGAAAGTAAAAACTGTACAAAGATATTCAAATGTTATGGCACCTTTTGTCAGGACACAAATCCATAAATCATGTGAATGCCCATAGGGGACTGGCTAGGGAAAAAAATAAATTTTAAGGTTCATAGACTTCTATGCAGCTATGGAAAGTAACAAAACAGCAATAAGTCTCTGACTTGGAGTGATTTCTTTGTGCTACTGTTGGACATGAAAAGCAAGATACAGAAATATGAAAAATGTTCCTAACTTGTGAAAGCAAAGAACAAACCCCTGCATTTGTACATACACTTGTATGTATGTCTAGAGAGGCTATGTAATAGAATATGAGTTAACATAAATGGGTCAAGAGCAGGAAAGAGCAGAAAAAGGGTGGGCGGGGGAGAGAGACAGGTTGCATGTACTGTTTTCCTAAAATCTATAACATGGTAACATTTATGCATTTATGTAAAATCAAGTGATATATAAAAATCATTTACGTTCTTTAAAAATAAAGGCATCCTAGAAGAGATGGGGCAAGTCTTTGTGAAGGACATGATAGAATTAAACAGCAGCTAAACCTGGACCAGCTGACCCTGGGACCTTCCCACTTCACACCCTGCAATCTAAGAGAAGTGTGGGAACCCAGCACCTTCCAATCTCACCATCCTCTGCAGCCCCATAGGTCCAATGTAGTCCCTAAACCAGCAGACTTAGCATCTTCTAGAAGCTTTCGGGAAATGCAGAACCTCAGGCTCCATCTAGACCTGCTGTCAGAATCTGCATTTTAACACCATTCCCGGGTGACCTGTGCCCACTTAAGTTTGAAAATCCTGACTCTATTCCTTCTGGGCCTCAGGAATCCCAATGGTTATCTCCATACACCCAGTGTCTACTATCCCCTGCCTCCACTGCAGAAAAAGCC
This sequence comes from Castor canadensis, assembly GCF_047511655.1. Taxonomy (NCBI): domain Eukaryota; kingdom Metazoa; phylum Chordata; class Mammalia; order Rodentia; family Castoridae; genus Castor; species Castor canadensis. The sequence continues at coordinate 25,257,138 of NC_133393.1, forward strand.
ATCCTAACCCATGCCAGTGCCTGAGTCCTGCACTGACTGAGTTCTCAAGGCTCTGGAATCCTTAGGGACCCCTATTGCCACCTCTTACACTCCCACCCCACCCCTGTCATCAAGTCCAAAGCACCTCTTCCCCAGCTCTGCTTGCTCTGCCTCCAGTCCCCACCTTCTGAAGGTGGCTGCCTCTGATGGAAGAGCCCAGGGCTAAGGAAAAGGCTGAGTTGCCTTGGAGATGAGGGCGGGTCTAACAGGGAAGTCAGGTCACCCCAGGAGGTAGGAGGAGTAGGGGAGAGACTCCCCCATCTCTTTGTCCTCCTCCAGCTGCTCCCATAATGCTCTAGGGCAGGAATGTAGGAGGCAGCTGAGACCCCATAGCCATAAAGCAGCTGAGGGGATGACTGAATTGTGGGGGACACTTGGTTATCAAAGAAGAGGCTGGAACCAAAAGGCACCATGACTATACCTTGGGGGTCCAGTGCCATGGTACAGAGGACCAAGACTGGCTGGGAATTCCTGGGTGCCACTTTCCACCCCCACCTCTCTAGAAACAGCGGGGCCCTTGTTCCCCTGAGTAACCTTCATGCCTATCCCAGATGAGTCATCTGAGCCAGACAGAGCTGAGAGGAGCCTAGGGCAGAGACACAAAGACAGGCAGAGGACAGGAGGCAAGAGGAGGCACAGCAGAAACACAAAGCAAGAGGTAAATAGAGCAGCTCAAAATGCAGGGCACAGGGCCAAGTAGAGAAACACAGAGTACAGCAATGCCTTAGAGCAATCTGTTTTCCAACATCCCCAAGCACACTATCTCTCTCCACTAGGTCTCAACCTCACAATCAGAGAACAAGCCCAGAACACCCATCCCAGTCACATCCAGCTGAGACCCTTCACAACCAATTACAACCCAAGGACCAGGACCCTGCCTCAGGCCTTCACTCTCCTCTCCCAATGCCACATCCCACCCCAAACACCTACACCCACATAGCTCTATACACACACACACAGAGCTAGACATGCAAACTTACTGAGCTGGCTGTAAACACTGGGGCCAAATGCAGTGTACGCACATCTCTGAGGGCCTCAGACAACCCCTAAAGTCTTTCAGAGACAGGGCAAACACCACAGCTCGCATCCACATCCACACCTTGTCATTCTTTAAAGTCCAATCCCTCACTTAGTGAACAGCCACCTTCAGACACCTCTGAGCATGAAATGGCTTCTGAACATGCTTTTACGTTCAGAAGACACTCAGGCCCTTGAACATAGGATCCCACTCCCTGACACATGTGGGTGACCAAGCCAGAGACACGCCAACGGGGAGGGGGAGCAGATGGAAACTAGGGTGGGAAGAGTGGCAGTAAAAACAAGAGCCATCTGTCCATGTTCCCATACATCCTTTCACCTGTCTCCACAGTGCCAATCGGTTCTGGGCATACCTACATCCTCTTAAGAGTCCCAGCGCCAGCCAGAGGCTGGTTGGGTTGGAGGTGGTGGATAAGATTGTTCAGCCAGCAGGGAACCTGTAGGGTGAAGGCTGGGGACATGGGGGTGGGACCCTCGGAGTGGTACTTACTGGGCAGTGAGTGACCTCATCTCATAGCAAAACAAACCAACCATCCAGCGTGGACTGTCCCTGGCAGGTTGGTGTCAGGCCCTCTCCCTGCTGGGCTGTGGCCAGGCTGTCCAACTGGAAGCTGGCTGGCCGAGAGGAGGCTCAACAGTGGATGCCCCCGCGGGGACTGGCAGGGTGGAGGGCGGGCGGCTTCTCCAGGGGCGGATGAGATGACTAAGTGGGCTACATATGCGCACCTGTCCTCCTGGGGTTCGGTTCCTCCACGCTGAGTAAAGGGAAGTCACTCCCCACTATTGGAACACTTTTTCTCGGAAGTCAGGGGCTTCTCGGATTTCAGATAGGGAGCATGAGCACTGGGACGGCGGGCAGGGACCGAGCGCCCCGGCCTGCGCTCCCCCTCCGGCGCCGCCCTCGCCCCCCGCTCCGCGAGTCCCCCCGCGGCTCTCCCTACCTCTCATCGTTCTTCCCAGCAGACCCAGGCGTCCGACCCCGGAGTGGGGCCTCCTCGGCGGCGGGGCGAGGGGAGGGAGAGCGCAGGGAGCCAGGAGCCGGGAGCGGGAGGCGCCGGCGGGGCTCGGGTGTCGGGAGGCGGCTCCCGCGAGCAGCTGTCGGGGGCCTGTTCCGGGGAGAGGAGCCAGGGCTGGGGCGGCCCGAGCCCAAGCGCCGCCTCCCCGCGCCGGGCTCCCCCCCCCACCTCCTCCCGCCCGCGCTCCCTCCCCTCCGCCCTGTCGCCGCGCGTTCGGGCTTGCAGCCTCCCTTCCCCCTCCCGGGACCAGTGGCCCCCCGGCTCCCACGCCCGGCGCCGCCCCTCGGCCTAGTGCCCCTCTCCGCCCCGCCACGCCCACCCCGCATTCCCCCGCGCGCCAGACCTCCCCCAGGTAACCCGCCCGTGGTCCCCTCCCCAGCGCGCCATCCCCGCCGCCACCGCATGTTCTTGCTACAGCCCCCGCCCCCAGGCCTGTTCGGTGTCCAACCCCCGCGACCCCGAGTTCCCCACAAATGAGACCGCCCGGAGGCCGCCTACAACCCGCTCAGGATCCCCCAGAAGCAGGCCCCATGAGGGGATGGCGCTCCTCCCTACTTCCCCGTTTTCTGGGCTTGGTTCCTGTACAGACAAGCGATGAGGGGCAGCCCCAGGGCACCGAGGAAGGAGCGGGTTCCCACAGGCCCACCGCCCAGCCGAGCGCGGGAGCCCAAATGGGGGAAGGGAGCGGGGTTCACCTGTCCGACCAGACCCGCTCTTTTCACACTACCAGCCTTTGCTTCTTTCTGGCACCCTCTGGGTTTCTGTCTTCCACAGCCCAACCTAGATTGTCTCAGAGTCTGATGGCGGACCATTCTCTTCTAACTCCCTCTTCTGTCTCTGCCTTCCAGTCCCTCTCCCTAGCTCTTCAGTGCACTCCGCAGACCTCTCGGGAACTCTAGGGTCCAGACACCCAGGCCTGGGTTCCCCTGGGCTCTCTGCTCAGAGCTTAGGAATCCTCAGGGCCAGCTCTCTCATGCCCAGCCAGCTGTGGCCTTGTTGAGGGACTGATCACTGGCAAAGAGAGGCTAGAAATGGAGCCAGAACTGGTGGGTGATGGGGAGGAGGAAGACAGAAACACACTGAAAATCAGACCCAGAGGAAAAGGATGGGAACAAGAGATGCAAGGACGCTGAGTAAATAAAAGAAATGAAAGAACTGCTGAACTGTGGACCCATCAGGTAGGGGAACAGAACAGCTTGGGGTAGGAGGAATTCCACCTGCATTCAGAACCACCTGTCAGCCCTATCTCCACACCCCCACACCTGCCAACCCCTGGACAATGTCAGGTAACAGCAAGGTCTCTAGCAACACCGCAGATCTCCGCTCCATTACACCTCACAACCGATATAAATTCACACCCTAAGTGCAGTTCCAAACAGTCCCAAGAAAGAAACATGAAGCCCAAACCAGACAAGTACACAAAAGCACTACCAGGAAGAGGCTGGCCCTTGGGAGAGGCCAAGGCACATATGGGTTCAAGTTCACAAATCCAAGGACACTCCAGGGACTGAGGGACCTGCTAACAGATAGCCCTATGATCACTGACAGAATTACCTCATGCCCTCCCACCAAGCCTCCAGGGATCCCCCTACTCTCCACCTCCACCGCCCTCAGAGCACCTACCCCTCTGCAGACAGCACCAGGAAATCTGGGCCCTGGAGAGGCTGGGCCAGGCCCTTGGAGCCAGTCTGGGGGTGGGGCCAAGGCTTCCCTGTAACCTCACCTGGGCCAGCCTCAGCCCCTCCTCCCTGCAGCAGTGCTTTGGGGAAGTCCCCAGCAGGCCAGCCAAGCTGAGCCACAGTTCCTCACAACCTGGCGGGACATTCCACACCCCAGGCCCATGCTGACTGAGGCAGAAGGGTCCACTGGGAGAAGAAACTAGAGTCCTAAAATCTTTGCCCCTCTTCTCACTCTCCCAGGAGACATTCCTAGCCAGTGATGCCCACCTCATCCCAGCCCAGGAGTAGGAGGGATGCAGTGCTGGGGCCCAGAGGAGTCAAGTGACAACAGAAAGGGGGCTGGAGCCAACTGGAATGCGGGGCTTGGAGCCGAGATTCCCAGGGGCCAGAGAGGGAAATCCCAGACTTCCAGGGGCCCACAGAGTAGTGCCAAAAACCAAGGGTGACTGCCCATTCCTCATTTCCCTCACCACTCCCAACCCAAGAGGCCCCCAACCCTCTAAGGGCTATTCATGCCCTCCTGTCCTGGGTTGTCCTCCCCTAAAGTAATGGCCTCCTGCTGCCCAGGAAGGAAAAGAGGAGAAACAGCTGAAAAAATGTGAGTAGAGGCATATGAGAAAGAGGAGAGCACAACTCTGGGCCTGCAGGGACCTGCAGACCACCGGGCCAGTGTAGGGAAGTTGAGCAGGACCAGCGGGAGGGAGGATGGGGCAGATTACACCCTCCCCAGCTACAGCTCCCTAGTCCCCTTCCCAGAGATGCAGCTGCCTCTGGGGTAGCAGGTTGGTCAGCAGCTGGTGAGAGTGGGACTTGACTGGCCAGGAGGCAGGGCAAGGGGTGGGAAAGGCTCTGGTTATGAATCATACATTAATGCCACTGAATACAAATGAGAAACTGAGGCCCAAAGTGTGAACAAGGAAGAAGAGATGATGTAGCTCTGGGAGAAAGATAAGACAGAGCTCAGTTGTGGATAGCCTGGGGGAGGGAGAAAGAAGGGACAGAAGACCAGTGGAGAGAAGAAGGGGCCTAGGGGTCAGATGGGGACAATGGTGATGAAACTCAAAGAGAGGCAAGAGAGAGACTGAGGCAAGGCTTGGGAAACTAAGAAGAGTGAGGACAAAGGGCACACACACCAATAAGTAGGAAGACCAAGGGACACAGAAGAAAGTGAGGGGGGCGGGCATAGACATAAAAACCTCAGGGAGGAGCCTGGGAGGTGAGCAGACGGACCAAGAGGACCAAGGGGTTAAAAATAAAGGACAAAGGGAGAGAAGAGGTTGCAGAAAGACTGAGACATGGGGAAAAAGAAGGGAGAGACTGAGGCACAGAGTTTGAAAAAAAAAATGGGACATGAGGGGAAGTCTAAGAGGATGAGAAAGGAAGGGCAACTGTAGGACAGACAGAGAGGAAGGCGGGAAAAGAAAGCCAGAGATGAAATTGAACCTGTCTGGGACTGTAGGACATAAGCCCCAGTCCTTCCTTTGGGACATCCTAGCCCCTCAGTCTATTTTCCACACAAGGCACCCACTCTATTCCTCATCCTTCCTCCTTTCACTGCACCTCTAGTCAGACCCACCTGGTCTCTCCCCACAAAGGCAGGGCCCCGTTCCAGTGTCCACGCTTGCCCTTCCAGTTCAGCTCTGACTTCCTCCCTCTCACCTTCAGCTCAGGTTCTCCTGGGTCCTGGTCTCCCCAGTCTCAGGCCTTTGGGGTTCCAGGTCTGGGGCTGTGGAGGCTGCCTGGCTTTGTCCAAGAGTCCAGGGCCCGGGGCCCAGGAGCAGCTGCCCGGGCCAGCTGCGGCTGGCTTCAGTGTGACCATGGCAACCCAGCCCGCTCCCCTAGCTGAGCCTCTCGGCCCCCGCAGAGAGGGAGGGGACAGCCTGGCTGGGGAGAAAGGGAGGGGTAGCCGAGAACTGTGAAACTGAACCAAAGGGAGACCCCAGACAAAGAGACCCCAAACAAAAGAAGACGAAGGAGGCCCGAATAGGCAGAAAGCAGCATTGGCTTGCTGTGACCCAGAGTTTAGAGCCAGCTTGACGTGCAGAGAGAGGAGAAGGTGTAGGGGGGGTGGGCGCTAAAGGTGGAAGAAGAGAGATCAGAATTGACCGGGTGGTCCTTTGGAGAACTTCTTATGAGTCCATGAACGATGCACTTCCAGGATTTTGATTTTGCACGGGGCGGGGGGGTTGGGGGGAGTTGGGGGGGGAGGGGAGGGAAACAGAACAGTTTCCAAGTTAGCTGCCCCAAAAATATTACATGGTGAAAGACTCCCCCAGTTGCACCTGTGGTCACAGGAAGCACCAGAAGTCAGGGATGCCCCAATTTCAAACATCTGCTGACCTATACTTGTTAAATATTGCGAGCAGCATTGTCAAACGGTACACTCCAATTCTTGGTCTGGAAACACAGTGTTCCCCAAAGCTGAAGGAAGGTGTCAGATTGGACTTGGAGGGGGTAGGACCAGAGGGAGGTAGTAATGATGCTTCTGATCTCGCAGTGCGTGAGAGGAAGCCTAGCACCAACAGGGGAAGGGATAAAGCCAGGCTCGTCCTCTGAAAGGAAGGTTGAAATTACCACTACCATCTGGCTTCTCTTGGCTGAGTCCTTCACCCTTCAAATTCCCTCACCAGTAGGATGGGGAGACCAGGGAGGGGAGTCTGTCTGGGTGGCAACTCTTGGTACTTAATGTGTCACTGGGGGGGTCTCTCAGTCTCACAGATACCCGAAGAGCATGGCCCACTTCACCCTCCCGGCACATAGAGTCCAGAGGGAGAGCCGGGTATAAGCATGTCCCTAACCACGACAGGCTGGCCAGAGGGGGCAGTGGACCAGAGGAGGGTCAAGCCAGTCCTGAGCAGGCAGGAGGAGACTGAGACAGGCCTAATAAAAGAACACAGCCTGAACTGGGCTGTAGGTTGCATTAAGATTTGAAGAGATGAGGCAAGGCTGTTCTGGCTGAGGCAGCTGTGGGTGAACAGGCAGGGAGGTGCCAACTTGGGTGTGTGAAAATGCAGCTGTGACTGTAAGTAGGGTCTGTCCTGATGAGTAAAGCCAGAAAAGTAGACGTGGTCTCTTAATAGTTTAGCCTATTCTGAAAGTGAGGTGGAAGAGCCTTGGGGTACTGAGCTGGGAAGTGATGTGATTAGATTTGTGTTTTGAAAAAATCAGTTTCTGAGCTGGGTGTCCGTGGCTCACGCCTGTAATCCTAGCTACTCAGGAGGCAGAGATCGGGAGGTTCAAAGCTAGCTCCAAGCGAATAGTCCTGAAGACCCTATCTGGAAAATATCCAACACAAAAAAGGGCTCGAGGAGTGGCTCATGCAGTAAAGTGCCTGCCTAGAAAGTGTGAGGTTTTGAATTCCAACTCCTGAGTTCAAACCTCAGTACTGCCAAAAAAAGAAAGAAAGAAAAAGAAAAGCAGTTTCTGGCAGCAGCATGTGAGAAGCAAAGTTCAGTGAGGGGAGGAACGAGCTAATCCCAGCTTCATCCAGTCCACATCCCCCTGTGGCTCACCTTCAGCCCCAGCCAAGGAAGGCCATAAGGAAATGGTGAGATCCACCGCACATGCTAGGCATGATCCCCATGTCTTCCCCATCCTATGGTTATCTCCCCAAGGCCCTCTGAGGTGGGTGAGTCAAAGGTCTTCATAAAAATAAAACCAGGCTAGAGAGGTTGGAACTTGCCCTAGCTGCCTTGCCTCTTCCTGCCCAGGACTTCTAGATTCCTCCACCTCACTCTTCCAAAAGGGGCAAGGGATCTAGACCCAATCCCTGGACTCAGCCTTGAGCCTCTTGCGTCCTGCCCCCCCAGCAATCCCCACGTTTTGTGGATTTCAACCATCTAAGTCTTTGGACTTTATAGTCCCTGCAATGAACAGGTAGGCCACGGGAGGGCGCAGATGACCACCGCCAATCCTGGCGGAGGAACACAAAAGGCCTCTGGGGATAGAGAGGCAAGATGCGCAGAAGCAACAGAGAGGGCGGGATAGGCGAGAGAGGCTGAAAATCAACGTAGGGTAACCGCTAATCGCGTATCAGAGATAACTGTCATTTATAGAAGGAATCAGAATATTCACTTTCTCTTTGCTGTCCTATGCTAAAAGCCTGTGTCACTCCCAGCAGGCCATGGGATCATGAGCCTTGCCTATGCCAGGCTCTGCTCTCGGGTCTTTCCAGACTAATCTCATTTGGCATTCTGAAATATGCCCTCTGTACAGCGGCAGCAGCTGAAGTTAAGGCCCCGCCCCAACATACACACAGAGAATAACTTGCTGAGCTTGAATTCAAGTTTGAGTCCTTTTTGCCTCCAAAGCCAAACTAGTCTGAGAGTCTTAGCCACCATTATTTTGCCAGTTCTAGAGGTCTATCATGAACTCTTATCTCTTTATAGTCCTTGAAGATTTGGGGACCCTGTCTTTAACTTTTCTAATTCCATCTCCCAAGAATACAAACAACCAATTCATTCTTGTTTGTGAACAAAAAATAGAGGTCAAAAAATGACAGTGAGGTAGACCACCTGCCTAACAAGCATGAATTTGAAGCCCTGAATTCAAACCCCACCAAAAAACAAAACAGTACCATCAAAACAAAAATGGCAATTGGGCCAGACCAGTGGACCACGCCTGTAATTCTAGGTACTCAGGAAGCTGAGATCTGGAGGATTACCATTTGAGGCCAACCTGGGCCAAAGTTGTTTTTGTTCTTATTTTGGTTTTTTCCTTTATTGTGCCAGGTGGGGGTACATTGTGGCATTTACAAAGGTTCTTACAATATATCTAACATATCATACTTGAATTCACCTCCTCCACCGCTTTCCTTTTTCCCTCCTCCCCTAATTCCTGGAATAGTTCTAAATTATCATTTTTGCATTTGCATACATGTGTTCACATTTTCGTGTGTGTGGTACTGGGGCTTGAACTCATGGCCTTCAACTTGAGCCACTCCACCAGCCCTATGTTTGTGAAGGATTTTTCAAGATAGGGTGTTGCGAACTCTTTGCTCTGGCTGGCTTTCAACCATGGTCCTCCTGATCTCTGCCTTCTGAGTAGCTAGGATTACAGGCCCGGCTTGTGTACACATTTTTTGCACTGCATTCACCCTCCTACCCTCCTTTCCCCCCCTCCCCCCTCCCACTGGTGCTGCCCCAACACCTCCCCACCTCCCCTGCAGGACCTGTTCCACCCTGCTGTTCTCTAATTCTGTAGACAGAAAAGAGAAAAGATAAAAAAAGAAAACAATGACACTTTTGCTTGTTTGACATAAAGGTAGCTTCACAGGAAGTTTCCTTGTGATATTTCCATCCATATATGTATTATACCCCCCAACTGGTCTATCTCCTCTAATTTTCTAAATTCTACCTTAGTCCCTCTCTTATGGTGTTTCACCCAGTTTAAGGTTTCTATATTCATTCTTGTGAAGAGAGTACATCAACCATATTCAAGTTCTTAGTTTCCTTCTTTTATCCTACCCCTCCCGTGCATGACCTCCCCTTAGTATGGCCAGCGTTTCATAATATCTCTCCATTTGTAGTAGGTTTATATTCCACATATAAGAGAACCTTAGAGAACCTAAGAGGCCTTCTGAGCCTGGCTAACGTCACTTAAGATGGTGTTCTCCAGTTCTAACCATTTACCTGCAAATGACAAAATTTCATTCCTCATGGCTGAGTAAAATTCTGTTGTATATAAATACCACTTTTTCTTAACACATACATCAATAGTGGAGCATCTTGGCTGTCAAAAAGTTCTTAAGACCCCAACTCAACCAATGACTGGCTGTGTGGGATGCATCTGTCATCCTAGCTATGTGGAGAAGTACAAATAGGAGGATCGTGGTCCAGGCCAGTCAGGCATAAAATAAGACCCTGTCTCAAAAATAACCAATACAAAAAGTGGCTCAAGTGGTAGAGCACCTACCTAACAAGTATGAGGCCCTGAGTTCAAACCTCAGTACTGCCAAAAAAGGAGGAAGAAAGATGACAAATGATTTGCCCAAGGCCACACTGTGAGTCAAGGTCAGTGCTAGGACAGGGTTTCTCCCATCCAAGTACTAACCAGGCCCGAGATCAGGCACATTCAGGGTGGCATGGCTGAAGACAGGATAGTGTTTCTTAAAGTAAGGTCTCTAGTCTCTCGAGGCCCGTGTGAAAATTATTAAATTCCATGTTTTCATTGTCCTTGGTAATCCGAAGCAGTTTGAATCATGCGTTACTGATCCTGGAGCTGCATGTGAGTGCCTGATTCATTAAAGTGTTTACTTTCATTGTCTCAGGCTGCTTTTGTACCAAGTGAAGGCCACAAGACAAGTACTAACATACTTCTTAGTAATCTGAATAGATCTGAGAAGGGGAAGAATTGAGTCATCCCGGCACACAGTGAAATATCGTGCCAAGTTCAAAAGAACCTGCGTGTTTTTTGAAAGGCAGCGCATGTTCACGTTGCCAGCAGCAACTTCATTTCAGAAAAACAACACTGTTCATCACGTTAAATTAATGTTAATTTTTAATCGCCTTTCAACTTTGGTTTGTATTAATTGCTACTTTGTTTTGATCTTATAACTGCTTTTAACTAGTGAAACATAAGAATTTCATAGTTTGCTGTGTTTGCGGACATAGCTTGAATACATTTAAATTATAAAAATAATAAATCAAGTCCATGAAAACTGTTTTCCTCCCAAAAGTGCTCAATCCTTCCAGTGAGGCTAAACTAAACCTGGACCTTCAGGAGTCTCCAAAGGAAACCTGCAGTGATGGAATTCCTGCTGAAGGTCAAAACTCCTTCCACCCCCAAGACCAAGTGAAAGGAAGTTAGAAGAAAGGGAAGAACAATTCACAAAACAAGAAAGTCATAGGGCAGGTGCCTGGGGAAAATCCAAGAAATATGTACAAGGTTGAATTGAAGTGAGATAGTTTAAAATTTTTTCCAAATAAATACACATAAATTTTTTAAGGACATGGCTTTTAAGTAAAAGTAAAGAAAAAGGAGGACTGGTGGAGTGATTCAAGTGGTAGAGCACCTGCCTAGGAAGTGTGAAGCCCCGTGTTCAAACCCCAGTGCTACGAAAACAAATGAAAGAAAAGGGATATGGTCAGATTTTTAAGAATGCTTGTGGCTGCAAGTATCAGAAGATCTTAAACAAAAACTCTGGAAGGTTCTGGGTTAATTTTCATGGTTTGGTGATGTCATCGGGACCCAGGCTTCTTTCCACCTCAATGTGGTTATTCACTCATAGACCTTGGCTGGCTACAGTAACTGCACACATCACATCCCCCTCAACCATACCCAGAGACACAAAGCCTTTCTCAGAAGAGCTCCACAGGCTCCCCCATATCCCACTGGCCCAGAATTCACTCCTCAGTCTGTCATGCAGGAGCAAAAGAAATGGCATGGCTGATTTAGATCAATTCTAGCAATACACCTCTTTGGACTACAAGGGACCTCCTTCCATGCATACATGGGAGGGCACCCCTGAAACAACAAATAAATAAAATGTTGTGAATGTTTTACAGCAATGAAGCAGGAGATGGCTGTTTTGTGGACTCTAAAAGCATCTTCTGTGAAAAGCTTTCATAAGATTGGACAGGCTTTCTCCAAGGGATTTGTCTGCCATGCCAAGGAGGTTGGCTCTGATCCAGTGGGTTCTGGGAAGTCTTTAAAAACAATTGAGACTGTGCATGATCAGATGAAGGATGATAAGAAGGGAAAGTGAGATTAGAGCCAGGGGTGCCAAGAAGAAGGCTATTTGTCATGGGCTTCTCATTGTAAATCATGCAACGGATAAGAAACCAGAACTGCCAGGTGGATAGGTAACCTTCATGCTGGGTGGATTGCAAGAGCAGCTATGAACGCTGCTCTTGGAGACCCTCCACCATGAACCTCATAGCTATTCCGCCACTGGCCAAAGTACGAGAGCCGTCTTCATGCTTGAGGGAACCCAGAGCCATCTGCTGGTGGGAGGGTGGGGGCTGTCCTGAAGCTTCAGAGGTCGGGATGGAAGGGGTTAAGCATGTCAAAGGAGGCTCCCTAAAAGCTAAAATCTGCCACCGTGCTCCCGCAACAGATCCCCATGTTCCTTTCAAAGCCCAGAAATGACAGCCTGAGATTCCCATTAGCCTGATTGGGTCAATAAAACATTCATTTAAGGACATCTCTTGCACCTCTCACCCAGACCACAGGGAAACCACTGGCATGGACTTCATAATGACCTTCCCGTGCCTGAGGACAATAGTGATAAGGTGACAAGGTGACCCACCCCTCCTATTCACTGAAGAAAACTACATAACCTCATTATCCTCAATTGAGGCTTGAAGTTCACATCATGTCTCTAGATAACTTTCAAATGGCTCCACTCGAGAAGTCACTTGCCCGCTGCCCACACCAGGTGTCAGGTTGCCTATTAGCCACCATCTGGACACATTCTCCCAGGCTTGCCAGGAATCTCACCCTGAGCCTGGTTTGACACATGTGCTCCATGAAAACCCCAGACTGAGTATTGGGGAGTTGGTGGCAGGAGGTAAGGGAGTACATTTCCTAGGGCAATTTATCCTCCCCACAATGGGATTAGCTTTTTCAATTTTTTTTTTGTAGCACTGGGATTTGAACTCAGGGTCTACACCTTGAGCCACTCCACCAGATAGGGAGTGGTTCAAGCCACTTGTGAGATAGGATCTCGAAAACTATTTGCCCGAGCTGTCTTCAAACCATGATCCTCCTGATCTCTGCCTCCTGAGCACCCAGCTTCAATTTTTTTTAATACTTTATTTTTTTATTGTACTGGATGGGCATACATTGCGGCATTTACAAAAGTTCTTACAATATATCAAATATAGCATACTTGAATTCACCCTCTTCACCATTCTCCTTTACGCACCCCTCCCCCCTCAATTATTAATATCATTTTATAACATCAGTTTTGGAACATCCTGCTTGCAAACAGTAAAGTTGTTGAATTGTAAAGGAATTTTCACATGGTCCCATTCTGTAGCATCTTCTTTTAATGTTTTCATGGTATATGTTTTCAGATCAATAGAAACATAACAGAGAGAGGGACTGAAATGTCCTGTGTTCCAAGTCAAAGAACCAATCAGAATAGATGCAAATAAAAAAAAAAAGAAATCTGAGACATGTAATCCTAGCTACTTGGGAGGCTTGAGACTAGGAGGATAGCAGTTGGAGGCCAGCTAGGGAAAATAGTTTGAGAGACCCCCCCCCCCCATCTCCGAAATAACCAGAGAAAAATGGACTGGAGGTGTGGTTCCTGCTTTGCAAGGGTGAGCTCAAGTTGGAATACACAGTGAGACTTCGCCAAAAAAAAAAAAAAAAAAAGGAAATATCTGAAATTCTACCTGGTTTTTCCTAGATAGCTAAAATTCTGAGCTGGCATGCAACCTTGGTCATCAGTCTGAGCTGGCACCTCAACTGGGTCCCTCTGGGCAGTGACTCTGAGTGTCTGTAACTCTGATTGTAGAGCTGGCTTGAAGGCACAGGGGCAGACTGAGGATAGGATGAGAGGCAGGTGGGAGTCCTGCCAGATGGTTTATTCACAGGATATTCTCCATGAGACATTTTCCTTACAAATGTAGCTTCACAAAGACAAGAGCACCTCTCCTGGGTGCCATTGAGGAGTTGAGGAGACTATCCACACTCACAGGAAACTGCAAGGAAGGTTAGCATTCAAGGTTTTCAAGGCCAAAATCCAAACAATGCAGTGTCTGGGAAAGCACAGGTCACCCATCCATATCCCCATCACCCAAGCCTTTGGGCTTCTTCATGTGTTCCCTAGACTAGCAGAGACTGTCTCTCTAAGACTTCTCTTTGGTCCTTACCACACTTTCTCCTTCAACCTTCTATCTTCTTCCCCCTCTGAAAATCTTCCCTTCTATCTTCTCTCAGATTTTCCCACCTCCTCAATGTCTCTGTGCTGAGCAGCCACCATTCACCCCAAGATTAGCAAACCCCTGGCCTCCCCTTACATTTGTGAAATCATCAGAGTGCCTGGTCAGAAGACTCTTCTCTATCCAGTTTTTACTTGTTTGTCTTTTTGAGACAGGGTCTTGATAAATAGCCCAGTCTGTCCTTGAACTCATGATCCCCCTGCCTCTATCTCTCAAATTCTGGGATTACAGGTGAGCTCCACTACACCCACTCATCATCTGTTTCTGCTACTGGGAGTGGAAATTTGGAAAGATTGGTGTAGGATGGGAAAGGAAGGGCTGTCCTGCAGATAAAGTCTGTTTTTGTTTGGTGGCTACTGAGTGTAGAAACAAATCAGACACTTTCAACACAGAAAGAGTTAATTTTCTGCACCCCAGCAGCCCAACCGCAGGGAGTCAGGGCAGATTCCCTTTGGTAAGGCAGTCTGTCAAGGCCTATTTGTTTGAGGGTTGACAGACTTTACACACAAGACTCACCCAAGCAGAAGCAGCAGCCAGGCATGATGAACTTGACCCCGTAACACAGTCTTGGACATTAAACCCAAAGTGCTTTTTTTTTGTTTGTGTGTATGTATTGATTTTGGTCCTACATATAAGACTATAAATCCATCTGTGCAATGACAATGTTTACCATGTGCACCTTATGACAGATGAAAGAGGAATTCAGGAAACATTTCTGGAATAAAATGATAAGTGGATGTTGGCACCCCCCCCACACACACACAAGTACACAGGCAGTGCTGAGGCAGTCTTTTAATGAAGGACACAGATAAGAGGGAAAGGCTTTCCCCACTGGACACAGACACTCCCCCGCCCAGTGCAGATTAGGAACTTTAGGGCCTGAAGGGATTGAAGACCAGGTTGCAGCATGCCTGGATGACAGGGTTCATGAACACATCAGACTCCCCTCGCACCTCCAGAAATATACTTAGAAAAGGGGACATTGCAGGGGTTGAGAAAAGACCCTAAAATGTGGGTTCTTACCTTAAAGTGGCCCAATCTGCACATTCCCACAGGCTAGTGAGACCACCTTCCATTGGTTAGGTTGGGCTAAGGTTACAAAAAGAACTTAAAGTTTCAATCAACACACTGGTTAGAACTCTGCATGCACAATAGTTGGGGCACCCAGAGTGACTTCCTTAACCTGCAAGCTCACGGTTGTCAACCCTCAGACCTGTCACTTCTTGTTTCAGTTTATTCTTATGACCTGGGCCTGGAGCAATGGGCACACACTTGTGGAAAAACATCTGCAGGCTTTCCACACTCTGCCCTTTGGCTATCCTTTAAAGCAGAGATCAGGAAGATTGTGGTTCAAAGCCAGCCCCAGGCAAACAGTTCCTAGACCTTATCTCAAAAATACCTAACACAAAAAGGGCTGGTGGAATGGCTCAAGTGGTAGGATGCCTGCCTAGTAAGTGGGAGGCACTAAGTTCAAACCCTAATACCACTGAAAAAAAATCTATTGAGGTATGATCGGCATACAATAAACTGTACAGATTTAAAGTGTGCACTTTGGTAAGTTCTGTCATATGTGCACAGCCATGGAAACATCACAATGAGGAGAGAACCTATCCATCACCACTAACATTTTCTCCTGCCCTTTCTAAGTCCTTCTCTCCTACCCCTCTCCAACCCCATTCCCAAGCAACCAGGGATCTGCTTTCTGTCTCTATAGATTAGTTTGCATTTTCCAGAGTTTTATGTAAATAAAGTCATACACTGGGTACTTTTTTTTTTGGCCTGGCTTCTTTCACTCTGGTTGTAGCTTTTTTTTTTTTTTTTTTTTTTGCAACACTGGGGTGTGAACTTAGGGCTTCACCCTTGCTAGTCAGGCACTCTTACTGCTTGAGCCACTCTGTCAGCTGGCTGTGGACTTTTAAGAGACTGTTCTAATGGAAAACCACTCAGCTCAGAGAATTCTGCCAAAGTGCTCACACTCTTGCCTGTGCAGCAATCAGGTTCCCAAATTCTTGATAGACTATATAATTTTTCTACAAGGATGCCAAAACTACTTCATGGTTAATGGATATCTCTTAATCAGAAACAAGAATAATTTGAACTCTTAATTTTTTGCCTAAATACATAAACTTGAATATCAATATCCCCCTCCCTCTACCAATTCTCATAATAATAAATTTTTTTAAAGTTCAGTTCAGGGAAATAACGTACACAGAGAATTCCTTGAAGAATATTCAATCAATCCATCTAGCTCTGTGGGTTATGCAATTGCAGCACTGTGACTGTGGACTATGTGGTTTTAAGCCTTTCTAGTGTGCTTTCAGCTTAGAGGGAGTCAATAAGAATTGGATGTACAGCCAGGCACCAGTGGCTCACTCCTATAATCCTGGCTACTCAGGAGGCAGAGATCAGGTTCAAAGCCAGCCCAGGCGAATAGTTTGTGAGACCTTAGCTTGAAAAATCCCATCACAAAAAAGGGCTAGTGGAGTGGTTCAAGGTGTAGGCCTTGAATTCAAGCCCCAATACTGCAAAAAAAAAAAAAAAAGTATTGGATGTAATGCTGAAGAATTTGTGGATGAAATGGTACAGTGTCTGAAATTTATTTTTTAAAATCAGCAACAATTAAAAAAAAAGTGATAGGGGTTGACTGAGTATGGCCAACTTCTGGCAATGGTAAGGCTTTGGATAGATACAAAAAGGGTTTAAATACTTTTCTGATAGCTCTTGAATATGTTTGAAAATTACCATCATAAGCAGAGTTTTTCTAAACAAATGTAAGACATTCCCCCATTATCTTTATCATAGGGATTTTGTTTAAGATTTTGTTTATTCATCATTTTTCAAAACATCTAAGCTTTAGATGAGAAATTACAGGTAATTTTAAGACTTAAATAAAATAATAGTTATCTTAGTACTGCTTAGCAGAGAGTAAGCACTTAATAAGCATTGGTTGTTTATTGCATAATGATTTCATCAGAGTTGATTTGTGGGTATTAGTAGACAGACCTACTGGAAACATGGAGGTTTTCTTTTATAATGGGGCAAAACACAAAAGGAAAAAAATGTCTTTCTCCTGAGAGCTAGCTTCTTGGGAGGTTGAGATTGGGAGGATTGTGGTTTGAGGCCAGCCCAGGCGAAAAAAGAAACCTCATGAAATCCTATCTGGGATCTTATGAACTGGGTGTGATGGCATGTGCCTGTCATCCCAGTTATTATAAGCATGAATAGGAAGATCATGGTTTGGGGCCATCCCTGGGTATAAATGAGATCCTAATCAAAAAGCTGAATGCTGGTGACTCACACCTATAATCCTAGCTACTTGGAAGGAGGATTGCAGTGCAAGGCCAGCCCTGGTTAATAGTTTGTGAGACTCCATCTCCAAAATACTCAGAGCAAAATGGACTGGAGGTGGGCTCAAGTAGCAGAGCGCCTGCTTAGCAAATACTAGGCCCCAAGTTCAAACCCCAGCACCACAAAAAAAAAAAAAAACCACAAAGACCCAGTGCTACCCACCAACAGTCTTTTCCTTGCCCTAGGAATTCTTGCATCACTGGGACCTTCTGCCTTTCCTGCTCACTGTAGTGATGGTCAGTGATGGTCACAGCCTGAGGTATTTCAACATAGCCTTCTTTCCTACCTCCTTCAGGGGATTCTCCTGTTGGCATTACTTGCCTGCTGGCTTCTCAAATCAGACAGGGTATTGATGAAGCTCTTCACCAGTAGTAAAATGGTGTTTTATCATCTACAGTTTTATTTTGGGAGCAAAGCAATTACTACCTCCAGTTCTAGTAGGGCGTTTGAACTATCTCAATTTTATGGGGCATAAAGGGTGGCTGGGATATGTGCTGGGATATGTGCTTCTGAAGTGACTGAAGACTGACTACCCTCTGCTATTGACCTACAGGACAAGGAAAAAGAAAGAATCTCTTCATTTTCTGGAAGTTCACTTCAAGGAGATTCTTCTGATGATAATTTCTGTCAAATGCCTGCTCCCTCAGGATAGAGCACTGCATCGTCATTGTCATACACTTCAGCAGCACCTCCACTCCCCTGCATTTCTTCTGTTTGCCTAGGGTTCAGCATCTCCCAGCCAACCTGTTCCCTCCCAAACCTACTAATTCATCCCAGAGAGGTTAAAAACCAGGCCATAACAGCCAGACGTAGTAGGATTACATGCCTATAATCCCAGCTACTGTGGGGGCTGAGATCAAGAAGATAATGGTTGGAGACCAGCAGGGATTTTGGGGGGTATAACTAAAGCCCAAAAAGGGCAATGGATATGTGTGGGCTCAAGTGGTAGAGTGCCTGCCCAGTAAGTGTGAGGGCCTGAGTTCAAACCCTAGTACTGCCAAAAAAAAGGAATGATTTGTTTTGCTTAGCCTCAATACCATGGGCCTGTGGCAAAGACTCATGGCAAAGAGCGTGTGGCTGACCAGAGCTGCTCACTTTATGGTGTCTGAGAAGCGAAGAGAGAACGCTTTTATAATAAAGCCACTGCCCTCAGACCCATTAAGCTATGAATCCATAAATGGACGAATTCATTCATGAGGTCAGAGCCCTCACTCAGGATCCAGTCACTTCCCAAAGACCCCACCTCAAAATACTGTGCATTGAGGACTACACTTTCAACATATAAGCTCCTGGGAACATGTAAGCTTCAAACCAGAACAGTGAACAAACATCCTTTTTATTTTATTTATTTAATTTTTTTGGCAGTACTGGAGTTTACACTTGCTAAGCAAGTGCTCTACCACTTGAACCACACCCCCAGACCTAAACATCTTTTTAATTTAAAAAAAATGTGGACAAATGTTTCTTATAACCAGCATTCATGGGCTCAAGTTACAAGTAAACAGTTTGAGCAACAGCTGCAGAAGAGGTGTTTGTAGGGCGCTCTCTCCAGGAGTGAGAACTGTCCCTCATCCTGCATCAGACTGTTGATGCAGAGTGTAGAAGATGAGGGATGGAGGGCAGAGGTGAGGCTGGGGTACCTAGGGCTCAAGGATGCTGCCCTTGAATCTCCTTTGAAGGATAAGAAGGAAAGCTCAAAAACTGAGGAATGGGAAGGCACCCTGGAGGCCTGCCAGCTGGCCTCAAAATACCCTGCCCAGGTCCCACCTGCACAGCCTGGCTGAGGCCTGTGGCTTCAGCACCATTTTCCCATGTGCTGTCTTCTGGAATACAGTCACTACAAATGTGAGGACATGCTAGTGTCCCAGAGACCCTTTTCTAAACCAGGCATCCATGCTTCCCCCAACCCTCATGTCCATCTCTTTCAGAGATGGAACTTCCAGGTCCTGGTCCTACAGCTCCAAGTGCTGACTCTCCACTTCCCCGCCCCCCCCCCACCTCCCCACCTCTCTCTCTCTCTCTCTCTCTCTCTCTCTCTCTCTCTCTCTCTCTCTGTCTCAGCATCGAAAATTCTCTACATTCCAGGAAGGAGTTATCTCCGCCTCCAGCTGCCCTTGAGTATTGAGCAGCATTCCATACAAGCCAAGCATGCAAGGGAGAAGGGAAGGAGACCAGAGACCAGCAGAATAGGGGCTCTCTTGGAAAAACAGCCATAACCTGCCTGAGCCAGCCTTGAGGTACCAGGAAATCCAGCCTTCCCTGAACCAGGGCTCTGGATGCTCCCACCTATGCCCCACATCCCCTTCAGCTCTTTTCTTCCCAAAGCAGTCCTCCTCCCACTCTGCTTTCACTTAGTTTTTCTCTTTCTCCCACTCCAATTGACCCAGTTCCATCTTCTTTCCCATCTTTGACTCTTTCTTCCCTCCTGGGTCCATCTTTGACTTTGCTAGGTTTTGATAAAGAATGTCCTCAGAAAAATAAAGAATATCCTAAGGACCAATCACAGCAGGCTTGTGGTTTGGAACCTGCTTTCATGTGCCCCTCCATGGACTCTTGACATGTTCACTAAGCTTAGTGGGTAAGACACCTTAGCAGCCATGTTTGATCCAGGGCTCTAAGGCCTCCAACTAGTCCTTGCTTAGATCATATTTCAATATAATTGATTCCTCTTATTCCTATGGATTTGATTTTATGCAGTCAGGTGTTACTTATTGACAGGGTTACTTATTCTGAGAGATGTCAGGCAATTTCACAGAGTTGTAAACATCATAGGGTGTTCTTCACAAACCTAGACAGGACCAGGTGATGAGACTCATGACTGTAATCCCAGCTACTCAGGAGGCAGAGATTGGAAGTTCATGGTTGAAGGCCAGCCTAGGAAAAATGTGAGCGAGACCCCCATCTCAACAAACAAGCCTGTTGTAATGGTGCCTCTGATATCAACTACAAGAGAGGAGTAGGTAGGAGGATCCAAAGAGGTGGCGTCTTGAGACTTTGCCAAAAAAAAGCCTAAACTATTCTGGGGGCCTTTGGCTCACACCTATAATCCTAGCTACTCAGGAGGCAGAGTTCAGGAAGATCATGGTTTGAAGCCAGCCTGGGCAAATAGTTCGAGAGATCCTAGCTTGAAAAACCACCACACAAAAAAAGGGTTAATGGAGTAGCTCAAGGTGTAGGCCTTGATTTCAAACCCCAGGACGGCAAAAACCCAAAAAGGGTTGTAGGAGTGACTCAAGCAGTAAACTGCAGACCTGGGTTCAATCCCCAATAACACACACAAAACTGGACAGTATAGGTCACTCACTTGATGTGGCCTCTTGATGTCATCAAGAGATGAACTTGAGATGTATGAGGCCACTACCAGCATAACTCAGCTCAGCTCACCCGTTCACAGACAGCTTTTGTTGTCCTTATTACTAGGAGTACACTCTAAAATAACAATAAAAAGTATAGAAAACACAGAAACCAGTCACGTAGCCATTTACTACATTATGAAGCATTATGTGCTGTGCATAATTGTAGGGCTTTTAGGTTTGTTTACGTCAACATCACCACAAAGACAGAGCAATGCATTGGGCTAGGATGTTGGTAGCTACAGCATGTCACTAGGTGAAAGGAATTTTTCAGCCTCATTATCACCCTAGCAGATCACTATTGCATCCACAGATGGTTTCTCACAGGAACATCTTTATGCAGCTGCAGCACATGACTGAAACTGCAAACATTCTGGGAGGTTGGAGATTTTCACACACTGCCAAAGGGCTCTGTCTCCCATGGGGTTCCCTTAGAAGCAGATCCAGAGAAAAAGGGTTGAGAACAAGGAGGTTATTTGGGAGGGAAGTCCAGGCAGTTGATTGAAGACTAGAACAGAGGCAGTGAAAGGGCAGAAGCCAATACAGGTGCCTGACTGAGCATCCTGTGGGCAGCTGGGGCTCCATCATACCTGGGCACCTCAGGAGTCTACTGTATGAAACTATGAAACCCCTTTGTACAGTTAATATGTGATATTTTTATATGAAGGGAAAAAACCAAAGACTACTATATAGAGCATTGTCCTGCCCCCATGCAAGCAGGTCATTTGTGCACCAAAGTCATCTCCATTGCTGCTTCCTCAGGGTATGGATCCTCCAGTTCCTAGCCTGCCCTCTCTGGGTGGTGCTCCAGGCCAGAGCAAGCTCTCAAACAGTCTCAGGTACTTGCAGGAAGAGCCATCTGAATGGCAAAAGTCCAGAGGATGTGGGGGAGGGCACAGATAGCCTTGGCTACAAGGCTAGATTAGGAGCACTGCAAAAATGTCTTTCCTTCCTTTCTTCCTTCCTTCCTTCCTTCCTTCCTCTTCTTCCCCTTCCCCTTCCCCTTTCCCTCTCCCCTCCTCCTCCTCCTCCCCCTTCTTCTTTTTCTCCTCCTCCTCCTCCTCCTCCTCCTCCTCCTCCTCCTTCTTCTTCTTCTTCTTCTTCTTTTCTCTCTCTCTCTCTCTGCCATACTAGGGTTTAGAGTCTTGCACTTGGTAAGCAAGCACAAAGTCGCCCTGTCTTAAGCCTCCATATTCATTTTCTCAGCTCCCATATTCCTGTCCCAGTCTCTCTGCTTTCTGCCTCCCCTCAGTATCCACAGTAGATTCCACTTCAACTTTCAGAAGTTACTCTTCTCTGTTCCCTTTCCACCACATTTATTAACAAGAACAACCCTGGCTTTTCCACCTTAACTTGGCCTCTGCCCATTGCCCTCCTGACATTGGCAATGGGTCACCCTCCACCCTTAATTACCCCACCAGCAGAAGTCAATTGTTTTGAAGGGAGAACAAAGACTCCTCGTGAGAGACTGTGGCAGGATAACTTATTCTAAGATTAATTTGTGTTTTGTTTTTCCTCACCTAACCCCACCTCTCTCCTCCTAGGTGCATCCTGTGCCCCCACCTTCCAGGCCAAGAGAAAGGACTTTGGACTTCCTCTGCTCAGGGAGGCCTGAACTCAGAAGCTTTCTGCAGGTTTTTGTTTGCTGAAGCCTGGAACTCCTTGAGGGAATTGCGGGTGGGGTGGAGAGTGTCTAGGGAGTCCAGCAGCCAGGTAGAGTCCCTGGCCTGGAAAGCAGCTGAGGTGGGTAGATCCCTCTGGGACTGAGACCCTCCCCAGGTCACCAGCTCCTTAGCTCCTCAGCTCCCAGCTCCCCAGCTCCCGGGCACCTTGAGAGTGGGCAAGGCCTCAGAGGAGAACTACTGCCAGGGGGCACCTCAGAAAATGTGCCCCTGGCACCTGGACCCAGAGTCTGCAAATATCCTGATGCCCAATGTGTGGACACACAGAGGAGCCATGCTTTCAAACCTTGTGACTTTGGCAATGAGAACACTATGAACGCAAATGGACTGGAGTCAGAGGAGCTCCTGAAGCCATCTTGGACCATTCAGCAACACTGGGGATGGGAAAATGCACACTAGGATGATGGGACACAAAGATGGAGGCCTGGGTCCATGAATTTGAGGGAGCCTACATGCTTTCCCTGGTATGCCTTTATTTCCCTGTCTCACACCTTTTGGACAAAGCAGGGAAATAAGTATTTACTTCGTTTAAGCCATTTTATTCTGTTTTGTTTCATGCAGCTTTTTTGTGAAGATCTCAGTTTGGCAGGATAATTGGTGGGCTAGAATTTGTGGACAGTTTCTTCTACTTGCTACTTCTATGTACTGTATTCTACAATGCCATCCATAAGAAAGAATTGACTAACAAAAACAAAAACAAAGAAAGATGGAGTTGAACAAGTCTGCGATCACATCTTTCACAGTGAGTAGAAGTAGTCTCCTTCCTCCAGTGTAATTGCCAGTTGAGTTGCACACAGCACCACCCCCAACAATAGCATCTATGACACTTGATAGCTCTGAGGAAGATACCAAGAAAACCTCAAACCTGATCAACAGGGTCTGCATGGTTGCTGTGAGCAATGCTGCACATGCAAACACTGCTATTCAGGAACCAGAGCCCAGCTGGAGTTTTATGAAGGAGACAGACAGGTATCACATGGTGAACCAGCATGCTAACTCAGATCTCTCTCCCTCTTCTTCTGAAGCCACTAATGCCACAGAAGGGTTCCTATGCTCATGACCTCATCTAATTCTAATTCATATAGACCCCACCTCCAAATACTATAGAGTTTGAATGTGTTCCTTAAATGCTCATGAGTTAGAAATTTAATCTCCAACACCATGTTAATGATATTTGGAGGTAGAACCCTTGGGAAGTGATTGAGTTACGAGGGCTCTGTACTCCTGAATGGATTCTGGATTACTGGGTTATCACAGGAATGGCTTTATTGTAAAAGTGGGCTATTTCAGGCGATTTTTATCCCAACATGAGATCCCACTACATCGCCTCTGAACCCTGCAGAGCCCCCACCAGTAAAAAGGTTCTCACCAGTGTGGCCCCTCAACCTTTGATTTCTCAGCCTCCAGAATTGTAAGAAATAAATTTATTTTCTTTATAAGTTTCTCAGTTTGTGGTATTCAGTTAGAGCAACAGAAAACAGACTAAGACTCCATAGTACATCCTACATAGCACCAAAAGGGAGCTGCCAAATACATGGCTACAAAGGAAGCCTTTTGTTTTGTTCTGTATTGTTTTGTTTTTGGAGATTGGACTTGAACTTGAGATTCTCCTGCCTCAGCTTCCTGAGTGCTGAAATTAGAGACACATACCGTCACACACAGTGTATTTATTTATTTATTTATTTATTTATGGTACTGGGGATTAAACCCAAGACCTCACACTTGTTAAGCAAATACTCTGCCTCTTGAGTCACGCCCCCAGCCCTTTGGTTTGTATTTTGCTTTTGAGAAAAGGTCTTGCTAACTTTGCCCAAGATGGTCTCAAACTAGCAATGCTTCCTCCGCCTCCCTAGTGGCTGGAATTATAAGCATATGCCACCACATTTGGTTTAATTTACTTTAATATTTCAGGTTTTGTCCAGAAAAGCTAGGACTTTCTGGAGGCAAAATAATTTTTTTTTCAGTACCGGGGCTTGGACGCAGGGCCTACACCTTGAGTCACTCCACCAGCATCTTTTTTTGAGTTGGGTTTTTTTCAAGAAACAGTCTCATGAACTATTATGTCCAGGCTGGCTTCAAAACTTGATCCTCCTGATCTCTGTCTCCTGAGTAGCTAGGATTACAGGCCTAAGGATTATCAGCACCCTGAAAAATTTTTAATTAAAAAATAAATACAGAAGAATATTTGTAACAGAAACAAAGAATAATGCTGAAAAGAATGACAAAGTAAGCCTTTAAACCTAAGGCCAATCCCATCTAAAACAACCCAAACCACAAGTAGCTGTTGTTTTTATTACTATTGGTTATTTAAGATTGGGCCACAGTTACTCAACCTATCAACCCTAGCAGAAATCTTTCATAGCTACGATGATAATGAAGGAACTAGAGAAATGGTCAAGCTGTGTGATGAAAAGTGAGAGCTAATTAAGGTATCTGACATGAAACAAAAGACTGCATTTCAAAGGAAATGTAGGAAGTAGAAATAGTCTGTGTCCATGTTAATATATATATATATGACCCTTCCATTGGTTGGCAAGAATCCAGAAGTCTGCTGTCACAGTGGTACATGTGACCAAGAAGAAACAGTCTCCCACAGGACTGGAAGCAGTGCAAACAGCACAGTTCTGTGCAGCAGAATTGCAGTCCCTCCTCTTGTTGTTGACTGGGGTCAACAAGGCATCAAGGCATCAGTAGACAGATGGCTGATCTACTGCATCCATGACAGTTTCCCTCACATTTCTGTCACCTTTATAAGGACAGTCAGACTCTGCTAGTACTTTTGCAGAGTGCTAGGCATGGTCACTACCAGCTTCTTTTTGGCAGTATTGGCGTTTGAACTCAGGGCTTTGTGCATGCAAGGCAGGTGCTCTACCACTTGAACCACACCTCCAGTGTGAATTCCAGCTTCTTACATGGCTACCTAGGCTCCCAAAGAGTGCTGGAAACTGGCTCAGAATCACTTCACCAATTTATCTTCATCAAACAGCCACAGAGCCACCCAGACTCAAGGGGTCCCCACTTCTCAATGGGAGAATTGGGAAAAGCTCTCTGGGCACTTTTAATCTTTCACAGTGAATAGAAGTAGTCCCCTTCCTCCAGTGTAATTGCCAGTTGAGTTGACACCCTCCCCCAACAATAGCATCTATGACACCTGGTAACTCTGAGGAAGATACCAAGAAAACCTCAAACCTGATCAACAGGGTCTGTCTGGTTGCTGTGAGCAACCCACAGGCCTTACTGTTGCACATGCAAACACTGCTATTCAGGAACCAGAGCCCAGCTGGACTTTTATGAAGGAGACAGCAAACTGAGGGCTCTCAAGAGCACAAACCCATGTGTCTTAGTCAGCAGTCCATCAAAATCCCCAAGACAATCAATTATAAAGAGGAAAGGGTTATTTTGGCCCAGGGTTCGGAGACTCAGTCCATTATCGATTGACCCCATTGCTTTGGGTCTATAGTGAGGCAATACACCATGGTGGGAGTAT
Organism: Castor canadensis; assembly: GCF_047511655.1. Classification (NCBI taxonomy): domain Eukaryota; kingdom Metazoa; phylum Chordata; class Mammalia; order Rodentia; family Castoridae; genus Castor; species Castor canadensis. The sequence goes on from NC_133393.1 coordinate 25,282,670, forward strand.
ATGGCAGAGCAAACACCCTTAAATCACAAGCTAGGGAGCAAAGGAAAAAAAGGAGGAAGGGATAGGGGTCCTGCAATCCCACTCAAGGGTACATGTCCCAATGTCCTAAGGACTTCCCATTATGCCCCACCTATCAAAGATTCCACCACCTCCCAATAGCACCATCCACAGGATCAAGGCTTTAACACATGATCTTTGCAGCACACTGATCCAAACCATGGCACCACTAGAAACACAACCAACAGAAGAGACAGATGATAGGTAAGTAGGTAGGAAGTAGACAGGTAGGTAGAGAAATAGGTAGAATAAGGAATGGGCTTATAAGATTATAGAGGCTACAAAGCCCTCAATCTGCCACCTGCAAGATGGAAACTCAGGAGAGCTGATGTATAACTGCAATCTGAATCCAAAGACCTAAGAATCAGTGAACTAACAGAGTAAGTCTCAGTCTAAGCTAAGGGCAGAACACCAATGTTCTAGCCCAAGCAGGAAGTCAGGAAATAAAAGGAGTGAGTTCCCCCTTCTTCTGTCTTTTTGTCCTGTTCAGGCCCTCCCACAGATTACACTGGACCATGCCCACCCACGTTGGAGAAAACAATCTGCTTTACTAAATCCACAGGTTTAAATGCTCCTCTCATCCAGAAACACCCTCAGAAACACACCCAGAAATAATATTTAATCCAGGCATCCTGTGGCACAGTCAGGTTGGCACATAAAATTAACCATCTGATCACATTATAAAAACCACACCATCTGCTCCATTTCAGTTTCTGCAGGAGCTGAAAACTGCATGAGATGGATTCAGAAAGCCATAAAAAGGCAATTAAAAAGAAAACTGAGAGGCCATGATGACACATGCCTGTAATTGGCAAGAGGCCCCCAAGTTCAAGGCCAGCCTGGGCTACATAATGAGACCCTGTCATGAAGAAGAAAAAGAAAAAGAAGGAGGAGGAGAAGGATGGGGAGGGAGAGAGGGGAGTAAAAGGAGATTGATTCAAGGAAGATGTCAAGAAGAACAGAGAATCCTTCATGATTTAAATTCTATACCACCACTACCCCTCGAAGAAAGAAGAGCAGCAAACCAGTGTGAAGGGCACAGAGCACGGAGGACACTGAGATAATGAAAGACTATTCCCACATCTTTGCTCCATTCTGCAGTCTTGTTTTTCACACTTCTTCTGACTTGTACTGTTTTAGCGAGTCTTGAGCTTTAAACAAATGGAATCACATAACATCCAGCTTCTTTGCACTCAATTTTATGTCACAGATTCACTTGTGTTATCACACAGCTCTGTACGGAACTTCATTCTCGTTGCTGCAGGGACAGGCCTCTACTATTCTCCCCATTTTCCTGTTGAGAGCTATTGGGTGGCTCCCAGATTGGGCAGCCACATGTATCCTGGTGAAGTCTGTATGTCTGATGTCTCTGTGGGGAGCAGCACTGCTCCTCCTGCCCCTCCTGAGTCACAAGATACCACTTAGGCTGTCTGAAGCCATCAGCAGCTGGAACCACACATGGCTTCCCTGTTAGGGGCTCCAGGCAGACAGAGTTCTCTCTGACTCCATAGACCTCTCTGCCATATACACCATCTGGTTCGGACTCAGCCCAGAGCCCATTTCTCTCACATTTACAAACATCCCTCTCCTAGCCCAAGGGAATCCTTTCTGTTGAGGCTGGGAGGAAGTTGCTCTTACCCCATTAAATACTTGGCCTGTGTCATGAATCCTTTCATTTCCCATAAGGCTTCATGTTTGAAACAGGAGACAGAATATGTTGCTTTGCTCTGTTTTCTGCCAAATGCAGTGGGGTTGGGAGAGGAGGAGGGAGAGATAGCAGTAAAAAAATCTGAGAATATTTCAAAATATTTTCCCTCCACACTACAACCAAAATGATTAGGAGCAAGCCACTTCTGCCATCTCTCCAAAGGTGGTTTGCTAAATTTAGGTCATTGTGACATAGATGTCTGTTTTCCTTGCACATCTATTTTAACAAAGGATGGATTTCATTAGATGTTCCTTTTGAGCCAGGTGTCCTTCTTTAAGATAATTATTTTCTTTTTTGCAAACACTTTTTTGACCAAAGGAGTCATTTTACCAAATGTTTCTTTTTCTAGGATAAGTGTCTTTCTGAAAAGATACCCTCAATCAGTTCTCAGAGGGTAGTAGTCATGTGGATAAGCAGGCAAGGTCAGAGGGAGATAGCTGCTTTTTAAATTGTTTATTTTTTTACTATAAGTTGCAGTTTAGTAAGGAAGTATGAAGGTTAAGTCAAAGAAAGTAGTGCCTGTGTAATTTTTTTTTTTTTTTTTTTTGTGGTACTGAGGTTTGAATTCAGGGCCTCACACTTGCTGGGCAGGCACTTACCACTTGAATCACTCATCCAGCCCTGTTTTGTGCTGGGTATTTTCAAGATAGGGTCTCAAGAACTATTTGCCTAGGCTGGCTTTGAACCTCGATACTCCTGATCTCTGCCTCCTGAATAGCTAAGATTATAGAGCTACCAGCACCCAGCCAATGCCTGTGTGCTTTTAATCAAGCTATTCACTAATTCAATGTTATCTCTGAATTCCTGGTTCCTGTTTCCCATGTTTCATTTTCCCGGATCTATCCTGCCTCAGAGCTGTTTGTAGCATTCAAGCTGGACTGATCCCCTGTACCCTGCTTTGCTCTGTGTGGCCTCAGCCTCTCCTCTCTGCAGCCCTCACCAAGCTCTCTTCCCCAGCACTTTCTCCCTTGCATGCCTGCACCTGGATCTGCTTCCTCCTCTCCTCAGACATGGCCATCTGCTCAGCCAGGCCTGCCCTCACTGAGCAGTCCCTGAACCACACCCTCCCTGCAGCCCCAGTCATGGTCTCTGTGTCACCTGGAAGATGCTGAGAGGGAAATTCACCAATAGCCAGAGCTCTTCTACTACTGGAGGGGCACTGGAGTTAATCCAGACACCCACCACAGCATTCTCCGGCCACTTCCCGTGCCCCTGTCCTCCCACTGCCTGGGTTGCTAGAGCTTCACGATGACCTCATGACCTTGGTTACCAGATGAGGCAGACTGAGTAGCATTTGGGGAGCGAAAGAGTGCTACCACTCTCCTTCCTCAGCCCTACGTTATCACGGCGTGCTGCAATGTTATGTAACTACGGTCATCCTAAACGGGCAGAAGCATCTGATGCATGACAGAACACCAGCGCAGCATCACATTAAGCTGAATACATCAATTAGGAAAGTTGAGTCATGGTTCTGTACTGTAATCGTAGAGAAATAAGTCAGATGTGGGACACACACACACACACACACACACATTCTCTCTCTCTCTCTCTCTCTCTCTCTCTCCCTCCCTCCCTCCCTCCCTCCCTCCCTCCCTCCCTCCCTCTCTCTCTCTCTCTCTCTCTCTCTCTCTCTCTCTCTCTCTCTCTCTCTCTCTCTCTCTCTCTCTCTCTCTCTCTCTCTCTGAAGCTAAGAGACCCATCTACTCAAGACATGGAAAGAGCACCCCCTGGTGGAGCCGCCAGAGGCTCTTGGTGGAGCTGAAGCCATAGCCCAAGTCAAACATTCTGCTGTCTCATGCAGGATTGGAAGGATTTCCTTAACTTCAGAGCCAAGTCACACTCCTGGTCTTCTCTGACCTGAAATGACACCCAATTCCAGGAAGAACTGACCTCTGGGACAAACTTACGCCTGTACCCCAGGAGACAGTCTGGCCAAGCGGGTTGCCCAGTGTGTCTGGTGCCAGGGAAGGTTTCCCATTGGCCCTAACCACAGGTCACACACCCTGCAAAGGGGAGCCAGGGTCACTGGGCAAGGGCAGTGCTGCTGTTCATGCCCCTGAATTCATAGCCAATAAAAAGGCCTGTTCTGCCTGCAGTAGTCCCACACACACACAATTTCAATTTCCACATTTTCAAGATACCTGAGGTCAACCACCAACCAAAATTACTAAATGGAAAATTCCAGAAATGAACAATCTGTAAGTTTTAAATACCTTTACTACGGTATGTTGCTATAATTGTTCTATTTTATCATAAATTATTGTTAATCTCTTCTTATGCTCAATTGATAAAGTGAGCTTTATAACAGGTAGAGGTATGCAGTGTAGGAAACCGTGTAGTGTTATTAGAGGGGTTAGGTACTCTCCAGGGTTTCAGGCATCCACTGGGGGTCTTAGAATGCACAGGTTAAGGGAAGACTACCGTATATTGCAAAGGCGGCACCACTTTGCAGTTCCCTATCCAGAGTACCTCACCTATGCCCCCTGAGAAGACAGCAGATGGACAATAGAATGTGTGTCCTGCCTTCATCTAGAAGCAACTGTTGACTGGGTCCAAGTGGATTTTGAACATTGAATGAGTTATTCACTGAGCTCCAAAAACAGCTACACAATTCCCTGGTTCATCCTGGTCTTCATGTGCACCATCGTTTTCCAGGGGAAGAAGGGATCTCATCACACAGGCAACTCTAGATGTCCATCGAGGGACCAGTTTTGGGTTGACCTTGACTGGAGACCTCGGATGAAGTGTTGGCATGGGGCTCCCGAGCAGGACTCCTCTCCTGTGCCCTCAGGTGGGGGAGCAGGGGTGGCAGCATCACTGCCTCAGTTCTCAATTTCAGAGAATTCTCAATTTATAGAGCCTCCTGCCTGAGCCTTAGAATATGATTAGAGAAAATTGTTAGAGTGGTTCATGAATACACAGGATACAGCTACACTAATTAATGCCTGTGCAAAAATAAATACCACACCAGTGAACCAGAATACATAGCCCAGGGGCTTCCAATACAGAGTAATGTTAGACACAATATTAGAGAAGGGAAAAAAAGTCATGTTCAACAAAATGGAATATAAGTGCAAAAAACGAACAAGGCTGAAGGTATGGCCTGTTGGGTTTAGACTCTAGATATAGTCAAGGGAAGCTGGGAGTTCAAGTACTATTCAATGATGAGAAAATTAAATTGCCACAGAAGTCAGGGAGCAACGACATGCTCAACGTTCAAAATTCAGGGACTAGACTAGCAGGCATGCTGGTACATGCCCTATAATCCAAGCACTCAAGAGGCTAAGGCAGGAGGATCTGGAGTGTGAGGCCAGCCTAGGCTACATAGTTAGACACTGTCTCAAAAAAGAAAGGGGAAAGCCTGGCGCTCGTGGCTCTCATTTGTAATCCTTGCTGCTTGGGAGGCTGAGCTCAAGAGGATTGTAGTTCAAGGCCAGCCCAGGCAAATAGTTTACAAGACCCCATCTCCAAAAATAGCCAGAGCAAAATGAACTCAAGGTGTTACTCAAGCAGTAAAGTACCTGACTACCTGCCTTGCAAGCATGAAATCCTGAGTTCAAACCCCAGTCCCACCAAAAACAGAAAAGAACAATTGAAATAACTGGCTACTGACTGTGCCTGGGGCTGTGACCTAAGGAGGCCTGTGCATACCCAAAGAGAACTGTATGCTCAGGCTGACCTCAAATTTTGATCCTCCTGCCTCAGCCTCCTGAGTAGCTGGAGGCTACTCATTTTTTTCAAACCGCCATCACCTCTCACTGAGACACTTTCCACAGCCTCCCAACTATTGTTCCCAACACCAATTTGATCTCCCCAGCCTGGCCTGTGCACTGACACTAGTGTGTATCTTCTGCTGTGGCTGAGATCTCCGGCTTTTCACAAGGGTATACGGGCTCTGTCTCATACACCGGTCATTTTATTAGAACCTCAAGATTTTAGCAGTCACCAGTGAGTGACTTACATTTTGCAACATGGTTCCTACTAAGCCACTTTCTCTTTCTCCTGTCAAAGTACTACCCAGGCCCAACCCTGCTTAGCTTCCAAGATCAGACTGGATAGGGCACATTCAGGGTAGTATGGCCGTAGACTACTTTTTCTTTCTCTTTTTTGTCAAACCCTCAACATTTTCCTTTGTAGAAGAAATGACTGGGGAGAAGGGGTAAGAAAGAGTAATTGAGGGGGAGAATTTGATCAAAGCACATTAAATGCATTTATGGGCATATCACAATGAAGCCCCTTTGTACAATTAATATATGCTAATTTAAAAAAGGAAATGGATGGAATGTTATCATGAAGATCTGTCATTTTGACTTATTCTTCACAACCAACACAGTTTTAACCGAATTCTGCTGCCTCCAGGATCTGTGTCTCCATCCACACATGTGGGCAAGGAGTGTTCCCTAGAGTTTCAAAGAGCCTCTCCTAGGGTTTCTATCTTGTCCCTGTGGGGCTAAGAAAAACAAAATTAGAAAGTTCGAGTTCTGGGGATGTAGCTCAGTGGTAGAGCACAGACCTACTAAGTGTGAGGACAGAAAAAAAGGAAGGAAGGGAAGGGGAAGGGAGAGAAGAGGAAGGGAGGGAGGGGAGGGGAGGGGAGGGGAGAAAGTCTATGAAGGCTGGAACTCTGCTTTGTTTACTGTTTATCCCTAGTCCCTATACACCTGAGACATTTATTGAATAAATGGATCTATCCACCTAAAACAAGAAATAATCCTTTATAGTGATTGTTTCACACGTGTAATGTTTTGATTGAGATGTTAAATTGTGGCCAAGTACTATGGATGTGAATGTGGGAAGTCATTTTAATCACATGGAATTAGTCATAAGGCCTAATTTGCAATAACTATTGTTAATTTATTTAACAACGCCTCCCTGCTGCCTTACATGCATTAATGCTTGGGTGTAAAGATTGTGGGTCTGCTGGTGGAGTGGCTCAAGTGGTAGAGCACCTGTCTAGCAAGTGTGAGACCCTGAGTTCACACTCCCCAGTACCAAAAAAAAAAAAAGGGAACCATACTATTTATATTGACCAACTTAATGCTTAATGTTACAACTACTTTGACCAAATATACACTAAAACCCTCGATTAAAGTAGTGCAACTTTGTATAATTTAGCATCTATAGTTTAATAAATTTGGATTGCCATGCAAGGGCTTGCATATACAAAAAAGAGAAAGAGAACCCCCACCCCTAACACCCCACCCTCTGCCACAAGACGGTCAGCACTTTTCATAAAACGTCTTTTCCCTCTTCATTCACTTCATTCATACATGTTAGTGAGCCAGATTAGAGGGACCCACTTTTCCTGGGGCACCAGGACAGGAGTTAGCATTATTAAAGCATTATTAAATCCTATTAAATCACTGTTACTGTTAATGGTACGTCATTTTTGTAAGCACCATTTTTAATATTTATTTTTCCTTTAAATAAGCTGAGATGTTAGAGGCTGGGGTGATTTGACTCCCTAATTGACAGCTGTTAGACCCTTCCCTGGTGCCCAGCTGTCTTGAGCAAAGGATCATCAGCCAAGCAGCCAGGTGACTGCCTCTTGACGGCCCAGCTGCTTTGAACACTCCACAGGCACCTTGAAGAAGCGACACTGCAGCCACAGCTGTTTCAAAGAGCTTGTGCTAAGCTTTTTGCCATTACAAGTCTCTGTGAACTCCAGATGACCCTGAAGCCATTTCTACCCAGGCCAGAGAGGGAGCACTTGCCCTGACCGGCCACCAGAAGGTCTGTGATTATTGGTGCAAACACAGCCTTTCGTTTGCATGAGGGACTGTACTATAATTGGTGAAAACACCCTTTCAACAACTTTTCTAGCTATATGAACAGACTGTTGGCTCTTTGTTGAATTCAGCTGGGAGACACCTTCCTATGCTACCTACATTAGGTCTGCCAACTCCAAACCCTGGGCCTTGGGCCCTCATGGCCAGGGGACTGCCACCACTGAATGACCTTCTTGCCTACCCACAGCTCCTATCTGGGTACAGCAAAAGGACTAAGCCAGCTGATTGGTAATATTGGAAGCAGACAAAGATACAAAGATAACCTCACTTTTTTTTTTTTAATGTGGTGCTAGAGTTTGAACTCACGGCTTCAAACTTGGTAGGTAAGTGCTCTATGGCTTGAGCCACTCCTCTAGCTCTAGATAACCTCACATTTTGTTCATTTTGTTCTTACTCCCAGATGGCTTTATAACAGACAGGGAAGCCCCATCTTTGGAATTTTAAGATAAAGACAAGGATTTCATACCCTCAAATCTCTGACCATTGTACTTTGATGGCCAGAAAACCACACTGAAGTATCAACCAGCACTTAGTGGGGAATATGCTTTCTTGGGGACATTATCAGCATTCTTTGTCTAGATTTCTTTTGTTTTTTTTGTTTTGTTTTGTTTTCTAGTAGTCATCTTTGTTTTTAACTCAGTTATGCCATCTGGTGGCCAAAATAAATTAGAAGCGTGCTGTCACGATTCGAGTAGAGCCTTTGCAACAGCAGAAAGTGAATTTGTCCTTTTTAGAGTTACTCCCTTTCCCCTTTTACCACTTCCCCCCAATCACTCATCAACAAATAGCACTTACTTCATAAGGAATGCCAAGGCATTGAACTTGACGATCTCTGGAAAGCTAAGGTGGTTTGGTCTTGGTATGAAAGAAACTAGTTGTTATGACAGAAGGAAAAATAAGGACAACTGAGGAATGGGCCCTTCTTACGGCCAATGATATAATATTTCCAGATGACAGAGGCAGAGCACATCTGGCTTCCCAGCATGGCATGTGACTAGAAAAGGATGGAACAGCCATTAGTAAATGGAAATCCAAACCCAATTTCAGTTGCAAGGGAATTGTAAGAATGTAAGAGAAACCGTAGCTACTATAAACATTCTCAAATCACCTGGTCTGACTAAAGACTAAAACCAAAATTAACCAGGAGTATCACTAAGTCACCAGAACCAATCTTTGCAGAACCATGGAGGGGCAAAGAGGTGTTGGAACGTGGAGATAGTGGAGCTCTGACATCCAAGGATTGAAAACAAAATATTGAAAACTACAGATCAGTGACCTTGACAATAACTGTAGGCAAAAACCTCAAATGAGATACAAAAGTGTTCCATGAGCCCTGAGAAAAGCTTAGTGTGATTGGGTGTGGTGCATGCCTGTAAACCTAGCACTCAAGAGACTAAGGCTGGAGGACTGCAAGTTTGAGGCCAGCCTGGACTAGCTACATAGTGAGACTGTCTCAAAAACCAAAACAGCAAATAACTAAGTGTAGCCACCAGAGGGCTCTGGGGGCTTAGCAAGGGAAGATCACACCAGACTCATTTCATGTTGCCTTGCCAGAATCACTGGGCAAGTATGCTAGAGCAAGAGTCTGCCTTTTTCATGGCCTTCCAAGATATCCCAAATTGCATCCTTCTGTTGAAAATGCAGAAGTGGAATAAGTAATGGTACAGTTAGGAGAAACTGGAACTGATTCAATGATAGTATCCCAAGATGCTGGTGGGCTCTCACCTCAATTCTGTCCTGTTTATCATGCCTGTGCATTATACAGAAGATATGTTTAGCACATATGTGGATGGAGTAGTTTGTAGAAACAGCAAATCCACTGTATTCCAGAATCAGTACATAAAATCTACCTCAACAGACCATATAGATTCTATCAGGAAGAAGTGAGTCTTCCCTCTATCCCAGGCCCCATGCTCTTATTTGATGGGTTTCACCCAGGGTTTCTCCTATGTTGTCGGCTGTGCTAAAACTTCCCCAGATCCTCTACTGCTATAGGGGAACAGCATCTCTGTCACCTTAACCTCAAAGACTCTTCCTTTCACTCTTCCAGGAATTGGTTATCACCTGATGTTGCAACTGAAGTCTTCAGACAGGTGCTCCCTGCTTTCTGACCACCTCCCCAAACCAATCTACACTCATCCCGTCAATGTCTTCAGAATAAAACTCAGGGATCAGGCAATGTGTCCCTCTTGTTCTAGGCCAACCACTTTTTCCTTAAAGCCAATCATCCCCCTCCTCCTCAAAACCTTACTCCATCAATTACCTGCAGTTCTTCCAGTATCTTCAAGCACTCCTCTCCCCTGGTTCCTCCTTCTCTTTCCTACTCACAAAACAGAAACACAAACAAAAACTTTTTTTCATTTGTTCGTCCCTTCTGCCCCTCTTCACAACCAAACTTTTAAAAGACTTGTTTCTACCACTCTCTGTCAAAGACTCATTTGTCTGAAGCAGATTCTGAGAAGGAATTGGGAGGGGTGAGATGATGATTAGGAATCAACACCTGTAAAGTAAGGATGAAGAAGCAGGACCAGGCAGAGGAGAAGATGAAATGAGCAGTGGGCCAAGCCACACCTCCATCACTCTATGGAGAGCCTGAGCTGTGCTCCCATCAAAGCAAACCCAACTGGACTGAAAGAGCCAGGTCTTTACATCCTGGCCCTTCTCAGTCCCCACTTGGTGCTGCCCAGAGAGAGGGTGTGAGCAGGGAAAGGGACCAGGCAGTCCTGGTCTACCTTCTACCTTCCATCTCTAATTTTGTTTTGTTTTGTTTTTTTTGTGGGACTGGAGTTTGAACTCAGGGCTTCAAGCTTGCAAGGTACTCTACTGCTCGAGCCACACCTCCAGTCCCTTTTTTTCACTCTGGTTATTTTGGAGATGGGGGTCTCGCAAACTATTTTCTGGGTCTAGCCTTGAACCGCAATCCTCCCAATCTCAACCTCACAAGTAGCTAGGATTGAAGGTATGAGCCACTGGCACTCAGCTCCACCTTCACTTTCATTCTACTACCCACCGCTTTGCCCTATTCCAAACCCAGTGGGTTCTTTTGGTTCTTATTGTACAGCTGAAACTGCTGCTGTTCATTAAAACTGATCTCTCTCTCTCTCCCCCTCCCCTTTTTCTCTTTCTCTCTCTGTCTTTCTCTGAAGTCTCAACACCCATGCCTTCTTGTCCTCTGCCAGGATCCTGTCCTTCACACATCACCTAAGTGTTGGGACTTCATCCTCAGTCCATCTTCCTCTTCCTCCATATCTTCCCAGGGTTACCTCATCCACTGTAAGGGTTGACTCTGAAATCTACTCTCCAGCCCACCCTCTGTCTAAGCTTCCAATTCTCGTATCTAACTTGCTGCTGGACATTTCTGTGCTAAGGCAGACTGAACAATGAGTTTCTGCTTCTCCTTCCCACTGCGTTCCCAACCTGAGGAAGGCTAACTCTTTTCCAGTGCAAGAACTGAGGGACCCTTTGAACCTGCTCTGTCAAGCTCAATTTCCAGGCAGCTCACCTGGCCCACTCAAGTTCAGGCTTGTGTATGAAAGCACTTAGAATACTATCAGGACTCTACACATGGGAATTTGCAACACTGACAAATAAATAGCTGGTGCAGGGTGCTGAGGCCAAAAGAATAGTCATCACTGGTCACACCCCCTACTTGCCTAACCAGGTGTGACCCTCTGACTCAGTGGGTCCCCAGGAAAGAGTTATTCAGAATTTCATTATCACAGGTGGTGAGAGATAGTAGTGGTTTATTTTATAGTTTGCATTTCTCCTGAAGAAAAGAATTCTTTGAGCAGGTGGGGTTTAGCCACACCTTTTATTTCCAGGCCTATACCTGCATGTCAAGGCCTGCACAGGAATCATTTCTCAAGGAAAATTACCCGCACTTTATTTGAATATATCATGATTGGTATGTATCTGTAAGCTCTTCCCAAGTTGGAATTTCTAGTTGAATGCAATGAATAATATTGAGCAAGTACAATGTGCCAGGGCAGGACCAAGTATGATTCCTGCCTTAAGGAAGCTAAAGTCTGGTGCAAGGGCTAAGTCTAAAGCAAGCACATTCCAGTTTTCTGGTGGTCACAAAAGCCACAGCAACCAAGCGTTGTGAGTTCCAAAGGAGAGAAATGTCTCTATACAGTGCAACCTGGTAAAGGCTTCTGAGATAGACCTAAAGGACAAATCAGATTTCAAGGAGGGAGCACAAAATGGAAATAAGCAAGAAATAATGATGGTGTAAGGAATAGAGATGAAAGAATAACCAATGGGAAAGGGCTATTGGAAGACTATATTCATGGCTGGAAGTATGTATGGCTCAAGTGGTAGAATACCTACTTCACAGCATGAGGCCCTGAGTTCAAGCTCCAGTACCACACACACACACAAGGATTTTTTTTTTTTTTTTTTGGTACTGAGCCTTAAGCTCAGGGCCTACCCCTTGAGCCACTCTGCCAGCCCTTTTTTGTGAAGGGTTTTTTCAAGATAGGGTTTCTCAGAACTATTTACCTGGGCTGGCTTTGAACCACGATCCTCCTGATCTCTGCCACCTGAATAGCTAGGATTACAGGTGTGAGCCACCCTGGGAGGTTAGAGGGGACACTGTCCAGGAGAAAGACTATTAAAATAATATTATTACAAGAAAGTGAGTAGGAAAAGCCAAATTACTGCCCTTTTAATGCTTCACAGACCCCAGTTCAGACCCATCCCCTTTTTGGCTTTTTTTTCCCCCACTGTCATAGACAGGATAGGTGTTGGTGGCTCCAAGACCTCATCTCTACCCAGCTCCCCAAAAATGACAATGCTGCCTGGTGCTGGTGGTTTACACCTGTAATCCTATCCATTCAGGAGGCAGGGATTAGGAGGATCACAGTTTGAAGCCAGCCCAGGCAATCAGTTTGTGAGAACCTATCGTGGAAAAACCCATCACATACTCACAAAAAAAAGTCTGGTGGAGTGGCTCAAGGTGTAGGCCCTGAGTTTAAACCCCTGTATCACAAAAAAAAAAAAAAAAAAAAAATCAAATATTTAGGACTAAACCTAACTAAGGAGGTGAAAGACCTCTACAATGAAAACTATGAATATTGAAGAAATAAACTGAAGGAGACACTAGAAGATGGAAAAAGCTTCCAAGTTCATGGATCAACAAAATTAATATTGTGAAAGTGGTTATACTACAAAAAGCAATGAAATCCTAATTAAAATGTCATTCTTTACAGAAATAGAAAACTTGATCCTAAAATTTATTTGGAACTACAAAAGACCCCCAAAAGTTAAAGCAATCTTGAGCAAAAAGCGCAATGCCAGAGGTATCACAATACCTGACTTCAAATATACTACAGGCCATACCAACAAAAACAGCATAGTACTGACACAAAGACACATAGATCAGTGGAATAAAAGATCCAGAAATAAGCCTACACAGCTGCAGTCATCTGATTTTTGACAAAGTCATCAAAAACCTATGGTGAGAAAAGATAACTTCTTTAACAAATGATGTGGGGAAATTGGATAACCACATGTAGAAGACTGAAACTAGATTCCTATCTATCACCCTATCTATCAATTGCAAATGGAACAAATATCTTAATGAAAGACCAAAACTTTAAAACTAGAGGAAAACATTGGGAAAACCCTTGAAAACACAGGAATTGGTAATATTTTTATGAGTAGAACTTCAATTGCTCAAAAAATAAAAACAGGAACTAAAAAATGGGATTGTATAAAATTAAAACACTTCTGCACAGCAAAGAAAACAATTACCACAATCAAAAGGAAACTTACAATAAGAGAACGTCTTTGCCAGTTATTGATTGGATAAAAGATTAATATCCAGAATATATAAAGAGCTCCAAAAATTAAACAAAAGAACAAATAACCCAATTAATAAATAGGCAAATGAAAAATTTTCTTTTCTTTTTTTGGGGGGGAGGAGGCAACACTGGAGTTTGAACTCAGGGCATTCTGTTTGCTAGACAGGCACTCTTACCACTTGAGCCACACTGTCAGCAAATGAAGTTTTCAAAAGAAAAATGCAACTGGAAAGTAAATAGACAAAGAAATGTTCAACATTCTTTACCATAAAGGAAATGCAAATCAAAGCATCATTGAAGCCGGGTGCCAGTGGCTCACACCTATAATCCTAGCTACTTAGGAGGCAGAGATTAGGAAGATCCAGGCTCTAGGCCAACCTAGGCAAAATGAAAGTGAGATCCTATCTCAATCAAATGTACCCAATACAAAAAAAGGGCTGGCAGAGTGGCTCAGGTACTAGAGTGCCACCTAGCAAGCATGAGGCTCTGAGTTCAAACCCTAGTATCACAAAAGAAAAAATAAAATCATTGACCTTCCATCTCACTCCACGCAGAATGACTATCATCAAGAAAACAAACAACAAATGTTGGTGGGGATGCAGGGGTGAAAATGGGACCCTTATACACTGTTGGTAGAAATGTAAATTAGTGTATCTATTATGGAAATCAGTATGGCAGTTCCATACTGAATTTTTAGTAGTAACTAAAAATAGAACTACCATAGGATCCTGCTATACCACTCCTCGGCATATATCCAAAAGAATGTAAGTCAACATACAGTCGAGACACCTGCACACCCATGTTTATAGCAGCACTATTCACAATAGCCACAGTATAAAATCAGCTCAGGTGTCCATCAACCAATGAATGGATAAAGAAAATGTGGTATATATGCACAATGGAGTTTTATTCAGCTATAAAGAAGAATAAAATTATGTCACTTACTAGAAAATGGATGGAACTAGAGATCAACATGTTAAGCAAAATAAGCCAGACTAAGGAGGACAAACATCATATGTTGTGTCTCATATGTCCTTAAAAATGAGTGACAGGAATGTAAAACAGGTTTTGTTTGGGGAGGGTCCTAGAAGGAAGGGGGAGGGTGAAAGAGAGAGGGTGGGGTGAATATGGTGTAAGTACTCCATACACGTGTAGGAAAATGGAACAGTGAAACCTGTTGAAACTGTTCTGAGAAGAGGGGAAGGGGTAAGAGAGAGTGATAGAGGGGGTGAATTTGATCAAGGACATCATATGCATGCATGGAAATACCACAATGAAACCCCTTTGTATGAATAATATGCTAACGAAAAGGTTTTTAAAAAGCAAAAAACAAGTTAGAGGAAAAACAGAAAATGGTACTTGCTGGTGATTTCACAATTGTATGCTGTTGGAAGACTTGAAGGAGGCGAGGGGGAGAAGTCCAGCAAAAAAAGGAGGTAGAAGCAGTCTCACAGTTGAGAAGGGCATGTTTTGTTTTGCTTTGCTTTGCTTTGTTTTTATGAAATTCCTGTACCAGTATTTGGCTTTAAAGTCTTATCATTTGTTTTTGGTCACTTCAAAAGTGATACAAGTTAGTTGTAATATTATTAATAAAAATAATTTAAGGGAAAAAAAACCACCTGCAATCCCCTTAATTTTGTTCATGTACAATGTTTTTCCTTTCGTCTTCTTAGTTTTCTGTGCACTTTGAAAATTTCCTTTTGTGTAGAATGTAAAAATAAATCTTTGTTATTTGGGGGAAAATTGTATTTCAGCTGAATCTTTTTCTTTTTTTTTGGTGGTGGTATAGGGAGTTGAACTCACAACCTTGCACTTGCTAGATGTACTCTACCACTTAAGCCATTCTGCCACACTTTTTTTGTGTGTTGGTTATTTTTGAAATAGAGTCTGGCTTTATATCCTACTGGCTTGAACTATGATCCTCCTATTTGTGCTTCCCACGTAAACTGGGATGACACTGGGCCCAGTCATTATTTAAGATGGGGTCTTCAGACTGTTTGCCCTGGCTGGCCTCAAACTTCAATCCTGGATCTCTGCTTCCCAAGTAGCTAGGAATACCTTGAGCACCTGGCCTCTCTTTTTTTTTTTAATCAAGAAATTAATTGCCACCCCCCCATATACACTGGTAACTCATTAGCCAGTCATGTGGCCATCTGCAGGTACAAGGGGCCTGGAAAAGTGTTTGCCAATGGATACCACAGACAAAATCGAGGTGCTGTTGCTAAGGGAGGAGAGTGGGAGGAAGAGGGAGGAAGCAATCTCATCTGCAGACTCTATCAAGACGCCAAGCCAAATAAGAAGGCGGAGGAGGATGCTGAGAAAGGACATTGGGAGTTGACGAGCGGGAGGCCGTACCCAAGTAATCATCTGTCTGAGCAGCTGCCACCTGCAGCGGCTTGTTCTATTCCCGTGGGTGTCAGCGTGAGACTAATGGAGACACAGTAGGCTGTTTAATTGCCCCAGGTCACCCAGATAGTAGCAAAAGGAGGACTCAAGCCACCCCCAAACTCCAAGCCTGATTTCTTTCCACCACCCTACATATTTCCAACCTCTTTGAATAAATAGACCCTTGGATGCCCATGAAGTGACCTCCAGAGTTCTGATGACTATCCATGCAGGTACTCAGTGGGCAGGGCTCAACTCCTCAGCCCTCTTCATCCAGACGAGGTTCCCTTTCAGATTTGTGTTATATGGTGAGCATCTCTGTGAGATTTTTTTTTCTTTTTTCTTTTCAAAACCAGCTCTAGCAAGTTTTATTAAAGAAAAAATTTGCATTGTTACTTCTCTCCAGTCTGTTTTGGCATGCTTCTAATGATATCAAAAGCACCTGGATCAATGATAGCCAGTGTGCACACTAGAATTTTCCACATGCTGTGCCCAATTCAATATTATTGCCACTGTAGTTATGGACACCAGTTTGGGCCAACATAGCATAGTATTCTATTTCAGATTTCCTCAAGGCTGGGCAGTTGTTGGTGAGGATGATCAATTTTGCTTTGCTCTGTTTGATCATCTCCAGAGTCTGTTTGTACCCCAGCACACACTTTCCATTTTTCATAACAAGCTGGAGGCTAGAGTTGATCAACTCCAGGGACTTTTTCATCTTCTTTGTGGCCACCATCTTCCTGCCTTAGGTATGGGACAGCCCCCAACCAATAGCAGCAGGCAAGATGGCCCAGGAGCAAGAAAGGCCCTCTGTGAAATTTAGTCAAATAAAACAACTAACTTGTCTTTTTAAAAAATTCTGCTATCTAAAGCTATACTGCACTTTCATTATTTGCTTATTATTTAAGATAGATTTATTTCATACATTCCTAAATCTTCCAGGTTGGCAGGTGTGACCTAGGCACATGGGGCTCTACAAACAGCTCAGCCCAATTTGGTAACAGCATCAGATAGCACCTCTAAAGTGCAATTAAAAAGAGGGAGGCAGAGGTCAGAAATCTGCACAGGTAATTTGCAACTAAGCTGTGAACTGGGATAGCCCAGAATGCCCCTTACTGGAGCTGGCTCATCCCACTGGAGGCAGCATGTCGGAGAAACCAAGTCTTAACAGAAGAGAAAGGGAGCGAATCTGTTCTTGGCTCAGTTTCATTCAGTAGTCTGAAATTGACTGGACGAAAGCAAAGCTTGGCAACCAACAGCACCTCTTGTGCAAGTTCAAAAGAGGGGCCCCTTTGGGCAGTCAGTCTATGCCCTATACCAGTGTGTGAGATCAAGGGAACTGAGTCCAGGCTGGAATCCAGCCCCACGAACCACCTTCACTGGAGTTTATGGACTCTCCCAGTGACCTGGTTATCTACTGGGGTACAGTCTATGTTTTCAAAGCATTTTCGGTTAGGGACAGCATCAGCCTTGGGAAAGTGGAGGAAAGGCCATGGAGAGCCTCTCTCTCTCTTCACCCTTTTTGTGACATGTAGACACAGGTTCACACACAGAGTTGGGACCCATTGGGTAGAACTTAAGCCACTGAGTGGTTCAGTAAGAATAGTGGTATGTGAAAGCAGGAGTTCGCATGTTAAGAGGGTTCTCACTACTCACCATTCCTGGAATTACATGCAATTACATCTTGGAAACCCAACAAATAAGCAGTAAATATACAATTGGCAAAGTTCAGGGAAACTTATGTTACTCTCAAGAGTAAACAGAGAGCAAAGCCCAGAGCCACCGAAAAGAGTTCCATGTAGCATGCAACCAGCCATCTTGGACCAATCCAAGATCCAGACTCCCATTCCTCTGTCTAACAGAGCCAAATTTATTTGAGTCAGTAAAGTTCTATCCTTTAGAGAAAGGTCCCCTTCAAACTCTCATGCAGGTAGGACACAACACTAGTCAATGACATGACAGCCTAAGTCACTTAAGTGGAACTTCCAGAAAGTTCTTTTTTGGGGACTGACTCAGATGGCATAGGCCTCCTTTTTGCTGTTACTTGCCCACTTCTTTGTCCCTGAAACAAAACAATGACCTGAGCTCCAACCATCTTTTTGTTTTGTTTTGTTTTTGGTGGCACTGGAGGTTGAACTCAGGGACTCATGCCTCCTAGGCAGGCACTGTACTCCTATTTAAGCTTCCCATGTAGCTGGAATAATGAGTGTACACCACCATGCCCAACTATTGGTTAAGATGGGGTCTTGAGAACTTTTTGTCCAGGCGGACCTCGAACTTTAATTCTCCCAATGTCTGCCTCCTGAATATCATCTTTTTTTTTTTTTTTTTTTTTTTTGTGGTACTGGGGTTTGAACTCATATCCTCATGCTTGCTAGGCAGGCACTCTATCACTTGAGCCACTCCACCAGCCCTCCAACTATTATCTTAACAGTGTTTTCCATTTGTTCAACAAACACATCAGGCACTATTTTCAATCCTGAGAATTTAACATGAAAAAAAACAAAAAATCCCTGCCCTCAAGGAGCTTGCAGTCTAGAGAGAAGGCAAATTATAAAAAAATATATATATACTATGTCAGAATAAAGTAAGGATTAAGGAGAAAATTAAATCAGGAAATGAGATTCTTAACTGAGTATAATGGTGAACACTTGTAGTTCCAGCTACTCAGGAGGCTGAGATAAGAGGCTCACTTGAGTTCAGGAGTTCAAGACCAGCCTGGGCAACATGGTGATACTGTCTCAAAATTTTAAAAATTTAAAAAAGAAATGAGGGTGGTGGGCAGGGGGCAGGAGGGAGAAATGACCTAAACAATGTAGCACATGTGAATAAATGAATTTAAAAAAAATGAGATTGCTGATACAAGATAGAGTCAGCCCTAAGGGTAGACTAGAAGACTGCAGGGACCAGGATCAGTTTTAATCAACTAGAGTACCCAGAAATGACTGTCAGGAAGGAGGTTCACATGGTTTCCTAGAATCAGGAGGGGACCACAGGAGGGTACTCAGGGTCAGTCACAGGGCAGGAGAATAGAGGGAAAAAAGTGAACAAGAGCCTTTATTGTGGTTTCCATGGGCAGGAGTGGGGGGTGGGGTGGGCAGAGGAGGCAGTTTAGGATTGGCTGAGTTGAATCAGTTCAGTGGCCTTTGGGGCACAGGGCTGTCCCCAGTTGTCTGGTCCTTGCCGTGGGGTGATTAGGACAGGGGAAGAGTGGCAGGAGAGCCAGATAAAGGCAGTGGTCAGGTATGTGTTATGGATTGGCTGCTCTGCATAGACAGACAAATTGTTTACTTCTAGGAATTCATAGGTTTGGGAGGGGCAGTCCTCCAGAGTGTAGAGACCCCAAGAAGTCAAAGGTCACCATACAGAAACTAGAAAACACAATTAACCACACTGGGTTCTTTTTGTTTTGTGGTACTGGGATTTGAACTCAGGACCTACACCTCAAGCCACTCCACCAGCCCTTTTTGTGATGGATTTTTTTGATAAGGTCTTGAGGACTATTTGCCCTGGTTGGCTTGGAATCGCAGTCTGCCTTCTGAGTAGCTAGGATCAACAGGCATGAGCCACCGGCACCTGGCCACACTGGGTTCTTGTCAGTATTATAATGTTGATATCACTTCTAGATTTACTTTAAATGCAGAAAAAAATAAAACCCTAACATTTTCTTTTTTGAGACAGTGTCTTGCTATGTAGCCCAGGCTTGCCCCAAACTCATGATCTTCCTGCCTCCTCCCTCTGCTTCCCAAATGCTGGGCTTACAAGTCAGTACCACCACACCCAATCTAAATCCCCAATTTTTTTATGCCATGTTTTTCAGATGTCCATTATTAACAGGTGAATGCCATCCCCTCAACTGATTCTTTTCTGGCCTGGCCTAGTAACCATTTCTCAGCATTCATTCACATAAATAGGTTTTAGTCAGATGAAACAAATAGCAGGTTCCTGAGAAAGTAACTTCTCTGTGCACTGCACACCACTGTTGCAAGAATAAAATGATTTTTCAGACTTTTTCTGAATCTTGGAGACTTAAACCTTTTGAGAAGTATTCTGAAGTTACTTAACTACACAGAAATGCCTTAAATACTAACTTCATAAGAATGAAAGGTGGGAAAAGAATAAATGGAGACAGAAAAGTGAGGGGCAGGGAAATGGGGGTGGGAAACCTGAAGCCTGCCTATAGCAAAGGTTATAAACTCCCCCACCTTCAGGGGCCAGGCACCAAATATAAATGAGGCAGCAGGCTGGAGATAAGGAAAACATACTTGCTAACTCCCAGTGCCCTTCCCCAGGACCTCCCACATGTTAGGTAAGCTGTCTACCACTTCAGCCGCACCCCCCAGCTTTTTGATTGTTTGTATTTTGTTTTTGTTTCATTTTTTATTGTAGTACTGGAGTACATTGTGACATTTACAAAAGTTCTTACAATATATCATAGTTGAATTGGCCTCCTCCATCATTCTCCTTTATCCCCCCTCCCCTCATTCCTGGAATAGTTTCAACAGATCTCATTTTTCCATTGACATACATTTGTACATAATATTTGTATTTTGTTTTTTGAGATAGGGTTTCCGCTAACTTTGCCCAGGATGGCCTCTGCCTCTGTCTTCTGAGTAAGTGGGATTACAAGTATGTACCACCACATCCGGCTTCTTATCCAACTTTTGAGTAAAAGATACGGGTAGGAAATAAAATATGTCTTTCAAGAGGAAAAAACTGCTCAAGCAAAATGATAATACCAATTGACACTCCCTCCACCTAGCGTTGTCTGTGTTAGGGAGACCAGGGGACACAGATGAACTCTGAGGAACTGAGAGGGACAACTACCATCCAGCAATGAATGTGGACTTCATGATGACAGATACTCTGATTTTTTTTTTTTTTTGCACTGAGGCTTGAACTCAGAGCCTCACACTTGCCACGCAGTCACGTACCATGTGAGCCACTCCACCAGCCCTTTTTTGTGTTGGATATTTCCAAGATAGGGTCTTGAAAACTATTTGCCCAGGGTTAGCCTTGAACCACGATCCTCCTGATCTCTGCCCCCCAAGTAGCTAGGATTATAGGCGTGAGTCACCTGCGCCCAGCTAGCCTGATTTTTTTTATGAAAGCTGGAATTCTGGATTGTTATGTGAAATTCTTAAATGTTGAGGCTGAAAACATCATTTTGGATAAACATTCTCTTAGCAAATTATATATTATATATATATAATCTGCAGACCAGATAGCTTTTTTTTTTGGTACTAGGGTTTGAACTCCGGGCCTCACACTTGCTAGGCACTTGAGCTATTTCACCAGCCTTTTTTTTTGTGTTGAGTATTTTCAAGATAGGGTCTTGCAAACTATTTCCTTGGACTGGCTTTGAACTGCAATCCTCCTGATCTCTGCCTCCTGAGTAGCTACGATTATAGGTGTGAGCTACCAGCATCCTGCCTGTAGCCCAGATATTAAGGCAGCAAGCCTTAATATCAGTTTGCACATTCAATATGCTGAATGAATGGAGTAAGAAGCTGTTGCAAAGAAAAGAAAAACAAAGACTAGTCTGAAATTATGGAGGAGAGGGACATCATAAAGAAGAGACCAAAAATGGTCTCCATAGAAGGAAAAATAGTTGTCAAGAAAAGATTGGTGACTGAGAAAATATTAGGAGGGCATGAAGGAGAGAGGAAGATGGAGAAGAAAGTGAGAAAAGGAAGGAACTTTGAAGAGGAAGGAGGTAGTGGGACTATTATATACCCAGGCACCTGGAGAGAACAGTGACTCCAAAGTGCAAAGGAAGCCCTTAAGTTTCTCAGCCTTTGGACATCACTTTTCCTTTTGATAGTAAAATACTTCAGACTCTTGCTTTTCTGCAGCAGCAGAAAGTTCAGTGCCTTGACCAAGGAAGTGCCACCATCTTCCCTGTCAGTCTCACTTTTTTCTCCTTCCTCTTACCATCTCCCTTGCTTGACAAGCTTACACTGGACTAGGGGGTCAACTCACTTTCAATGAAGACCAGTCAAGAAGGGGAATTACAGTCTGAAAGAGAACACAAGTAAAATTCCACATCAGAGATGACTGCTCCTAAAATGATCTCTATTCAGGGTGCCCCTCTCTGGACATTTCTTACCACCCCACTCAAGGAAGACACCATTTTTATTTTCATTGTTTTCAGTAACACTTCTTTGATCAGCCCTGCTTTCACTTCATGTAATCAGAGGACACATTAAAATGTTTTCTCCCACAAAAGAATCCAGAGGAACTGGGGTTAGATGAACTATGTCCTTGATCAGAAAGAGCGGTTTTCTCCTTCCTGCCAGGCCACACTGTCCCATGGCTGTGGTATCCTGAAGGGCACTCTAATTCTCTTCACACCTACAAGGACTCTGTTTTCCTTACTCACCTGTGGATCCTTACAAAAGCCCATCCCCCTGGGGTAACTTGAATAGTTCTCTGTCTGTCCTTCACAACCTGAAAGAGCTGACTACCTCCTCCATATTGGCTTGTTTATAGAAGGCAGTCATTTTTTTCTCCTATTTTTTGTTCTGTTTTGTTTTCAAGTTGAAAGGAGAGTTGTAGTTGTGAGGAAAATTACCATGGAGACGACATTAAAACAACTTTCCAGAACTGAGTCTGGAGGCTTAAGGGAGGACTTATGCAAGATTCCAGCTGCTGCCTAGGAATGTGAACACTGGCTATCTTCTAACTGCAGGCTTCTAGAACAGATAATTATGTATTGCCAAAAGGCTCAGATGTGTTATCAGGAGATTACTGGACTTTAGTATTATGGACATTTTACTAAGTACGTGCGTTCTTTTCTTTGTCCTCCATCAGTCACATTGCCCTTGTCACATAGTTCTCAGTTCCAACAGAAGTTGCACCAAAAAAAGGATTTCTACTGTCTTGTACTAAATCAACACTGCTTTCTTTGGAGTACTGATTAGGAGCTATCTTAATCTGTGTTTCCTGAATTGTAATTCCTAAGACCTCCAAATAAAGTCCTTTATACTTCTGCACCTTCCAAGTTTGGATTAATGGACAGATGCTTGAATATAGAATGGAAATGTTCAGACCTGAAGGATGGAAGACACACACAGCTGCACATTCAGCTCAGTTCTGGACCCATTAGATGAAGTGTTCAGAAAACAAAACTTAGCCTGTAAGAGATATGTAATAGCTGGGCACGATGGCCTATAACCCTAGGTACTTGGGAGGTGGAATCAACAGATCAGTTCAAGGCCAGCCTGGGGAAAAAGTTAATGAGACCCCGTCTCAAGCAACAAGCTAGGTATATAGTGAGTGTCTGTGATTCCAGATGTGCCTCAGGCTTTAGGTAGGAGGATCTCAGAAAAAAAAAAAAAAAGAGGATCTAGGTCTGAGGCCAGCCCTGGGCAAAAACAAAAGACCCTATCTGAAAAATAACTAAAGCAAAAAGGGCTGGAGAGGTGGCTCAAGTGGTAGAGGGAGCAGGAGGACTTAAGTTTAACCCCAGTACCACCAAGTGAGAGAGAGAGAGAGGTAACAGAAAGTGACCATAGTCTAGGTCACTTTATCAGTGATTAAGGTGCAAAACCACTGAAGCCATTTTTCTGGATGCAATCCCTTTCCTGTGCTTCAGAACACACAGCAACCCAGGCCTCTCCCGGCCACCTGCACGGCAACCTCGGGCCCCACCATTCAAACCCCAGATCTGCTCTCTGCACCTTGTCATCTCTGCTCCTGCTGCACCTTTGTCCCAATGCACAGTCCTCTTTCCCTCCTTTTCCATCTAGTCAGTCACCCAACAGATATGTGAAGAGGTGCAACTGCGTGCCAGGCACTGTGCTAGCAGTGAGATAGAAGATGGAGAGCCAGGCCCCCTCCCTGGCCACAGATCCTTACAGCCCAGCATGGTGACTGCAGAGTCAGAACTAACCATGCTGCCACGCCTGAGCTGAACGAATCTAGGCAGTTCAAGCACAATGAGGTTAGTCTCTAGGTAGAAAATTGAGCAAAAATACAGGCTGCTATGAATATTTTATTAAGGAAACTTCATACTTAGGGATTTTGAGCCTAGAATTTCATGTCAAATAGACCCAAATCCTACTCTTACTGATTATGTGGCCTTATCTCTGAGTTTCCGTACCCTTCTAGAAATGACAGTCCTAGCCATCTAAGAGATCAAGATCAGATGTTATACTTCTTGTAAAGCACTTAACACAGTACCTGGCACCCACTGAAGAACATAGCTATCAAATGGGAGCTAATGGGAACGATATGGATCTGTCCCAAGTACTGGATGAGCAAAGAGAGAGAAGCTACAATTTTGGTATTCCACTCCTCCCCCCCCCCCCCCGCCCCACCCAGTCTTCTCCAATTAGAAAGGTGGCACTTCCTAACTGGAACCCAAGAGCAGGTGGTGGGTAGACACAGGAAACATGGACTGTCAACAGAAACTGAGCTCCACATGCACGAGCGTGTGTACCCCTCCTAAGCTGTGATTCTCCACCCCTACACCCCACCCCCAAAACAGAGCTGGTTCTGGGCATCTGCAGGATCTGCTCCAATTTGTATCACCTTCTGGACAGGTCTTCAGTGCTTTCTTCTGCAAGTCCAAAAGGTCAGAACTCCTTTGAACTGCTGGAAAAACACTAAGCAGAAATCACAGGGTGTCCAGAAAAGAAAACAGGCAGCAAAATGGATTCAAACACAGGGAGGTGGACAGATGTTGATTTAGATCCATGCCCGGTTTTAACCAAGCCAGGAAAAGAAAAACTTGTCCAAGAAAAGTCAAGTTGAAACTAGGGGGTGGGGCATGTACAGGAAAGCAATTCGAGTCAACTCCCTGTATAGCTATCCTTATCTCAACTAGCAAAAACCCTTGGTCCTTCCTATTATTGCTTATACTCTCTGTTCAACAAAATTAGAGATAAGGGCAGAATAGTTTCTGCCTGGAAGCGAGAGGGTGGGGGGGGGAGAGAGGGGCAGGGAGTAAGGGAGGGGGCGAGGGGAAGGGGGAAAAAATGACCCAAACATTGTATGCACATATGAATAAAAGAAAGAAAGGAAGGAAGGAAGGAAGGAAGAAAGAAAGAAACTAGGGGGTGGGGTGGGGGAGAGGAGCTAGTAATATGAAATTCGAGACTGTGGAAAAAAAGATGTAATTTAATTCATTTGTCATAGTATACAAAAGAATAGGTTCCACATGGAATTTTTTTTAACATTACACATTAGAGAGAAGTAAGTAACTTCCTCTACAACTTGGGAATGGAGAAGATGTCCATAATGACAACTAAAAGTTCACCGGTAGTTGCGTGGAAAGATTGACAAATTTCACTACACAGAAATTTAAAAGCAGCTGGGCACCGGTGGCTCACATCTATAATCCTAGCTACTCAGGAGGCAGAGATCAGGAGGATTGCGGGTCAAAGCCAGCCTGGGAAGATAGTTCGAGAGACCGTATCTCAAAAAAACCCATCACAAAAAAGGGGCTGTGGAGTAGCTTGAGGAATAGGCCCTAAATTCAAGGTCCAGTACTCCCCCTTCCAAAAAAAATTAAAAGCAAAACCTTGTGAGAACTGGGGACATATAGGTCAGTGTTAGAGCAGTTTGTCTAGTGTGTTCCATCCCCAGTATCATCAAAAAAATAAAGGAGCTGGGGCGCCAGTGGCTCACGCCTATAATGCTAGCTATTCAGGAGGCAGAGATCAGGAGGATTGTGGTTCAAAGCCAGCCTGGGCAAATAGTTCACAAGACCATATCTGGAAAACACCCAACATAAAAAGAGGGCTGGCAGAGTAGCCAGAGCACCTGCCTAGCAAATGTGAGGCCCTGAGTTCAAACCCCAGTGATGGCAGAAAGAAAACTGTTAAGAGAAACCACAAGCAAAGTAAAAACACAAATGACAAAAACACATCACAGACAAGGGGTTAACATCCCTAGTATATAAAGAGATCTTAAAAGCAAGGGCAAAATAGCCAGCTTAATTTAAAAATTGGACAAAAGACATGAACAAACAGTTCACAGGAAAAGAGACGAAAGGGAACCATAACATGTAAGAGGATGCTCAATCTTGCTTCCAATAAGAAAAACACAAATCAAAACCATACTAAGTAGCATGTTTTACCTATCAGATTGGCAAAAAGGCAAAAATTTGTCAACACACTTAGTTGGCAAAAGTATAAGGAAACAGGTGTTCTAGTACATTGTTAGTGGGAATGCCCGTATGGAGGGGAATTTGGCAATGATTAGTACAATTACCTACATTTGCCTTTCTTCTTCAAACTGGCAGTACTACTTCTAGGAGTCTATTTAAAAAAAATCACTGGCAAAGATGTGAAAAAGTATTTGAATATGGCTATTGATTGCAGCCCTGTTTGTAATAGCAAAACACGAGAAACAATCCAAGTATCTAACAGGAGCTGGTTGAATTAGATATGAAGTACTAGAGCATTAAAAAAGGAATAAAGCCAGGTGCCAGTGGCTCACATGCTGTAATCCTAGCTACTCAGGAGGCAGAGATCAGGAGGATTGAGGATCAAAGCTAACTCAGAGCAAACAGCTCGAGATTGAAAATACTCAACACAAAAAAAGGGCTGGCAAGTGGGTTGAGTGGTAGACTGCCTGCCTAGCAACTGTAAGGTTCTGAGTTCAAACCCCAGTACCACCATCAAAATAAATAAATAAATAAATAATAACTTTATCCACTGACATGAAGTGATCACCACTGTATATTGTTAAATAAAGAAAGGTAGAACAGGGTGTAGTGGTACATACCTGTAATCTCAGCACTGGAGAACCTGAGATAGGAAAATCATGAGTTCAAGTCCAGCCTGAGCTACACAGTGAGACCTTGTTTCAAAAAAAAGGTGAGGTGGAACTATATGTAAATGATATCTCAATAGAAAAAAGAAAAGTTAAGGAAGTTATATAGTATGTCACTATGACTCTATGAATAAGCAACACATATACAAATACCTGCTACCTTAGTGTGGGTTTGATTTGTACATATGTATTTTAAAGCAACAGGAAGAGTCTGACACAGTGGTGCATATCTGTAGTCCCAGCTACTTAGGAGGACTGACTTGGGAGGATCCCTTCAGCCTAGGAGTTCAAGACCAGCCTGCACAAAATAGCAAGACCCTGCCTCTAAACAAAATTAATAAATAAAATAAATAAAGATAAGCAAAGCTCTGCTATCTCAGCTATCTCCGGGGCAGAAGAAAATAGGGTAGAGGAAACAGGGAGAGAGACTAGGTTTCTCTAATATACCCTGTTTTGTAAATCTGATTTATAACTATGTAGATTTTTAGATAATTAGAAACAAAATTAACTTTAAAAAGCATTCCCTAAAAGTCAAAAACAAAACAAAAGGGATGCAAGGTGGGGATGTAGCTCAGTGGTAGAATCTTGCCTAACATGTATGAGGCCTAGGTTTGATCCTCAGCACTGAAAACAAATAAATCTATCTGCAGAGTGAGTGTAAAAATCACAAAGAAAAGAACCATTTCAAATAACTTAAAACCACAACAATCGCACTGTACATCCCTGGTGAGATACCCTAAGACGACAACAACAGTAAAGCCGAAAAAGTAGTGTCATGATTATATTGATGGTGATAATATTGACGTTGATAGTTTAAAATTGTGTGCCATTATTGAGGATAAAACAAATGCTTGTGTGTTTGGTTTGGAGCTGAGACATCTGGTTGGGAGAAAGAATAGATGTAAAATACAGAAATTTTTGCTGCTGCCATTGGGGGGGCTGTTTGAGATAGTCTTTTGCTCTGAAGCCCCCTCCATCCAACAAGACCCAAGTGCTGAGGTCACTGGCATGCACCACCATGCCCAGCACAGACACTTTTTCCCGTGTTTCTTTTTTTTTCAGCATTGGGGTTTGAATTCAGGGCCTTACACTTGCTAGGCGTGCACTCTTGCCACTTGAGCCACCACCCCAGATCTTTTGGCTTTAGTTTGGTTTTAGACAGGGTCTCATACTTTTTGCCTAGGCCAGTCTCAGACCACAATCCTTCTACCTCCACCTTCTTAGTAGCTGGGATTATGAGTATATACCACCACATCTGGCCTGAGAGCCTCTTTTTAAATTGGAAGAAGTATTCATATAAACAAAGGATGATTGTTATCTTTCAATATGTATGTTTATATTTCCTTTCCACTAGAAGGCCCTAGAAAGAAGAACCAACCCAATAGCATCAAGCACCTCTTACATTCTAACTATGGTCTCTAGTTGCAATTTCCCTTAACAGACACCAGGATTCCATGAAGAAATGTTTGGTTCTCAGCCCAGGGAAGGAGATGTACAAGGTGGACATTGATATCCTACTATATCAAAAACTCAAGAAGCTGTCAGAATCTCTTAGGAATCCATCAAAAGGAAATGAAGAAGGCTGGCATGGTAGCACAGGCCTGTGATCCCAGCACTCAGCAGGCTGAAGCAGGAAGGCCTGGGATGTTACATAGTAAGACCCTGTCTCAAATCAATCCACCAGTCAATCAATAAAGTGAAGAGTGCTCCAAAGATTGGACAGTTGGGGCATTCATAGAACAAACAGTGCATTCAGATGCTGGTGGCTCACGCCTTTGATCCTAGCTACTCGGGAAGCTAAGATCAGGATCTCAGTTCACAGCCAGCCCCAGGCTGTGATAGGTTACAAGACCCTATCTCAAAAATAAAGCCAAGAAGGGCTGGTGGAGTAGCTCAAGTGGTAGAGTGCCTGCCTAGCAAGCATGAGGTCCTGAGTTCAAACCCTAGGACTGCCCAAACAAACAAACAAAAAACTAACAACCACGGTGGGCTGCAATGAACTGAAGTACATTAAATATGATTAAGTCTATCATTTCATCATATATTTTTTAAATGGTCACTTTTGGAGGATTCTAACTACCCAGCTCAACAGTTTGAAAACAGATACTAAGGGGAAATTAAACATTAATCCTGACTTAAGGTCTAGAGGAACCATAACTGTCCACATGGTGGATGAAGCAATTTCTCTTACAGAAGTAGCCCACCTTGTAAATTAAGAGAGAAATAATAGGATTCTAATGTTACCATTTAGCAAATCCTAAGGAAATAAAAAATTAGTCAGTGATCATATGACTTATCACCAAGAGATTCCTACTTTTGGAAGTTCACCCCATCCTGTAAGAAGGAGTCCTGCAAAACACACACAACCTTCAATCTGATCATGCTTCTAGATGGAATGAGCAATTAACAAGGTCAGGGGACAAAGGACTGTGTTACATAGCACCTCAGAATCATAGCCAGCAAACTCAGACTGGAAAACTACACAAAACACAACAAAAAATTTCTTTAACAAATATATTGCAAGAGGGAAAAAAGGAAGAGAGAGAAAACTTGTACATTAAAAAAGCCATGAGAGTCAGGCATGGTGGCACATGCCTATAATTCCAGCTACTCAGGAGATGAAGATTGGCGGGATCTAGGCAAAAAGTTATCGAGACCCCCATCTCAACCAGCAAACCAGGTGTGATGGCTCACAACCTGTAGTCCTAGCTGCACAGGAGTCATAGATAGGAGGACTGAAGTCCAAAGACTGCCCCAAGCAAAAACACAGACCCTATTTGAAAAATAACTTCAAAAAGCAAAAAGTGTGCCCGATGCCAGTGGCTCATACCTGTAATCCTAGCTACTCAGGAGGCAGAGATAAAGAGGATTGCAGTTCAAAGCCAACCCAGGCAAACTGTTCCGTGATACCCTATCTTGAAAAACCCTTCACAAAAATAAGACTGGTAGAGTGGCTCAAGGTGAAGACCATGAATTCAAGCCCCAGTACTGCCAAAAAAAAAAAAAAAAGCAAAACGTGCTGGGGGCATGGCTTAAGTGGTAGAGCATCTACTTAGCAAGCTTAATGTCCTGAGTTCAAAACTCAGTACTGCCAAAAAAAGAGAGATAAGAAAAATATCAAATAATATAATGTATAAATTTTACTTCAATCCTGAGTCAAAAAAGTAATCTTATAAAAAGTACATCACACGTGTGTGTGTGTGTGTGTAGGTATAATCCAAAGGTCCGAAGGTCCTAAATTCCTGTTTTCCCATTGGACTGAGCCTAGGAATCTCTGCAGTTTTATTTATTTTTATTGTGGGTCTTTTTTGAGACAGTCTTGCTATGCATCCCAGTCTAACCTGGAACTCATGAGCCTCCCGCCTCAGCCTCCCAAGTGCTGGGATCACAGGTGTGCACCACCACAATCGGTTCTTTTGTTTTAAATAAACACTGCTTCAGAGTCCAGAACCACAGGCTGGACCATCTCCCTCCAGCTGGCTCTTTACTCATCAGGGCCAGTGCTCCTTTCCCTCCCTGCCTCCCAGCCTCCCTTCCTCCCGTGCTGATGCACACGGAGGAGAGAACTCAAGCAGTCCAGAATGAGGTGCCAGGGAGGAGTTTCTCTGGACATGGTTCCAAAATTCAGGCTCTCACCCATCTGGAGCATAGATTTTAGCATCATTCAGCATGTCCCTAAATGGTAAGTTCTGCTTGTGAGAAATGAATTTTTGATCAAATGTTTTTGATCCCAACTGGGCCTGTGATTTGTAGAGAAAAATTGTAAATACCACCACCAACTGAAATTACTATAAATTATACAACATGGGACTCTGTTTTTTTCCTTTCTTTTGTTTTTTTTTTTTTAAAGGTATGGGGGTCTAGCTCTGTTGTCCAGGCTGGCCTCAAGAAATCCTCCCAAGAGGCTGATATTATAGAATATACCACCCTACCTGGCGAGAGGCTCCATTTTGCTAAAAGGTAAACCCTTTCCCCAGGATATGAATGTTCTTCAGTCAGAAAATCTAGGAATTAGTTATTATCTGTTTCTACACCTGCTATAATTTCTCAAATCATTTCATCTTTCCTAGGTTCAGTTGCTTCTTTTGTAAAAAGGGATAAAAATACTTTATCTACCCAAGACCAGGAGCTAGACTATGTGATCTCTTGAGGTCCTTTACTGCTCTGAGCTCTTTCATCTAATCAGATATGATATGAAGAAGAAACTTTGTACTTCAGGGAACAGAAGAACTTAATATAAACAGAAGGACCTGGCCAGGTGCCGGTGGCTCACTCCTGTAATCCTAGCTACTCAGGAGGCAGAGACCAGGAGGGTGGTGTTTCAAAGCCAGCCCAGGCAAATAATTCATGAGACCCTATCTTGAAAAAATCCTATCACAAAATATTGGGCTGGAGGAGTGGCTCAAGGTGAAGGCCCTGAGTTCAAGCCTCAGAACTGCAAAAAAAAAAAAAAAAAAAAGCTCATTGTACCTCTTACAGTTTATAATAAATGACTGAGACAGAAAGTTGGATAAATTCATTTGAAAGAAGTCACAATGTAATGGATGATTACAGAACAATTGCATTTTTTCCATCACTTCCTAATAAGGGCCATGCTTTAAAGATTCAATAATGACATGAAGATAGTGACAAAGGACAGGAATTTACAAGGAAGGCAAAATATGAAATATATATATGTTCTGTATATATTTCTCCTCACCAGTGAGGAGAAGCAATATTTGAACTACATTCTAGTTAATTTGGCTGAACACACACACACATACCCCCCCCAAAAAATGCCTATATAATTAACAATGGGGCTTACCTCTGTAGCTATAATTAATAGCTGTTCCATGAACAATTAAGTAATAATGGAGCATAAAGCCAGGCATGGTGGTTCAGGCCTATAATCCCAGCAGGCAGGAGGTTGAGGCAGGATAATTCTAAGTTCAAATTCAACCTGTGCTACATAGTGAAACTGTCAAAAAAAAAAAAAAAAGCAAGCATGTGGCTTTATTACTTCTTTGAGTCTCCTGGATAGTCAGCACAGTAAACATGTGGCATCTGCAAATTTGACCTTTCTGGTTGCTTTAGTTGTTCCTGAAGAGCCCTGAATCTGTTACAACACACAGTTTTGCTGAGGCCCAAGATGAATGGTGCTACCTGGCTAGGTGTGGTTCAGTGATGAGACAACCCAGCTCCCCAAAGCAGCTGCATGTTTCTTGGTGGGTGATTCCATAGGCAGGGACCTACAGGAAACATCCCTCTCCTTTGCTCCCACATATACCATGTAGCCTAAGCTGGCCTTGAACTCAGGATCCCCCTGCCTCAGCCTCCCAAGTGCTGGGGTTACAGGTGTGCAACACTGTGCTCAGCTCAACTGGGGAAAAAAATTCCTTTAAAACTTATTTTTTAACTTTTTTGTCTGTGAAAACTACCCCCAAAGAATGGTGTGAGCTGAAGTTCTTGGAAATACATCAAAGCCGCATCCACTCTGAAGATCTTCAGACCAACTGACTAGAATTTCATGGTTGTGAAGAGATGGAATGTTGCAGATGGACAGCCAAAATGATCTTGGGCTATCTTTAGTTCCCTTAATAGCCGTTTGCTACCATTCTCTGTATCTGACCTAATATCCTTGTGACATTAAATTGTAAACCTTAAAATGTAAAACTTTTGGAATGTATCATTAAGCCTAGCAGACCACAAGCTTCTGCCAACCCTAAAACAAAGAATGTTATAACATTTGAAACCTACAGAAGATAGTTCCTGGCTCTGCTGTAGCCCACCTACCAGATGCTTCCATTAATGTATTTGGCAAATACATTCATTTATGACTTTCTTTTTTCTGTAACTATAAAAGTTCATTGACCTCTTTTCCCCAGTTAATCAGGGTATCCTGAATGTTCCTGAGCTATGGTCACTCATGATTCAGAATAAACTCTTACTTCCTTTGGAACAAGAGCAGTATTTTGTGTCAACAAAACCATTGGTGACACCGGTAATAGAAATAATGAAAATATGAAGAAATCCACGAAAGTAACCATTTTTAGGAATTATAAATTAGGGTAAATTAAAGATATTTTTATCTTGACAGTAGCTCAGTTCTATTAATCCACAATAAATACAGGTATTTGGAAAGAGATTTGAGAAACTGGTTCAGAAAATGTTTCCAGTTAGCACAAACATTTCTCACAGAGTAAGATATGAAACTCAAGTGAAAGTAGGAGTAGTGGTTAACTTGTGGTAAGAACACAAACAGGAAACAGCTTCTTCATATAAACATAATTAAGGAAAGCCCAGAAAACCTAGAGACTGATGTCTCATGTCACTGAAGATTTATAGGTCTCTGGTAAAGAGCTTTTTGTAAAGAAGAGCAAGGGTCAACTCTTCTTCCTGCAAACATGGCCACTGGATGAGTACACAGCTACCTCCCTTCATTTTAAGATCCATCATTCAAAAGCACATAAGTGGGTTTCAGGGATTAGAAGAGTCTGAACTCCCTGGAACAAGATATCTTGTTGGTAAGACAAGATCAGAGTGGGCATAGAAAGCAGTCAGTACACCAAGCACAGAGTCCCTGTCCAATGGGAAAAGCTCCAGATTCATTTTCCTATAGCTCATCCCCTTGTTACATAGATGTTACCTAGTGCTGCACACACACCTCCACTCCTTTCCTACTCAGTTTATTATTTTACTCTTGTTTAATGATATCCAGATTTATCATATGTATGTCTTTTCTTGTAACTATCAAGTACATAAATAATAGTGACCACCAAATTTGGAATAAATAATATTCCCAAGAATGTCTATGCTTTGTCTCTTATCTTCACAATACTAGGAAACAGCATTTACAGAAAACAGAGGCACTTCATTTGAGTTCTAATAGCTAGTAAGTGGTGGACTTATTGTTCAAACCCAGTAGGAATGAACCTATGCCAGGGCTCATTCTATTAGTAAGTTGCCTCTAATGGTGTGCATTTCATTAATGTCACTCTCTCACCGATTAGACCATCAGCAGCTTTACAAAAGCTGTTTACCAAGCTGAGCTTATGTGTGGAGGGCAGTATTTAAGTATACCACCCACCGTCCACCCACACAAATTCTCTCTCTCTCTCTCTCTCCAAACATACTGGTGCCTACTCCATGCCAGCCACTGGCACTAGTAGCAAACAAGTTAGCCATGATCCTTACCTTCTAGGAGTTCTATTTTCACTCCTCAAAACTACTTGGGTATGTCTTAAGGGACATCTTCTTTAATAGGCATTACTTGTCACCGTGAACTAAATTAGGTACCAAATTATAGACCCACACTTCATAACACTCATTACCCTTCAATTAACTTGCTCAATGCCTTTTTTTCCTACTGTCCTGTGACCACCATGTTGACACCTGCTCACTGTCACATCTAATAGTACCTGGCACCCAAGAGAAACAGTAAATCTTGGTTGAATTAATAGATATGAATGAGCAGGAAAGGTGGTGCAGAGCTGGTACGCAGCCAGTATGTAGCTGGTTATTTATTTCTGTGCCACAGAGCGCTGATTAACCTGTGCTTGGCAGATACTGGCAGCCTCCAAATTTACATCTCCCTCCCACTGCTACACACCTTCCTTGTATCCACCTTGCCAGTGAGGCCTGCCCCAGCCACCTCAGCCTGGGGGGTTGTACCAGCAGGTGGAAGCCTCTCCTTTAGAAGGGACTAATCAATCCAAAATGTCACATCAGTCTCACAGCTTTTACCCTGTGCACACCCATCCAATCCAGGGGGCCATTTGATCATAATCTCAAGAGAGTCAACAATACCTGGAACAAATGACCATGTCCCGCCCTAACTCTCACTGTGGGGCAGTTACCTGGAGACGGTGGGGACTTCCCTGCTGTTCCCTGTAGTATAAGGTCACACACCTAGAAATAAGAATGGTCTCTGAGAGAGATGGACATTCTGGCAATAGGGGAGCATAGTGGAGGTGGGTTTTCAGATGGGGGCCTGGAACTTAGGAAGGGACCTGGAGCAGGCGGGGCTCAGAGCTCCAAGTGTCTCTTACCTACTCTACTCAGACTCAGGCAGTTGCTATGCAAGAGAGGCAGCCAGCCAGGAGCAAGGAACTAGCAATTCCTTCCATCGCCCTTTGGCTGAAGATAAATTGGGGTGTTCTGTGAATCAAATTATCCAGTTACCTGCTGCTCACTTTCACTTTTATTAGCCCTAGGCTTTTAGGGAAGTCCTATTCAATTGTTCCAAGTCTCCTCAGTGTGTCTGTGCTTGTTCCTAGGCATAATGGGACAGGTATGTGGCAAGCTGAGAAGCCCAGCTTTTCTTCCCCATAGAGATGAATAGGGCCCACCACAAGGATGCACCTCTTCCTTTGTTAGCATCTAAAATAGCTAAGGAAAGTCCCTGACTCCAGGCCTCCATGCAGATGACCCAAGTATAGTTAGAGAAAATTCTGGAGCTGTATTCCCCTGGTGCTCAGAGTTGGTGTGCTCTTAACAAACCTCTGTAACCCCTGCTAATCTGAGGGCCCTGACAGACAAAGGACACCACTTACCAAGCAAACAGATTTCAAGTAGTAGGATGGTGGAGTGGCTCAAGTATTGCCACAACAAAAAAAAAAATCCAAGTATGGTCCCAGGGTGGCGAATATGGTCCAGAAACTGCTTTCTACACCAAGACTGTCCACTGTCCTTCCTCAAAAACAGGAGGTTGTCCCTCCCTGTGCCCCCAACCCAGGACACTTTTCTAATTTCTTCATGAATCTGATCTCCCTTTCATTGCTCTGAAGGAAAAGTTCTCAGCTCCTTTGCACAAAAATCCCCATGACTAAAAACATTGGTACTTTATTCGCATGTAAATAATTGATATTCCATAGCCTCTTTTCTCTCGTCCAGGTGCACACGTTTCCCTATTTACTGACAGATGTATTTGTTCTTCCTTGGTCTGCAGCTGAGTTGTGGGCATTGGCCCTGTCCTCTTCAGCTCTCCCTCTGGGCCTCAAGTGTAAGGCATTATTAGAGGTATCATGACCTCAGAGAAGAACTTAGGGCAGCTTGCAGGGGATATGGGGATCAGCAATTTATAGTGGTTGCCAATTTCTGTGGTGTAAACATGTCCTCCTATAGCCAATTTTCAGCTACCAACAGTGGAAAAATAGCTTTCAAAATTCCTGAATATTTAACAATCACTCTCACCAGTTGTTTTGAGCTGGTGCAGTGTACCCACTGCTTCAGAGGAATCACAGAAACTTCTCTGGGCCCCAAAATATCTTGACAGAATAAGCAATAAATCCCTTGGAAGTGAAGGGAGGGAGGGGACCACATGCCCCACTTCTGCATGCTGGTATTGGAAAGAGCATGGACTTTGGGAAGTCAGGAGAGCCCTGGACACAAATTTTTGTGGGACTTTGGGCAAGTTTCAACATCCGACTCTGCAAAATAAGATTGATAAAATCTACCTGTAGGACTACTTTGAGGATGAAATGAAATACCTAAATAAATTGCCTAATACCTACTCTGAGCAAGCTCTCAATAAATGTTCTTTGTTTAGTTCCCAACCCTCTCAAAGAATTATATCCTAAAAGGTCCAAGGTAGGGGCAGGTAAGTCAACCCAAGTCATTCATTTCAGCTTGATTTTGCAAAACACAGCTCTTTTTTCTTTCAAAGTTGTCTTTTGTCCTCGTTCCAAGAGGTGAGTTCATCAAAAGTTTCTATAGCTGGGGTTTATGTCACCTGGTTTTATTCTTTTCTGAGATGGTAAGCAATACCCAGAATCAGAAACCACAGCCTCCAAATGGGGCACCATAACAGGGCCAGAACAAAGGCATTGGGCTTCCTCAAGGCTGTGTTCACACCAGCATACCCAAAATGCTTCCCCTATCCAACCAGCTCCTA